>NC_135221.1:17954663-18554663 GCF_052324685.1 Brachyhypopomus gauderio | reverse complement strand
AGGATTCTTCAGGTATCTTCAAAACATGCAAGGTATGGTATAATTGGGCAATAAACCTCAATAATCCATTGCAATAAAAAAATGTCAGAATTAATTAAAAAAACATAGCTGATTGTGTTTTATTCACTCTTTTTTGTCTTTGACGGATATTTTTGTTTGATAATATTGCACACTGTTATATTTCAGAATGAAATGGAGTTTTATGAAGGTGCAGTTGCTCTGGTTGCTGATGTGGATGAAGAAGAGGTGCCTGCTGGAGTTCCTTTCTCACCACACCAAGTGTTCATTGTGCTTGAGGATCAGGTTGTAATGACTCATCATTCATGGACTGATGCACTAGTGTGTTTGTTTGTGCTAATCTATGCCCTACATCTGAGCTATCCTGTGAAATGTAGTAGCTTTTTTGAGTTCATTCAAATAGTTTTGCTCAAGCTAGACGATGAGAGAAAGCAAGGCCAGATATAACCTTCAGAGGACCATCAGGCTAGCAAAACGGAACTATAGGGACAGAGTTGAATCCAACTTCCTCTGCTCTGATCTCAGACGTATGTGGAGCGGACTGCGCACCATCTCTGATTATAAAGGAGGTATGAGCCGGGACAGGGGGTCACCCTCCTCACTTGCAGACGAGCTTAACGCACATTATGCTCGTTTTGAGGAAAATAACACCTCCCCTGTTGAAAATCTCCCAAAAGATCAGGAGAGCTTCACTCTGACCATTTCTCTGTCTGAGGTGGTGAAATCTTTCAGGGCAGTTAACCCACGCAAGGCACCAGGTCCTGATGGTCTACACAATCGTGTACTTAGAGCATGTGCCAACCAGCTGGCTGAGGTTTTCACAGACATCTTTAACCTCTCCCTAAGACTGTCAGTGATTCCAACATGCTTTAAGAAAACCATAATTGTTCCAGTTCCCAAGAAACCTACTGCCACTTGCCTGAAGGACTACCGCCCTGTTGCACTGACATCAACAGTTATGAAGTGCTTTGAGCGGCTGGTCAAAACTCACATCTGTTCTACGCTTCCAGCCAATACAGACCCTCACCAGTTCGCATACCGTTCCAATAGATCCACAGATGACGCCATTGCATTAACAGTACACACTGCTCTCACACACTTGGACAGTAAGAACACATATGTGAGAATGCTGTTCATAGATTACAGCTCGGCATTCAACACAATCATACCAGCCAAACTCATCCTGAAGCTCAAAGATTTGGGTTTGAACTCTCATCTCTGCAAGTGGATAATGGGCTTCCTGACGAGCAGACCGCAGGTGGTGAGAGTGGGTGATAGTATTTCGGCCACGCTGACCCTGAGCACGGGGGCCCCCCAGGGATGCGTTCTCAGCCCCCTCCTGTACTCCCTGTACACGCATGACAAACCTCATCCTCAAATTTGCTGATGACACTACCATCCTAGGCCTCATCACAGATGGAGATGAAACTGCCTATAGAGACGAGGTAAGCGCTCTGTCACAGTGGTGCCACAACAATAATCTCTGTGTAAACACCAGCAAAACGAAGGAGATGATTGTGGACTACAGGAAGCAGCAGAAGGGCGGTCACTCTCCCCTTAGTATCAACGGGGATGAAGTGGAGAATGTCAGCAGCTTTAAGTTCCTCGGCGTACACCTCTCTGATGACCTCACCTGGTCCCTTCACACCAACATGATTGTGAGATCTGCCCGTCAGCGTCTCTTCTTCCTGCGCAGGCTCAAGAAGTTTGGAATACCTCCTGTTATCCTCACCAGCTTCTATAGATGCACTATAGAGAGCATCCTAACAGGCTGCATCACTGCCTGGTATGGCAGCTGCACTGCTTGTGACCGCAAGACCCTTAAAGGAGTGGTGAGGACAGCAGAATACATCATAGGGAACAAACTACCAGCCTTACACGACATTTACCAGTCTCGCTGCCGCAGAAAAATCCAGAAGATCAGGCTAGACAGTGGTCACCCAGCACACGGCCTGTTCACTATTATGCCTTCTGGTAGAAGATTTCGCAGCATCCAGGCTAGAACAACCCGGCTACTGAACAGCTTCTATCCACATGCTGTCAGACTTCTGAACGAACTGTGAGGCTAGTAAACCCCCAACTTACATCTAAATTTTTAATTTTAATTTTAATTTAATCTTAAATACTTTATTTATTCTGGTATATCGCTGCTATACATTGTGTGTATGTTGTGAGTATATTCTCTTGTGTTTTTCGTTTGCACCGTTTTTGTACTGTTTTGTACTGTCTTGCCACTATATGTGATACTGCCCTGCTGTAGAACTATTACTATCTGAGCCTCACCCCAAGCATTTCAATGTATGTTATGTCCCAACATGATGTGCAAATGACAAACTTGAAACTTGAACTTGAACCAAAATTGCTATCACTGAAAAATGAGCTGGTGTAGAGGGTTTTCTTCTTCACAGGTCACTATATTCATGATTGTCCAGGAATCAGTGGTCAATGACCAAGTTAATTTTCTATTTGTTCTGGTTATCAGCCAAAAAAGAAATAGTTCAAATGAGTACTTGGCAGTTTTCTTGTGATTTTGATTTTAAGGCAAATAACTCAGAAGCCACAAGTACTATTGAAGATTTTTTTTTTACATAGTGTATATTCTTGAGTTCATTTTTTGCATTCTTACAGTACTCCAGACTGTAGGTTATTGAAATCCTTGTAAATCTTTATTATATTTGAATTGCCTATAAATTAAGGTAGGTACATTTACAAATAATTCAATACTTGATAATTAGTCAAAACTTATATTTTGAATCCTATTTTTGAGAGTACTTGCCATTTTGAGGTTTGGACAAAGTAGTTGAGAAGCCACATGTCTTTATGCTTACAGTTTCACATTTACATTGTCGAATATAAATGTTGCATTATGCATGGGAATTGTTACAGATGTCCTTGTTGTTCAGTTACATTTGCATTTGTGTATCTCAATATCGTGCACAAGTAAATTGTAATTGTTAGTCAATTTTTTTCTTAAAATTCTGATTATTATTGCTGATGGTTAACAACTAAAATAATTTCTTCTAAAAGATTGAAATTCTTCTCAATTTGTACAGTATTCTAATTTATCGATGTACACCTAAAATATTCTATAAGCATTTTGAGCAAATTGAGTAATAAATATGCATCTTGTAAGTGTTGGGTTTAAAATACTTTTTTAAAAAATTGTTAATGACTTTTTGTTGCCTTATGTTTGAAGCTGCAGTTTCAGTTATTAAAAACTGAATGGAAAAAGTCAAAGGTTTGTTGTTGTGTTAATACTACTCATACTGGTAGGTGGTCACAGTGTCTCCTTCTTCATGAGAAACATTGGCAAATTGTCCGCAAAATACTGTACTTCAAATGTGATCTGACCAATATAGAATATATAGACATATATTCTAGTCTAATCATGGCAGGGAACAATATCACTAATTTGAACTGACAACACAACCGGTTATGATAGACATTAAATACAGCAAACATAATGCGAATGGGGAACAGACGAACCAACTAAATGTATAAACTAGGGCATTAAACATAACAAGAAATGGCCAGAGAACATAGGTGAATAAACGCAAAGAAACTAAACACAATAACCAGAGAATCAAGGCCAACTGAAAACATGCTAAACTAACACAGAGAAACAGGGAGCAAAAGCGCAGACAACGGGAAACAATGGAAACGAAAATGAGGCAGGAAAAGAGCAGACAACACGAGAAAGGTGAGGGGGCGGTGTTACGTGTGACAACAAGGTTCTAATTTGTCAATGTCACCCAGCAGTGATAATATACTTAGCAATGGAGAGATGTTGATGTCTCTTTAGAGCAGGGATGTCAAAGTCAAATACACCGAGGGCCAAAAAACCAAATTTGCTACAAGCCGAGGGCCGGACTGGTTCAATGTTTATTAAAACATTGAAATGATTGCACATAGCCTATTGAACCAAGACCTAACACAGTGTATATTATTTAATGCTTAAATGAATAAAGCAATATTTTCTTATGGATGCCAGTATTTTCAAGTGAAAACATTTTTCAACAAGCAAACAGATAAAAACAAACTTCCTTCAAAGAAAATATGTCCTGTACATTAAATGAATAAAGTAATAAAGGTTTGAAAAGTGCTGGAATTTAGGCTAAAGTACTTGAAATTGTAAATGCTTGAAAATTGTACAATGCTTGAAATTGTAACGACTTCGTTTCACAACAAATATGTCTGACTGAACAGGGGAGAGTTTTCCGAAACGTTCTTAGCGCTAAGTACTTCTTAACCTCATACGTTTCATACGAGGTTACGAAGTACTTAGCGCTACGAACGTTTCGGGAAACCCACCCCAGTTCTCCTGTATTACGTTAACTCTTGTAATTCCAGGACGAAACATGAGAGAACGTGAAGACGTTAAGATTGGGCGAATAATTTCGACTATATGTATAAATATTTAACTTAATTAAGTTTAACTGGTGCAAGACCTTGCGAGACAGCGTGCGACGCCCTCGCACACGGGCGGAGCCACTGCGATTATGTCATTTTTGCCGCGCAGACCCTCGCCGCTTGTGTGCTGCAGTGACTTCGTGGGCTACCGTTGCATTGTGGGGAATGTAGTGTTTGTGCGTGCAAAACACCATCGGGCGGCTCTGGCCTGCGGGCCGGTTCTAATAGTAATTAAATATCATCCAGGGGGCCATAGATAATCAATTTGCGGGCCGGATCTGGCCCGCGGGCCTTGACTTTGACACATGTGCTTTAGAGTATCACAGACATGAATTGCAGTCTAACTTCCATATACAAAGCAGATCTTTTCTACCAAGGCAAGAGTCATGGAAATACTCTGATAATGATCCCAGGTGTTTGGATAGGCAGAGAGGTGAACCTTGTGACTTTTTGATTCTGATAAGGTTTGTTTCTTGGCTGCAGGTCAGAGAGGCTGAGCATGAGGCTGAGCAGCAAAGAATAAAGAGAGAGAAGGAGAAGGATGTGGCCAGACTCAGAGCTCTCCAGAAACGAGACAGAGACCACAGAGCTGAACAGGTGGAAGCAACCTCACTGATTAAACATTTAACAACAGACTCCTTTCAGTTAGATGCTTGTGTTAAAGACTTGGTGGATCATATTTCCAAGTAAATATTGAACAATCTTTTGCCAGTGTTTTATATTTATCATACGTTTCATGGTACATTTCTTCCGGCTTTCAAGAGAGGCGGTCGCACTTTATCTCCGCTCCTGCACTCCCTCCCTCCTGCCCTGCTCAGCTTAGATTCTCTGTCTTGTCTTAGTAACCTGACGCTGCTCTTCGAATTTTAACAAGAAAATGGATTTGATCAGGTGGTCTCTCAACGCAATTGACACTATTTTTTCCACGAGGAGTCATGGTGCGGGAGAACCCACATGCCCGGACGGAACGTCCTCAGCTGGATATGTGCATGACTCATGGGGGACCTGGCGTAGTTTGTGTCTTGCGCCTCTCTCCCTGGAAGATGTTGAGGACGTGTACTTATTTGGAACTTTGATCGCAGTGGCTCTGCTGATTGGATTAGGCGTTGCCCTGGTGTATCGGAAAACTGATAGAGTGGAGTCAGCTATTGAGCGTCCACGTCAAGTGCCCCACATGATTGATGCGGTGGGTAGAGCTGTTGGAACACAGACTGTGACTGTTGGAAAAAGCTTGGAGACGATCGTGGATGGAATCAATGCTCTACGTGCGAAGTTGGATCAGTTGGGAGACAGCCGACTTTAAGAGGAGTACATGCTCAAATTCCCAAGGACGGGCTCCTTGCTAAATTCTTCATTCTTCTTATCTGCATTGGCGCCCAAACAAATTTTTCCCAGAAGGTCGTCGTCTTGGTTACCTGCTCCTACCCCCACACAGAGACTGTCAGAGATGGCTCTCGCCTTCCACCGCGAACTTTGACACAAAAACTCTGTGCCAGGCCTCTGGCTCCCCCCTCCCTCTCTGAATGGATCACGCCTCTCACTGCTTACTGTCTGTGTTATCAATGCTGTATGTGCTATGGGGATTTTTTGCATGCACACAGACTGTTGTCCTGTTTGTGAGAATAATCTGTGGTCATATTTTTTTGTCTCCTCCCAATGTTATCTCTGTTTCTCTTTGCCTGTGAGGGTGGCGCGTCTGCGTTTGTACGCTGCGTTACGCTGCCGCCGCTCTGGTTTTCTGGTGCTTTAACACTGTGCCCTGGGCAAGAAAGCATTTCATCTTGTACTTGTTGTCACGTTGAGGACCCCGGCCCCTCCCTTTTGGGCGTGTGTTGACGTAGTCTACGTGCATCGTCTGCGTCTATGGATATCCGTGGTTATGGCATGTCGTGTGAATAATCAGTATCACCTGTGACTTGTCTCGTAATCACGTGGGGCTAATGTGGTTTGTCTATTTAATGTGCGCTCGCGCAGTGTCCTGTGCTCGTCGTTGTCTACGTCTGCACGTTGTGCTGCCTGTATGAGTGTCTATCGTGCGCTATTGCGCAGTATCTGTTTAAAAATAAAAGTGACGTCTGTCGCCACAAGAGGGATTCGTGTCTCATCCTTCACCACGACCCCATCGTCACAGAACGACGAGCCGTCCTGAGACACCCAGATCATGCCTGGCTACGCCACCCGGCAGAAGAAGGCAAAGCGCCCAAGCAAGCGTCATCACCACGCTTCGTCTTCCCCCTCGCGCCGCGGCGCTACGTCGACACAGAGAAAGCGGGAGGAGGACACCCCCCCGTGCCAAGAAGCCACACCGTCGGTCGAGGAGCTGGAGAAGGACCCGGTGTGTGCCTACCAACTGGCCACAGCCCGGGGGCTCGAAAGAAAGGACCCCGAGCTGGCGGAGATGCTCCGCGAGGGGGTGGTACGTATATGGAGGGAGCGACACCTTGCTCCTTCTCGCGCCACCTCGCCGCTGCAGGTAGGCGTAATCGCGTCCACCCCGGAGGCGGAATTCGGTGAGGAGGATTCTGAGGAGGAGCAGGAAGAAGAGGAGGCGTATTCCCCTTCGTTAGGCGAGGCCTCCACCATAGACTACGGTGGCGAGGAGGAGGAAGCCTACCCCCCCTCGGATTACGACGCCTCCACCATTGACTACGGTGGCGAGGAGGAGGAAGCCTACCCCCCCTCGGATTACGACGCCTCCACCATAGACTACGGTGGCGAGGAGGAGGAGGCCTACCCCCCCTCGGATTACGACGCCTCCACCATAGACTACGGTGGCGAGGAGGAGGAAGCCTACCCCCCCTCGGATTACGACGCCTCCACCGTTGACTACGTGGGCGAGGAGGAGGAGGCCTACCCCCCCTCGGTATGCGATGCGGTTCCCGAGGACTACGGCGAGGAGGAGGAGGAATCTGAGGAGGAGGACTATATTCCAGTATAGTCCATGGAGTGGAGATGGACACAGAGGAGGAGCTCCCTTGCGGTCCACAGGGCGCGTACGACAGCCGCGCTGCACAGGGCGCGCGCGACAGACGCGCTTCACCGGGCGCGTCCGCCAGCCGCGCTGCACCCAGCGGAGGTTCCGCAGCTAAGGCTGGAGGAGGAACATCCCCTGCAGCAGCGCCTGCAGCTCCCGACCTCTCTCCCCTCCTAGCTCTCCTCCTGGCGCGTAGCTGGGTCCCTGTTTCATGTTTTTGTGTACCAGTGTTCGTTAGTCTTCCCGTGTGTATACCAAACCCATTTTTCCCGTTTGTTCCTCTATGTGTTAACGTTCCTGTGTGTATGTTTGTGAACGTCCCGTTCAACCTGTCTAACGTCTTTTCCCCGGTCTTCCCAGGGAGGGTGTGCTAGGCGATTCGTGACGGACGCTTCGCCAAGGGCAGTCACCTCCCAGACGCAGGACTGAGCGCGTCGGATCCGCCCATCGTCGTGGGTTCGGGGCACTCGGTCCTGTTGGCACCCCGGGACGGGTAGTGCCCTTGGAGGGGGCGTCTGTCACGTTGAGGACCCCGGCCCCTCCCTTTTGGGCGTGTGTTGACGTAGTCTACGTGCATCGTCTGCGTCTATGGATATCCGTGGTTATGGCATGTCGTGTGAATAATCAGTATCACCTGTGACTTGTCTTGTAATCACGTGGGGCTAATGTGGTTTGT
Organism: Brachyhypopomus gauderio; assembly: GCF_052324685.1. Taxonomy (NCBI): domain Eukaryota; kingdom Metazoa; phylum Chordata; class Actinopteri; order Gymnotiformes; family Hypopomidae; genus Brachyhypopomus; species Brachyhypopomus gauderio. The sequence goes on along the minus strand of NC_135221.1, from coordinate 18,546,585 downwards.
CTATTTAATGTGCGCTCGCGCAGTGTCCTGTGCTCGTCGTTGTCTATGTCTGCACGTTGTGCTGCCTGTATGAGTGTCTATCGTGCGCTATTGCGCAGTATCTGTTTAAAAATAAAAGTGACGTCTGTCGCCACAAGAGGGATTCGTGTCTCATCCTTCACCACGACCCCATCGTCACACTTGTACAATGTATGACCAATAAATCTGAATCTGAATCTGAATCTGAACATTTAAAACAGAGGAGGATCATATCTATAGCCATATTTATTTATGCATCATGACTGTGATAAATCACAGTCCACAGAGAAAAACAAATTTTTGTTAACTTTGTGATGTCATTTCCTCCCAGGATGAGCTCAGGGCTCCCAGGAACCAGTCGAGAGAGAATGGAGAAGAAAGGAGAAAAAGCAGGCCAAGAAGGCAGTGCAAAGGAACAGCTGAAGGTCTCCCGCCTACATCAGATGTCCCACAAAGAGCACATGCTGTCAGTCGAGGTTGGCAGACAGAGGGCGGAGTTCAACAGGGTCCTCAGGTGAACTGGCACCACACAGCTAACCAACGCCAGTCTTAGGCTTAGAAACTCATTCTCATTACTAACATGTTCTTGATTAAGTAAGGAATTTGGAGAATGTGGAATAATACCATCATTTCACAGCTGTGGAATGTATACGTGTGCCATAAACACCCATGGAAGCCATCTCAGACAAGCTGTGGCATTTCTCAGGATTCAGCACATGGGTGTGGTACAGATGTAAAGGTCAAAACAAGGGACCTTATTTTTGAGACCTTATTTTCCTCTATAAAACTTTCACTTAAATACTATATATATCATAGATGTTTATTTTTTTACCTGGAAGAACTCCTGATTATAAAACTGATAACGTTACAGCTCTTTGTTTCAGTGGCAGTCTGGAACTTGTTAGACAGAAGACTATTGTTGTGATTTTGGGTTTTTTGCTTAGCAATTAACACATGCTTTGTTTATTCTTTTAACATAATACAGTATTCTTATAACATAATACAGTATTCTTTTAACATAATACAGAAGTAAAATGTAACCACTGTTTAATATAGAAGTGAAATGTAACCACTGTCTAAGATGTGTCCGAGCTGTGAACCCAAGGGAGAGGATGTTGAGCAAACCACACTGTAGAGTGAGACCTAAAAAGCAGAAGGCGTAGGCCTGATTGTGACGACGTTGAGGAAATATGAATTTACAGCATCTTCATGGATGGTGGCCTCTTTCCGGCCTATCAGTCCATCGGCAGGGACCATAAGTCTATTAGGGAAAAGTGTTGGGGGTGCAGAAAGAAGAAGTGCAGAGACGCGAGAGACGCAGGCCATCGTCCTGCAGAGGGAGCGCTTCCGGGAGGTGCAGAGAATGAACGAAGAAACTCGCACATGCAGAGCTCGTCTGGATGACATGAGAGACAAGAAGCTGAAGTGAGTCACACAAAAGCAATCGAAGACGAGTTTCTTAATTGGCACGTTGTCTTCATTCATGAAAAGCACATGAGCATTTTAACCCAGTTCCTGTTTGAGGAAGAGTGTAGCATGATAACATCAGTGTCAATCATGAGATCATTTCCTTTAATGACAGAACTGCTAGATTTTATAATTGTCAGCAGAATCATGCAAGATAAGCAATGACACAACATCTTCGTTTTCCCTCACAGGATAAACCCACTTTTATGTCACTCCTCCCCATTTCATTCCCCCCTTGACCCTCTCTCAGTCTCATGATATAACAGGGGATCACATTGTGATTACGAGTTAAAAATCTCCCTTTTTCTTTTCTTAAAAAAATTTAACAAAAAAGTTTATATAGAGTTTATCTATATACTGCATATTATAATAATAACTGCACATGTTAAAAACAACTAATAATGCGTTACAAAATAACTTTGTAAACAAAGTTCTTTGATTTTCCTAGCTTATATGAGCTCTTTAATGTTGCTTAATTCTAACCTGAGTCTCTTTTCTGTGACCTGCTTAAGTGCATCAAGCAGGGAATGATTCTCAGTCACACAGAACAATGGAAGAGTGTTCAGACTAGGGTCACCAGTGGTGATTTTAGAAAAGTGTTGCCAGGAAGACTTCACTGTTTATTCCATCTGACATGACTAGAGTTTCTCCTGCCAGTGTGCTTTTGACCACATTAATTTTTCATATTGCCAAAGGAGAGGAGAGATCTTTCCTCCTTTTCCCATGAGTGCAATCAGTGTCCCTCCCTGTGTACCTTCATCAGGAAGATTAACAAATGAAGCATCACTGAAAACAACCAATGTCAAATCATCACTGTTACCCAAGTGTTGAAACGTAAGAGTCACCTTCTTTGCCTTAAGTTTGCGGATGGCTTTGTTCACTTTGTGAATGGACTGTGTTAGGTGCCAGGCTACATGTGTCAATCAGAACATCTAACCTTGTTTGTTTAGCAACCCTCAAAATCTGTCCTATCTTTGACCTCAGTTGCTCCCTTTCTGTCACACTTAAGTATCTCTCTGTGTGGCCCGTGCTGCCTGCCTGTTTCCCCAACCTTTCATCTTATCACCCTAAACCAGCAGACTTCTGTGTGTCTGCTCATGATTATTTTTACTGCATATCCGGACACATCCTTAAATTTTGATTCCAGAGTGAAACTGTACTACCCATGAGAAAAGATGCCAAAATATGTGGGGTTTTTTATTCTTGGGGAGTTTCCACATTTTCCAAATGTGCAAAAAACTAAAACCTATAATAATAAAAAATGAAAATATGCATGTCCTTTACAACATGCACACAAACAGCTGTGATTGATTCCCAAATGATACAGCAAGTACAGGAAGTATGTATTTTTAAGGGAATTTACTATGAAATGTTGATTATGGTTAACAGAAAATGTTTTGCGCTCTCAGGTCAGCTGGGCTTCCTGACAAATACTGCAATGAAGTGGACATAAAGGTTATGCCTTACCCACCTTGGCGCACTAAATGTTAGATTCTTGTATGTCCCCACATATATACATAAAACCCATGAAGCATGTCTTGTACGCAATGTAAGCAAATAAAAATCTTTAAAGCAAACTGCAGGTTATTGAGTAATTGGGTGTTCTGTTATGAGTTCTGTGATTTTGTTAATAGACACATACCGGACCCTACAAAATATCATTAGAAGGGGCACGCAGGCATAGGCAGGAGAAAGCCCATAAAGCCATTTTAATTTTTTTTTATGGTTTTGATTGGTTAGATCCACTCTAAGCAGGGCCGGCCCTTCCATTAGGCGACATAGGCAAATGCTAGGGGCGCCATCTGTCCAGGGGGGCGCTCGCGTGCATGCGTTTTTTTTTTTTTTACAAATGAACAATTAATAAATGTGAAAACAAGCAAAGTCCACATAATCATAATTTCATTGTTTAATAATGTTATTATAAGAATTCTTAATTTGACTAATAACACACAACACCTATCACTCGCACGCCAACCTGCCCTCCCCCGCGCTCTGCGCACCTTGTTACTGTTTCTCTGTACACCACAGTATTTCACACCGTTGTTTCTAGGTAAAAGAGAGAAAGGCCCTCCCCCAGGAACTTCTGTGTATCTGTCGCATACCCTTGCCTTTTACATTGAGAGCTTTTATTATAGATTGGCAGTTTTATCAACCAATCATATTATCGAATTAGAATCGTTATGTAAAATGGTTTTAAAATATTTTTTGTGCAACACCTTTATATTTATTGTTTGTTATATGGTAATATTTAAGTCATTTGCTTTTTATTTGTTTCTTTAATAGTGACACAATCAACCCAATGATTGGTGATGCAGGGGGCACCAACCAAAATCTCGCCTAGGGCACCACATTGGTCAGGGCCGGCTCTGACTCTAAGTCAGATATGTCCTACAGCAGCAAAGAAAAACACTGATATAACATGTTAATATAGCATGAACTGGTTTATAATTTTACTTTATTAATGAAATATATATATATTTATATAATTTTACATACACCTTTACCCCTTCTCTGAAGGGTTAGAAGGGCCTGACTGCACACCACTGCAATATAATAATAATAAGAAGTATGAGGAATAAGCACTATAATATTTTTGTTGAATTTGCATGTGGAATAGCATTAAGCTCCAGTGATTACTAGCCCACCCCAGGTCTTCCACAGACAGCTGTAACGGGACTGTTTTTCCTTCGCGAGAGTGAGCCGTCCCATCACAACTGCGCTTTAGCTGAAACGGAAGCATGTCCGCTACGCACCGCACGCCGTTACTATGGAAGCTGCATTTTGACGCGGTGCTGACGCTGACGTCACAACGCGGCATTTTAGAATCTAAACAGAATCCCAAAGTTTGTGTTCGAAACGAGACCAGAGTTGGTTGAACTGACGGAAAGTTTCGCGTTTAAAAAGCGTTCAATACAGAAACATCTGTTAAATTCTGTTGTACAGCTGTCTGTCTACAGAGGTAAACATTTCTTTACACATTAATAGTCACTTCTTAATGAAGACGATCAACGATATGATACGACCGATTTAAATTATTTACTTCAAAGCTAATCTGTAGTCCTGTATGCTAGCTTGTTTTTGTTTGACGATCGCTATGCGGTTTAGCGGCTTTGTCCACTTCTGAAGTGAGAGTGGATTGATTATAAAATCGTATTTGGCAGGCTAGATCGTTTAAAGCTGAAAACAGCTGTCCGCGTTATCCTCGTGGCATGCCGTCCGTCCCTTTCGCTCGTGTTCCGTTTGTTTAACTTGCTGTCTTCGTAAGAGCGTCTCTGAACTTTGGTACCTGTTTAAAACTGTACGTTAGCAGCTTTGGTAGCTTTTTTTGAATGAGTTATTTATACCTTACACTCATTTTTACCCCATTTAAACGGAACCTAACACGTTAGTTCTATTGATGGGTAGTTACATAATCAGGTATGAAGGTGTTTAGCTGCGCCTGTATTTCTTCAGGTGATGGAGTCGTTGAGTGAGATGGAGCAGCGCTTGGTGCAGGTAGGACTGTCTGGACGCCTCCAGCTCTGAGCGTCTGGCTTTGCTGTGGCGGCTCTACGTGGAGAAGGACAAACGCGCGAGAGAGCTCACTCGGAACATACTGGAGCTGCGCTTGGAGCACGCGGCGGAGCTCAAAACCGTGAGTGTGTTTTCGAGCCATTTTCATCTTTGATTAATGCAATTGTAGTTTTTTCTTTGTTATACTTTAATTTGTTAGTTAGGAATTTACCCGATTTGTTATTGTATTCGAATTGTTCCTGTCTTAATCGTTGTATTAAAGAGTCTTCTCATTTGCATTCTTTTAACTTTTTTAATTTTTTCTGTTGGGTTTTTTATCATTTCGTTCGATAGCTCCCCAATTTTCTGTTGTAGATTAGTCTCATTTTCTAAATCTTTCTTCTTCTTATAAGAAGAGTAAGAGATCATTTGGCCTCTTAACACTGCCTTTCCCAAAGAAGTGTTGGTGGGGTTTCTGGAGAATCATTTGTTTCTAGGAAAGATGCCCACTCTTTTTTAATATAGCTGTCAAACTCTGGATCTCTGAGTAAGGAGGTATTTAGTCGCCAGTTGAAAGTTTTATATATTGGATTTATGTTCTATGTAAGTGGTACTGGAGCATGGTCGCTAATTGTTATCGGGTGATATTTTATTTCAGATAGACAGGATATAATAGAATTGCTGGTTAAGTGATAGTCAATGCGAGAGTGCGAGTGGTATACTGATGAATAAAAAGAAAATTCTTTAGCGTTTGGGTGTTTGAGGCGCCAACCATCACTGAGCCCTAAGTCTGACATGTATTGCTTTATGATATCTGTGGACTGCCAGTTACGTGTATTGTGTGAACTGGTTAATCTGTCTATATGTGGGTCGAGGGTTAAATTAAAGTCACCTCCAATAATAACTGTAGCGCCTGAGATATTGTTTATATGGTCGAAACATTCGTGAAAGAAGGATGGGTTATCAGTATTAGGGGCATATAAGCTAGCTATTGTTAAGGGGGTATTGCTGATGTTTATGTTGATTATAATATATCTTCCTTCTCGGTCTAATATGGAGGTGTTATGTGTAAAAGATACATTTTTACTTATTAATACTGATACTCCTCTTTGTCTGGAGTTATAGTAGGCTGAGAATATTTAGGTGTATTGTGATGACCTGAACTTGTGATGATTTGTTTCTGATAGATGTGTTTCTTGTAGTAAGCAAATGTCTGCCTTTAGTGACGTGAGATGATTTAGTACCTTGGTTTGCTTAATTTGTGTGCCGGTACCACGAATGTTCCAGGTTATAAATTTGAGTGAGGACATATAGTGGGATATGGATTAATAGTATTTATCAATGATATGATACGAGTGAGCACATGCTTGAATATTTTCTGCTGTGTATGGGATGGAATGTAAACAGAGTTATTTGTTTCCTGGTCTGGGATGTACAATAGTAATAAAACAGAAGTTGGTGCAGAAAGATAGAGAGAAGTGCTTCCATAGAGACAGATAGAATATAATATAAAAGGAGTTGGGTTTGGAGTGACATGCATGTTGTGATGTTGAGACGTTACGTGCGTTGTATTATTCCTGAGCTATTCCTTGTGTTATTTATGGGATTTTATGGATGGATTAATATGTATGCGGTGTGTTTACGAGTGTGTGTACATTTGCGTGTAGTGAATGGATGTTTCTGGGTAGCGAAAAATCTAAAGTTAGAGGGAGAAGAGAGATAGAGAGAGCAAAGTTCAGTGAAAAATATATATACATTATGAAAAAAAATACAAATTTTATGATATATATATATATATATATATATATATATATATATATATATATATATATATATATATATATATATATATATGAAGAGTTTGGTTCCAAAACGCTATAAATCCATTTTGATCAATTTGAGTAAAAATGTGTTTTCTTTAGCAAGAACGTGGTAGGCTGAAAACCACTGTTTTCTGTTTCAAACTTTCAAATACCATACTAAGGTTAAAAAAACACAAATCAAATCAAGATTTTAATATTTAAAGATTTATTTAAAAAAAACAATTCATTTTTTCGCAAAACGCAATAAATCCATGCCATGTTTTTTTCAAAATGTCTTGTATATCCTTTGGCATCAATAGAACATTTTTTTTACTGAAAATGTGCAAAATACAATAACAAATAACTGTAAATTGTACATCTTAATATAATAGTTTGACCATTGGGCCTAAAAACACAAATTTCAAAACATTTCATTAACGAACAAGACATTGTCACGCTACAGCCCCGAACCCCTCCCTTCGAGCGTGTGTTAATGTTGTCCGTGTCTTTACGTGTACGTCCGTTGGTGTGTGTGTGTGTGTGTGTGTGTGTGTGTGTGTGTGTTCACTTGTCTCGTTAAGACTAATGTGTTTCACGCGGTGCTTGTTAGGCTATGTGTATATAGTGTGTGTGTGTTTGTATCGTTTGGTGCTCGTCTTTAACGTGACATTCGTTGTGTGTGTTATACCGTGTCAGCACGCTGTGAGCGTGTACTGTTTAGTGTATTCTACTGGTGTTATGATGCGCCGTGAGCGTTTACTGTTCAGTGTGATTGACAGCTGTTTCAAGACGCCGTGAGTGTGTCCAGCGTCAAGCTCAATAAACGTAGCCTTTGAACGCACAGTCTTTGCATCCTCGACTCCCTCGCACCCGTTACAGACATAAATAGTAAAATGGTATAACTATTAACATAAACAGTATAACTGCTATACGAACAGGCTCCTCTATACTATCAAAACCGTTCATTTTCGCGTATTTTAAGAGTGAAAAACGAGATATATTTTACCAAAGTAGGCTACAAGAAATGCCGGGCGGCTCAACAGGTCGCATTCTATGACGTTTCCATAGGTGGTGGTGCGCTGTGATTGGATGAGTGGAGATGTGGCGTTCTGCGGGAAATCAGGATTGGCGTTTGTTGCATTTTGGAAAGAAAGAGAGAAAGTAGGGCAGTATTACACGGCGGAAATGGCGTTTATCGCGTTTTGGAACCAAACTCTTCATATATATATATATACATATACATGCATACACACACATGCATCCATGCACATATACATACCTACATACACATACCTACTTATACATATACACATACCTACACACACATACACACATACCTATATACCTACACATACATACATACAAATGAATATCACTGTATATTCAAGATACAGACTGTAGAGCTCAGCGTGTATGAGAGGGAGATAGAGCGCAACAGTGAGCGAGGTCAGGAAAGATAGATAGAGAGAGAGAGAGAGAGAGAGACCGCTCATTCAATTATATAATATAGGAACCTAAAACAACCAAGGGGTTGTCTTTGTCATGATATAGCGTTCCATTGACAAAAAGTTTGTCAACTGTGATAACTGCTTTTTTCCCCTCTTTAATGAAGACTTTTCTGACGGTAAACAGTTTTCTGCGTCTGTCCAGGATTTCACGGGGGAACTGGTCGTTAATTCCCAGGTCTGTACCTCTAAGTTCCCTTCCTTTACTCATGATGAGTTCTTTATGTTTGTAATGCTCGACCTTAGCGACGATGGGTCTGGGTCGGTTGTTCTCGGGTTTTTTTCTTCCTAAGTGGTGCGCGCGGTGGAATGTGATAGATGAGGTTATTTCAGGTGAGAGTTTCAGTTTGGTGATCATAAAGTTTTTTAATATGTCTTCTGGGTTTTCCTGTGTGTGTTCAGGTATTCCAGAGAATACAATATTGTCTCTCATACTGCGTGCTTGTAAGTCCAGAATTGTTTCTTTCATTTGTTTGTTTTCAAGTGTCACTGTTGATAGCTGGCTTGTAAGATCGCTGACGGAATGCTGTAGCATTTTTTTTTCTTTGGTAAGAGTAATGATTTGCTCTTGGCTATATTCCAAGCTTTCACGTAGGGCTTGAAATTCTTTATGCAATATTTCAACGAGGTATATTCTGGCGTCGAGTGCAGATAGTTTGCTGTTAATTGATAGCAGAATAGAACTGACCTCTGTGCAGCAGGGTGGTGAAGCTGGAGCTCCTGTATCTCCAGGTGAGCTGGGTGGTTGGAGTCGCTTGCCGGTAGGGGTTTGGTGTTGTTCACCTTTAGGTTTGTGTATGGAAAAAAGTGTGTGTGTGTGGAAAAAAAGAGTGCGTGTGTGAGCGTGCATGTGTGTGAGCGTGTGTGAAAAAAGTGCGTGTGAGTGAAAAAAGTGTGTAATCGTGCACGTGTGAAAAAAGTGTGTGCGTGTGAAAAAAGTGCGTGTTTGAGCGTGCGTGTGTGTGAAAAAAAAAGTGTGTTTGTGTGAGCATACGCGTTTTTGAAAAAAATTAATTAAAAAAGTGCGCGCGTGAGAGTGCGCATGTGTGGAAAAAAGTGTGCGCGTGTGATCTTGCGTGGGAAAAAAGTGCGTGTTCTGTCCATTTGTTCAACGCTGAGAAGCCCGGCATGATCAACGCCCACTCTCCGATTCTGTTACATTTAAAACTTATTTATTGTACAAGTGAAATGTTTAGTTGAATTAGTCCATGATCCATAATTCTTAACAACTGCATATAATGACATTGAGAAACAAAGCGTGGTCAAAAAGTGTTTTACCAAGCTCCCCTCTTACCTTTCCTCAAACTATCCGTCATATAACATCTCCCCTCGTGACCAAAAACTCAGGTGCTTCATTATTCAAAAGAAAAGTAAAAGGACGTATGTGAGCATGTGAAAAAAAAGTGTGTGTGAGCGTGCACGTATGTGAGCATGTGAAAAAAGTGAGTGAGAGCGTGCACGTATGAGAGTGTGTGAAAAAAGAGTGCGTGTGGGAAAAAAGAGTACATGTGAGCGTGCACATATGTGAGCATGTGAAAAAAGAGTGCGTGTGTGAGCGTGCACATATGTGAGCGTGTGAAAAAAGTGTGTGAGAGCGTGCACGTATGTGAGCGTGTGAAAAAAGTGTGTGAGAGCGTGCACGTATGTGAGCATGTGAAAAAAGTGTGAGTGTGAGCGTGCACGTATGTGAGCATGTGAAAAAAGTGAGTGTGTGAGCGTGCACGTATGTGAGCATGTGAAAAAAAGAGTGCGTGTGTGAGCGTGTGAAAAAAGTGTGAGTGTGTGAGCGTGCATGTATGAGAGTGTGTGAAAAAAGAGTGCGTGTGGGAAAAAAGAGTGCATGTGTGCGTGCACGTATGTGAGCATGTGAAAAAAGTGTGTGTGAGCGTGCATGTATGTGAGCATGTGAAAAAAGAGTGCGTGTGTGACCGTGCACGTATGAGAGTGTGTGAAAAAAAGAGTGCGTGTGTGAGCGTGCACGTATGTGAGCGTGTGAAAAAAGTGTGTGTGAGCGTGCACGTATGTGAGCATGTGAAAAAAGAGTGTGTGTGTGACTGTGCACGTATGAGAGTGTGTGAAAAAAAGAGTGCGTGTGTGAGCGTGCACGTATGTGAGCGTGTGGGAAAAAAGTGCGTGTGTGAGCGTGCACGTATGTGAACGTGTGCAAAAAAGTGCATGTGTGCACGCTCACACATGCCCTCTTTTTTTCACACACGCGTGTGTGCACACTTTCTGAGAAACACTGAGAATCCTGGCATGATCAATGCACACTCTGCTTTACTTTGCTGTGGTCATTCGAGCTGGTTGTGTTTTTTATTTTATATATATATATATATATATATATATATATATATATATATATATATATTCCCTGCCCTTCTGTCTTTTCCCTTTTTATTCTTTCTCTCCCCCTCTTTTCTTGGTCCACCTAACCCCAATAATTATCACTTTGCATATTGTTATAATTTTTATAAATGTAATTTGAACTGTACATAAAAACAAAGTTGTCCTCCAAAGATGGGGGGGTGGAGGTGGGCCATAAAAAACTTATTGTACAAGTGAAATGTTTAGTTGAATTAGTCCATGATCCATAATTCTTAACAACTGCATATAATGACATTGAGAAACATAAAGCGTGGTCAAAAAGTGTTTTACCAAGCTCCCCTCTTACCTTTCCCCAAACTATCCGTCATATAACATCTCCCCTCGTGACCAAAAACTCAGGTGCTTCATTATTCAAAAGAAAAGTAAAAGGACGTATGTGAGCATGTGAAAAAAAAGTGTGTGTGAGCGTGCACGTATGTGAGCATGTGAAAAAAGAGTGCGTGTGTGACCGTGCACGTATGTGAGCGTGTGAAAAAAGTGTGAGTGTGTGAGCGTGCACGTATGAGAGTGTGTGAAAAAAGAGTGCGTGTGGGAAAAAAGAGTGCGTGTGTGAGCGTGCACATATGTGAGCGTGTGAAAAAAGTGTGTGAGAGCGTGCACGTATGTGAGCGTGTGAAAAAAGTGTGTGAGAGCGTGCACGTATGTGAGCATGTGAAAAAAGTGTGTGTGAGCGTGCACGTATGTGAGCATGTGAAAAAAAAGTGTGTGTGAGCGTGCACGTATGTGAGCATGTGAAAAAAGAGTGCGTGTGTGACCGTGCACGTATGAGAGTATGTGAAAAAAAGAGTGCGTGTGTGAGCGTGCACGTATGTGAGCGTGTGAAAAAAGTGTGAGTGTGTGAGCGTGCACGTATGAGAGTGTGTGAAAAAAGAGTGCGTGTGGGAAAAAAGAGTGCATGTGAGCGTGCACGTATGTGAGCATGTGAAAAAAGAGTGCGTGTGTGAGCGTGCACGTATGTGAGTGTGTGAAAAAAGAGTGCGTGTGTGAGTGTGCACGTATGTGAGCGTGTGAAAAAAGTGTGAGTGTGTGAGCGTGCATGTATGAGAGTGTGTGAAAAAAGAGTGCGTGTGGGAAAAAAGAGTGCATGTGAGCGTGCACATATGTGAGCATGTGAAAAAAGAGTGCGTGTGTGAGCGTGCACATATGTGAGCGTGTGAAAAAAGTGTGTGAGAGCGTGCACGTATGTGAGCATGTGCGAAAAAAGGGTGCGTGTGTGAGCGTGCACGTATGTGAACGTGTGCAAAAAAAGTGCGTGTGTGCACGCTCACACATGCCCTCTTTTTTTCACACACGCATGTGTGCACACTTTCTGAGAAACACTGAGAATCCTGGCATGATCAATGCACACTCTGCTTTACTTTGCTGTGGTCATTCGAGCTGGTTGTGTTTTTTATTTTATATATATATATATATATATATATATATATATATATATATATATATATATATATATATATATATATTCCCTGCCCTTCTGTCTTTTCCCTTTTTATTCTTTCTCTCCCCCTCTTTTCTTGGTCCACCTAACCCCAATAATTATCACTTTGCATATTGTTATAATTTTTATAAATGTAATTTGAACTGTACATAAAAACAAAGTTGTCCTCCAAAGATGGGGGGGTGGAGGTGGGCCATAAAAAACTTATTGTACAAGTGAAATGTTTAGTTGAATTAGTCCATGATCCATAATTCTTAACAACTGCATATAATGACATTGAGAAACAAAGCGTGGTCAAAAAGTGTTTTACCAAGCTCCCCTCTTACCTTTCCCCAAACTATCCGTCATATAACATCTCCCCTCGTGACCAAAAACTCAGGTGCTTCATTATTCAAAAGAAAAGTAAAAGGACGTATGTGAGCATGTGAAAAAAAGTGTGTGTGAGCGTGCACGTATGTGAGCATGTGAAAAAAGAGTGCGTGTGTGACCGTGCACGTATGAGAGTATGTGAAAAAAAGAGTGCGTGTGTGAGCGTGCACGTATGTGAGCGTGTGAAAAAAAGTGTGAGTGTGTGAGCGTGCACGTATGAGAGTGTGTGAAAAAAGAGTGCGTGTGGGAAAAAAGAGTGCATGTGAGCGTGCACGTATGTGAGCATGTGAAAAAAGAGTGCGTGTGTGAGCGTGCACGTATGTGAGTGTGTGAAAAAAGAGTGCGTGTGTGAGTGTGCACGTGTGTGAGTGTGCACGTATGTGAGCGTGTGAAAAAAGTGTGAGTGTGTGAGCGTGCATGTATGAGAGTGTGTGAAAAAAGAGTGCGTGTGGGAAAAAAGAGTGCATGTGAGCGTGCACATATGTGAGCATGTGAAAAAAGAGTGCGTGTGTGAGCGTGCACATATGTGAGCGTGTGAAAAAAGTGTGTGAGAGCGTGCACGTATGTGAGCATGTGCGAAAAAAAGGTGCGTGTGTGAGCGTGCACGTATGTGAACGTGTGCAAAAAAGTGCGTGTGTGCACGCTCACACATGCCCTCTTTTTTTCACACACGCATGTGTGCACACTTTCTGAGAAACACTGAGAATCCTGGCATGATCAATGCACACTCTGCTTTACTTTGCTGTGGTCATTCGAGCTGGTTGTGTTTTTTATTTTATATATATATATTCCCTGCCCTTCTGTCTTTTCCCTTTTTATTCTTTCTCTCCCCCTCTTTTCTTGGTCCACCTAACCCCAATAATTATCACTTTGCATATTGTTATAATTTTTATAAATGTAATTTGAACTGTACATAAAAACAAAGTTGTCCTCCAAAGATGGGGGGGTGGAGGTGGGCCATAAAAAACTTATTGTACAAGTGAAATGTTTAGTTGAATTAGTCCATGATCCATAATTCTTAACAACTGCATATAATGACATTGAGAAACATAAAGCGTGGTCAAAAAGTGTTTTACCAAGCTCCCCTCTTACCTTTCCCCAAACTATCCGTCATATAACATCTCCCCTCGTGACCAAAAACTCAGGTGCTTCATTATTCAAAAGAAAAGTAAAAGGACGTATGTGAGCATGTGAAAAAAAAGTGTGTGTGAGCGTGCACGTATGTGAGCATGTGAAAAAAGAGTGCGTGTGTGACCGTGCACGTATGAGAGTATGTGAAAAAAAGAGTGCGTGTGTGAGCGTGCACGTATGTGAGCGTGTGAAAAAAGTGTGAGTGTGTGAGCGTGCACGTATGAGAGTGTGTGAAAAAAGAGTGCGTGTGGGAAAAAAGAGTGCATGTGAGCGTGCACGTATGTGAGCATGTGAAAAAAGAGTGCGTGTGTGAGCGTGCACGTATGTGAGTGTGTGAAAAAAGAGTGCGTGTGTGAGTGTGCACGTATGTGAGCGTGTGAAAAAAGTGTGAGTGTGTGAGCGTGCATGTATGAGAGTGTGTGAAAAAAGAGTGCGTGTGGGAAAAAAGAGTGCATGTGAGCGTGCACATATGTGAGCATGTGAAAAAAGAGTGCGTGTGTGAGCGTGCACATATGTGAGCGTGTGAAAAAAGTGTGTGAGAGCGTGCACGTATGTGAGCATGTGCGAAAAAAGGGTGCGTGTGTGAGCGTGCACGTATGTGAACGTGTGCAAAAAAAGTGCGTGTGTGCACGCTCACACATGCCCTCTTTTTTTCACACACGCATGTGTGCACACTTTCTGAGAAACACTGAGAATCCTGGCATGATCAATGCACACTCTGCTTTACTTTGCTGTGGTCATTCGAGCTGGTTGTGTTTTTTATTTTATATATATATATATATATTCCCTGCCCTTCTGTCTTTTCCCTTTTTATTCTTTCTCTCCCCCTCTTTTCTTGGTCCACCTAACCCCAATAATTATCACTTTGCATATTGTTATAATTTTTATAAATGTAATTTGAACTGTACATAAAAACAAAGTTGTCCTCCAAAGATGGGGGGGTGGAGGTGGGCCATAAAAAACTTATTGTACAAGTGAAATGTTTAGTTGAATTAGTCCATGATCCATAATTCTTAACAACTGCATATAATGACATTGAGAAACAAAGCGTGGTCAAAAAGTGTTTTACCAAGCTCCCCTCTTACCTTTCCCCAAACTATCCGTCATATAACATCTCCCCTCGTGACCAAAAACTCAGGTGCTTCATTATTCAAAAGAAAAGTAAAAGGACGTATGTGAGCATGTGAAAAAAAGTGTGTGTGAGCGTGCACGTATGTGAGCATGTGAAAAAAGAGTGCGTGTGTGACCGTGCACGTATGAGAGTATGTGAAAAAAAGAGTGCGTGTGTGAGCGTGCACGTATGTGAGCGTGTGAAAAAAAGTGTGAGTGTGTGAGCGTGCACGTATGAGAGTGTGTGAAAAAAGAGTGCGTGTGGGAAAAAAGAGTGCATGTGAGCGTGCACGTATGTGAGCATGTGAAAAAAGAGTGCGTGTGTGAGCGTGCACGTATGTGAGTGTGTGAAAAAAGAGTGCGTGTGTGAGTGTGCACGTATGTGAGCGTGTGAAAAAAGTGTGAGTGTGTGAGCGTGCATGTATGAGAGTGTGTGAAAAAAGAGTGCGTGTGGGAAAAAAGAGTGCATGTGAGCGTGCACATATGTGAGCATGTGAAAAAAGAGTGCGTGTGTGAGCGTGCACATATGTGAGCGTGTGAAAAAAGTGTGAGAGCGTGCACGTATGTGAGCATGTGCGAAAAAAGGGTGCGTGTGTGAGCGTGCACGTATGTGAACGTGTGCAAAAAAAGTGTGTGTGTGCACGCTCACACATGCCCTCTTTTTTTCACACACGCATGTGTGCACACTTTCTGAGAAACACTGAGAATCCTGGCATGATCAATGCACACTCTGCTTTACTTTGCTGTGGTCATTCGAGCTGGTTGTGTTTTTTATTTTATATATATATTCATTCCCTGCCCTTCTGTCTTTTCCCTTTTTATTCTTTCTCTCCCCCTCTTTTCTTGGTCCACCTAACCCCAATAATTATCACTTTGCATATTGTTATAATTTTTATAAATGTAATTTGAACTGTACATAAAAACAAAGTTGTCCTCCAAAGATGGGGGGGTGGAGGTGGGCCATAAAAAACTTATTGTACAAGTGAAATGTTTAGTTGAATTAGTCCATGATCCATAATTCTTAACAACTGCATATAATGACATTGAGAAACATAAAGCGTGGTCAAAAAGTGTTTTACCAAGCTCCCCTCTTACCTTTCCCCAAACTATCCGTCATATAACATCTCCCCTCGTGACCAAAAACTCAGGTGCTTCATTATTCAAAAGAAAAGTAAAAGGACGTATGTGAGCATGTGAAAAAAAAGTGTGTGTGAGCGTGCACGTATGTGAGCATGTGAAAAAAGAGTGCGTGTGTGACCGTGCACGTATGTGAGCGTGTGAAAAAAGTGTGAGTGTGTGAGCGTGCACGTATGAGAGTGTGTGAAAAAAGAGTGCGTGTGGGAAAAAAGAGTGCGTGTGTGAGCGTGCACATATGTGAGTGTGTGAAAAAAGTGTGTGAGAGCGTGCACGTATGTGAGCGTGTGAAAAAAGTGTGTGAGAGCGTGCACGTATGTGAGCATGTGAAAAAAGTGTGTGTGAGCGTGCACGTATGTGAGCATGTGAAAAAAAAGTGTGTGTGAGCGTGCACGTATGTGAGCATGTGAAAAAAGAGTGCGTGTGTGACCGTGCACGTATGAGAGTATGTGAAAAAAAGAGTGCGTGTGTGAGCGTGCACGTATGTGAGCGTGTGAAAAAAGTGTGAGTGTGTGAGCGTGCACGTATGAGAGTGTGTGAAAAAAGAGTGCGTGTGGGAAAAAAGAGTGCATGTGAGCGTGCACGTATGTGAGCATGTGAAAAAAGAGTGCGTGTGTGAGCGTGCACGTATGTGAGTGTGTGAAAAAAGAGTGCGTGTGTGAGTGTGCACGTATGTGAGCGTGTGAAAAAAGTGTGAGTGTGTGAGCGTGCATGTATGAGAGTGTGTGAAAAAAGAGTGCGTGTGGGAAAAAAGAGTGCATGTGAGCGTGCACATATGTGAGCATGTGAAAAAAGTGTGTGTGAGCGTGCACGTATGTGAGCATGTGAAAAAAGAGTGCGTGTGTGAGCGTGCACGTATGTGAGTGTGTGAAAAAAGAGTGCATGTGTGAGTGTGCACGTATGTGGGCATGTGTGGAAAAAGAGTGCGTGTGGGAAAAAAGAGTGCATGTGAGCGTGGACATATGTGAGCATGTGAAAAAAAAAGTGTGTGAGCGTGCACGTATGTGAGCATGTGAAAAAAGAGTGCGTGTGTGAGCGTGCACGTATGTGAGCATGTGAAAAAAGTGTGTGTGAGCGTGCACGTATGTGAGCATGTGAAAAAAGAGTGTGTGTGAGCGTGCACGTATGTGAGTGTGTGAAAAAAGAGTGCGTGTGTGAGCGTGCACGTATGTGAGCATGTGTGAAAAAAAGAGTGCGTGTGGGAAAAAAGAGTGCATGTGAGCGTGGACATATGTGAGCATGTGAAAAAAAAGTGTGTGAGCGTGCACGTATGTGAGCATGTGAAAAAAGAGTGCGTGTGTGAGCGTGCACGTATATGAGCATGTGAAAAAAGTGTGTGTGAGCGTGCACGTATGTGAGCATGTGAAAAAAGAGTGTGTGTGAGCGTGCACGTATGTGAGTGTGTGAAAAAAGAGTGCGTGTGTGAGCGTGCACGTATGTGAGCATGTGTGAAAAAAAGAGTGCGTGTGGGAAAAAAGAGTGCATGTGAGCGTGCACATATGTGAGCATGTGAAAAAAAGTGTGTGTGAGCGTGCACGTATGTGAGCATGTGAAAAAAGAGTGCGTGTGTGAGCGTGCACGTATGTGAACGTGTGCAAAAAAGTGCGTGTGTGCACGCTCACACACGCACTCTTTTTTTCACACACGCGTGTGTTCACACTTTCTGAGAAACACTGAGAATCCTGGCATGATCAATGCACACTCTGCTTTACTTTGCTGTGATCATTCGAGCTGGTTGTGTTTTTTATTTTTTGCTTTTATTATATATATATATATATATGTATATATTCCCTGCCCTTCTGTCTTTTCCCTTTTTATTCTTTCTCTCCCCCTTTTCTTGGTCCACCTAACCCCAATAATTATCACTTTGCATATTGTTATAATTTTTATAAATGTAATTTGAACTGTACATAAAAACAAAGTTGTCCTCCAAAGATGGGGGGGTGAAGGTGGGCCATAAAAAAAACTTATTGTACAAGTGAAATGTTTAGTTGAATTAGTCCATGATCCATAATTCCTAACAACTGCATATAATGAAATTGTAAGCATGTGAAAAAAAAGTGTGTGTGAGCGTGCACGTATGTGAGCATGTGAAAAAAGTGTGAGTGTGTGAGCGTGCACGTATGAGAGTGTGTGAAAAAAGTGTGAGTGTGTGAGCGTGCACGTATGTGAGCATGTGAAAAAAGTGTGTGTGAGCGTGCACGTATGTGAGCATGTGAAAAAAGAGTGTGTGTGAGCGTGCACGTATGTGAGTGTGTAAAAAAAGAGTGCGTGTGTGAGCGTGCACGTATGTGAGCATGTGTGAAAAAAAGAGTGCGTGTGGGAAAAAAGTGCATGTGAATGTGGACATATGTGAGCATGTGAAAAAAAAGTGTGTGAGCGTGCACGTATGTGAGCATGTGAAAAAAGAGTGCGTGTGTGAGCGTGCACGTATGTGAGCATGTGAAAAAAGTGTGAGAGCGTGCACGTATGTGAGCATGTGCGAAAAAAGTGTGAGTGTGTGAGCGTGCATGTATGAGAGTGTGTGAAAAAAGAGTGCGTGTGGGAAAAAAGAGTGCATGTGAGCGTGCACATATGTGAGCATGTGAAAAAAGAGTGCGTGTGTGAGCGTGCACATATGTGAGCGTGTGAAAAAAGTGTGAGAGCGTGCACGTATGTGAGCATGTGCGAAAAAAGGGTGCGTGTGTGAGCGTGCACGTATGTGAACGTGTGCAAAAAAAGTGTGTGTGTGCACGCTCACACATGCCCTCTTTTTTTCACACACGCATGTGTGCACACTTTCTGAGAAACACTGAGAATCCTGGCATGATCAATGCACACTCTGCTTTACTTTGCTGTGGTCATTCGAGCTGGTTGTGTTTTTTATTTTATATATATATTCATTCCCTGCCCTTCTGTCTTTTCCCTTTTTATTCTTTCTCTCCCCCTCTTTTCTTGGTCCACCTAACCCCAATAATTATCACTTTGCATATTGTTATAATTTTTATAAATGTAATTTGAACTGTACATAAAAACAAAGTTGTCCTCCAAAGATGGGGGGGTGGAGGTGGGCCATAAAAAACTTATTGTACAAGTGAAATGTTTAGTTGAATTAGTCCATGATCCATAATTCTTAACAACTGCATATAATGACATTGAGAAACATAAAGCGTGGTCAAAAAGTGTTTTACCAAGCTCCCCTCTTACCTTTCCCCAAACTATCCGTCATATAACATCTCCCCTCGTGACCAAAAACTCAGGTGCTTCATTATTCAAAAGAAAAGTAAAAGGACGTATGTGAGCATGTGAAAAAAAAGTGTGTGTGAGCGTGCACGTATGTGAGCATGTGAAAAAAGAGTGCGTGTGTGACCGTGCACGTATGTGAGCGTGTGAAAAAAGTGTGAGTGTGTGAGCGTGCACGTATGAGAGTGTGTGAAAAAAGAGTGCGTGTGGGAAAAAAGAGTGCGTGTGTGAGCGTGCACATATGTGAGTGTGTGAAAAAAGTGTGTGAGAGCGTGCACGTATGTGAGCGTGTGAAAAAAGTGTGTGAGAGCGTGCACGTATGTGAGCATGTGAAAAAAGTGTGTGTGAGCGTGCACGTATGTGAGCATGTGAAAAAAAAGTGTGTGTGAGCGTGCACGTATGTGAGCATGTGAAAAAAGAGTGCGTGTGTGACCGTGCACGTATGAGAGTATGTGAAAAAAAGAGTGCGTGTGTGAGCGTGCACGTATGTGAGCGTGTGAAAAAAGTGTGAGTGTGTGAGCGTGCACGTATGAGAGTGTGTGAAAAAAGAGTGCGTGTGGGAAAAAAGAGTGCATGTGAGCGTGCACGTATGTGAGCATGTGAAAAAAGAGTGCGTGTGTGAGCGTGCACGTATGTGAGTGTGTGAAAAAAGAGTGCGTGTGTGAGTGTGCACGTATGTGAGCGTGTGAAAAAAGTGTGAGTGTGTGAGCGTGCATGTATGAGAGTGTGTGAAAAAAGAGTGCGTGTGGGAAAAAAGAGTGCATGTGAGCGTGCACATATGTGAGCATGTGAAAAAAGTGTGTGTGAGCGTGCACGTATGTGAGCATGTGAAAAAAGAGTGCGTGTGTGAGCGTGCACGTATGTGAGTGTGTGAAAAAAGAGTGCATGTGTGAGTGTGCACGTATGTGGGCATGTGTGGAAAAAGAGTGCGTGTGGGAAAAAAGAGTGCATGTGAGCGTGGACATATGTGAGCATGTGAAAAAAAAAGTGTGTGAGCGTGCACGTATGTGAGCATGTGAAAAAAGAGTGCGTGTGTGAGCGTGCACGTATGTGAGCATGTGAAAAAAGTGTGTGTGAGCGTGCACGTATGTGAGCATGTGAAAAAAGAGTGTGTGTGAGCGTGCACGTATGTGAGTGTGTGAAAAAAGAGTGCGTGTGTGAGCGTGCACGTATGTGAGCATGTGTGAAAAAAAGAGTGCGTGTGGGAAAAAAGAGTGCATGTGAGCGTGGACATATGTGAGCATGTGAAAAAAAAGTGTGTGAGCGTGCACGTATGTGAGCATGTGAAAAAAGAGTGCGTGTGTGAGCGTGCACGTATATGAGCATGTGAAAAAAGTGTGTGTGAGCGTGCACGTATGTGAGCATGTGAAAAAAGAGTGTGTGTGAGCGTGCACGTATGTGAGTGTGTGAAAAAAGAGTGCGTGTGTGAGCGTGCACGTATGTGAGCATGTGTGAAAAAAAGAGTGCGTGTGGGAAAAAAGAGTGCATGTGAGCGTGCACATATGTGAGCATGTGAAAAAAAGTGTGTGTGAGCGTGCACGTATGTGAGCATGTGAAAAAAGAGTGCGTGTGTGAGCGTGCACGTATGTGAACGTGTGCAAAAAAGTGCGTGTGTGCACGCTCACACACGCACTCTTTTTTTCACACACGCGTGTGTTCACACTTTCTGAGAAACACTGAGAATCCTGGCATGATCAATGCACACTCTGCTTTACTTTGCTGTGATCATTCGAGCTGGTTGTGTTTTTTATTTTTTGCTTTTATTATATATATATATATATATGTATATATTCCCTGCCCTTCTGTCTTTTCCCTTTTTATTCTTTCTCTCCCCCTTTTCTTGGTCCACCTAACCCCAATAATTATCACTTTGCATATTGTTATAATTTTTATAAATGTAATTTGAACTGTACATAAAAACAAAGTTGTCCTCCAAAGATGGGGGGGTGAAGGTGGGCCATAAAAAAAACTTATTGTACAAGTGAAATGTTTAGTTGAATTAGTCCATGATCCATAATTCCTAACAACTGCATATAATGAAATTGTAAGCATGTGAAAAAAAAGTGTGTGTGAGCGTGCACGTATGTGAGCATGTGAAAAAAGTGTGAGTGTGTGAGCGTGCACGTATGAGAGTGTGTGAAAAAAGTGTGAGTGTGTGAGCGTGCACGTATGTGAGCATGTGAAAAAAGTGTGTGTGAGCGTGCACGTATGTGAGCATGTGAAAAAAGAGTGTGTGTGAGCGTGCACGTATGTGAGTGTGTAAAAAAAGAGTGCGTGTGTGAGCGTGCACGTATGTGAGCATGTGTGAAAAAAAGAGTGCGTGTGGGAAAAAAGTGCATGTGAATGTGGACATATGTGAGCATGTGAAAAAAAAGTGTGTGAGCGTGCACGTATGTGAGCATGTGAAAAAAGAGTGCGTGTGTGAGCGTGCACGTATGTGAGCATGTGAAAAAAGTGTGTGTGAGCGTGCACGTATGTGAGCATGTGAAAAAAGAGTGTGTGTGAGCGTGCACGTATGTGAGTGTGTGAAAAAAGAGTGCGTGTGTGAGCGTGCACGTATGTGAGCATGTGTGAAAAAAAAGAGTGCGTGTGGGAAAAAAGAGTGCATGTGAGCGTGCACATATGTGAGCATGTGAAAAAAAGTGTGTGTGAGCGTGCACGTATGTGAGCATGTGAAAAAAGAGTGCGTGTGTGAGCGTGCACGTATGTGAGTGTGTGAAAAAAGAGTGCATGTGTGAGTGTGCACGTATGTGGGCATGTGTGGAAAAAGAGTGCGTGTGGGAAAAAAGAGTGCATGTGAGCGTGCACATATGTGAGCATGTGAAAAAAAAGTGTGTGAGCGTGCACGTATGTGAGCATGTGAAAAAAGATTGCGTGTGTGAGCGTGCACGTATGTGAGCGTGTGGGAAAAAAGAGTGCATGTGAGCGTGCACATATGTAAGCATGTGAAAAAAAAGTGTGTGTGAGCGTGCACGTATGTGAGCATGTAAAAAAGAGTGCGTGTGTGAGCGTGCACGTATGTGAGCGTGTGAAAAAAGTGTGTGAGAGCGTGCACGTATGTGAGCGTGTGCGAAAAAAGGGTGCGTGTGTGAGCGTGCACGTATGTGAACGTGTGCAAAAAAAGTGCGTGTGTGCACGCTCACACACGCACTCTTTTTTTCACACATGCGTGTGTGCACACTTTCTGAGAAACACTGAGAATCCTGGCATGATCAATGCACACTCTGCTTTACTTTGCTGTGGTCATTCGAGCTGGTTGTGTTTTTTATTTTTTGCTTTTATTATATATATATATATATATATATATATATATATATATATATATATATATATATATATATATATATATATATATATATATATATGTGTATATATTCCCTGCCCTTCTGTCTTTTCCCTTTTTATTCTTTCTCTCCCCCTCTTTTCTTGGTCCACCTAACCCCAATAATTATCACTTTGCATATTGTTATAATTTTTATAAATGTAAATTGAACTGTACATAAAAACAAAGTTGTCCTCCAAAGATGGGGGGGTGGAGGTGGGCCATAAAAAAAACTTATTGTACAAGTGAAATGTTTAGTTGAATTAGTCCATGATCCATAATTCTTAACAAACTGCATATAATGAAATTGAGAAACATAAAGAGTGGTCAAAAAGTGTTTTACCAAGCTCCCCTCTTACCTTTCCCCAAACTATCTGTCATATAACATCTCCCCTCGTGACCAAAAACTCAGGTGCTTCATTATTGAAAAGAAAAGTAAAAGGATGTATGTGAGCATGTGAAAAAAAAGTGTGTGTGAGCGTGCACGTATGTGAGCATGTGAAAAAAGTGTGAGTGTGTGAGCGTGCACGTATGAGAGTGTGTGAAAAAAGTGTGAGTGTGTGAGCGTGCACTTATGAGAGTGTGAAAAAAGAGTGCGTGTGGGAAAAAAGAGTGCATGTGAGCGTGCACATATGTGAGCATGTGAAAAAAGTGTGTGTAGAGCGTGCACGTATGTGAGCATGTGAAAAAAGAGTGCGTGTGTGAGTGTGCACGTATGTGGGCATGTGTGGAAAAAAAGAGTGAGTGTGGGAAAAAAGTGCATGTGAGCGTGGACATATGTGAGCATGTGAAAAAAAAGTGTGTGAGCGTGCACGTATGTGAGCATGTGAAAAAAGAGTGCGTGTGTGAGCGTGCACGTATGTGAGCATGTGAAAAAAGTGTGTGAGCGTGCACGTATGTGAGCATGTGAAAAAAGAGTGTGTGTGAGCGTGCACGTATGTGAGTGTGTGAAAAAAGAGTGCGTGTGTGAGCGTGCACGTATGTGAGCATGTGTGAAAAAAAAGAGTGCGTGTGGGAAAAAAGAGTGCATGTGAGCGTGCACATATGTGAGCATGTGAAAAAAAGTGTGTGTGAGCGTGCACGTATGTGAGCATGTGAAAAAAGAGTGCGTGTGTGAGCGTGCACGTATGTGAGCGTGTGAAAAAAGTGTGAGAGCATGCACGTATGTGAGCGTGTGCGAAAAAAGTGTGAGAGCGTGCACGTATGTGAGCGTGTGCGAAAAAAGGGTGCGTATGTGTGCGTGCACGTATGTGAACGTGTGCAAAAAAAGTGCGTGTGCACGCTCACACACGCACTCTTTTTTTCACACACGCGTGTGTGCACACTTTCTGAGAAACACTGAGAATCCTGGCATGATCAATGCACACTCTGCTTTACTTTGCTGTGGTCATTCGAGCTGGTTGTATTTTTTATTTTTTGCTTTTATTTTATATATGTATATATTTCCTGCCCTTCTGTCTTTTCCCTTTTTATTCTTTCTCTACCCCTCTTTTCTTGATCCACCTAACCCCAATAATTATCACTTTGCATATTGTTATAATTTTTATAAATGTAATTTGAACTGTACATAAAAACAAAGTTGTCCTCCAAAGATGGGGGGGTGGAGGTGGGCCATAAAAAAAACTTATTGTACAAGTGAAATGTTTAGTTGAATTAGTCCATGATCCATAATTCTTAACAACTGCATATAATGAAATTGAGAAACAAAGCGTGGTCAAAAAGTGTTTTACCAAGCTCCCCTCTTACCTTTCCCCAAACTATCTGTCATATAACATCTCCCCTTGTGACCAAAAACTCAGGTGCTTCATTATTCAAAAGAAAAGTAAAAGGACGTATGTGACCATGTGAAAAAAAAGTGTGTGTGAGCGTGCACGTATGTGAGCATGTGAAAAAAGTGTGAGTGTGTGAGCGTGCACGTATGAGAGTGTGTGAAAAAAGAGTGCGTGTGGGAAAAAAGAGTGCATGTGAGCGTGCACATATGTGAGCATGTGAAAAAGTGTGTGTGAGCGTGCACGTATGTGAGCATGTGAAAAAAGAGTGCGTGTGTGAGCGTGCACGTATGTGAGTGTGTGAAAAAAGAGTGCGTGTGTGAGTGTGCACGTATGTGAGCATGTGTGGGAAAAAAAGAGTGCGTGTGGAAAAAGAGTGCATGTGAGCGTGGACATATGTGAGCATGTGAAAAAAAAGTGTGTGAGCGTGCACGTATGTGAACGTGTGCAAAAAAAGTGCGTGTGTGCACGCTCACACACGCACTCTTTTTTTCACACATGCGTGTGTGCACACTTTCTGAGAAACACTGAGAATCCTGGCATGATCAATGCACACTCTGCTTTACTTTGCTGTGGTCATTCGAGCTGGTTGTGTTTTTTATTTTTTGCTTTTATTATATATATATATATATATATATATATATATATATATATATATATATATATATATATATATATATATGTATATATTCCCTGCCCTTCTGTCTTTTCCCTTTTTATTCTTTCTCTCCCCCTCTTTTCTTGGTCCACCTAACCCCAATAATTATCACTTTGCATATTGTTATAATTTTTATAAATGTAAATTGAACTGTACATAAAAACAAAGTTGTCCTCCAAAGATGGGGGGGGTGGAGGTGGGCCATAAAAAAAACTTATTGTACAAGTGAAATGTTTAGTTGAATTAGTCCCTGATCCATAATTCTTAACAAACTGCATATAATGAAATTGAGAAACATAAAGAGTGGTCAAAAAGTGTTTTACCAAGCTCCCCTCTTACCTTTCCCCAAACTATCTGTCATATAACATCTCCCCTCGTGACCAAAAACTCAGGTGCTTCATTATTGAAAAGAAAAGTAAAAGGATGTATGTGAGCATGTGAAAAAAAAGTGTGTGTGAGCGTGCACGTATGTGAGCATGTGAAAAAAGTGTGAGTGTGTGAGCGTGCACGTATGAGAGTGTGTGAAAAAAGTGTGAGTGTGTGAGCGTGCACTTATGAGAGTGTGAAAAAAGAGTGCGTGTGGGAAAAAAGAGTGCATGTGAGCGTGCACATATGTGAGCATGTGAAAAAAGTGTGTGTAGAGCGTGCACGTATGTGAGCATGTGAAAAAAGAGTGCGTGTGTGAGTGTGCACGTATGTGGGCATGTGTGGAAAAAAAGAGTGAGTGTGGGAAAAAAGTGCATGTGAGCGTGGACATATGTGAGCATGTGAAAAAAAAGTGTGTGAGCGTGCACGTATGTGAGCATGTGAAAAAAGAGTGCGTGTGAGCGTGCACGTATGTGAGTGTGTGAAAAAAGAGTGCGTGTGTGAGCGTGCACGTATGTGAGCATGTGTGAAAAAAAAGAGTGCGTGTGGGAAAAAAGAGTGCATGTGAGCGTGCACATATGTGAGCATGTGAAAAAAAGTGTGTGTGAGCGTGCACGTATGAGCATGTGAAAAAAGAGTGCATGTGTGAGCGTGCACGTATGTGAGCGTGTGAAAAAAGTGTGAGAGCGTGCACGTATGTGAGCGTGTGCGAAAAAAGTGTGAGAGCGTGCACGTATGTGAGCGTGTGCGAAAAAAGGGTGCGTATGTGTGCGTGCACGTATGTGAACGTGTGCAAAAAAAGTGCGTGTGCACGCTCACACACGCACTCTTTTTTTCACACACGCGTGTGTGCACACTTTCTGAGAAACACTGAGAATCCTGGCATGATCAATGCACACTCTGCTTTACTTTGCTGTGGTCATTCAAGCTGGTTGTGTTTTTTATTTTTTGCTTTTATTATATATATGTATATATTCCCTGCCCTTCTGTCTTTTCCCTTTTTATTCTTTCTCTCCCCCTCTTTTCTTGGTCCACCTAACCCCAATAATTATCACTTTGCATATTGTTATAATTTTATAAATGTAATTTGAACTGTACATAAAAACAAAGTTGTCCTCCAAAGATGGGGGGGTGGAGGTGGGCCATAAAAAAAACTTATTGTACAAGTGAAATGTTTAGTTGAATTAGTCCATGATCCATAATTCTTAACAACTGCATATAATGAAATTGAGAAACATAAAGCGTGGTCAAAAAGTGTTTTACCAAGCTCCCCTCTTACCTTTCCCCAAACTATCTGTCATATAACATCTCCCCTTGTGACCAAAAACTCAGGTGCTTCATTATTCAAAAGAAAAGTAAAAGGACGTATGTGAGCATGTGAAAAAAAAGTGTGTGTGAGCGTGCACGTATGTGAGCATGTGAAAAAAGTGTGAGTGTGTGAGCGTGCACGTATGAGAGTGTGTGAAAAAAGTGAGTGTGTGAGCGTGCACTTATGAGAGTGTGTGAAAAAAGAGTGCGTGTGGGAAAAAAGAGTGCATGTGAGCGTGCACATATGTGAGCATGTGAAAAAAGTGTGTGTGAGCGTGCACGTATGTGAGCATGTGAAAAAAGAGTGCGTGTGTGAGCGTGCACGTATGTGAGTGTGTGAAAAAAGAGTGCGTGTGTGAGCGTGCACGTATGTGAGCGTGTGGGAAAAAAGAGTGCGTGTGTGAGCGTGCACGTATGTGAACGTGTGCAAAAAAAGTGCGTGTGTGCACGCTCACACACGCACTCTTTTTTTCACACACGCGTGTGTGCACACTTTCTGAGAAACACTGAGAATCCTGGCATGATCAATGCACACTCTGCTTTACTTTGCTGTGGTCATTCGAGCTGGTTGTATTTTTTATTTTTTGCTTTTATTTTATATATGTATATATTCCCTGCCCTTCTGTCTTTTCCCTTTTTATTCTTTCTCTACCCCTCTTTTCTTGATCCACCTAACCCCAATAATTATCACTTTGCATATTGTTATAATTTTTATAAATGTAATTTGAACTGTACATAAAAACAAAGTTGTCCTCCAAAGATGGGGGGGTGGAGGTGGGCCATAAAAAAAACTTATTGTACAAGTGAAATGTTTAGTTGAATTAGTCCATGATCCATAATTCTTAACAACTGCATATAATGAAATTGAGAAACATAAAGCATGGTCAAAAAGTGTTTTACCAAGCTCCCCTCTTACCTTTCCCCAAACTATCTGTCATATAACATCTCCCCTCGTGACCAAAAACTCAGGTGCTTCATTATTCAAAAGAAAAGTAAAAGGACGTATGTGAGCATGTGAAAAAAAAGTGTGTGAGCGTGCACGTATGTGAGCATGTGAAAAAAGAGTGCGTGTGTGACCGTGCACGTATGAGAGTGTGTGAAAAAAAGAGTGCGTGTGTGAGCGTGCACGTATGTGAGCGTGTGAAAAAAGTGTGAGTGTGTGAGCGTGCACGTATGAGAGTGTGTGAAAAAAGTGTGTGTGTGAGCATGCACGTATGTGAGCATGTGAAAAAAGAGTGCGTGTGTGAGCGTGCACGTATGTGAGCATGTGAAAAAAGTGTGTGTGAGCGTGCACGTATGTGAGCATGTGAAAAAAGAGTGTGTGTGAGCGTGCACGTATGTGAGTGTGTAAAAAAAGAGTGCGTGTGTGAGCGTGCACGTATGTGAGCATGTGTGAAAAAAAGAGTGCGTGTGGGAAAAAAGAGTGCATGTGAACGTGGACATATGTGAGCATGTGAAAAAAAAGTGTGTGAGCGTGCACGTATGTGAGCATGTGAAAAAAGAGTGCGTGTGTGAGCGTGCACGTATGTGAGCATGTGAAAAAAGTGTGTGTGAGCGTGCACGTATGTGAGCATGTGAAAAAAGAGTGTGTGTGAGCGTGCACGTATGTGAGTGTGTGAAAAAAGAGTGCGTGTGTGAGCGTGCACGTATGTGAGCATGTGTGAAAAAAAAGAGTGCGTGTGGGAAAAAAGAGTGCATGTGAGCGTGCACATATGTGAGCATGTGAAAAAAAGTGTGTGTGAGCGTGCACGTATGTGAGCATGTGAAAAAAGAGTGCGTGTGTGAGCGTGCACGTATGTGAGTGTGTGAAAAAAGAGTGCGTGTGTGAGTGTGCACGTATGTGAGCGTGTGAAAAAAGTGTGAGTGTGTGAGCGTGCACGTATGAGAGTGTGTGAAAAAAGAGTGCGTGTGGGAAAAAAGAGTGCATGTGAGCGTGCACGTATGTGAGCATGTGAAAAAAGAGTACGTGTGTGAGCGTGCACGTATGTGAGTGTGTGAAAAAAGAGTGCGTGTGTGAGTGTGCACGTATGTGAGCGTGTGAAAAAAGTGTGAGTGTGTGAGCGTGCATGTATGAGAGTGTGTGAAAAAAGAGTGCGTGTGGGAAAAAAGAGTGCATGTGAGCGTGCACATATGTGAGCATGTGAAAAAAGAGTGCGTGTGTGAGCGTGCACATATGTGAGCGTGTGAAAAAAGTGTGTGAGAGCGTGCACGTATGTGAGCATGTGCGAAAAAAGGGTGCGTGTGTGAGCGTGCACGTATGTGAACGTGTGCAAAAAAAGTGCGTGTGTGCACGCTCACACATGCCCTCTTTTTTTCACACACGCATGTGTGCACACTTTCTGAGAAACACTGAGAATCCTGGCATGATCAATGCACACTCTGCTTTACTTTGCTGTGGTCATTCGAGCTGGTTGTGTTTTTTATTTTATATATATATATATATATATATATATATATATATATATATATATATATATATATATATATATATATATATATATATATTCCCTGCCCTTCTGTCTTTTCCCTTTTTATTCTTTCTCTCCCCCTCTTTTCTTGGTCCACCTAACCCCAATAATTATCACTTTGCATATTGTTATAATTTTTATAAATGTAATTTGAACTGTACATAAAAACAAAGTTGTCCTCCAAAGATGGGGGGGTGGAGGTGGGCCATAAAAAACTTATTGTACAAGTGAAATGTTTAGTTGAATTAGTCCATGATCCATAATTCTTAACAACTGCATATAATGACATTGAGAAACATAAAGCGTGGTCAAAAAGTGTTTTACCAAGCTCCCCTCTTACCTTTCCCCAAACTATCCGTCATATAACATCTCCCCTCGTGACCAAAAACTCAGGTGCTTCATTATTCAAAAGAAAAGTAAAAGGACGTATGTGAGCATGTGAAAAAAAAGTGTGTGTGAGCGTGCACGTATGAGAGTATGTGAAAAAAAGAGTGCGTGTGTGAGGGTGCACGTATGTGAGCGTGTGAAAAAAGTGTGAGTGTGTGAGCGTGCACGTATGAGAGTGTGTGAAAAAAGAGTGCGTGTGGGAAAAAAGAGTGCATGTGAGCGTGCACGTATGTGAGCATGTGAAAAAAGAGTGCGTGTGTGAGCGTGCACGTATGTGAGTGTGTGAAAAAAGAGTGCGTGTGTGAGTGTGCACGTATGTGAGTGTGTGAAAAAAGTGTGAGTGTGTGAGCGTGCATGTATGAGAGTGTGTGAAAAAAGAGTGCGTGTGGGAAAAAAGAGTGCATGTGAGCGTGCACATATGTGAGCATGTGAAAAAAGAGTGCGTGTGTGAGCGTGCACATATGTGAGCGTGTGAAAAAAGTGTGTGAGAGCGTGCACGTATGTGAGCATGTGAAAAAAGTGTGTGTGAGCGTGCACGTATGTGAGCATGTGAAAAAAGAGTGCGTGTGTGACCGTGCACGTATGAGAGTATGTGAAAAAAAGAGTGCGTGTGTGAGCGTGCACGTATGTGAGTGTGTGAAAAAAGAGTGCGTGTGGGAAAAAAGAGTGCATGTGAGCGTGCACATATGTGAGCATGTGAAAAAAGAGTGCGTGTGTGAGCGTGCACATATGTGAGCGTGTGAAAAAAGTGTGTGAGAGCGTGCACGTATGTGAGCATGTGCGAAAAAAGGGTGCGTGTGTGAGCATGCACGTATGTGAACGTGTGCAAAAAAAGTGCGTGTGTGCACGCTCACACATGCCCTCTTTTTTTCACACACGCATGTGTGCACACTTTCTGAGAAACACTGAGAATCCTGGCATGATCAATGCACACTCTGCTTTACTTTGCTGTGGTCATTCGAGCTGGTTGTGTTTTTTATTTTATATATATATATATATATATATATATATATATATATATATATATTCCCTGCCCTTCTGTCTTTTCCCTTTTTATTCTTTCTCTCCCCCTTTTCTTGGTCCACCTAACCCCAATAATTATCACTTTGCATATTGTTATAATTTTTATAAATGTAATTTGAACTGTACATAAAAACAAAGTTGTCCTCCAAAGATGGGGGGGTGGAGGTGGGCCATAAAAAACTTATTGTACAAGTGAAATGTTTAGTTGAATTAGTCCATGATCCATAATTCTTAACAACTGCATATAATGACATTGAGAAACATAAAGCGTGGTCAAAAAGTGTTTTACCAAGCTCCCCTCTTACCTTTCCCCAAACTATCCGTCATATAACATCTCCCCTCGTGACCAAAAACTCAGGTGCTTCATTATTCAAAAGAAAAGTAAAAGGACGTATGTGAGCATGTGAAAAAAAAGTGTGTGTGAGCGTGCACGTATGTGAGCATGTGAAAAAAGTGTGAGTGTGTGAACGTGCACGTATGAGAGTATGTGAAAAAAAGAGTGCGTGTGTGAGCGTGCACGTATGTGAGCGTGTGAAAAAAGTGTGAGTGTGTGAACGTGCACGTATGAGAGTGTGTGAAAAAAGAGTGCGTGTGGGAAAAAAGAGTGCATGTGAGCGTGCACGTATGTGAGCATGTGAAAAAAGAGTGCGTGTGTGAGCGTGCACGTATGTGAGCATGTGAAAAAAGAGTGCGTGTGTGACCGTGCACGTATGAGAGTATGTGAAAAAAAGAGTGCGTGTGTGAGCGTGCACGTATGAGAGTATGTGAAAAAAGTGAGTGTGTGAACGTGCACGTATGAGAGTGTGTGAAAAAAGAGTGCGTGTGGGAAAAAAGAGTGCATGTGAGCGTGCACGTATGTGAGCATGTGAAAAAAGAGTGCGTGTGTGAGCGTGCACGTATGTGAGTGTGTGAAAAAAGAGTGCGTGTGTGAGTGTGCACGTATGTGAGCGTGTGAAAAAAGTGAGTGAGTGAGCGTGCACGTATGAGAGTGTGTGAAAAAAGAGTGCGTGTGGGAAAAGAGTGCATGTGAGCGTGCACATATGTGAGCATGTGAAAAAAGAGTGCGTGTGTGAGCGTGCACATATGTGAGCGTGTGAAAAAAGTGTGTGAGAGCGTGCACGTATGTGAGCGTGTGAAAAAAGTGTGTGAGAGCGTGCACGTATGTGAGCATGTGAAAAAAGTGTGTGTGAGCATGCACGTATGTGAGCATGTGAAAAAAGAGTGCGTGTGTGACCGTGCACGTATGAGAGTATGTGAAAAAAAGAGTGCGTGTGTGAGCGTGCACGTATGTGAGTGTGTGAAAAAAGAGTGCGTGTGTGAGCGTGCACGTGTGTGAGCGTGCACGTTTGTGAGCGTGTGAAAAAAGTGTGAGTGTGTGAGCGTGCATGTATGAGAGTGTGTGAAAAAAGAGTGCGTGTGGGAAAAAAGTGCATGTGAGCGTGCACGTATGTGAGCATGTGAAAAAAGAGTGCGTGTGTGAGCGTGCATGTATGTGAGTGTGTGAAAAAAGAGTGCGTGTGTGAGTGTGCACGTATGTGAGCGTGTGAAAAAAGTGTGAGTGTGTGAGCGTGCACGTATGAGAGTGTGTGAAAAAAGAGTGCGTGTGGGAAAAAAGAGTACATGTGAGCGTGCACATATGTGAGCGTGTGAAAAAAGTGTGTGAGAGCGTGCACGTATGTGAGCGTGTGAAAAAAGTGTGTGAGAGCGTGCACGTATGTGAGCATGTGCGAAAAAAGGGTGCGTGTGTGAGCGTGCACGTATGTGAACGTGTGCAAAAAAAGTGCGTGTGTGCACGCTCACACATGCCCTCTTTTTTTCACACACGCATGTGTGCACACTTTCTGAGAAACACTGAGAATCCTGGCATGATCAATGCACACTCTGCTTTACTTTGCTGTGGTCATTCGAGCTGGTTGTGTTTTTTATTTTATATATATATATTCCCTGCCCTTCTGTCTTTTCCCTTTTTATTCTTTCTCTCCCCCTCTTTTCTTGGTCCACCTAACCCCAATAATTATCACTTTGCATATTGTTATAATTTTTATAAATGTAATTTGAACTGTACATAAAAACAAAGTTGTCCTCCAAAGATGGGGGGTGGAGGTGGGCCATAAAAAACTTATTGTACAAGTGAAATGTTTAGTTGAATTAGTCCATGATCCATAATTCTTAACAACTGCATATAATGACATTGAGAAACATAAAGCGTGGTCAAAAAGTGTTTTACCAAGCTCCCCTCTTACCTTTCCCCAAACTATCCGTCATATAACATCTCCCCTCGTGACCAAAAACTCAGGTGCTTCATTATTCAAAAGAAAAGTAAAAGGACGTATGTGAGCATGTGAAAAAAAAGTGTGTGAGCGTGCACGTATGAGAGTATGTGAAAAAAAGAGTGCGTGTGTGAGGGTGCACGTATGTGAGCGTGTGAAAAAAGTGTGAGTGTGTGAGCGTGCACGTATGAGAGTGTGTGAAAAAAGAGTGCGTGTGGGAAAAAAGAGTGCATGTGAGCGTGCACGTATGTGAGCATGTGAAAAAAGAGTGCGTGTGTGAGCGTGCACGTATGTGAGTGTGTGAAAAAAGAGTGCGTGTGTGAGTGTGCACGTATGTGAGTGTGTGAAAAAAGTGTGAGTGTGTGAGCGTGCATGTATGAGAGTGTGTGAAAAAAGAGTGCGTGTGGGAAAAAAGAGTGCATGTGAGCGTGCACATATGTGAGCATGTGAAAAAAGAGTGCGTGTGTGAGCGTGCACATATGTGAGTGTGTGAAAAAAGAGTGCGTGTGTGAGTGTGCACGTATGTGAGTGTGTGAAAAAAGTGTGAGTGTGTGAGCGTGCATGTATGAGAGTGTGTGAAAAAAGAGTGCGTGTGGGAAAAAAGAGTGCATGTGAGCGTGCACATATGTGAGCATGTGAAAAAAGAGTGCGTGTGTGAGCGTGCACATATGTGAGCGTGTGAAAAAAGTGTGTGAGAGCGTGCACATATGTGAGCGTGTGAAAAAAGTGTGTGAGAGCGTGCACGTATGTGAGCATGTGAAAAAAGTGTGTGTGAGCGTGCACGTATGTGAGCATGTGAAAAAAGAGTGCGTGTGTGACCGTGCACGTATGAGAGTATGTGAAAAAAAGAGTGTGTGTGTGAGCGTGCACGTATGTGAGTGTGTGAAAAAAGAGTGCGTGTGGGAAAAAAGAGTGCATGTGAGCGTGCACATATGTGAGCATGTGAAAAAAGAGTGCGTGTGTGAGCGTGCACATATGTGAGCGTGTGAAAAAAGTGTGTGAGAGCGTGCACGTATGTGAGCATGTGCGAAAAAAGGGTGCGTGTGTGAGCATGCACGTATGTGAACGTGTGCAAAAAAAGTGCGTGTGTGCACGCTCACACATGCCCTCTTTTTTTCACACACGCATGTGTGCACACTTTCTGAGAAACACTGAGAATCCTGGCATGATCAATGCACACTCTGCTTTACTTTGCTGTGGTCATTCGAGCTGGTTGTGTTTTTTATTTTATATATATATATATATATATATATATATATATATATATTCCCTGCCCTTCTGTCTTTTCCCTTTTTATTCTTTCTCTCCCCCTTTTCTTGGTCCACCTAACCCCAATAATTATCACTTTGCATATTGTTATAATTTTTATAAATGTAATTTGAACTGTACATAAAAACAAAGTTGTCCTCCAAAGATGGGGGGGTGGAGGTGGGCCATAAAAAACTTATTGTACAAGTGAAATGTTTAGTTGAATTAGTCCATGATCCATAATTCTTAACAACTGCATATAATGACATTGAGAAACATAAAGCGTGGTCAAAAAGTGTTTTACCAAGCTCCCCTCTTACCTTTCCCCAAACTATCCGTCATATAACATCTCCCCTCGTGACCAAAAACTCAGGTGCTTCATTATTCAAAAGAAAAGTAAAAGGACGTATGTGAGCATGTGAAAAAAAAGTGTGTGTGAGCGTGCACGTATGAGAGTATGTGAAAAAAAGAGTGCGTGTGTGAGGGTGCACGTATGTGAGCGTGTGAAAAAAGTGTGAGTGTGTGAGCGTGCACGTATGAGAGTGTGTGAAAAAAGAGTGCGTGTGGGAAAAAAGAGTGCATGTGAGCGTGCACGTATGTGAGCATGTGAAAAAAGAGTGCGTGTGTGAGCGTGCACGTATGTGAGTGTGTGAAAAAAGAGTGCGTGTGTGAGTGTGCACGTATGTGAGTGTGTGAAAAAAGTGTGAGTGTGTGAGCGTGCATGTATGAGAGTGTGTGAAAAAAGAGTGCGTGTGGGAAAAAAGAGTGCATGTGAGCGTGCACATATGTGAGCATGTGAAAAAAGAGTGCGTGTGTGAGCGTGCACATATGTGAGCGTGTGAAAAAAGTGTGTGAGAGCGTGCACGTATGTGAGCATGTGAAAAAAGTGTGTGTGAGCGTGCACGTATGTGAGCATGTGAAAAAAGAGTGCGTGTGTGACCGTGCACGTATGAGAGTATGTGAAAAAAAGAGTGCGTGTGTGAGCGTGCACGTATGTGAGTGTGTGAAAAAAGAGTGCGTGTGGGAAAAAAGAGTGCATGTGAGCGTGCACATATGTGAGCATGTGAAAAAAGAGTGCGTGTGTGAGCGTGCACATATGTGAGCGTGTGAAAAAAGTGTGTGAGAGCGTGCACGTATGTGAGCATGTGCGAAAAAAGGGTGCGTGTGTGAGCATGCACGTATGTGAACGTGTGCAAAAAAAGTGCGTGTGTGCACGCTCACACATGCCCTCTTTTTTTCACACACGCATGTGTGCACACTTTCTGAGAAACACTGAGAATCCTGGCATGATCAATGCACACTCTGCTTTACTTTGCTGTGGTCATTCGAGCTGGTTGTGTTTTTTATTTTATATATATATATATATATATATATATATATATATATATATTCCCTGCCCTTCTGTCTTTTCCCTTTTTATTCTTTCTCTCCCCCTTTTCTTGGTCCACCTAACCCCAATAATTATCACTTTGCATATTGTTATAATTTTTATAAATGTAATTTGAACTGTACATAAAAACAAAGTTGTCCTCCAAAGATGGGGGGGTGGAGGTGGGCCATAAAAAACTTATTGTACAAGTGAAATGTTTAGTTGAATTAGTCCATGATCCATAATTCTTAACAACTGCATATAATGACATTGAGAAACATAAAGCGTGGTCAAAAAGTGTTTTACCAAGCTCCCCTCTTACCTTTCCCCAAACTATCCGTCATATAACATCTCCCCTCGTGACCAAAAACTCAGGTGCTTCATTATTCAAAAGAAAAGTAAAAGGACGTATGTGAGCATGTGAAAAAAAAGTGTGTGTGAGCGTGCACGTATGTGAGCATGTGAAAAAAGTGTGAGTGTGTGAACGTGCACGTATGAGAGTATGTGAAAAAAAGAGTGCGTGTGTGAGCGTGCACGTATGTGAGCGTGTGAAAAAAGTGTGAGTGTGTGAACGTGCACGTATGAGAGTGTGTGAAAAAAGAGTGCGTGTGGGAAAAAAGAGTGCATGTGAGCGTGCACGTATGTGAGCATGTGAAAAAAGAGTGCGTGTGTGAGCGTGCACGTATGTGAGCATGTGAAAAAAGAGTGCGTGTGTGACCGTGCACGTATGAGAGTATGTGAAAAAAAGAGTGCGTGTGTGAGCGTGCACGTATGAGAGTATGTGAAAAAAGTGAGTGTGTGAACGTGCACGTATGAGAGTGTGTGAAAAAAGAGTGCGTGTGGGAAAAAAGAGTGCATGTGAGCGTGCACGTATGTGAGCATGTGAAAAAAGAGTGCGTGTGTGAGCGTGCACGTATGTGAGTGTGTGAAAAAAGAGTGCGTGTGTGAGTGTGCACGTATGTGAGCGTGTGAAAAAAGTGTGAGTGAGTGAGCGTGCACGTATGAGAGTGTGTGAAAAAAGAGTGCGTGTGGGAAAAGAGTGCATGTGAGCGTGCACATATGTGAGCATGTGAAAAAAGAGTGCGTGTGTGAGCGTGCACATATGTGAGCGTGTGAAAAAAGTGTGTGAGAGCGTGCACGTATGTGAGCGTGTGAAAAAAGTGTGTGAGAGCGTGCACGTATGTGAGCATGTGAAAAAAGTGTGTGTGAGCATGCACGTATGTGAGCATGTGAAAAAAGAGTGCGTGTGTGACCGTGCACGTATGAGAGTATGTGAAAAAAAGAGTGCGTGTGTGAGCGTGCACGTATGTGAGTGTGTGAAAAAAGAGTGCGTGTGTGAGCGTGCACGTGTGTGAGCGTGCACGTTTGTGAGCGTGTGAAAAAAGTGTGAGTGTGTGAGCGTGCACGTATGAGAGTGTGTGAAAAAAGAGTGCGTGTGGGAAAAAAGAGTACATGTGAGCGTGCACATATGTGAGCGTGTGAAAAAAGTGTGTGAGAGCGTGCACGTATGTGAGCGTGTGAAAAAAGTGTGTGAGAGCGTGCACGTATGTGAGCATGTGCGAAAAAAGGGTGCGTGTGTGAGCGTGCACGTATGTGAACGTGTGCAAAAAAAGTGCGTGTGTGCACGCTCACACATGCCCTCTTTTTTTCACACACGCATGTGTGCACACTTTCTGAGAAACACTGAGAATCCTGGCATGATCAATGCACACTCTGCTTTACTTTGCTGTGGTCATTCGAGCTGGTTGTGTTTTTTATTTTATATATATATATTCCCTGCCCTTCTGTCTTTTCCCTTTTTATTCTTTCTCTCCCCCTCTTTTCTTGGTCCACCTAACCCCAATAATTATCACTTTGCATATTGTTATAATTTTTATAAATGTAATTTGAACTGTACATAAAAACAAAGTTGTCCTCCAAAGATGGGGGGTGGAGGTGGGCCATAAAAAACTTATTGTACAAGTGAAATGTTTAGTTGAATTAGTCCATGATCCATAATTCTTAACAACTGCATATAATGACATTGAGAAACATAAAGCGTGGTCAAAAAGTGTTTTACCAAGCTCCCCTCTTACCTTTCCCCAAACTATCCGTCATATAACATCTCCCCTCGTGACCAAAAACTCAGGTGCTTCATTATTCAAAAGAAAAGTAAAAGGACGTATGTGAGCATGTGAAAAAAAAGTGTGTGAGCGTGCACGTATGAGAGTATGTGAAAAAAAGAGTGCGTGTGTGAGGGTGCACGTATGTGAGCGTGTGAAAAAAGTGTGAGTGTGTGAGCGTGCACGTATGAGAGTGTGTGAAAAAAGAGTGCGTGTGGGAAAAAAGAGTGCATGTGAGCGTGCACGTATGTGAGCATGTGAAAAAAGAGTGCGTGTGTGAGCGTGCACGTATGTGAGTGTGTGAAAAAAGAGTGCGTGTGTGAGTGTGCACGTATGTGAGTGTGTGAAAAAAGTGTGAGTGTGTGAGCGTGCATGTATGAGAGTGTGTGAAAAAAGAGTGCGTGTGGGAAAAAAGAGTGCATGTGAGCGTGCACATATGTGAGCATGTGAAAAAAGAGTGCGTGTGTGAGCGTGCACATATGTGAGTGTGTGAAAAAAGAGTGCGTGTGTGAGTGTGCACGTATGTGAGTGTGTGAAAAAAGTGTGAGTGTGTGAGCGTGCATGTATGAGAGTGTGTGAAAAAAGAGTGCGTGTGGGAAAAAAGAGTGCATGTGAGCGTGCACATATGTGAGCATGTGAAAAAAGAGTGCGTGTGTGAGCGTGCACATATGTGAGCGTGTGAAAAAAGTGTGTGAGAGCGTGCACATATGTGAGCGTGTGAAAAAAGTGTGTGAGAGCGTGCACGTATGTGAGCATGTGAAAAAAGTGTGTGTGAGCGTGCACGTATGTGAGCATGTGAAAAAAGAGTGCGTGTGTGACCGTGCACGTATGAGAGTATGTGAAAAAAAGAGTGTGTGTGTGAGCGTGCACGTATGTGAGTGTGTGAAAAAAGAGTGCGTGGGAAAAAAGAGTGCATGTGAGCGTGCACATATGTGAGCATGTGAAAAAAGAGTGCGTGTGTGAGCGTGCACATATGTGAGCGTGTGAAAAAAGTGTGTGAGAGCGTGCACGTATGTGAGCATGTGCGAAAAAAGGGTGCGTGTGTGAGCATGCACGTATGTGAACGTGTGCAAAAAAAGTGCGTGTGTGCACGCTCACACATGCCCTCTTTTTTTCACACACGCATGTGTGCACACTTTCTGAGAAACACTGAGAATCCTGGCATGATCAATGCACACTCTGCTTTACTTTGCTGTGGTCATTCGAGCTGGTTGTGTTTTTTATTTTATATATATATATATATATATATATATATATATATATTCCCTGCCCTTCTGTCTTTTCCCTTTTTATTCTTTCTCTCCCCCTTTTCTTGGTCCACCTAACCCCAATAATTATCACTTTGCATATTGTTATAATTTTTATAAATGTAATTTGAACTGTACATAAAAACAAAGTTGTCCTCCAAAGATGGGGGGGTGGAGGTGGGCCATAAAAAACTTATTGTACAAGTGAAATGTTTAGTTGAATTAGTCCATGATCCATAATTCTTAACAACTGCATATAATGACATTGAGAAACATAAAGCGTGGTCAAAAAGTGTTTTACCAAGCTCCCCTCTTACCTTTCCCCAAACTATCCGTCATATAACATCTCCCCTCGTGACCAAAAACTCAGGTGCTTCATTATTCAAAAGAAAAGTAAAAGGACGTATGTGAGCATGTGAAAAAAAAGTGTGTGTGAGCGTGCACGTATGAGAGTATGTGAAAAAAAGAGTGCGTGTGTGAGGGTGCACGTATGTGAGCGTGTGAAAAAAGTGTGAGTGTGTGAGCGTGCACGTATGAGAGTGTGTGAAAAAAGAGTGCGTGTGGGAAAAAAGAGTGCATGTGAGCGTGCACGTATGTGAGCATGTGAAAAAAGAGTGCGTGTGTGAGCGTGCACGTATGTGAGTGTGTGAAAAAAGAGTGCGTGTGTGAGTGTGCACGTATGTGAGTGTGTGAAAAAAGTGTGAGTGTGTGAGCGTGCATGTATGAGAGTGTGTGAAAAAAGAGTGCGTGTGGGAAAAAAGAGTGCATGTGAGCGTGCACATATGTGAGCATGTGAAAAAAGAGTGCGTGTGTGAGCGTGCACATATGTGAGCGTGTGAAAAAAGTGTGTGAGAGCGTGCACGTATGTGAGCATGTGAAAAAAGTGTGTGTGAGCGTGCACGTATGTGAGCATGTGAAAAAAGAGTGCGTGTGTGACCGTGCACGTATGAGAGTATGTGAAAAAAAGAGTGCGTGTGTGAGCGTGCACGTATGTGAGTGTGTGAAAAAAGAGTGCGTGTGGGAAAAAAGAGTGCATGTGAGCGTGCACATATGTGAGCATGTGAAAAAAGAGTGCGTGTGTGAGCGTGCACATATGTGAGCGTGTGAAAAAAGTGTGTGAGAGCGTGCACGTATGTGAGCATGTGCGAAAAAAGGGTGCGTGTGTGAGCATGCACGTATGTGAACGTGTGCAAAAAAAGTGCGTGTGTGCACGCTCACACATGCCCTCTTTTTTTCACACACGCATGTGTGCACACTTTCTGAGAAACACTGAGAATCCTGGCATGATCAATGCACACTCTGCTTTACTTTGCTGTGGTCATTCGAGCTGGTTGTGTTTTTTATTTTATATATATATATATATATATATATATATATATATATATATATTCCCTGCCCTTCTGTCTTTTCCCTTTTTATTCTTTCTCTCCCCCTTTTCTTGGTCCACCTAACCCCAATAATTATCACTTTGCATATTGTTATAATTTTTATAAATGTAATTTGAACTGTACATAAAAACAAAGTTGTCCTCCAAAGATGGGGGGGTGGAGGTGGGCCATAAAAAACTTATTGTACAAGTGAAATGTTTAGTTGAATTAGTCCATGATCCATAATTCTTAACAACTGCATATAATGACATTGAGAAACATAAAGCGTGGTCAAAAAGTGTTTTACCAAGCTCCCCTCTTACCTTTCCCCAAACTATCCGTCATATAACATCTCCCCTCGTGACCAAAAACTCAGGTGCTTCATTATTCAAAAGAAAAGTAAAAGGACGTATGTGAGCATGTGAAAAAAAAGTGTGTGTGAGCGTGCACGTATGTGAGCATGTGAAAAAAGTGTGAGTGTGTGAACGTGCACGTATGAGAGTATGTGAAAAAAAGAGTGCGTGTGTGAGCGTGCACGTATGTGAGCGTGTGAAAAAAGTGTGAGTGTGTGAACGTGCACGTATGAGAGTGTGTGAAAAAAGAGTGCGTGTGGGAAAAAAGAGTGCATGTGAGCGTGCACGTATGTGAGCATGTGAAAAAAGAGTGCGTGTGTGAGCGTGCACGTATGTGAGCATGTGAAAAAAGAGTGCGTGTGTGACCGTGCACGTATGAGAGTATGTGAAAAAAAGAGTGCGTGTGTGAGCGTGCACGTATGAGAGTATGTGAAAAAAGTGAGTGTGTGAACGTGCACGTATGAGAGTGTGTGAAAAAAGAGTGCGTGTGGGAAAAAAGAGTGCATGTGAGCGTGCACGTATGTGAGCATGTGAAAAAAGAGTGCGTGTGTGAGCGTGCACGTATGTGAGTGTGTGAAAAAAGAGTGCGTGTGTGAGTGTGCACGTATGTGAGCGTGTGAAAAAAGTGTGAGTGAGTGAGCGTGCACGTATGAGAGTGTGTGAAAAAAGAGTGCGTGTGGGAAAAGAGTGCATGTGAGCGTGCACATATGTGAGCATGTGAAAAAAGAGTGCGTGTGTGAGCGTGCACATATGTGAGCGTGTGAAAAAAGTGTGTGAGAGCGTGCACGTATGTGAGCGTGTGAAAAAAGTGTGTGAGAGCGTGCACGTATGTGAGCATGTGAAAAAAGTGTGTGTGAGCATGCACGTATGTGAGCATGTGAAAAAAGAGTGCGTGTGTGACCGTGCACGTATGAGAGTATGTGAAAAAAAGAGTGCGTGTGTGAGCGTGCACGTATGTGAGTGTGTGAAAAAAGAGTGCGTGTGTGAGCGTGCACGTGTGTGAGCGTGCACGTATGTGAGCGTGTGAAAAAAGTGTGAGTGTGTGAGCGTGCATGTATGAGAGTGTGTGAAAAAAGAGTGCGTGTGGGAAAAAAGTGCATGTGAGCGTGCACGTATGTGAGCATGTGAAAAAAGAGTGCGTGTGTGAGCGTGCATGTATGTGAGTGTGTGAAAAAAGAGTGCGTGTGTGAGTGTGCACGTATGTGAGCGTGTGAAAAAAGTGTGAGTGTGTGAGCGTGCACGTATGAGAGTGTGTGAAAAAAGAGTGCGTGTGGGAAAAAAGAGTACATGTGAGCGTGCACATATGTGAGCGTGTGAAAAAAGTGTGTGAGAGCGTGCACGTATGTGAGCGTGTGAAAAAAGTGTGTGAGAGCGTGCACGTATGTGAGCATGTGCGAAAAAAGGGTGCGTGTGTGAGCGTGCACGTATGTGAACGTGTGCAAAAAAAGTGCGTGTGTGCACGCTCACACATGCCCTCTTTTTTTCACACACGCATGTGTGCACACTTTCTGAGAAACACTGAGAATCCTGGCATGATCAATGCACACTCTGCTTTACTTTGCTGTGGTCATTCGAGCTGGTTGTGTTTTTTATTTTATATATATATATTCCCTGCCCTTCTGTCTTTTCCCTTTTTATTCTTTCTCTCCCCCTCTTTTCTTGGTCCACCTAACCCCAATAATTATCACTTTGCATATTGTTATAATTTTTATAAATGTAATTTGAACTGTACATAAAAACAAAGTTGTCCTCCAAAGATGGGGGGTGGAGGTGGGCCATAAAAAACTTATTGTACAAGTGAAATGTTTAGTTGAATTAGTCCATGATCCATAATTCTTAACAACTGCATATAATGACATTGAGAAACATAAAGCGTGGTCAAAAAGTGTTTTACCAAGCTCCCCTCTTACCTTTCCCCAAACTATCCGTCATATAACATCTCCCCTCGTGACCAAAAACTCAGGTGCTTCATTATTCAAAAGAAAAGTAAAAGGACGTATGTGAGCATGTGAAAAAAAAGTGTGTGAGCGTGCACGTATGAGAGTATGTGAAAAAAAGAGTGCGTGTGTGAGGGTGCACGTATGTGAGCGTGTGAAAAAAGTGTGAGTGTGTGAGCGTGCACGTATGAGAGTGTGTGAAAAAAGAGTGCGTGTGGGAAAAAAGAGTGCATGTGAGCGTGCACGTATGTGAGCATGTGAAAAAAGAGTGCGTGTGTGAGCGTGCACGT
The DNA here is from genome assembly GCF_052324685.1 of Brachyhypopomus gauderio. NCBI lineage: Eukaryota > Metazoa > Chordata > Actinopteri > Gymnotiformes > Hypopomidae > Brachyhypopomus > Brachyhypopomus gauderio. The sequence goes on along the minus strand of NC_135221.1, from coordinate 18,504,028 downwards.
ATGTGAGTGTGTGAAAAAAGAGTGCGTGTGTGAGTGTGCACGTATGTGAGTGTGTGAAAAAAGTGTGAGTGTGTGAGCGTGCATGTATGAGAGTGTGTGAAAAAAGAGTGCGTGTGGGAAAAAAGAGTGCATGTGAGCGTGCACATATGTGAGCATGTGAAAAAAGAGTGCGTGTGTGAGCGTGCACATATGTGAGTGTGTGAAAAAAGAGTGCGTGTGTGAGTGTGCACGTATGTGAGTGTGTGAAAAAAGTGTGAGTGTGTGAGCGTGCATGTATGAGAGTGTGTGAAAAAAGAGTGCGTGTGGGAAAAAAGAGTGCATGTGAGCGTGCACATATGTGAGCATGTGAAAAAAGAGTGCGTGTGTGAGCGTGCACATATGTGAGCGTGTGAAAAAAGTGTGTGAGAGCGTGCACATATGTGAGCGTGTGAAAAAAGTGTGTGAGAGCGTGCACGTATGTGAGCATGTGAAAAAAGTGTGTGTGAGCGTGCACGTATGTGAGCATGTGAAAAAAGAGTGCGTGTGTGACCGTGCACGTATGAGAGTATGTGAAAAAAAGAGTGTGTGTGTGAGCGTGCACGTATGTGAGTGTGTGAAAAAAGAGTGCGTGTGGGAAAAAAGAGTGCATGTGAGCGTGCACATATGTGAGCATGTGAAAAAAGAGTGCGTGTGTGAGCGTGCACATATGTGAGCGTGTGAAAAAAGTGTGTGAGAGCGTGCACGTATGTGAGCATGTGCGAAAAAAGGGTGCGTGTGTGAGCATGCACGTATGTGAACGTGTGCAAAAAAAGTGCGTGTGTGCACGCTCACACATGCCCTCTTTTTTTCACACACGCATGTGTGCACACTTTCTGAGAAACACTGAGAATCCTGGCATGATCAATGCACACTCTGCTTTACTTTGCTGTGGTCATTCGAGCTGGTTGTGTTTTTTATTTTATATATATATATATATATATATATATATATATATATTCCCTGCCCTTCTGTCTTTTCCCTTTTTATTCTTTCTCTCCCCCTTTTCTTGGTCCACCTAACCCCAATAATTATCACTTTGCATATTGTTATAATTTTTATAAATGTAATTTGAACTGTACATAAAAACAAAGTTGTCCTCCAAAGATGGGGGGGTGGAGGTGGGCCATAAAAAACTTATTGTACAAGTGAAATGTTTAGTTGAATTAGTCCATGATCCATAATTCTTAACAACTGCATATAATGACATTGAGAAACATAAAGCGTGGTCAAAAAGTGTTTTACCAAGCTCCCCTCTTACCTTTCCCCAAACTATCCGTCATATAACATCTCCCCTCGTGACCAAAAACTCAGGTGCTTCATTATTCAAAAGAAAAGTAAAAGGACGTATGTGAGCATGTGAAAAAAAAGTGTGTGTGAGCGTGCACGTATGAGAGTATGTGAAAAAAAGAGTGCGTGTGTGAGGGTGCACGTATGTGAGCGTGTGAAAAAAGTGTGAGTGTGTGAGCGTGCACGTATGAGAGTGTGTGAAAAAAGAGTGCGTGTGGGAAAAAAGAGTGCATGTGAGCGTGCACGTATGTGAGCATGTGAAAAAAGAGTGCGTGTGTGAGCGTGCACGTATGTGAGTGTGTGAAAAAAGAGTGCGTGTGTGAGTGTGCACGTATGTGAGTGTGTGAAAAAAGTGTGAGTGTGTGAGCGTGCATGTATGAGAGTGTGTGAAAAAAGAGTGCGTGTGGGAAAAAAGAGTGCATGTGAGCGTGCACATATGTGAGCATGTGAAAAAAGAGTGCGTGTGTGAGCGTGCACATATGTGAGCGTGTGAAAAAAGTGTGTGAGAGCGTGCACGTATGTGAGCATGTGAAAAAAGTGTGTGTGAGCGTGCACGTATGTGAGCATGTGAAAAAAGAGTGCGTGTGTGACCGTGCACGTATGAGAGTATGTGAAAAAAAGAGTGCGTGTGTGAGCGTGCACGTATGTGAGTGTGTGAAAAAAGAGTGCGTGTGGGAAAAAAGAGTGCATGTGAGCGTGCACATATGTGAGCATGTGAAAAAAGAGTGCGTGTGTGAGCGTGCACATATGTGAGCGTGTGAAAAAAGTGTGTGAGAGCGTGCACGTATGTGAGCATGTGCGAAAAAAGGGTGCGTGTGTGAGCATGCACGTATGTGAACGTGTGCAAAAAAAGTGCGTGTGTGCACGCTCACACATGCCCTCTTTTTTTCACACACGCATGTGTGCACACTTTCTGAGAAACACTGAGAATCCTGGCATGATCAATGCACACTCTGCTTTACTTTGCTGTGGTCATTCGAGCTGGTTGTGTTTTTTATTTTATATATATATATATATATATATATATATATATATATATATATATATTCCCTGCCCTTCTGTCTTTTCCCTTTTTATTCTTTCTCTCCCCCTTTTCTTGGTCCACCTAACCCCAATAATTATCACTTTGCATATTGTTATAATTTTTATAAATGTAATTTGAACTGTACATAAAAACAAAGTTGTCCTCCAAAGATGGGGGGGTGGAGGTGGGCCATAAAAAACTTATTGTACAAGTGAAATGTTTAGTTGAATTAGTCCATGATCCATAATTCTTAACAACTGCATATAATGACATTGAGAAACATAAAGCGTGGTCAAAAAGTGTTTTACCAAGCTCCCCTCTTACCTTTCCCCAAACTATCCGTCATATAACATCTCCCCTCGTGACCAAAAACTCAGGTGCTTCATTATTCAAAAGAAAAGTAAAAGGACGTATGTGAGCATGTGAAAAAAAAGTGTGTGTGAGCGTGCACGTATGTGAGCATGTGAAAAAAGTGTGAGTGTGTGAACGTGCACGTATGAGAGTATGTGAAAAAAAGAGTGCGTGTGTGAGCGTGCACGTATGTGAGCGTGTGAAAAAAGTGTGAGTGTGTGAACGTGCACGTATGAGAGTGTGTGAAAAAAGAGTGCGTGTGGGAAAAAAGAGTGCATGTGAGCGTGCACGTATGTGAGCATGTGAAAAAAGAGTGCGTGTGTGAGCGTGCACGTATGTGAGCATGTGAAAAAAGAGTGCGTGTGTGACCGTGCACGTATGAGAGTATGTGAAAAAAAGAGTGCGTGTGTGAGCGTGCACGTATGAGAGTATGTGAAAAAAGTGAGTGTGTGAACGTGCACGTATGAGAGTGTGTGAAAAAAGAGTGCGTGTGGGAAAAAAGAGTGCATGTGAGCGTGCACGTATGTGAGCATGTGAAAAAAGAGTGCGTGTGTGAGCGTGCACGTATGTGAGTGTGTGAAAAAAGAGTGCGTGTGTGAGTGTGCACGTATGTGAGCGTGTGAAAAAAGTGTGAGTGAGTGAGCGTGCACGTATGAGAGTGTGTGAAAAAAGAGTGCGTGTGGGAAAAGAGTGCATGTGAGCGTGCACATATGTGAGCATGTGAAAAAAGAGTGCGTGTGTGAGCGTGCACATATGTGAGCGTGTGAAAAAAGTGTGTGAGAGCGTGCACGTATGTGAGCGTGTGAAAAAAGTGTGTGAGAGCGTGCACGTATGTGAGCATGTGAAAAAAGTGTGTGTGAGCATGCACGTATGTGAGCATGTGAAAAAAGAGTGCGTGTGTGACCGTGCACGTATGAGAGTATGTGAAAAAAAGAGTGCGTGTGTGAGCGTGCACGTATGTGAGTGTGTGAAAAAAGAGTGCGTGTGTGAGCGTGCACGTGTGTGAGCGTGCACGTATGTGAGCGTGTGAAAAAAGTGTGAGTGTGTGAGCGTGCATGTATGAGAGTGTGTGAAAAAAGAGTGCGTGTGGGAAAAAAGTGCATGTGAGCGTGCACGTATGTGAGCATGTGAAAAAAGAGTGCGTGTGTGAGCGTGCATGTATGTGAGTGTGTGAAAAAAGAGTGCGTGTGTGAGTGTGCACGTATGTGAGCGTGTGAAAAAAGTGTGAGTGTGTGAGCGTGCACGTATGAGAGTGTGTGAAAAAAGAGTGCGTGTGGGAAAAAAGAGTACATGTGAGCGTGCACATATGTGAGCGTGTGAAAAAAGTGTGTGAGAGCGTGCACGTATGTGAGCGTGTGAAAAAAGTGTGTGAGAGCGTGCACGTATGTGAGCATGTGCGAAAAAAGGGTGCGTGTGTGAGCGTGCACGTATGTGAACGTGTGCAAAAAAAGTGCGTGTGTGCACGCTCACACATGCCCTCTTTTTTTCACACACGCATGTGTGCACACTTTCTGAGAAACACTGAGAATCCTGGCATGATCAATGCACACTCTGCTTTACTTTGCTGTGGTCATTCGAGCTGGTTGTGTTTTTTATTTTATATATATATATTCCCTGCCCTTCTGTCTTTTCCCTTTTTATTCTTTCTCTCCCCCTCTTTTCTTGGTCCACCTAACCCCAATAATTATCACTTTGCATATTGTTATAATTTTTATAAATGTAATTTGAACTGTACATAAAAACAAAGTTGTCCTCCAAAGATGGGGGGTGGAGGTGGGCCATAAAAAACTTATTGTACAAGTGAAATGTTTAGTTGAATTAGTCCATGATCCATAATTCTTAACAACTGCATATAATGACATTGAGAAACATAAAGCGTGGTCAAAAAGTGTTTTACCAAGCTCCCCTCTTACCTTTCCCCAAACTATCCGTCATATAACATCTCCCCTCGTGACCAAAAACTCAGGTGCTTCATTATTCAAAAGAAAAGTAAAAGGACGTATGTGAGCATGTGAAAAAAAAGTGTGTGAGCGTGCACGTATGAGAGTATGTGAAAAAAAGAGTGCGTGTGTGAGGGTGCACGTATGTGAGCGTGTGAAAAAAGTGTGAGTGTGTGAGCGTGCACGTATGAGAGTGTGTGAAAAAAGAGTGCGTGTGGGAAAAAAGAGTGCATGTGAGCGTGCACGTATGTGAGCATGTGAAAAAAGAGTGCGTGTGTGAGCGTGCACGTATGTGAGTGTGTGAAAAAAGAGTGCGTGTGTGAGTGTGCACGTATGTGAGTGTGTGAAAAAAGTGTGAGTGTGTGAGCGTGCATGTATGAGAGTGTGTGAAAAAAGAGTGCGTGTGGGAAAAAAGAGTGCATGTGAGCGTGCACATATGTGAGCATGTGAAAAAAGAGTGCGTGTGTGAGCGTGCACATATGTGAGCGTGTGAAAAAAGTGTGTGAGAGCGTGCACATATGTGAGCGTGTGAAAAAAGTGTGTGAGAGCGTGCACGTATGTGAGCATGTGAAAAAAGTGTGTGTGAGCGTGCACGTATGTGAGCATGTGAAAAAAGAGTGCGTGTGTGACCGTGCACGTATGAGAGTATGTGAAAAAAAGAGTGTGTGTGTGAGCGTGCACGTATGTGAGTGTGTGAAAAAAGAGTGCGTGTGGGAAAAAAGAGTGCATGTGAGCGTGCACATATGTGAGCATGTGAAAAAAGAGTGCGTGTGTGAGCGTGCACATATGTGAGCGTGTGAAAAAAGTGTGTGAGAGCGTGCACGTATGTGAGCATGTGCGAAAAAAGGGTGCGTGTGTGAGCATGCACGTATGTGAACGTGTGCAAAAAAAGTGCGTGTGTGCACGCTCACACATGCCCTCTTTTTTTCACACACGCATGTGTGCACACTTTCTGAGAAACACTGAGAATCCTGGCATGATCAATGCACACTCTGCTTTACTTTGCTGTGGTCATTCGAGCTGGTTGTGTTTTTTATTTTATATATATATATATATATATATATATATATATATATATATATATATTCCCTGCCCTTCTGTCTTTTCCCTTTTTATTCTTTCTCTCCCCCTTTTCTTGGTCCACCTAACCCCAATAATTATCACTTTGCATATTGTTATAATTTTTATAAATGTAATTTGAACTGTACATAAAAACAAAGTTGTCCTCCAAAGATGGGGGGGTGGAGGTGGGCCATAAAAAACTTATTGTACAAGTGAAATGTTTAGTTGAATTAGTCCATGATCCATAATTCTTAACAACTGCATATAATGACATTGAGAAACATAAAGCGTGGTCAAAAAGTGTTTTACCAAGCTCCCCTCTTACCTTTCCCCAAACTATCCGTCATATAACATCTCCCCTCGTGACCAAAAACTCAGGTGCTTCATTATTCAAAAGAAAAGTAAAAGGACGTATGTGAGCATGTGAAAAAAAAGTGTGTGTGAGCGTGCACGTATGTGAGCATGTGAAAAAAGAGTGCGTGTGTGACCGTGCACGTATGAGAGTATGTGAAAAAAAGAGTGCGTGTGTGAGCGTGCACGTATGTGAGCGTGTGAAAAAAGTGTGAGTGTGTGAGCGTGCACGTATGAGAGTGTGTGAAAAAAGAGTGCGTGTGGGAAAAAAGAGTGCATGTGAGCGTGCACGTATGTGAGCATGTGAAAAAAGAGTGCGTGTGTGAGCGTGCACGTATGTGAGTGTGTGAAAAAAGAGTGCGTGTGTGAGTGTGCACGTATGTGAGCGTGTGAAAAAAGTGTGAGTGTGTGAGCGTGCATGTATGAGAGTGTGTGAAAAAAGAGTGCGTGTGGGAAAAAAGAGTGCATGTGAGCGTGCACGTATGTGAGCATGTGAAAAAAGAGTGCGTGTGTGAGCGTGCACGTATGAGAGTGTGTGAAAAAAGAGTGCGTGTGGGAAAAAAGAGTGCATATGAGCGTGCACATATGTGAGCATGTGAAAAAAGTGTGTGTGAGCGTGCACGTATGTGAGCATGTGAAAAAAGAGTGCGTATGTGAGCGTGCACGTATGTGAGTGTGTGAAAAAAGAGTGCATGTGTGAGTGTGCACGTATGTGGGCATGTGTGGAAAAAGAGTGCGTGTGGGAAAAAAGAGTGCATGTGAGCGTGGACATATGTGAGCATGTGAAAAAAAAAGTGTGTGAGCGTGCACGTATGTGAGCATGAGAAAAAAGAGTGCGTGTGTGAGCGTGCACGTATGTGAGCATGTGAAAAAAGTGTGTGTGAGCGTGCACGTATGTGAGCATGTGAAAAAAGAGTGTGTGTGAGCGTGCACGTATGTGAGTGTGTGAAAAAAGAGTGCGTGTGTGAGCGTGCACGTATGTGAGCATGTGTGAAAAAAAGAGTGCGTGTGGGAAAAAAGAGTGCATGTGAGCGTGGACATATGTGAGCATGTGAAAAAAAAGTGTGTGAGCGTGCACGTATGTGAGCATGTGAAAAAAGAGTGCGTGTGTGAGCGTGCACGTATATGAGCATGTGAAAAAAGTGTGTGTGAGCGTGCACGTATGTGAGCATGTGAAAAAAGAGTGTGTGTGAGCGTGCACGTATGTGAGTGTGTGAAAAAAGAGTGCGTGTGTGAGCGTGCACGTATGTGAGCATGTGTGAAAAAAAGAGTGCGTGTGGGAAAAAAGAGTGCATGTGAGCGTGCACATATGTGAGCATGTGAAAAAAAGTGTGTGTGAGCGTGCACGTATGTGAGCATGTGAAAAAAGAGTGCGTGTGTGAGCGTGCACGTATGTGAACGTGTGCAAAAAAGTGCGTGTGTGCACGCTCACACACGCACTCTTTTTTTCACACACGCGTGTGTGCACACTTTCTGAGAAACACTGAGAATCCTGGCATGATCAATGCACACTCTGCTTTACTTTGCTGTGATCATTCGAGCTGGTTGTGTTTTTTATTTTTTGCTTTTATTATATATATATATATATGTATATATTCCCTGCCCTTCTGTCTTTTCCCTTTTTATTCTTTCTCTCCCCCTCTTTTCTTGGTCCACCTAACCCCAATAATTATCACTTTGCATATTGTTATAATTTTTATAAATGTAATTTGAACTGTACATAAAAACAAAGTTGTCCTCCAAAGATGGGGGGGTGAAGGTGGGCCATAAAAAAAACTTATTGTACAAGTGAAATGTTTAGTTGAATTAGTCCATGATCCATAATTCCTAACAACTGCATATAATGAAATTGTAAGCATGTGAAAAAAAAGTGTGTGTGAGCGTGCACGTATGTGAGCATGTGAAAAAAGTGTGAGTGTGTGAGCGTGCACGTATGAGAGTGTGTGAAAAAAGTGTGAGTGTGTGAGCGTGCACGTATGTGAGCATGTGAAAAAAGAGTGCGTGTGTGAGCGTGCACGTATGTGAGCATGTGAAAAAAGTGTGTGTGAGCGTGCACGTATGTGAGCATGTGAAAAAAGAGTGTGTGTGAGCGTGCACGTATGTGAGTGTGTAAAAAAAGAGTGCGTGTGTGAGCGTGCACGTATGTGAGCATGTGTGAAAAAAAGAGTGCGTGTGGGAAAAAAGTGCATGTGAACGTGGACATATGTGAGCATGTGAAAAAAAAGTGTGTGAGCGTGCACGTATGTGAGCATGTGAAAAAAGAGTGCGTGTGTGAGCGTGCACGTATGTGAGCATGTGAAAAAAGTGTGTGTGAGCGTGCACGTATGTGAGCATGTGAAAAAAGAGTGTGTGTGAGCGTGCACGTATGTGAGTGTGTGAAAAAAGAGTGCGTGTGTGAGCGTGCATGTATGTGAGCATGTGTGAAAAAAAAGAGTGCGTGTGGGAAAAAAGAGTGCATGTGAGCGTGCACATATGTGAGCATGTGAAAAAAAGTGTGTGTGAGCGTGCACGTATGTGAGCATGTGAAAAAAGAGTGCGTGTGTGAGCGTGCACGTATGTGAGTGTGTGAAAAAAGAGTGCATGTGTGAGTGTGCACGTATGTGGGCATGTGTGGAAAAAGAGTGCGTGTGGGAAAAAAGAGTGCATGTGAGCGTGCACATATGTAAGCATGTGAAAAAAAAGTGTGTGAGCGTGCACGTATGTGAGCATGTGAAAAAAGATTGCGTGTGTGAGCGTGCACGTATGTGAGCGTGTGGGAAAAAAGAGTGCATGTGAGCGTGCACATATGTAAGCATGTGAAAAAAAAGTGTGTGTGAGCGTGCACGTATGTGAGCATGTAAAAAAGAGTGCGTGTGTGAGCGTGCACGTATGTGAGCGTGTGAAAAAAGTGTGTGAGAGCGTGCACGTATGTGAGCGTGTGCGAAAAAAGGGTGCGTGTGTGAGCGTGCACGTATGTGAACGTGTGCAAAAAAAGTGCGTGTGTGCACGCTCACACACGCACTCTTTTTTTCACACATGCGTGTGTGCACACTTTCTGAGAAACACTGAGAATCCTGGCATGATCAATGCACACTCTGCTTTACTTTGCTGTGGTCATTCGAGCTGGTTGTGTTTTTTATTTTTTGCTTTTATTATATATATATATATATATATATATATATATATATATATATATATATATATATGTGTATATATTCCCTGCCCTTCTGTCTTTTCCCTTTTTATTCTTTCTCTCCCCCTCTTTTCTTGGTCCACCTAACCCCAATAATTATCACTTTGCATATTGTTATAATTTTTATAAATGTAAATTGAACTGTACATAAAAACAAAGTTGTCCTCCAAAGATGGGGGGGTGGAGGTGGGCCATAAAAAAAACTTATTGTACAAGTGAAATGTTTAGTTGAATTAGTCCATGATCCATAATTCTTAACAAACTGCATATAATGAAATTGAGAAACATAAAGAGTGGTCAAAAAGTGTTTTACCAAGCTCCCCTCTTACCTTTCCCCAAACTATCTGTCATATAACATCTCCCCTTGTGACCAAAAACTCAGGTGCTTCATTATTCAAAAGAAAAGTAAAAGGACGTATGTGAGCATGTGAAAAAAAAGTGTGTGTGAGCGTGCACGTATGTGAGCATGTGAAAAAAGTGTGAGTGTGTGAGCGTGCACGTATGAGAGTGTGTGAAAAAAGAGTGCGTGTGGGAAAAAAGAGTGCATGTGAGCGTGCACATATGTGAGCATGTGAAAAAAAGTGTGTGTGAGCATGCACGTATGTGAGCATGTGAAAAAAGAGTGCGTGTGTGAGCGTGCACGTATGTGAGTGTGTGAAAAAAGAGTGCATGTGTGAGTGTGCACGTATGTGGGCATGTGTGGAAAAAGAGTGCGTGTGGGAAAAAAGAGTGCATGTGAGCGTGCACATATGTAAGCATGTGAAAAAAAGTGTGTGAGCGTGCACGTATGTGAGCATGTGAAAAAAGATTGCGTGTGTGAGCGTGCACGTATGTGAGCGTGTGGGAAAAAAGAGTGCATGTGAGCGTGCACATATGTAAGCATGTGAAAAAATGTGTGTGAGCGTGCACGTATGTGAGCATGTAAAAAAGAGTGCGTGTGTGAGCGTGCACGTATGTGAGCGTGTGAAAAAAGTGTGTGAGAGCGTGCACGTATGTGAGCGTGTGCAAAAAAAGGGTGCGTGTGTGAGCGTGCACGTATGTGAACGTGTGCAAAAAAAGTGCGTGTGTGCACGCTCACACACGCACTCTTTTTTTCACACATGCGTGTGTGCACACTTTCTGAGAAACACTGAGAATCCTGGCATGATCAATGCACACTCTGCTTTACTTTGCTGTGGTCATTCGAGCTGATTGTGTTTTTTATTTTTTGCTTTTATTATATATATATATATATATATATATATATATATATGTGTATATATTCCCTGCCCTTCTGTCTTTTCCCTTTTTATTCTTTCTCTCCCCCTCTTTTCTTGGTCCACCTAACCCCAATAATTATCACTTTGCATATTGTTATAATTTTTATAATTGTAAATTGAACTGTACATAAAAACAAAGTTGTCCTCCAAAGATGGGGGGGTGGAGGTGGGCCATAAAAAAAACTTATTGTACAAGTGAAATGTTTAGTTGAATTAGTCCATGATCCATAATTCTTAACAAACTGCATATAATGAAATTGAGAAACATAAAGAGTGGTCAAAAAGTGTTTTACCAAGCTCCCCTCTTACCTTTCCCCAAACTATCTGTCATATAACATCTCCCCTCGTGACCAAAAACTCAGGTGCTTCATTATTGAAAAGAAAAGTAAAAGGATGTATGTGAGCATGTGAAAAAAAGTGTGTGTGAGCGTGCACGTATGAGAGTGTGTGAAAAAAGTGTGAGTGTGTGAGCGTGCACTTATGAGAGTGTGAAAAAAGAGTGCGTGTGGGAAAAAAGAGTGCATGTGAGCGTGCACATATGTGAGCATGTGAAAAAAGTGTGTGTAGAGCGTGCACGTATGTGAGCATGTGAAAAAAGAGTGCGTGTGTGAGTGTGCACGTATGTGGGCATGTGTGGAAAAAAAGAGTGAGTGTGGGAAAAAAGTGCATGTGAGCGTGGACATATGTGAGCATGTGAAAAAAAAGTGTGTGAGCGTGCACGTATGTGAGCATGTGAAAAAAGAGTGCGTGTGTGAGTGTGCACGTATGTGAGCATGTGAAAAAAGAGTGCGTGTGTGAGCGTGCACGTATGTGAGCATGTGAAAAAAGTGTGAGCGTGCACGTATGTGAGCATGTGAAAAAAGAGTGTGTGTGAGCGTGCACGTATGTGAGTGTGTGAAAAAAGAGTGCGTGTGTGAGCGTGCACGTATGTGAGCATGTGTGAAAAAAAAGAGTGCGTGTGGGAAAAAAGAGTGCATGTGAGCGTGCACATATGTGAGCATGTGAAAAAAAGTGTGTGTGAGCGTGCACGTATGTGAGCATGTGAAAAAAGAGTGCGTGTGTGAGCGTGCACGTATGTGAGCGTGTGAAAAAAGTGTGAGAGCGTGCACGTATGTGAGCGTGTGCGAAAAAAGTGTGAGAGCGTGCACGTATGTGAGCGTGTGCGAAAAAAGGGTGCGTATGTGTGCGTGCACGTATGTGAACGTGTGCAAAAAAAGTGCGTGTGCACGCTCACACACGCACTCTTTTTTTCACACACGCGTGTGTGCACACTTTCTGAGAAACACTGAGAATCCTGGCATGATCAATGCACACTCTGCTTTACTTTGCTGTGGTCATTCGAGCTGGTTGTATTTTTTATTTTTGCTTTTATTTTATATATGTATATATTTCCTGCCCTTCTGTCTTTTCCCTTTTTATTCTTTCTCTACCCCTCTTTTCTTGATCCACCTAACCCCAATAATTATCACTTTGCATATTGTTATAATTTTTATAAATGTAATTTGAACTGTACATAAAAACAAAGTTGTCCTCCAAAGATGGGGGGGTGGAGGTGGGCCATAAAAAAAACTTATTGTACAAGTGAAATGTTTAGTTGAATTAGTCCATGATCCATAATTCTTAACAACTGCATATAATGAAATTGAGAAACAAAGCGTGGTCAAAAAGTGTTTTACCAAGCTCCCCTCTTACCTTTCCCCAAACTATCTGTCATATAACATCTCCCCTTGTGACCAAAAACTCAGGTGCTTCATTATTCAAAAGAAAAGTAAAAGGACGTATGTGACCATGTGAAAAAAAAGTGTGTGTGAGCGTGCACGTATGTGAGCATGTGAAAAAAGTGTGAGTGTGTGAGCGTGCACGTATGAGAGTGTGTGAAAAAAGTGAGTGTGTGAGCGTGCACTTATGAGAGTGTGTGAAAAAAGAGTGCGTGTGGGAAAAAAGAGTGCATGTGAGCGTGCACATATGTGAGCATGTGAAAAAAGTGTGTGTGAGCGTGCACGTATGTGAGCATGTGAAAAAAGAGTGCGTGTGTGAGCGTGCACGTATGTGAGTGTGTGAAAAAAGAGTGCGTGTGTGAGTGTGCACGTATGTGGGCATGTGTGGGGAAAAAAGAGTGCATGTGAGCGTGGACATATGTGAGCATGTGAAAAAAAAGTGTGTGAGCGTGCACGTATGTGAGCATGTGAAAAGAGTGCGTGTGTGAGCGTGCACGTATGTGAGCGTGTGGGAAAAAAGAGTGCGTGTGGGAAAAAAGAGTGCATGTGAGCGTGCACATATGTAAGCATGTGAAAAAAAAGTGTGTGTGAGCGTGCACGTATGTGAGCATGTGAAAAAAGTGTGAGTGTGTGAGCGTGCACTTATGAGAGTGTGTGAAAAAAGAGTGCGTGTGGGAAAAAAGAGTGCATGTGAGCGTGCACATATGTGAGCATGTGAAAAAAGTGTGTGAGCGTGCACGTATGTGAGCATGTGAAAAAAGAGTGTGTGTGTGAGCGTGCACGTATGTGAGTGTGTGAAAAAAGAGTGCGTGTGTGAGTGTGCACGTATGTGAGCATGTGTGGGAAAAAAAGAGTGCGTGTGGAAAAAAAGAGTGCATGTGAGCGTGGACATATGTGAGCATGTGAAAAAAAAGTGTGTGAGCGTGCACGTATGTGAGCATGTGAAAAAAGAGTGCGTGTGTGAGCGTGCACGTATGTGAGCATGTGTGAAAAAAAAGAGTGCATGTGGGAAAAAAGAGTGCATGTGAGCGTGCACATATGTGAGCATGTGAAAAAAAGTGTGTGTGAGCGTGCACGTATGTGAGCATGTGAAAAAAGAGTGCGTGTGTGAGCGTGCACGTATGTGAGCGTGTGAAAAAAGTGTATGAGAGCACACTTTCTGAGAAACACTGAGAATCCTGGCATGATCAATGCACACTCTGCTTTACTTTGCTGTGGTCATTCAAGCTGGTTGTGTTTTTTATTTTTTGCTTTTATTATATATATGTATATATTCCCTGCCCTTCTGTCTTTTCCCTTTTTATTCTTTCTCTCCCCCTCTTTTCTTGGTCCACCTAACCCCAATAATTATCACTTTGCATATTGTTATAATTTTATAAATGTAATTTGAACTGTACATAAAAACAAAGTTGTCCTCCAAAGATGGGGGGGTGGAGGTGGGCCATAAAAAAAACTTATTGTACAAGTGAAATGTTTAGTTGAATTAGTCCATGATCCATAATTCTTAACAACTGCATATAATGAAATTGAGAAACATAAAGCGTGGTCAAAAAGTGTTTTACCAAGCTCCCCTCTTACCTTTCCCCAAACTATCTGTCATATAACATCTCCCATTGTGACCAAAAACTCAGGTGCTTCATTATTCAAAAGAAAAGTAAAAGGACGTATGTGAGCATGTGAAAAAAAAGTGTGTGTGAGCGTGCACGTATGTGAGCATGTGAAAAAAGTGTGAGTGTGTGAGCGTGCACGTATGAGAGTGTGTGAAAAAAGTGAGTGTGTGAGCGTGCACTTATGAGAGTGTGTGAAAAAAGAGTGCGTGTGGGAAAAAAGAGTGCATGTGAGCGTGCACATATGTGAGCATGTGAAAAAAGTGTGTGTGAGCGTGCACGTATGTGAGCATGTGAAAAAAGAGTGCGTGTGTGAGCGTGCACGTATGTGAGTGTGTGAAAAAAGAGTGCGTGTGTGAGTGTGCACGTATGTGGGCATGTGTGGGGAAAAAAGAGTGCATGTGAGCGTGGACATATGTGAGCATGTGAAAAAAGAGTGTGTGAGCGTGCACGTATGTGAGCATGTGAAAAGAGTGCGTGTGTGAGCGTGCACGTATGTGAGCGTGTGGGAAAAAAGAGTGCGTGTGGGAAAAAAGAGTGCATGTGAGCGTGCACATATGTAAGCATGTGAAAAAAAAGTGTGTGTGAGCGTGCACGTATGTGAGCATGTGAAAAAAGTGTGAGTGTGTGAGCGTGCACTTATGAGAGTGTGTGAAAAAAGAGTGCGTGTGGGAAAAAAGAGTGCATGTGAGCGTGCACATATGTGAGCATGTGAAAAAAGTGTGTGAGCGTGCACGTATATGAGCATGTGAAAAAAGAGTGCGTGTGTGAGCGTGCACGTATGTGAGTGTGTGAAAAAAGAGTGCGTGTGAGCGTGGACATATGTGAGCATGTGAAAAAAAAGTGTGAGCGTGCACGTATGTGAGCATGTGAAAAAAGATTGCGTGTGTGAGCGTGCACGTATGTGAGCGTGTGGGAAAAAAGAGTGCGTGTGGGAAAAAAGTGCATGTGAGCGTGCACATATGTAAGCATGTGAAAAAAAAAAAAGGGTGTGTGAGCGTGCACGTATGTGAGCATGTGAAAAAAGAGTGCGTGTGTGAGCGTGCACGTATGTGAGTGTGTGAAAAAAGAGTGCGTGTGTGAGTGTGCACGTATGTGGGCATGTGTGGGGAAAAAAGAGTGCATGTGAGCGTGGACATATGTGAGCATGTGAAAAAAAAGTGTGTGAGCGTGCACGTATGTGAGCATGTGAAAAGAGTGCGTGTGTGAGCGTGCACGTATGTGAGCGTGTGGGAAAAAAGAGTGCGTGTGGGAAAAAAGAGTGCATGTGAGCGTGCACATATGTAAGCATGTGAAAAAAAAGTGTGTGTGAGCGTGCACGTATGTGAGCATGTGAAAAAAGTGTGAGTGTGTGAGCGTGCACTTATGAGAGTGTGTGAAAAAAGAGTGCGTGTGGGAAAAAAGAGTGCATGTGAGCGTGCACATATGTGAGCATGTGAAAAAAGTGTGTGAGCGTGCACGTATGTGAGCATGTGAAAAAAGAGTGTGTGTGTGAGCGTGCACGTATGTGAGTGTGTGAAAAAAGAGTGCGTGTGTGAGTGTGCACGTATGTGAGCATGTGTGGGAAAAAAAGAGTGCGTGTGGAAAAAAAGAGTGCATGTGAGCGTGGACATATGTGAGCATGTGAAAAAAAAGTGTGAGAGCGTGCACGTATGTGAGCGTGTGCGAAAAAAGGGTGCGTGTGTGAGCGTGCACGTATGTGAGCGTGTGAAAAAAGTGTGTGAGAGCGTGCACGTATGTGAGCGTGTGCGAAAAAAGGGTGCGTGTGTGAGCGTGCACGTATGTGAACGTGTGCAAAAAAGTGCGTGTGTGCACGCTCACACACGCACTCTTTTTTTCACACACGCGTGTGTGCACACTTTCTGAGAAACACTGAGAATCCTGGCATGATCAATGCACACTCTGCTTTACTTTGCTGTGGTCATTCGAGCTGGTTGTGTTTTTTATTTTTTGCTTTTATTATATATATATATATATATATATATATATATATATATATATATATATATATATATATATATATATAGGTGCTTCATTATTCAAAAGAAAAGTAAAAGGACGTATGTGGGCATGTGAAAAAAAAGTGTGTGTGAGCGTGCACGTATGTGAGCATGTGAAAAAAGTGTGAGTGTGTGAGCGTGCACGTATGAGTGTGTGAAAAAAGAGTGTGAGTGTGCACGTATGTGAGCATGTGAAAAAAGAGTGCGTGTGTGACCGTGCACGTATGTGAGCGTGTGAAAAAAGTGTGAGTGTGTGAGCGTGCACTTATGAGAGTGTGAAAAAAGAGTGCGTGTGGGAAAAAAGAGTGCATGTGAGCGTGCACGTATGTGAGCATGTGAAAAAAGTGTGTGTGAGCGTGCACGTATGTGAGCATGTGAAAAGAGTGCGTGTGTGAGCGTGCACGTATGTGAGTGTGTGAAAAAAGAGTGCGTGTGTGAGTGTGCACGTATGTGAGCATGTGTGGAAAAAAAAGTGCGTGTGGGAAAAAAGAGTGCATGTGAGCGTGCACATATGTGAGCATGTGAAAAAAAAGTGTGTGAGCATGCACGTATGTGAGCATGTGAAAAAAGAGTGCGTGTGTGAGCGTGCACGTATGTGAGCGTGTGGGAAAAAAGAGTGCGTGTGTGAGCGTGCACGTATGTGAACGTGTGCAAAAAAAGTGCGTGTGTGCACGCTCACACACGCACTCTTTTTTTCACACACGCGTGTGTGCACACTTTCTGAGAAACACTGAGAATCCTGGCATGATCAATGCACACTCTGCTTTACTTTGCTGTGGTCATTCGAGCTGGTTGTATTTTTTATTTTTTGCTTTTATTTTATATATGTATATATTCCCTGCCCTTCTGTCTTTTCCCTTTTTATTCTTTCTCTACCCCTCTTTTCTTGATCCACCTAACCCCAATAATTATCACTTTGCATATTGTTATAATTTTTATAAATGTAATTTGAACTGTACATAAAAACAAAGTTGTCCTCCAAAGATGGGGGGGTGGAGGTGGGCCATAAAAAAAACTTATTGTACAAGTGAAATGTTTAGTTGAATTAGTCCATGATCCATAATTCTTAACAACTGCATATAATGAAATTGAGAAACATAAAGCATGGTCAAAAAGTGTTTTACCAAGCTCCCCTCTTACCTTTCCCCAAACTATCTGTCATATAACATCTCCCCTCGTGACCAAAAACTCAGGTGCTTCATTATTCAAAAGAAAAGTAAAAGGACGTATGTGAGCATGTGAAAAAAAAGTGTGTGAGCGTGCACGTATGTGAGCATGTGAAAAAAGAGTGCGTGTGTGACCGTGCACGTATGAGAGTGTGTGAAAAAAAGAGTGCGTGTGTGAGCGTGCACGTATGTGAGCGTGTGAAAAAAGTGTGAGTGTGTGAGCGTGCACGTATGAGAGTGTGTGAAAAAAGTGTGTGTGTGAGCATGCACGTATGTGAGCATGTGAAAAAAGAGTGCGTGTGTGAGCGTGCACGTATGAGCATGTGAAAAAAGTGTGTGTGAGCGTGCACGTATGTGAGCATGTGAAAAAAGAGTGTGTGTGAGCGTGCACGTATGTGAGTGTGTAAAAAAAGAGTGCGTGTGTGAGCGTGCACGTATGTGAGCATGTGTGAAAAAAAGAGTGCGTGTGGGAAAAAAGAGTGCATGTGAACGTGGACATATGTGAGCATGTGAAAAAAAAGTGTGTGAGCGTGCACGTATGTGAGCATGTGAAAAAAGAGTGCGTGTGTGA
Source organism: Brachyhypopomus gauderio (assembly GCF_052324685.1). Lineage (NCBI taxonomy): Eukaryota > Metazoa > Chordata > Actinopteri > Gymnotiformes > Hypopomidae > Brachyhypopomus > Brachyhypopomus gauderio. The sequence continues at coordinate 18,486,502 of NC_135221.1, read as the reverse complement.
GCGTGCACGTATGTGAGCATGTGAAAAAAAAGTGTGTGAGCGTGCACGTATGTGAGCATGTGAAAAAAGAGTGCGTGTGAGCGTGCACGTATGTGAGTGTGTGAAAAAAGAGTGCGTGTGTGAGCGTGCACGTATGTGAGCATGTGTGAAAAAAAAGAGTGCGTGTGGGAAAAAAGAGTGCATGTGAGCGTGCACATATGTGAGCATGTGAAAAAAAGTGTGTGTGAGCATGCACGTATGTGAGCATGTGAAAAAAGAGTGCGTGTGTGAGCGTGCACGTATGTGAGCGTGTGAAAAAAGTGAGAGCGTGCACGTATGTGAGCGTGTGCGAAAAAAGTGTGAGAGCGTGCACGTATGTGAGCGTGTGCGAAAAAAGGGTGCGTATGTGTGCGTGCACGTATGTGAACGTGTGCAAAAAAAGTGCGTGTGCACGCTCACACACGCACTCTTTTTTTCACACACGCGTGTGTGCACACTTTCTGAGAAACACTGAGAATCCTGGCATGATCAATGCACACTCTGCTTTACTTTGCTGTGGTCATTCAAGCTGGTTGTGTTTTTTATTTTTTGCTTTTATTATATATATGTATATATTCCCTGCCCTTCTGTCTTTTCCCTTTTTATTCTTTCTCTCCCCCTCTTTTCTTGGTCCACCTAACCCCAATAATTATCACTTTGCATATTGTTATAATTTTATAAATGTATTTTGAACTGTACATAAAAACAAAGTTGTCCTCCAAAGATGGGGGGGTGGAGGTGGGCCATAAAAAAAACTTATTGTACAAGTGAAATGTTTAGTTGAATTAGTCCATGATCCATAATTCTTAACAACTGCATATAATGAAATTGAGAAACATAAAGCGTGGTCAAAAAGTGTTTTACCAAGCTCCCCTCTTACCTTTCCCCAAACTATCTGTCATATAACATCTCCCCTTGTGACCAAAAACTCAGGTGCTTCATTATTCAAAAGAAAAGTAAAAGGACGTATGTGAGCATGTGAAAAAAAAGTGTGTGTGAGCGTGCACGTATGTGAGCATGTGAAAAAAGTGTGAGTGTGTGAGCGTGCACGTATGAGAGTGTGTGAAAAAAGTGAGTGTGTGAGCGTGCACTTATGAGAGTGTGTGAAAAAAGAGTGCGTGTGGGAAAAAAGAGTGCATGTGAGCGTGCACATATGTGAGCATGTGAAAAAAGTGTGTGTGAGCGTGCACGTATGTGAGCATGTGAAAAAAGAGTGCGTGTGTGAGCGTGCACGTATGTGAGTGTGTGAAAAAAGAGTGCGTGTGTGAGCGTGCACGTATGTGAGCGTGTGGGAAAAAAGAGTGCGTGTGTGAGCGTGCACGTATGTGAACGTGTGCAAAAAAAGTGCGTGTGTGCACGCTCACACACGCACTCTTTTTTTCACACACGCGTGTGTGCACACTTTCTGAGAAACACTGAGAATCCTGGCATGATCAATGCACACTCTGCTTTACTTTGCTGTGGTCATTCGAGCTGGTTGTATTTTTTATTTTTTGCTTTTATTTTATATATGTATATATTCCCTGCCCTTCTGTCTTTTCCCTTTTTATTCTTTCTCTACCCCTCTTTTCTTGATCCACCTAACCCCAATAATTATCACTTTGCATATTGTTATAATTTTTATAAATGTAATTTGAACTGTACATAAAAACAAAGTTGTCCTCCAAAGATGGGGGGGTGGAGGTGGGCCATAAAAAAAACTTATTGTACAAGTGAAATGTTTAGTTGAATTAGTCCATGATCCATAATTCTTAACAACTGCATATAATGAAATTGAGAAACATAAAGCATGGTCAAAAAGTGTTTTACCAAGCTCCCCTCTTACCTTTCCCCAAACTATCTGTCATATAACATCTCCCCTCGTGACCAAAAACTCAGGTGCTTCATTATTCAAAAGAAAAGTAAAAGGACGTATGTGAGCATGTGAAAAAAAAGTGTGTGAGCGTGCACGTATGTGAGCATGTGAAAAAAGAGTGCGTGTGTGACCGTGCACGTATGAGAGTGTGTGAAAAAAAGAGTGCGTGTGTGAGCGTGCACGTATGTGAGCGTGTGAAAAAAGTGTGAGTGTGTGAGCGTGCACGTATGAGAGTGTGTGAAAAAAGTGTGTGTGTGAGCATGCACGTATGTGAGCATGTGAAAAAAGAGTGCGTGTGTGAGCGTGCACGTATGTGAGCATGTGAAAAAAGTGTGTGTGAGCGTGCACGTATGTGAGCATGTGAAAAAAGAGTGTGTGTGAGCGTGCACGTATGTGAGTGTGTAAAAAAAGAGTGCGTGTGTGAGCGTGCACGTATGTGAGCATGTGTGAAAAAAAGAGTGCGTGTGGGAAAAAAGAGTGCATGTGAACGTGGACATATGTGAGCATGTGAAAAAAAAGTGTGTGAGCGTGCACGTATGTGAGCATGTGAAAAAAGAGTGCGTGTGTGAGCGTGCACGTATGTGAGCATGTGAAAAAAGTGTGTGTGAGCGTGCACGTATGTGAGCATGTGAAAAAAGAGTGTGTGTGAGCGTGCACGTATGTGAGTGTGTGAAAAAAGAGTGCGTGTGTGAGCGTGCACGTATGTGAGCATGTGTGAAAAAAAAGAGTGCGTGTGGGAAAAAAGAGTGCATGTGAGCGTGCACATATGTGAGCATGTGAAAAAAAGTGTGTGTGAGCGTGCACGTATGTGAGCATGTGAAAAAAGAGTGCGTGTGTGAGCGTGCACGTATGTGAGTGTGTGAAAAAAGAGTGCATGTGTGAGTGTGCACGTATGTGGGCATGTGTGGAAAAAGAGTGCGTGTGGGAAAAAAGAGTGCATGTGAGCGTGCACATATGTAAGCATGTGAAAAAAAAGTGTGTGAGCGTGCACGTATGTGAGCATGTGAAAAAAGATTGCGTGTGTGAGCGTGCACGTATGTGAGCGTGTGGGAAAAAAGAGTGCATGTGAGCGTGCACATATGTAAGCATGTGAAAAAAAAGTGTGTGTGAGCGTGCACGTATGTGAGCATGTAAAAAAGAGTGCGTGTGTGAGCGTGCACGTATGTGAGCGTGTGAAAAAAGTGTGTGAGAGCGTGCACGTATGTGAGCGTGTGCGAAAAAAGGGTGCGTGTGTGAGCGTGCACGTATGTGAACGTGTGCAAAAAAAGTGCGTGTGTGCACGCTCACACACGCACTCTTTTTTTCACACATGCGTGTGTGCACACTTTCTGAGAAACACTGAGAATCCTGGCATGATCAATGCACACTCTGCTTTACTTTGCTGTGGTCATTCGAGCTGGTTGTGTTTTTTATTTTTTGCTTTTATTATATATATATATATATATATATATATATATATATATATATATATATATATATATATATATATATATATGTGTATATATTCCCTGCCCTTCTGTCTTTTCCCTTTTTATTCTTTCTCTCCCCCTCTTTTCTTGGTCCACCTAACCCCAATAATTATCACTTTGCATATTGTTATAATTTTTATAAATGTAAATTGAACTGTACATAAAAACAAAGTTGTCCTCCAAAGATGGGGGGGTGGAGGTGGGCCATAAAAAAAACTTATTGTACAAGTGAAATGTTTAGTTGAATTAGTCCATGATCCATAATTCTTAACAAACTGCATATAATGAAATTGAGAAACATAAAGAGTGGTCAAAAAGTGTTTTACCAAGCTCCCCTCTTACCTTTCCCCAAACTATCTGTCATATAACATCTCCCCTCGTGACCAAAAACTCAGGTGCTTCATTATTGAAAAGAAAAGTAAAAGGATGTATGTGAGCATGTGAAAAAAAAGTGTGTGTGAGCGTGCACGTATGTGAGCATGTGAAAAAAGTGTGAGTGTGTGAGCGTGCACGTATGAGAGTGTGTGAAAAAAGTGTGAGTGTGTGAGCGTGCACTTATGAGAGTGTGAAAAAAGAGTGCGTGTGGGAAAAAAGAGTGCATGTGAGCGTGCACATATGTGAGCATGTGAAAAAAGTGTGTGTAGAGCGTGCACGTATGTGAGCATGTGAAAAAAGAGTGCGTGTGTGAGTGTGCACGTATGTGGGCATGTGTGGAAAAAAAGAGTGAGTGTGGGAAAAAAGTGCATGTGAGCGTGGACATATGTGAGCATGTGAAAAAAAAGTGTGTGAGCGTGCACGTATGTGAGCATGTGAAAAAAGATTGCGTGTGTGAGCGTGCACGTATGTGAGCGTGTGAAAAAAGTGTGAGAGCGTGCACGTATGTGAGCATGTGAAAAAAGAGTGTGTGAGCGTGCACGTATGTGAGCATGTGAAAAAAGATTGCGTGTGTGAGCGTGCACGTATGTGAGCGTGTGGGAAAAAAGAGTGCATGTGAGCGTGCACATATGTAAGCATGTGAAAAAAAAGTGTGTGTGAGCGTGCACGTATGTGAGCATGTAAAAAAGAGTGCGTGTGTGAGCGTGCACGTATGTGAGCGTGTGAAAAAAGTGTGTGAGAGCGTGCACGTATGTGAGCGTGTGCGAAAAAAGGGTGCGTGTGTGAGCGTGCACGTATGTGAACGTGTGCAAAAAAAGTGCGTGTGTGCACGCTCACACACGCACTCTTTTTTTCACACATGCGTGTGTGCACACTTTCTGAGAAACACTGAGAATCCTGGCATGATCAATGCACACTCTGCTTTACTTTGCTGTGGTCATTCGAGCTGGTTGTGTTTTTTATTTTTTGCTTTTATTATATATATATATATATATATATATATATATATATATATATATATATATATATATATATATATGTGTATATATTCCCTGCCCTTCTGTCTTTTCCCTTTTTATTCTTTCTCTCCCCCTCTTTTCTTGGTCCACCTAACCCCAATAATTATCACTTTGCATATTGTTATAATTTTTATAAATGTAAATTGAACTGTACATAAAAACAAAGTTGTCCTCCAAAGATGGGGGGGTGGAGGTGGGCCATAAAAAAAACTTATTGTACAAGTGAAATGTTTAGTTGAATTAGTCCATGATCCATAATTCTTAACAAACTGCATATAATGAAATTGAGAAACATAAAGAGTGGTCAAAAAGTGTTTTACCAAGCTCCCCTCTTACCTTTCCCCAAACTATCTGTCATATAACATCTCCCCTCGTGACCAAAAACTCAGGTGCTTCATTATTGAAAAGAAAAGTAAAAGGATGTATGTGAGCATGTGAAAAAAAAGTGTGTGTGAGCGTGCACGTATGTGAGCATGTGAAAAAAGTGTGAGTGTGTGAGCGTGCACGTATGAGAGTGTGTGAAAAAAGTGTGAGTGTGTGAGCGTGCACTTATGAGAGTGTGAAAAAAGAGTGCGTGTGGGAAAAAAGTGCATGTGAGCGTGCACATATGTGAGCATGTGAAAAAAGTGTGTGTAGAGCGTGCACGTATGTGAGCATGTGAAAAAAGAGTGCGTGTGTGAGTGTGCACGTATGTGGGCATGTGTGGAAAAAAAGAGTGAGTGTGGGAAAAAAGTGCATGTGAGCGTGGACATATGTGAGCATGTGAAAAAAAAGTGTGTGAGCGTGCACGTATGTGAGCATGTGAAAAAAGATTGCGTGTGTGAGCGTGCACGTATGTGAGCGTGTGAAAAAAGTGTGAGAGCGTGCACGTATGTGAGCATGTGAAAAAAGAGTGTGTGTGAGCGTGCACGTATGTGAGTGTGTGAAAAAAGAGTGCGTGTGTGAGCGTGCACGTATGTGAGCATGTGTGAAAAAAAAGAGTGCGTGTGGGCAAAAAGAGTGCATGTGAGCGTGCACATATGTGAGCATGTGAAAAAAAGTGTGTGTGAGCGTGCACGTATGTGAGCATGTGAAAAAAGAGTGCGTGTGTGAGCGTGCACGTATGTGAGCGTGTGAAAAAAGTGTGAGAGCGTGCACGTATGTGAGCGTGTGCGAAAAAAGTGTGAGAGCGTGCACGTATGTGAGCGTGTGCGAAAAAAGGGTGCGTATGTGTGCGTGCACGTATGTGAACGTGTGCAAAAAAAGTGCGTGTGCACGCTCACACACGCACTCTTTTTTTCACACACGCGTGTGTGCACACTTTCTGAGAAACACTGAGAATCCTGGCATGATCAATGCACACTCTGCTTTACTTTGCTGTGGTCATTCGAGCTGGTTGTATTTTTTATTTTTTGCTTTTATTTTATATATGTATATATTTCCTGCCCTTCTGTCTTTTCCCTTTTTATTCTTTCTCTACCCCTCTTTTCTTGATCCACCTAACCCCAATAATTATCACTTTGCATATTGTTATAATTTTTATAAATGTAATTTGAACTGTACATAAAAACAAAGTTGTCCTCCAAAGATGGGGGGGTGGAGGTGGGCCATAAAAAAAACTTATTGTACAAGTGAAATGTTTAGTTGAATTAGTCCATGATCCATAATTCTTAACAACTGCATATAATGAAATTGAGAAACAAAGCGTGGTCAAAAAGTGTTTTACCAAGCTCCCCTCTTACCTTTCCCCAAACTATCTGTCATATAACATCTCCCCTTGTGACCAAAAACTCAGGTGCTTCATTATTCAAAAGAAAAGTAAAAGGACGTATGTGACCATGTGAAAAAAAAGTGTGTGTGAGCGTGCACGTATGTGAGCATGTGAAAAAAGTGTGAGTGTGTGAGCGTGCACGTATGAGAGTGTGTGAAAAAAGAGTGCGTGTGGGAAAAAAGAGTGCATGTGAGCGTGCACATATGTGAGCATGTGAAAAAGTGTGTGTGAGCGTGCACGTATGTGAGCATGTGAAAAAAGAGTGCGTGTGTGAGCGTGCACGTATGTGAGTGTGTGAAAAAAGAGTGCGTGTGTGTGTGCACGTATGTGAGCATGTGTGGGAAAAAAAGAGTGCGTGTGGAAAAAAAGAGTGCATGTGAGCGTGGACATATGTGAGCATGTGAAAAAAAAGTGTGTGAGCGTGCACGTATGTGAGCATGTGAAAAAAGAGTGCGTGTGTGAGCGTGCACGTATGTGAGCATGTGTGAAAAAAAAGAGTGCATGTGGGAAAAAAGAGTGCATGTGAGCGTGCACATATGTGAGCATGTGAAAAAAAGTGTGTGTGAGCGTGCACGTATGTGAGCATGTGAAAAAAGAGTGCGTGTGTGAGCGTGCACGTATGTGAGCGTGTGAAAAAAGTGTATGAGAGCACACTTTCTGAGAAACACTGAGAATCCTGGCATGATCAATGCACACTCTGCTTTACTTTGCTGTGGTCATTCAAGCTGGTTGTGTTTTTTATTTTTTGCTTTTATTATATATATGTATATATTCCCTGCCCTTCTGTCTTTTCCCTTTTTATTCTTTCTCTCCCCCTCTTTTCTTGGTCCACCTAACCCCAATAATTATCACTTTGCATATTGTTATAATTTTATAAATGTAATTTGAACTGTACATAAAAACAAAGTTGTCCTCCAAAGATGGGGGGGTGGAGGTGGGCCATAAAAAAACTTATTGTACAAGTGAAATGTTTAGTTGAATTAGTCCATGATCCATAATTCTTAACAACTGCATATAATGAAATTGAGAAACATAAAGCGTGGTCAAAAAGTGTTTTACCAAGCTCCCCTCTTACCTTTCCCCAAACTATCTGTCATATAACATCTCCCCTTGTGACCAAAAACTCAGGTGCTTCATTATTCAAAAGAAAAGTAAAAGGACGTATGTGAGCATGTGAAAAAAAAGTGTGTGTGAGCGTGCACGTATGTGAGCATGTGAAAAAAGTGTGAGTGTGTGAGCGTGCACGTATGAGAGTGTGTGAAAAAAGTGAGTGTGTGAGCGTGCACTTATGAGAGTGTGTGAAAAAAGAGTGCGTGTGGGAAAAAAGAGTGCATGTGAGCGTGCACATATGTGAGCATGTGAAAAAAGTGTGTGTGAGCGTGCACGTATGTGAGCATGTGAAAAAAGAGTGCGTGTGTGAGCGTGCACGTATGTGAGTGTGTGAAAAAAGAGTGCGTGTGTGAGTGTGCACGTATGTGGGCATGTGTGGGAAAAAAGAGTGCATGTGAGCGTGGACATATGTGAGCATGTGAAAAAAAAGTGTGTGAGCGTGCACGTATGTGAGCATGTGAAAAGAGTGCGTGTGTGAGCGTGCACGTATGTGAGCGTGTGGGAAAAAAGAGTGCGTGTGGGAAAAAAGAGTGCATGTGAGCGTGCACATATGTAAGCATGTGAAAAAAAAGTGTGTGTGAGCGTGCACGTATGTGAGCATGTGAAAAAAGTGTGAGTGTGTGAGCGTGCACTTATGAGAGTGTGTGAAAAAAGAGTGCGTGTGGGAAAAAAGAGTGCATGTGAGCGTGCACATATGTGAGCATGTGAAAAAAGTGTGTGAGCGTGCACGTATACGAGCATGTGAAAAAAGAGTGCGTGTGTGAGCGTGCACGTATGTGAGTGTGTGAAAAAAGAGTGCGTGTGAGCGTGGACATATGTGAGCATGTGAAAAAAAAGTGTGAGCGTGCACGTATGTGAGCATGTGAAAAAAGATTGCGTGTGTGAGCGTGCACGTATGTGAGCGTGTGGGAAAAAAGAGTGCGTGTGGGAAAAAAGTGCATGTGAGCGTGCACATATGTAAGCATGTGAAAAAAAAAAAAGGGTGTGTGAGCGTGCACGTATGTGAGCATGTGAAAAAAGAGTGCGTGTGTGAGCGTGCACGTATGTGAGTGTGTGAAAAAAGAGTGCGTGTGTGAGTGTGCACGTATGTGGGCATGTGTGGGGAAAAAAGAGTGCATGTGAGCGTGGACATATGTGAGCATGTGAAAAAAAAGTGTGTGAGCGTGCACGTATGTGAGCATGTGAAAAGAGTGCGTGTGTGAGCGTGCACGTATGTGAGCGTGTGGGAAAAAAGAGTGCGTGTGGGAAAAAAGAGTGCATGTGAGCGTGCACATATGTAAGCATGTGAAAAAAAAGTGTGTGTGAGCGTGCACGTATGTGAGCATGTGAAAAAAGTGTGAGTGTGTGAGCGTGCACTTATGAGAGTGTGTGAAAAAAGAGTGCGTGTGGGAAAAAAGAGTGCATGTGAGCGTGCACATATGTGAGCATGTGAAAAAAGTGTGTGAGCGTGCACGTATGTGAGCATGTGAAAAAAGAGTGTGTGTGTGAGCGTGCACGTATGTGAGTGTGTGAAAAAAGAGTGCGTGTGTGAGTGTGCACGTATGTGAGCATGTGTGGGAAAAAAAGAGTGCGTGTGGAAAAAAAGAGTGCATGTGAGCGTGGACATATGTGAGCATGTGAAAAAAAAGTGTGAGAGCGTGCACGTATGTGAGCGTGTGCGAAAAAAGGGTGCGTGTGTGAGCGTGCACGTATGTGAGCGTGTGAAAAAAGTGTGTGAGAGCGTGCACGTATGTGAGCGTGTGCGAAAAAAGGGTGCGTGTGTGAGCGTGCACGTATGTGAACGTGTGCAAAAAAGTGCGTGTGTGCACGCTCACACACGCACTCTTTTTTTCACACACGCGTGTGTGCACACTTTCTGAGAAACACTGAGAATCCTGGCATGATCAATGCACACTCTGCTTTACTTTGCTGTGGTCATTCGAGCTGGTTGTGTTTTTTATTTTTTGCTTTTATTATATATATATATATATATATATATATATATATATATATATATATATATATATATATATATATAGGTGCTTCATTATTCAAAAGAAAAGTAAAAGGACGTATGTGGGCATGTGAAAAAAAAGTGTGTGTGAGCGTGCACGTATGTGAGCATGTGAAAAAAGTGTGAGTGTGTGAGCGTGCACGTATGAGTGTGTGAAAAAAGAGTGTGAGTGTGCACGTATGTGAGCATGTGAAAAAAGAGTGCGTGTGTGACCGTGCACGTATGTGAGCGTGTGAAAAAAGTGTGAGTGTGTGAGCGTGCACTTATGAGAGTGTGAAAAAAGAGTGCGTGTGGGAAAAAAGAGTGCATGTGAGCGTGCACGTATGTGAGCATGTGAAAAAAGTGTGTGTGAGCGTGCACGTATGTGAGCATGTGAAAAGAGTGCGTGTGTGAGCGTGCACGTATGTGAGTGTGTGAAAAAAGAGTGCGTGTGTGAGTGTGCACGTATGTGAGCATGTGTGGAAAAAAAAGTGCGTGTGGGAAAAAAGAGTGCATGTGAGCGTGCACATATGTGAGCATGTGAAAAAAAAGTGTGTGAGCATGCACGTATGTGAGCATGTGAAAAAAGAGTGCGTGTGTGAGCGTGCACGTATGTGAGCGTGTGGGAAAAAAGAGTGCGTGTGTGAGCGTGCACGTATGTGAACGTGTGCAAAAAAAGTGCGTGTGTGCACGCTCACACACGCACTCTTTTTTTCACACACGCGTGTGTGCACACTTTCTGAGAAACACTGAGAATCCTGGCATGATCAATGCACACTCTGCTTTACTTTGCTGTGGTCATTCGAGCTGGTTGTATTTTTTATTTTTTGCTTTTATTTTATATATGTATATATTCCCTGCCCTTCTGTCTTTTCCCTTTTTATTCTTTCTCTACCCCTCTTTTCTTGATCCACCTAACCCCAATAATTATCACTTTGCATATTGTTATAATTTTTATAAATGTAATTTGAACTGTACATAAAAACAAAGTTGTCCTCCAAAGATGGGGGGGTGGAGGTGGGCCATAAAAAAAACTTATTGTACAAGTGAAATGTTTAGTTGAATTAGTCCATGATCCATAATTCTTAACAACTGCATATAATGAAATTGAGAAACATAAAGCATGGTCAAAAAGTGTTTTACCAAGCTCCCCTCTTACCTTTCCCCAAACTATCTGTCATATAACATCTCCCCTCGTGACCAAAAACTCAGGTGCTTCATTATTCAAAAGAAAAGTAAAAGGACGTATGTGAGCATGTGAAAAAAAAGTGTGTGAGCGTGCACGTATGTGAGCATGTGAAAAAAGAGTGCGTGTGTGACCGTGCACGTATGAGAGTGTGTGAAAAAAAGAGTGCGTGTGTGAGCGTGCACGTATGTGAGCGTGTGAAAAAAGTGTGAGTGTGTGAGCGTGCACGTATGAGAGTGTGTGAAAAAAGTGTGTGTGTGAGCATGCACGTATGTGAGCATGTGAAAAAAGAGTGCGTGTGTGAGCGTGCACGTATGAGCATGTGAAAAAAGTGTGTGTGAGCGTGCACGTATGTGAGCATGTGAAAAAAGAGTGTGTGTGAGCGTGCACGTATGTGAGTGTGTAAAAAAAGAGTGCGTGTGTGAGCGTGCACGTATGTGAGCATGTGTGAAAAAAAGAGTGCGTGTGGGAAAAAAGAGTGCATGTGAACGTGGACATATGTGAGCATGTGAAAAAAAAGTGTGTGAGCGTGCACGTATGTGAGCATGTGAAAAAAGAGTGCGTGTGTGAGCGTGCACGTATGTGAGCATGTGAAAAAAAAGTGTGTGAGCGTGCACGTATGTGAGCATGTGAAAAAAGAGTGCGTGTGAGCGTGCACGTATGTGAGTGTGTGAAAAAAGAGTGCGTGTGTGAGCGTGCACGTATGTGAGCATGTGTGAAAAAAAAGAGTGCGTGTGGGAAAAAAGAGTGCATGTGAGCGTGCACATATGTGAGCATGTGAAAAAAAGTGTGTGTGAGCATGCACGTATGTGAGCATGTGAAAAAAGAGTGCGTGTGTGAGCGTGCACGTATGTGAGCGTGTGAAAAAAGTGAGAGCGTGCACGTATGTGAGCGTGTGCGAAAAAAGTGTGAGAGCGTGCACGTATGTGAGCGTGTGCGAAAAAAGGGTGCGTATGTGTGCGTGCACGTATGTGAACGTGTGCAAAAAAAGTGCGTGTGCACGCTCACACACGCACTCTTTTTTTCACACACGCGTGTGTGCACACTTTCTGAGAAACACTGAGAATCCTGGCATGATCAATGCACACTCTGCTTTACTTTGCTGTGGTCATTCAAGCTGGTTGTGTTTTTTATTTTTTGCTTTTATTATATATATGTATATATTCCCTGCCCTTCTGTCTTTTCCCTTTTTATTCTTTCTCTCCCCCTCTTTTCTTGGTCCACCTAACCCCAATAATTATCACTTTGCATATTGTTATAATTTTATAAATGTATTTTGAACTGTACATAAAAACAAAGTTGTCCTCCAAAGATGGGGGGGTGGAGGTGGGCCATAAAAAAAACTTATTGTACAAGTGAAATGTTTAGTTGAATTAGTCCATGATCCATAATTCTTAACAACTGCATATAATGAAATTGAGAAACATAAAGCGTGGTCAAAAAGTGTTTTACCAAGCTCCCCTCTTACCTTTCCCCAAACTATCTGTCATATAACATCTCCCCTTGTGACCAAAAACTCAGGTGCTTCATTATTCAAAAGAAAAGTAAAAGGACGTATGTGAGCATGTGAAAAAAAAGTGTGTGTGAGCGTGCACGTATGTGAGCATGTGAAAAAAGTGTGAGTGTGTGAGCGTGCACGTATGAGAGTGTGTGAAAAAAGTGAGTGTGTGAGCGTGCACTTATGAGAGTGTGTGAAAAAAGAGTGCGTGTGGGAAAAAAGAGTGCATGTGAGCGTGCACATATGTGAGCATGTGAAAAAAGTGTGTGTGAGCGTGCACGTATGTGAGCATGTGAAAAAAGAGTGCGTGTGTGAGCGTGCACGTATGTGAGTGTGTGAAAAAAGAGTGCGTGTGTGAGCGTGCACGTATGTGAGCGTGTGGGAAAAAAGAGTGCGTGTGTGAGCGTGCACGTATGTGAACGTGTGCAAAAAAAGTGCGTGTGTGCACGCTCACACACGCACTCTTTTTTTCACACACGCGTGTGTGCACACTTTCTGAGAAACACTGAGAATCCTGGCATGATCAATGCACACTCTGCTTTACTTTGCTGTGGTCATTCGAGCTGGTTGTATTTTTTATTTTTTGCTTTTATTTTATATATGTATATATTCCCTGCCCTTCTGTCTTTTCCCTTTTTATTCTTTCTCTACCCCTCTTTTCTTGATCCACCTAACCCCAATAATTATCACTTTGCATATTGTTATAATTTTTATAAATGTAATTTGAACTGTACATAAAAACAAAGTTGTCCTCCAAAGATGGGGGGGTGGAGGTGGGCCATAAAAAAAACTTATTGTACAAGTGAAATGTTTAGTTGAATTAGTCCATGATCCATAATTCTTAACAACTGCATATAATGAAATTGAGAAACATAAAGCATGGTCAAAAAGTGTTTTACCAAGCTCCCCTCTTACCTTTCCCCAAACTATCTGTCATATAACATCTCCCCTCGTGACCAAAAACTCAGGTGCTTCATTATTCAAAAGAAAAGTAAAAGGACGTATGTGAGCATGTGAAAAAAAAGTGTGTGAGCGTGCACGTATGTGAGCATGTGAAAAAAGAGTGCGTGTGTGACCGTGCACGTATGAGAGTGTGTGAAAAAAAGAGTGCGTGTGTGAGCGTGCACGTATGTGAGCGTGTGAAAAAAGTGTGAGTGTGTGAGCGTGCACGTATGAGAGTGTGTGAAAAAAGTGTGTGTGTGAGCATGCACGTATGTGAGCATGTGAAAAAAGAGTGCGTGTGTGAGCGTGCACGTATGTGAGCATGTGAAAAAAGTGTGTGTGAGCGTGCACGTATGTGAGCATGTGAAAAAAGAGTGTGTGTGAGCGTGCACGTATGTGAGTGTGTAAAAAAAGAGTGCGTGTGTGAGCGTGCACGTATGTGAGCATGTGTGAAAAAAAGAGTGCGTGTGGGAAAAAAGAGTGCATGTGAACGTGGACATATGTGAGCATGTGAAAAAAAAGTGTGTGAGCGTGCACGTATGTGAGCATGTGAAAAAAGAGTGCGTGTGTGAGCGTGCACGTATGTGAGCATGTGAAAAAAGTGTGTGTGAGCGTGCACGTATGTGAGCATGTGAAAAAAGAGTGTGTGTGAGCGTGCACGTATGTGAGTGTGTGAAAAAAGAGTGCGTGTGTGAGCGTGCACGTATGTGAGCATGTGTGAAAAAAAAGAGTGCGTGTGGGAAAAAAGAGTGCATGTGAGCGTGCACATATGTGAGCATGTGAAAAAAAGTGTGTGTGAGCGTGCACGTATGTGAGCATGTGAAAAAAGAGTGCGTGTGTGAGCGTGCACGTATGTGAGTGTGTGAAAAAAGAGTGCATGTGTGAGTGTGCACGTATGTGGGCATGTGTGGAAAAAGAGTGCGTGTGGGAAAAAAGAGTGCATGTGAGCGTGCACATATGTAAGCATGTGAAAAAAAAGTGTGTGAGCGTGCACGTATGTGAGCATGTGAAAAAAGATTGCGTGTGTGAGCGTGCACGTATGTGAGCGTGTGGGAAAAAAGAGTGCATGTGAGCGTGCACATATGTAAGCATGTGAAAAAAAAGTGTGTGTGAGCGTGCACGTATGTGAGCATGTAAAAAAGAGTGCGTGTGTGAGCGTGCACGTATGTGAGCGTGTGAAAAAAGTGTGTGAGAGCGTGCACGTATGTGAGCGTGTGCGAAAAAAGGGTGCGTGTGTGAGCGTGCACGTATGTGAACGTGTGCAAAAAAAGTGCGTGTGTGCACGCTCACACACGCACTCTTTTTTTCACACATGCGTGTGTGCACACTTTCTGAGAAACACTGAGAATCCTGGCATGATCAATGCACACTCTGCTTTACTTTGCTGTGGTCATTCGAGCTGGTTGTGTTTTTTATTTTTTGCTTTTATTATATATATATATATATATATATATATATATATATATATATATATATATATATATATATATATATGTGTGTATATATTCCCTGCCCTTCTGTCTTTTCCCTTTTTATTCTTTCTCTCCCCCTCTTTTCTTGGTCCACCTAACCCCAATAATTATCACTTTGCATATTGTTATAATTTTTATAAATGTAAATTGAACTGTACATAAAAACAAAGTTGTCCTCCAAAGATGGGGGGGTGGAGGTGGGCCATAAAAAAAACTTATTGTACAAGTGAAATGTTTAGTTGAATTAGTCCATGATCCATAATTCTTAACAAACTGCATATAATGAAATTGAGAAACATAAAGAGTGGTCAAAAAGTGTTTTACCAAGCTCCCCTCTTACCTTTCCCCAAACTATCTGTCATATAACATCTCCCCTCGTGACCAAAAACTCAGGTGCTTCATTATTGAAAAGAAAAGTAAAAGGATGTATGTGAGCATGTGAAAAAAAAGTGTGTGTGAGCGTGCACGTATGTGAGCATGTGAAAAAAGTGTGAGTGTGTGAGCGTGCACGTATGAGAGTGTGTGAAAAAAGTGTGAGTGTGTGAGCGTGCACTTATGAGAGTGTGAAAAAAGAGTGCGTGTGGGAAAAAAGAGTGCATGTGAGCGTGCACATATGTGAGCATGTGAAAAAAGTGTGTGTAGAGCGTGCACGTATGTGAGCATGTGAAAAAAGAGTGCGTGTGTGAGTGTGCACGTATGTGGGCATGTGTGGAAAAAAAGAGTGAGTGTGGGAAAAAAGTGCATGTGAGCGTGGACATATGTGAGCATGTGAAAAAAAAGTGTGTGAGCGTGCACGTATGTGAGCATGTGAAAAAAGATTGCGTGTGTGAGCGTGCACGTATGTGAGCGTGTGAAAAAAGTGTGAGAGCGTGCACGTATGTGAGCATGTGAAAAAAGAGTGTGTGAGCGTGCACGTATGTGAGCATGTGAAAAAAGATTGCGTGTGTGAGCGTGCACGTATGTGAGCGTGTGGGAAAAAAGAGTGCATGTGAGCGTGCACATATGTAAGCATGTGAAAAAAAAGTGTGTGTGAGCGTGCACGTATGTGAGCATGTAAAAAAGAGTGCGTGTGTGAGCGTGCACGTATGTGAGCGTGTGAAAAAAGTGTGTGAGAGCGTGCACGTATGTGAGCGTGTGCGAAAAAAGGGTGCGTGTGTGAGCGTGCACGTATGTGAACGTGTGCAAAAAAAGTGCGTGTGTGCACGCTCACACACGCACTCTTTTTTTCACACATGCGTGTGTGCACACTTTCTGAGAAACACTGAGAATCCTGGCATGATCAATGCACACTCTGCTTTACTTTGCTGTGGTCATTCGAGCTGGTTGTGTTTTTTATTTTTTGCTTTTATTATATATATATATATATATATATATATATATATATATATATATATATATATATGTGTATATATTCCCTGCCCTTCTGTCTTTTCCCTTTTTATTCTTTCTCTCCCCCTCTTTTCTTGGTCCACCTAACCCCAATAATTATCACTTTGCATATTGTTATAATTTTTATAAATGTAAATTGAACTGTACATAAAAACAAAGTTGTCCTCCAAAGATGGGGGGGTGGAGGTGGGCCATAAAAAAAACTTATTGTACAAGTGAAATGTTTAGTTGAATTAGTCCATGATCCATAATTCTTAACAAACTGCATATAATGAAATTGAGAAACATAAAGAGTGGTCAAAAAGTGTTTTACCAAGCTCCCCTCTTACCTTTCCCCAAACTATCTGTCATATAACATCTCCCCTCGTGACCAAAAACTCAGGTGCTTCATTATTGAAAAGAAAAGTAAAAGGATGTATGTGAGCATGTGAAAAAAAAGTGTGTGTGAGCGTGCACGTATGTGAGCATGTGAAAAAAGTGTGAGTGTGTGAGCGTGCACGTATGAGAGTGTGTGAAAAAAGTGTGAGTGTGTGAGCGTGCACTTATGAGAGTGTGAAAAAAGAGTGCGTGTGGGAAAAAAGAGTGCATGTGAGCGTGCACATATGTGAGCATGTGAAAAAAGTGTGTGTAGAGCGTGCACGTATGTGAGCATGTGAAAAAAGAGTGCGTGTGTGAGTGTGCACGTATGTGGGCATGTGTGGAAAAAAAGAGTGAGTGTGGGAAAAAAGTGCATGTGAGCGTGGACATATGTGAGCATGTGAAAAAAAAGTGTGTGAGCGTGCACGTATGTGAGCATGTGAAAAAAGAGTGCGTGTGTGAGCGTGCACGTATGTGAGCATGTGTGAAAAAAAAGAGTGCATGTGGGAAAAAAGAGTGCATGTGAGCGTGCACATATGTGAGCATGTGAAAAAAAGTGTGTGTGAGCGTGCACGTATGTGAGCATGTGAAAAAAGAGTGCGTGTGTGAGCGTGCACGTATGTGAGCGTGTGAAAAAAGTGTATGAGAGCACACTTTCTGAGAAACACTGAGAATCCTGGCATGATCAATGCACACTCTGCTTTACTTTGCTGTGGTCATTCAAGCTGGTTGTGTTTTTTATTTTTTGCTTTTATTATATATATGTATATATTCCCTGCCCTTCTGTCTTTTCCCTTTTTATTCTTTCTCTCCCCCTCTTTTCTTGGTCCACCTAACCCCAATAATTATCACTTTGCATATTGTTATAATTTTATAAATGTAATTTGAACTGTACATAAAAACAAAGTTGTCCTCCAAAGATGGGGGGGTGGAGGTGGGCCATAAAAAACTTATTGTACAAGTGAAATGTTTAGTTGAATTAGTCCATGATCCATAATTCTTAACAACTGCATATAATGAAATTGAGAAACATAAAGCGTGGTCAAAAAGTGTTTTACCAAGCTCCCCTCTTACCTTTCCCCAAACTATCTGTCATATAACATCTCCCCTTGTGACCAAAAACTCAGGTGCTTCATTATTCAAAAGAAAAGTAAAAGGACGTATGTGAGCATGTGAAAAAAAAGTGTGTGTGAGCGTGCACGTATGTGAGCATGTGAAAAAAGTGTGAGTGTGTGAGCGTGCACGTATGAGAGTGTGTGAAAAAAGTGAGTGTGTGAGCGTGCACTTATGAGAGTGTGTGAAAAAAGAGTGCGTGTGGGAAAAAAGAGTGCATGTGAGCGTGCACATATGTGAGCATGTGAAAAAAGTGTGTGTGAGCGTGCACGTATGTGAGCATGTGAAAAAAGAGTGCGTGTGTGAGCGTGCACGTATGTGAGTGTGTGAAAAAAGAGTGCGTGTGTGAGTGTGCACGTATGTGGGCATGTGTGGGAAAAAAGAGTGCATGTGAGCGTGGACATATGTGAGCATGTGAAAAAAAAGTGTGTGAGCGTGCACGTATGTGAGCATGTGAAAAGAGTGCGTGTGTGAGCGTGCACGTATGTGAGCGTGTGGGAAAAAAGAGTGCGTGTGGGAAAAAAGAGTGCATGTGAGCGTGCACATATGTAAGCATGTGAAAAAAAAGTGTGTGTGAGCGTGCACGTATGTGAGCATGTGAAAAAAGTGTGAGTGTGTGAGCGTGCACTTATGAGAGTGTGTGAAAAAAGAGTGCGTGTGGGAAAAAAGAGTGCATGTGAGCGTGCACATATGTGAGCATGTGAAAAAAGTGTGTGAGCGTGCACGTATACGAGCATGTGAAAAAAGAGTGCGTGTGTGAGCGTGCACGTATGTGAGTGTGTGAAAAAAGAGTGCGTGTGAGCGTGGACATATGTGAGCATGTGAAAAAAAAGTGTGAGCGTGCACGTATGTGAGCATGTGAAAAAAGATTGCGTGTGTGAGCGTGCACGTATGTGAGCGTGTGGGAAAAAAGAGTGCGTGTGGGAAAAAAGTGCATGTGAGCGTGCACATATGTAAGCATGTGAAAAAAAAGGGTGTGTGAGCGTGCACGTATGTGAGCATGTGAAAAAAGAGTGCGTGTGTGAGCGTGCACGTATGTGAGCGTGTGAAAAAAGTGTGTGAGAGCGTGCACGTATGTGAGCGTGTGCGAAAAAAGGGTGCGTGTGTGAGCGTGCACGTATGTGAACGTGTGCAAAAAAGTGCGTGTGTGCACGCTCACACACGCACTCTTTTTTTCACACACGCGTGTGTGCACACTTTCTGAGAAACACTGAGAATCCTGGCATGATCAATGCACACTCTGCTTTACTTTGCTGTGGTCATTCGAGCTGGTTGTGTTTTTTATTTTTTGCTTTTATTATATATATATATATATATATATATATATATATATATATATATATATATATATATATATATATATATAGGTGCTTCATTATTCAAAAGAAAAGTAAAAGGACGTATGTGGGCATGTGAAAAAAAAGTGTGTGTGAGCGTGCACGTATGTGAGCATGTGAAAAAAGTGTGAGTGTGTGAGCGTGCACGTATGAGAGTGTGTGAAAAAAGAGTGTGAGTGTGCACGTATGTGAGCATGTGAAAAAAGAGTGCGTGTGTGACCGTGCACGTATGTGAGCGTGTGGGAAAAAAGAGTGCGTGTGTGAGCGTGCACGTATGTGAACGTGTGCAAAAAAAGTGCGTGTGTGTACGCTCACACACGCACTCTTTTTTTCACACACGCGTGTGTGCACACTTTCTGAGAAACACTGAGAATCCTGGCATGATCAATGCACACTCTGCTTTACTTTGCTGTGGTCATTCGAGCTGGTTGTATTTTTTATTTTTTGCTTTTATTTTATATATGTATATATTCCCTGCCCTTCTGTCTTTTCCCTTTTTATTCTTTCTCTACCCCTCTTTTCTTGATCCACCTAACCCCAATAATTATCACTTTGCATATTGTTATAATTTTTATAAATGTAATTTGAACTGTACATAAAAACAAAGATGTCCTCCAAAGATGGGGGGGTGGAGGTGGGCCATAAAAAAAACTTATTGTACAAGTGAAATGTTTAGTTGAATTAGTCCATGATCCATAATTCTTAACAACTGCATATAATGAAATTGAGAAACATAAAGCATGGTCAAAAAGTGTTTTACCAAGCTCCCCTCTTACCTTTCCCCAAACTATCTGTCATATAACATCTCCCCTCGTGACCAAAAACTCAGGTGCTTCATTATTCAAAAGAAAAGTAAAAGGACGTATGTGAGCATGTGAAAAAAAAGTGTGTGAGCGTGCACGTATGTGAGCATGTGAAAAAAGAGTGCGTGTGTGACCGTGCACGTATGAGAGTGTGTGAAAAAAAGAGTGCGTGTGTGAGCGTGCACGTATGTGAGCGTGTGAAAAAAGTGTGAGTGTGTGAGCGTGCACGTATGAGAGTGTGTGAAAAAAGAGTGCGTGTGGGAAAAAAGAGTGCATGTGAGCGTGCACGTATGTGAGCATGTGAAAAAAGTGTGTGTAAGCGTGCACGTATGTGAGCATGTGAAAAAAGAGTGCGTGTGTGAGCGTGCACGTATGTGAGCATGTGAAAAAAGAGTGAGTGTGTAAGCGTGCACGTATGTGAGCGTGTGAAAAAAGTGTGAGTGTGTGAGCGTGCACGTATGAGAGTGTGTGAAAAAAGTGCATGTGGGAAAAAAGAGTGCATGTGAGCGTGCACGTATGTGAGCATGTGAAAAAAGTGTGTGTGAGCGTGCACGTATGTGAGCATGTGAAAAAAGAGTGCGTGTGTGAGCGTGCACGTATGTGAGTGTGTGAAAAAAGAGTGCGTGTGTGAGTGTGCACGTATGTGAGCATGTGTGGAAAAAAAAGAGTGCGTGTGGGAAAAAAGAGTGCATGTGAGCGTGCACATATGTGAGCATGTGAAAAAAAAGTGTGAGCATGCACGTATGTGAGCATGTGAAAAAAGAGTGCGTGTGTGAGCGTGCACGTATGTGAGCGTGTGGGAAAAAAGAGTGCGTGTGTGAGCGTGCACGTATGTGAACGTGTGCAAAAAAAGTGCGTGTGTGTACGCTCACACACGCACTCTTTTTTTCACACACGCGTGTGTGCACACTTTCTGAGAAACACTGAGAATCCTGGCATGATCAATGCACACTCTGCTTTACTTTGCTGTGGTCATTCGAGCTGGTTGTATTTTTTATTTTTTGCTTTTATTTTATATATGTATATATTCCCTGCCCTTCTGTCTTTTCCCTTTTTATTCTTTCTCTACCCCTCTTTTCTTGATCCACCTAACCCCAATAATTATCACTTTGCATATTGTTATAATTTTTATAAATGTAATTTGAACTGTACATAAAAACAAAGATGTCCTCCAAAGATGGGGGGGTGGAGGTGGGCCATAAAAAAAACTTATTGTACAAGTGAAATGTTTAGTTGAATTAGTCCATGATCCATAATTCTTAACAACTGCATATAATGAAATTGAGAAACATAAAGCATGGTCAAAAAGTGTTTTACCAAGCTCCCCTCTTACCTTTCCCCAAACTATCTGTCATATAACATCTCCCCTCGTGACCAAAAACTCAGGTGCTTCATTATTCAAAAGAAAAGTAAAAGGACGTATGTGAGCATGTGAAAAAAAAGTGTGTGAGCGTGCACGTATGTGAGCATGTGAAAAAAGAGTGCGTGTGTGACCGTGCACGTATGAGAGTGTGTGAAAAAAAGAGTGCGTGTGTGAGCGTGCACGTATGTGAGCGTGTGAAAAAAGTGTGAGTGTGTGAGCGTGCACGTATGAGAGTGTGTGAAAAAAGAGTGCGTGTGGGAAAAAAGAGTGCATGTGAGCGTGCACGTATGTGAGCATGTGAAAAAAGTGTGTGTAAGCGTGCACGTATGTGAGCATGTGAAAAAAGAGTGCGTGTGTGAGCGTGCACGTATGTGAGCATGTGAAAAAAGAGTGAGTGTGTAAGCGTGCACGTATGTGAGCGTGTGAAAAAAGTGTGAGTGTGTGAGCGTGCACGTATGAGAGTGTGTGAAAAAAGTGCATGTGGGAAAAAAGAGTGCATGTGAGCGTGCACGTATGTGAGCATGTGAAAAAAGTGTGTGTGAGCGTGCACGTATGTGAGCATGTGAAAAAAGAGTGCGTGTGTGAGCGTGCACGTATGTGAGTGTGTGAAAAAAGAGTGCGTGTGTGAGTGTGCACGTATGTGAGCATGTGTGGAAAAAAAAGAGTGCGTGTGGGAAAAAAGAGTGCATGTGAGCGTGCACATATGTGAGCATGTGAAAAAAAAGTGTGTGAGCATGCACGTATGTGAGCATGTGAAAAAAGAGTGCGTGTGTGAGCGTGCACGTATGTGAGCGTGTGGGAAAAAAGAGTGCGTGTGTGAGCGTGCACGTATGTGAACGTGTGCAAAAAAAGTGCGTGTGTGTACGCTCACACACGCACTCTTTTTTTCACACACGCGTGTGTGCACACTTTCTGAGAAACACTGAGAATCCTGGCATGATCAATGCACACTCTGCTTTACTTTGCTGTGGTCATTCGAGCTGGTTGTATTTTTTATTTTTTGCTTTTATTTTATATATGTATATATTCCCTGCCCTTCTGTCTTTTCCCTTTTTATTCTTTCTCTACCCCTCTTTTCTTGATCCACCTAACCCCAATAATTATCACTTTGCATATTGTTATAATTTTTATAAATGTAATTTGAACTGTACATAAAAACAAAGTTGTCCTCCAAAGATGGGGGGGTGGAGGTGGGCCATAAAAAAAACTTATTGTACAAGTGAAATGTTTAGTTGAATTAGTCCATGATCCATAATTCTTAACAACTGCATATAATGAAATTGAGAAACATAAAGCATGGTCAAAAAGTGTTTTACCAAGCTCCCCTCTTACCTTTCCCCAAACTATCTGTCATATAACATCTCCCCTCGTGACCAAAAACTCAGGTGCTTCATTATTCAAAAGAAAAGTAAAAGGACGTATGTGAGCATGTGAAAAAAAAGTGTGTGAGCGTGCACGTATGTGAGCATGTGAAAAAAGAGTGCGTGTGTGACCGTGCACGTATGAGAGTGTGTGAAAAAAAGAGTGCGTGTGTGAGCGTGCACGTATGTGAGCGTGTGAAAAAAGTGTGAGTGTGTGAGCGTGCACGTATGAGAGTGTGTGAAAAAAGAGTGCGTGTGGGAAAAAAGAGTGCATGTGAGCGTGCACGTATGTGAGCATGTGAAAAAAGTGTGTGTAAGCGTGCACGTATGTGAGCATGTGAAAAAAGAGTGCGTGTGTGAGCGTGCACGTATGTGAGCATGTGAAAAAAGAGTGAGTGTGTAAGCGTGCACGTATGTGAGCGTGTGAAAAAAGTGTGAGTGTGTGAGCGTGCACGTATGAGAGTGTGTGAAAAAAGTGCATGTGGGAAAAAAGAGTGCATGTGAGCGTGCACGTATGTGAGCATGTGAAAAAAGTGTGTGTGAGCGTGCACGTATGTGAGCATGTGAAAAAAGAGTGTGTGTGAGCGTGCACGTATGTGAGTGTGTGAAAAAAGAGTGCGTGTGTGAGCGTGCACGTATGTGAGCATGTAAAAAAAAAGTGTGTGAGCGTGCACATATGTGAGCATGTGAAAAAAGTGCGTGTGTGAGCGTGCACGTATGTGAGCGTGTGAAAAAAGTGTGTGAGAGCGTGAACGTATGTGAGCGTGTGCGAAAAAAGGGTGCGTGTGTGAGCGTGCACGTATGTGAACGTGTGCAAAAAAGTGCGTGTGTGCACGCTCACACACGCACTCTTTTTTTCACACACGCGTGTGTGCACACTTTCTGAGAAACACTGAGAATCCTGGCATGATCAATGCACACTCTGCTTTACTTTGCTGTGGTCATTCGAGCTGGTTGTGTTTTTTATTTTTTGCTTTTATTATATATATATATATATATATATATATATATATATATATATATATATATATATATATATATATATATATATATATATATATATATATATGTGCTTCATTATTCAAAAGAAAAGTAAAAGGACGTATGTGGGCATGTGAAAAAAAAGTGTGTGTGAGCGTGCACGTATGTGAGCATGTGAAAAAAGTGTGAGTGTGTGAGCATGCACGTATGAGAGTGTGTGAAAAAAGAGTGTGAGTGTGCACGTATGTGAGCATGTGAAAAAAGAGTGCGTGTGTGACCGTGCACGTATGAGAGTGTGTGAAAAAAGGGTGCGTGTGTGAACGTGCAAGTATGTGAGCGTGTGAAAAAAGTGTGAGTGTGTGAGCGTGCACTTATGAGAGTGTGAAAAAAGAGTGCGTGTGGGAAAAAAGAGTGCATGTGAGCGTGCACGTATGTGAGCATGTGAAAAAAGTGTGTGTGAGCGTGCACGTATGTGAGCATGTGAAAAAAGAGTGCGTGTGTGAGCGTGCACGTATGTGAGTGTGTGAAAAAAGAGTGCGTGTGTGAGTGTGCACGTATGTGAGCATGTGAAAAAAGTGTGTGAGCGTGCACGTATATGAGCATGTGAAAAAAGAGTGCGTGTGTGAGCGTGCACGTATGTGAGTGTGTGAAAAAAGAGTGCGTGTGTGAGCGTGCACGTATGTGAACGTGTGCAAAAAAGTGCGTGTGTGCACGCTCACACATGCACTCTTTTTTTCACACACGCGTGTGTGCACACTTTCTGAGAAACACTGAGAATCCTGGCATGATCAATGCACACTCTGCTTTACTTTGCTGTGGTCATTCGAGCTGGTTGTGTTTTTTATTTTTTGTTTTTATTTTATATATATATATATTCCCTGCCCTTCTGTCTTTTCCCTTTTTATTCTTTCTCTCCCCCTCTTTTCTTGGTCCACCTAACCCCAATAATTATCACTTTGCATATTGTTATAATTTTTATAAATGTAATTTGAACTGTACATAAAAACAAAGTTGTCCTCCAAAGATGGGGGGTGGAGGTGGGCCATAAAAAAAACTTATTGTACAAGTGAAATGTTTAGTTGAAATAATCCATGATCCATAATTCTTAACAACTGCATAAAATGAAATTGAGAAACATAAAGCATGGTCAAAAAGTGTTTTACCAAGCTCCCCTCTTACCTTTCCCCAAACTATCCGTCATATAACATCTCCATTCGTGACCAAAAACTCAGGTGCTTCATTATTCAAAAGAAAAGTAAAAGGACGTATGTGAGCATGTGAAAAAAAAGTGTGTGTGAGCGTGCACGTATGTGAGCATGTGAAACAAAAGTGTGTGTGAGCGTGCACGTATGTGAGCATGTGAAAAAAGAGTGCGTCTGTGAGCGTGCACGTATGAGAGTGTGTGAAAAAAGTGCGTGTGTGAGCGTGCACGTATGTGAGTGTGTGAAAAAGTGCGTGTGTGAGCGTGCACGTATGTGAGCGTGTGAAAAAAGAGTGCATACATACATCCACAAAGTCATGAGGCACGTTCTTCACTCTGATGCTGTTCCTTTCAAATGGGACCCTGTATAGCTGCTTCATATGTAAGTGATTATTCTGCAGGACACGATGGACAGTGGACAAGCTTACTGTGTCCATGTTATGGAAAACAGTTGCATCGTTGACTATGTGGTGCTGGATCGCGTGGATTCATGGTTTAAAGCAGACATCTTGACATTTGACCTATTTATAGGCCTATACGTAGCCAATGATTCGTTGGTGTTCAATAAAGAAATGACTGGTGCACTGGTGATTTAGCGTGGCATTTTGATAGGTTGTGTTTGAAAGATGAAATCAAGTAACTTCCTGTTTGATCTTTGTGTGTTAGGTAGAAACTTGTGTGTAGAGTTTTGCAAAATGTGTGTTTGGAAATTGAAAACTGAGTCAGACACTGAGAGTTAGTGTATGGTTTTGCAGATTTGGTGTGGGGTTATGGTGTTTGAAAGGCATGTTTAGAAAAATATGTGAGAAGAAAAGATTTAGTGTGTAAACAGATGAAAAAAACTGTAATGCTCATGCAAATTTGGAGGACAAAATGGAGGACAGTGTGCCGAGTGGACAGCGCCGTGGTGCTGAAGCTGGCAGTCAGTGGAGATCTGTGAAACAGGGAGGTGACAACACTAGCAGAGCTCAAGAGCTCATGACACTCACAGTACACGGGCCTGCAGCAGACTGATACCGCAGCAGCAGACAGCAGCACACACACACGCACGCAAACTCACTCACTCACGCACGCACGCACACACACATCCACACACACACACTCACACATTGTTATTGTTAGTAACGCGTTACTTAGTAACCAGAGACGTTAATAACAACACTGGTGACGTCACAATTAAAGTGACTATAAAAGGAGCGGCTGCTGTTTTAAACAACAGTTGACGTTTTTGATGATTGATTCAATATGTTTCAAGCAATAATCAATTGGACCGCAGACGGACTACTGGTGAGCGTAAGTTCAAGTTCCTTTGAGAATTCCTAGCTCCTCAGTTACATTTTAAATATATAGTACAGGGCTAATTACAATTCAGGTTGTTGCTAAATAGAATGTGTAAATCAGGGCTAATTTTCTCCCAAACCAGTTCAGATGTCCACAGCCTGTAGGGTAAGTGTACCCATTAAGCCCATGCACCCTTTAAGCCCACTTTCAACTTTAATGTCAATTTACAAACAAAGGAAACCATATATTTTGGCATCCATTACTTCATCTAATCAAATGGTTTGTTACTTCCATAAAATTTCAAAGGAACCGCTGGGAAACAGAGACAGTAGGAATTGCTAAGCAGAATTTGGTTAATAGTTATGTATAAAGGTCCATCACTCAATTTAACTTTACATTTTAAGATATATATTTAAGAAATAGTGTGAGAATTATTATCCAACGAACACTGTTGACTGAACACTGATATATTTTTGAGCTAATAGGAGCATGGCGAACGTAAAGTGTTACCGGGTGGGGGGTGTAAAATGGACACAGCGAGAAAAAAGACAGATTTCAAGTGTGCAGAAACAGTCTAAATAGTCGTTTGAACTAACCTAGTCAAAACGACTATTTTTTTGCCGAATATTAAAAAGAAGGAAAACCGGGACAAACCGGGACAGCGACGTGAAAAACGGGACAGGTGGCAACACTAAACGTAGCTGGCGCTACAGAGCTTGGAGGCGGACACAAACGTTGAGGAGAGCGAGATTTATTAAGAGGAATTCCATGATCAAAGTCGTTCAAACAGGCAGGGGTCATAACGGGCGAGCCATCCAGGTTTGACAAATAAACAGGCATGACGATACTAAGAATTAAACTAAGACACCGAACGAACACTTTAAACCAAACACGGGGTAAACGCATACAAACTAGAAAATCAGGCTACAGAAAACACAGACGACTGACCAACGAAACGAGTAGAACTCACAGACCAGGAAGCGTAGAACACTGAACAAAGAGCATGAATAACAAGAGCACAAACTAACCAAATAGAACAAAACGACCGATAACCGATATGTGAAACACTGGGACTATACATACACAGAACTAAACTAGACACACAGGTGAAGACACTGATGACACGGGCGTGTCAGACGAGGGGAAACCATGGAGACAGACACGCGGGAACAACACAGACAGGAGGAGCAGCAACCCGAAGTGACAGCTAGAGAGGGGGGCGTAGCCCTACGTGACAGTCGCATTGCTATATTACAAAAACAATTTTGTCCAGTCTATTTTTTGAGTTTTGTGTAAAATTATATAATTTTGTCTTTTTGTTCTCTATTTTTGTGTTGTTTCAGTACACACAAAGGACATGAACGTGTATAACAAAAGATGTACAGTTGTCCTTTTGAATTAAGGTTTTTGCATGACAGAGTCAATATGCCAGACTTATAATGTAATGACTATTTTATATAAGCTAATATTTGTGTTTTCTCCCAAGAAGGAAGAAAAGCTAAAGAACATTTGTGAAGGAGACTCCTTCGACAGTTGTGAGGAATTCCAGAGAGCACTGAGATTATGGAGTGAAGAGGGCTACCATCCAATGCACAAAATTAAAATTTATTTAAACATGATGTAAATAATAAAAACCCCAATTTATTTATTTAAAAAATGTACAAACCATCCAGAAAAAAATGAATTAAAAAGTCAAATCTGTCTTCTGCATTCTGTGAAATTAAATAAAATTAAAGAGGCTGATAATGTACTGGCAGGAAGAATATTTGTATACATCATACTGTAACGCTGGTGACTGGGTGAAGGACGAGACACAGAATCCTGTTCGCTACAGACGTTACTTTATTCGTCTTTACACATATAGCGCAGACAGCGCACGTTTAACACTCAGACATATAGAGACACGTAGACTCAAACAACGACGAGCACAAGACACTGCGCGAACACACATTAAATAGACAAACTACATAAACCCCACGTGATGACGAGACACAGGTGAGACGAATTATCACAGGACGCAACTACACCCACGGAGATTGTTGAGGGCTTTAAACTTCTACCTACCACCTTAGCCCAGTGTATTTGTTTGATGGGAAGGAGATAGCAGGAACCACCATACCAAAATTATAGCAATAACAAAAAGGCCTTTATTAAAACAGAGATATCTCTGGGGATCTCACATTATAACATTTTACATCAGAGAGACCCCACAAGTGTTTGAGCATGCCGTCTTTATATATGATTTCTCCGCCCCCAAA
This sequence comes from Brachyhypopomus gauderio, assembly GCF_052324685.1. Classification (NCBI taxonomy): domain Eukaryota; kingdom Metazoa; phylum Chordata; class Actinopteri; order Gymnotiformes; family Hypopomidae; genus Brachyhypopomus; species Brachyhypopomus gauderio. Next base: position 18,458,392 of record NC_135221.1, on the reverse strand, counting down.
CGCTTAGATCTTCTTCTATACCTTACATGGTGTTGTTCTTCAAGCATACAATACTTCTCTTTCTTCTCTGCAATCCCAACATGGACATATGGTTCCTGTCTATGGACTGATAGGCTGGCAAGAGGCCACCATTCATGAAGATGCTGTAAATTCATATTTCCCCAACGTCGGCACAATCAGGCCTAAGCCTTCTGCTTTTTAGATCTCACTCTACAGTGTGGTCTGCTCACATCCTCTCCCTGAGGTTCATACCTCGGACACATCTTAGACAGTGGTTACATTTTACTTCTACATTAAACAATGATTATACTTCACTTCTTTTAAACAGTGGTTACATTTCGCTTATGTATTATGTTAAAAGAATAAACAAAGCATGTTAATTGCTAAGCAAAAAACCCAAAATCACAACAAGATCCACTGATGCAGACGACGTAAACACAGGCCCAAAGGGAGGGGTCGGGGACCGTAACGTGACACATACAATGTGGTGTACATATCAGGGTGCTACAGACAGATATTAACTTGTTACATTTTGTTTTAATATTATTTATCACTGGCAGTGTATATTATATGTAGTATTTAGCATGTGATTACTGCCATTAGCGGTAAGCGAGTTAGGATAATTAAATTGCTATTTAAATTCTAAGCATGGTAAAGAAAAAGACTCACAAGTGAAAAACAAAATTCAAACTGAGGTCCACCCCATAACCCCAAATAAAAGTATCTTCACTTCTTGTAAAATAATTTGTAAGTAAAATGTGTTTTGTCACAAAACACAAAAGAATAGTACTAATCTTTGATAAATCAAAATGTTGGGTGCAAATAGTACACACTGCTACGTATAGCCGGGTGCAAATAGCACACACTGCTGCATATACCCGGGTGCAAATAGCACACACTGCTATGTACACCCGGGTGCAAATAGCACACACTGCTGTATATACTTGGGTGCAAATAACCAGTGTTGGGAACGTTACTTTAAAAAAGTAATTAGTTATAGTTACTCACTACTTGTTCAAAAAAGTAACTGAGTTAGTAACTGAATTACTCTATAATAAAAGTAACTCGTTACCAGGGAAAGTAACTATTTGCATTACAGTTGAAAAAAGGTTATATGCCAATTAAGTTTTTTTAAAGCAGTTTTCACAGTCAGTTGAAATGAGTAGATCAGAAAATTGTTTAACTTTTGATATTTATTGCACATCCACAGACCAGTGCAGGATAAAATCCTTTAAAATCCCAAAATCTTTGGAAAAAAAAGCAAAAGTAAACAGTTACACTATATAAAGTGCATTTACATCTATGAAATTAAATTAAATTCTCTCAACCTGAGACAACTGGTTTGTTTACAACAGAAGTAAACTTAACACAAATACCCAGTCTGGTAGACATTCAGGAACTTCAAGTATTTTCTTAAATAATGTTTATATCGCCCAGGGGTGAAACTACACACTTTCTGAGGTGTATGCAAACATACTATCGCCCCCACCCCCCCCCCCCCCCCCCCCCCCCGCCATGTGTCCAGATCTCACTTATTCATGCACTTATAAAATACAAGACATATATTGTACACTTTTATTCTCTTACTCACAGCAGGTGAGCATCTCAAACATCACAAACAAAAAACAGTCTAAATAATATGTAACAGCATATCTGAACAATATCCTCGAATCTGTGTAAGATTTTTAACAAGAGTTTTTACTAAATTGTTACATTTCGTGCTTTTGCACTTGCACATTTGTCAAGAATACTTTCAAATGAAATAGACCGCGCCACATTGTTTTCAATTGAGATCACTGCTAAATGGGTCAAGCGATCATTGCTCATACTTGAACGAAGGTATGTTTTGATAAGCTTCAGCTTGCTAAAGGATCTCTCGGCAAATGCAACGGTCAGAGGCATGGTCAGGAATACTCTAAGGGCTACTGTCAAATTTGGAAACACCAAATCAAGATTCTCCTTTATGAGAAAATTTAACTTCTCTAGAGCATTGTAACCCTTCAGTAGACGGCTTGCTGGGTATATTTCTTGAATGATATCTCTTGAAACATCACAGGTAGTCAGGGCATATGTGGTCACTGATTCCTCCAGCTCAGCTTTTGTCATGTGCTCCATTTTAGTAATGAATTTAAATTTCTCAGACACAAGAAGAAAATTGGAAAACCTCTCAGACAGCTCTTGCAGGATTGTGTCAACAATGATATTGAAAACCATGCACTTAAAGTACCTTTTGGGTTCCTTTTCATGATGACCAGTGCATGAATTGTCATCTGGGAACCTCTTTTGCTTCCTAAAATATCTCTTTTTGAATTCTGGAGTAGCATCCATTTCACTGGCTATCCTGCATGCAATGTCAAGGGACTTCTGAAAGCCCTCTTCTCTATACTTGAGCAAAAATTCTTTCAGAGACTCAATTAACTTAATGGCTGTGTCCATTGACACATCTGCTGTTTGTAGTGCCTTGCTTGCAAAGTTTATTTCTGATAATAAGTCATGCCAAACTATGAGGCACACAAGGAACTCCATACTAACAAGCTCATGAGATAGTGACTTTGCCTCTGAGACAATTTTGCTGTCTCCTGCCACTCCTTCAAGCTTTTGTAGAGCATCTAGAATACCCCCCAACTGGAAACGTACAGCTTTGACAGAGTCTAGCTTTGCTTCCCAACGGGTGTCACTCAGAGGCTTCAGTGTGATGTCAACAAACTCAGTCAGAATATCCCACCTCTTCACAGAAGATGAAAAGATAGTGTACAATCTTTGAAGAGTGCCAAAGAAGGTTAGACACTCTCTGTTGGATGAGGCTGCATCACATAACAACAGGTTCAGGCTGTGGCTACAGCAGGGAATAAACAGAGCCTCTGGACATCTCTGTTGTATTAAAGCTTGGACACCCTTCTTTATTCCCCTCATATTAGAGCCATTGTCATAACTTTGCCCCCTACAATTAGCCATCTCCAACCCCAGTCTATCCAGCACACCTGTCAGTGTGTCTGTGAGGCCTTTCCCAGTTGTGTCCTTCACAGCAGTGAACCCCACAAAAGACTCAGCAATAGTAACCTCCTTCTTCTCATCTGTATGAATATATCGAATGATAACTGAGGCCTGCTCTTGCTTTGAAATATCAGGTGTGCAGTCCAGTTCCACTGCAAAATACTTGGAGGCTTTGATCTGTGCAGAAATTTTACCCAAAACGCATTCTGATATTGAATCTAAAAATTAATTTTGAGTGCACCATGAGAGATATCCAGTGGTTTTTTTGGAGGCAGCTTTTCTAAGATGCTCTGCCAGTGTGACATCATATCGTGCAATGAGCTCAAGGATTCCCAGAAAATTTCCATTTTTAGGATTTCCTAACTGCATTTTTTCCCCTCAGTGGCAAGTTTCTCTCTGCAAGGAAGAGTATGCAGTCAATAACTCGAGTCAGCACACTTCTCCAGTGTGCCTTTTCAGCAGCTATGGCTCTCTGTAATTCGCTATCAATAGTTTTACCTAGGTGTAAGCCAGATGCCAGTTCTTTCCACATCAGATAAGCATTTATGTGAGAACCACTGGTTTCATGGTGCTTCAGTGTTTTTGAAAGACACCGCCAGTTATTATACCCCACCACAAGGCATGTATCAGTAACTTTAGCTTCACCAAAAAGCTTACATGCAAAACAATAGACTCTGTTAGTACTTTTGGAATACAGTAACCAATCCCGTTCGAAAACAGTATGCTTTGGAAAAACGCCTTTTACTCTTATCTGATCTTGGATATGGTCCATCAGAACATTTCTGTGGGCCATTCTCAACCATGTACTGCCTAAATAAGTCACTCATTTCATGTGGTGAAGGCCATTCAGATGGATCTTCTGAGTAAGGCCTTGTCCCAGCCCTCTCCTCTGCAGCTCTCTGCTCCTCTCCCTCATCTGCACCTCTCTGTTCCACCTCCTCCTCCTCCTCCTCCTCATCATCATCTGGACTTCTCTGCTCCTCTCCCTCATCTGCACCTCTCCGTACCACCTCATCATCATCTGGATGTCTCTGCTCCTCTCCCTCATCTGCACCTCTCCGTACCACCTCATCATCATCTGCACCTCTCTGTTCCACATTCTCCTCTATGGTGACTGGCTTGCCATGTTTCCCTGCACTAGTTTTCCCAAAAAAGGACACAGTGAAAAATGATCATCTGAACCTTACAGAAGGGGGCCCTAAAACCCAATTTCCTCAGGCCAGAGGTGGGTAGAGTAGTCAAAAATCATACTCAAGTAAAAGTACTGTTACTTTAGAATAATATAACTTAAGTAAAAGTAAAAAGTAGTCATCCAAATAGTTACTTGAGTAAGAGTAAAAAAGTGTTGGGTAAAAAAATTACTCAAGTAGCCTACTGAGTAACATCTGATTTATTTGTTAACCCAAACATTCAATAAAACAGACAAAAATACATGTTTGGCAAATTAGAGATCATACAATCAATAAAATGATTTCCTTTCTCTGTTTTACCTAGAAACGACGATGTGAAATATTCTGATTGGTTGATTTTTAATTTCGGCAGTGAGTTTTTTTTTTCCAGCACAAGCACGAAAAGTGGATTTGAAAGCCGATTTAGAGAAAAAATACTAACCCAAATAGTAACTATTATTAGTAACAGTTGTATCAGCTGTTGACATGCCACAGGGAGTGAACTATATGTCAGAGTGTTCTGACTGAGAGTAACGGACAGTAAATCACTAATGCCCTTACATCATCTACTTACTTGTTATGATCCGTTATATTTTGTAATAAAGCACCTTTCCTTTTAGCTAAAGCTAACCTTAATGTTTACAAGCCTGACCTACCTGCTGTCTGTCAACCACTTTGAGAAGCTTTGTTTCATCCCTACAACATCTTTTTCTCTCTCCCTCTTCCGTTTTCTGTTTTGTGCCCCGGAGAGCTTTTTTTCTGTCCCTCCATCTTGAACACCCTGCAGGTGCGGCACGACGGGAAAAAACTGAACAGGAGTACGGCACAAATCCTGCGCATGCGCGAAATGAGACAAACTTTCGTACTTTGAAACGTACCTTTGAAAGGAGTAAAAAAAACATGCCTGTGCGTGTGTGTTTAGGAGGAAGTGACAGGAGGATAGAGGGGAAGGAGAGAATGGGCGCCTAGTGCTGTGCTTCTGTTTTTGATGTGTATTATCATATATGAACAAACAACTCTTACAAATGCCAACTAGAAATAATTTTCAGGCATCGATTTGGCGCCCCCTCTAGTGCAGCGCCCCTATGCGTCGCATAAGCTGCATGCCCCCTTTTTGCGCCACTGATATCACCTTGAAAGTTCTAGTTTTCTTCGGCTTGCACCTGACGCCATTTCGGCCTCTTCTCCGTTTGTGTCGTGTCACTTGCGTGCTTCGGCGCGTGTGTAAAAACACTGGCTCTGATTGGCTATCATAACGCTGCCTTAGCCAAACGCTTACTGACTTGTTAAGTTAAACAGGTGTTACACCGAGAACTGTGACCTATCGAAATCTGTTACTCCTCACTAGCCTGGGCAGCGGTCCGCTCGCATTAGTATATCAATATATAGTAACGCACCGCTTTTAATGACCAGTAACGTAAACGGCGTTGTAACGACAGGAAAAGTAACTAATTATATTATCCCGTTACTGACAAAATGACGACGTTACCTAACGCCGTTATTTTTAACGGCGTTATTCGCAACACTGCAAATAACACATACTGCTGCATATACCCGGGTGCAAATAGCATCTGCCTTATTTTAATCTATTGATTACAGGACACACGATTATAAAGGAGTGCGTGTATAAAACATAGTGTGTGTATAAAACACATATAGTATATAAACCTAAAATGTTTATGTATTTTTTTTACTTTTTACCCCAGACCCGAAGATCAAACAGGAATTTAAAAAATCATAACCAATAATAGGGTATACGCACGCTAATTTATTGCAGATGTTTTTTAACAAATGAACAGTATTCCCTCCAAAAATAAACATCGTAAAGTACGGGACATCCAGAGACAGCCACTATTAATCTCTCCTCCATTTTGCAATCAGAACAAATAATCAGTAGGAACCAAAGTCAGAGGTGCGGTTTCGGAGGAGGGTGCAAACATACTTTCTGATTGGTAGTCGCCGCCGCGCGTCACTGCTCATTTGCATAAAGTTGAGCCAAGCTCAACTTGTTCGTGTCGCTCAAATCGCTCACTTCGCGTCGCGCCGCTGGGTGTCGCTCACTCATTGAAAATGAATGACTTCCGGTCGCCGTGTCGCTCTCGTCGCTTTCGTTGTGAACGCACAGTGAGGAGAGCGAGATTTATTAAGAGGAATTCCATGATCAAAGTCGTTCAAACAGGCAGGGGTCATAACGGGCGAGCCATCCAGGTTTGACAAATAAACAGGCATGACGATACTAAGAATTAAACTAAGACACCGAACGAACACTTTAAACCAAACACGGGGTAAACGCATACAAACTAGAAAATCAGGCTACAGAAAACACAGACTTATTTATGCATAGAAATATAAATCGACAATATTATCTGTATCGTATTTATGCGCGGAATAACGTGGCAAGTCGGAATTCGACACAACACTGTCGCACATGAAATGCTACAGGCACCGTTCAGAAACTGATCAGTTTAGTTAAATGTATTCAGTTTAGTAGATGTATGTGGCTTTTAGCCCGGTGCGGACACTGAACTTGCGACGTATTTGCAGGAGAAAGCCCTCGATTCGCATTCGGATCCACTTGCAACGGTGGCGGAAAAATCAAAATGGATTCCCTCTTCTGTCAAACATTGCCAGAAAATATATGACCGTTTGCACAACGAGCACTCCATTGGAGCGTGTATTCAACACGGCAGGCAACATTGCCACCTCGTTTAGATCGTCCTTTACACCGGACAAAATGATGTTGGTTTGTCTTTCAAGGAACATGAAGACGGAAAATAAGATATTTATAATTAACGTTATTCACGTCATTATTAACAATATTATGGCCATAATTTTGCGTAAAGTATTTACGTTACGACGAAACGGGAAGCACATAGCAGAAACCCAATTCAGAATCGAGAACCATAATTTCATGCCCCTGTCATTTGTTGTCTCTGTATTTCACAATTTAAGGCTGGACCTACCCTGGAGATACAGAGTGCCAGCACACGCAAGAAATTTTGCAATTTTTTTTTTTTTTTCAAGGGTTTTAGATCCTCAGCCCCATATATGTGTATATAATACGTGTGTGTGTGTTTCAAATGAACAATACAAATTTATTCATTAAAATATAAAATAAATTGAACGTAAGTTGTTTGGGGGGGGGGGGTGTATAAAATGGACACAAATTAAGTATTATATCGCGATCGATCGTCAGCCGGTGGGACCCGAGCGAACTAGAGTTGGCATCCCTGATTATTACTATGGCATATCATATGTCTGTGTGTTAAAAAGGATAATATTTCAGATAAACTTTCAGCATGAAAGCGCGTATTTAATGTGTATGTAATGTGTAACAGCGTCCTGTGTCATAACTCCATCTCTGCTGTTTGTAACAAACCAAACTGTGAAAATCGGGTAAAGATTCCCAGAGTTATGATTATTATAGTTATATTATACTCCTTTCTCAGTACAAATAAATGTAGTTGGAGCGCAAGGGAGACCCATCCAATATGGCGGCCGCCTGTTACGTCGGCGCCAATAGGCGGTGTCAGTCCGTGACAAGAGTACCTGGCTGCAGACCTCCAGCAGGAGGCAGCTCCACGCTGGGGCAGGAAGTGACGCAGCTCCACGTTGGGGCAGGAAGTGACGCAATAGTAAGGTGCTGGAAACGGGTGTCCATGTATGGATTTACGATTCAGATTATTCAGAATATTGTGCTTCGCGCTTATGTTGATCTATTTATCGATTTATTTTTTATATATATTTTATTAAATAACTATGATATTAGCAGAGCCTAGATGAATGGAACTCAAGGCTAAAAATACAGATTAAAACAGCTAGCTAACTATCCACTGGGCAAGGACATTAATTTAATTTAGGAAAGCAGATGAACGTATTGTGCTTAAAAGCAAAAAAAAAAAAAAACAACTTTCCTCTATATTTCTATTTTTCTACAGTAAACAGGTTTAGCCAGTAAGGACGCTAGTGCAGGGGTCGGCAACCTATGGCACGCCGAGGCATAATCACATAATCATTATATATATATATATATATATATATATATATATATATATATATATATATATATATATATATATATATATATATATATATATATAAAGAGTTTGGTTCCAAAACGCGATAAACGCCATTTTAAAAAAAATGAGTTAGAGCCGGAATCAGATTTTTATCAATTTTTATCAAAACGCCCCATCCGCCGTGTAATACTGCCCTGCTTTCTCTCTTTCTTTCCAAAATGCAACTAACGCACCTGCGTGAAGCTGGCCCCCCCTCATACCCAAAATGCTGAAATAACACTGCAGTTCGTTTGTGCTGGGTTTGTGCCCGTTTGTGCTGCAAATATTTTCGTTTGTGCTATTAAGGCTTTTGAGTAATTTAAAAATGCATTTTCTGACCGGTGACGTCACGCAGCCCCCCCTCCACGTCCAAATTTCTCCAAAGTAGTCTCATTCGTTTGTGCTACGTTTGTGCTCGTTTGTGCTGTTAAAATGAACGCTTCAATCACTTGCTTTGTAAAGTTACAGTCGTTTTATTTTTCACACGCGTGACATCACCAGCCCCCCCTCCACGTCCAAATCACTCCAAACTGGTCTCGTTCGTTTGTGCTACGTTTGTGCTCGTTTGTGCTGTTGAAATTAACGTTTGTGCTTTTATGGTTTTTTAAATATAACCGATTCTTTTTCATACGCGTGACGTCACCAGCCCCCCCTCCATGTCCAAATCACTCCAAACTGGTCTCGTTCGTTTGCGCTACGTTTGTGCTCGTTTGTGCTGTTGAAATTAACGTTTGTGCTTAACGTCACGAGCGCACCTCTCACGTGTTTAACTATAGCTATACAACAGAATGGGCTGGATGATGTTGGACTACAGAAGGGACAGGAGGTGAGGGGTAACAGAGAAGGCAGAATTTCTGGATGACATCAAAGCTTCTGTTGAGAGATGTATGAGGATCTTAATGTTCCCTTATGCAGATCAACCACATCTTTGTCTAGAAGGCCTCTGTCCAGAAATCTTCAGAGGTGTTGTGGGCAGTGGAGAAGATCAGGAACTGTCCTCTTGCTTCATTGCTGAATTGACAGAGCAGCTCCAATGACCATGCTTTAATTAGCTTTAATTAAATGTTTTATGTTGACCTCTTGAAAGTTTCTGCAACATACGAAGCAGGGCATCCACATTCAGGGACCACTCCTTCTCCTGGCCATCTATCTGTTTAGCTCAGTGCATTCACATTGAAACATTTGCATTTACCCATTTTACTAGTACCTTTATTATATTGCTATAATGCTCATTTATTTTCTTTTGTCGCTTACTGAACTTGGTTTTATTTGTCTGAACCACCAAGGAACACCATCTCATTCAATGTATGTGGTGTATTGTTGATTGACAAAAAGTCAAAAATGTTGATTTATATGTACAGTACATTCAATGCATGGATACACAATGCAAACCATTTAAGGATACTGCTCTTTACTCACATTCAATAAAGAACTGTTCTTTTGCACATGCAAACACTCTTTGTATAATGTCTTGCTTGATAGCTGCCTTAAGAAAAATACTGTATTACTGACACAAAAACATTGAACTGAATCTAAACGCCTTCATTATTTTTTAACTTCACTAAAACAGTTGAGCAATGGCTTACATTTTCATACTAGTTCAAGCTGCCAATAATTGCAAACATTTGAGTGAAAAGTGAAAGTAATATTGATCTTCCAATAATGAAATTGACTGACAGGAATCTTTGTGTGAATCATTGTTTCTGTGGGGATGCAAAAACACAAAGACACAACCCTCATGCAGGAATCTGCACTTCTGTGCTAATCATTTTCTTGACGAATACATGAGTACATGAGTCAGAGGTAGGAAATAATCATCTTATTTGACATGGACACTCAAAAACATAAATAATACATACAACATTTTTAAAAATAAATTTTTATTGTAGAAAATCCTGTTATATGAACATGAACGTGTTATAGGAACATATACTTTTCTTTAGGTCAGAGGGTTGCAGGTTTGGATCCCACACTGTATGTAAATAACTCAGTGGCTTTGAATAAAAAAAATGTCAGCTAAATGTAGTGTAATGTAATTTAACTAAAATCTGCTGCGTGATTTCCAAACCTACTCTTTTGTATAAAAAACAACATGTGGTGTAATTCTATGCTTGTCAGGCACAGTGGAAACCCCCTTGGAGAGGTCGTCAAAGCATTGCCACCCTGAGAAAGGCCTCCGGCAGTAGGCGACGTAATGCCCGAGGGCTGCCCAGTAAGGCCCCGGGCGGAATGCTACAACACCCCTTAGAATGAAGGGCTCATTGCAGAAAGTGAGGTTGATGGGGAAGTCTTGCAGCACATAATCCTTCTCTGCAGCAACTTCAATGGACAGTGCTGCCCCAGCAGTGTGGCTGTGGGTGACCACACCATTGCAGGCCTCGTCAGTAATTGATTGGTCTTGTGCTGCTTTTGCAGGTCGCTGGCAAATTGAGTACTGCAACTGCACTCCGTTCTCAAGAGCTGCTTGAAGACCCTTGATGCCCTCTGTTTCTATGTGCCGTATGTTTATGGGTGCAAGGAGACATGCTCTGAAGCTGGCCATTGCTCTTGAGCATTCTGGGTTCCCACACTGAGCCTTGGTAATGAAACTTGGGGAATGATCCATTGCTTTTGTTATGATCTGGGCAATGTTGCATGCTGCGTTGATCTTCAGTGTTCCAGATCTTAATGTGTTGTGTTTAAATATGTTGTGCAGAATTCTTGCCCTCTGCCGGTAGGCTTCAGAATGTACTCCATCTGTCACAATGGTTGTGATCAGCTGAAATATCTGGGTGTTTCTCTTGTCAGTGGTGGTTACGTGCCTGTTGAAATTTTCACTGTCGCAGAAAGCGCAGCATAAACATTGGCAGAAAGAGTCAAATGCGCACGTGTTGGCCAGGCTTACTGTTGTTTTTCCAATCTTAATAGACTTGCACATATTTCCATTTTGTAGAAGTCCAATTTGAATTTTGGTTTGCTTTGGAGCTGTGTGTAGCCACTCTGGCTGTGGGATAAGATAAGAGGTTGGCCTCTTTTTTGGGGGTACTGCCAGGCCCCTCCAGTTTTCCAGTGTTGGCTGATTGGGTGTGTCCACTGCCAGGCCTTTGTCGCAACCAACATCATCCCTGTCTGGCTTGTTGTGTTTGGCTGAGGAAAGCCGCATCTCCCCTTCAATGTAATTTAGGTGTCTGCCCACAAAACGATGAACGTGTGTAGGCAGGTTTTCGTTCCTGAAGATGCCACGTTTTACATTTTTGAATTCGGCCTCCACATACACCGGTCCACAGAGGCAGGTAGGAGCCAATTCTGACAAGTTGTGGTATGTCATATTGTCATGGTCTCCATGGTGTGATGCACGACTTAAACTTTGTTCACAGATCATTTCTGGCTTTGGCATCTAGTGAAGTTAAGAATTTAGTTCCATTAATTTTTTATTCCAGAATTCATTTCAGTTCAATTGCTATTGTTCTCTTTCCTGTTTGAAATTAAACCTTATTGTTCTGAATTTTTTGTGTGTGGTCCATCTCTCAGATGTCTGTTTTTTACTATGTTAACACGATCAATCTTCTCATGTGCAGCCTTATCTACTTAGTCTTTACATACGGCTGAGTATTGGTTCGCTACTGCCACCAACTGGACAAACTAAATTGTTGCCCCACTGTTAGTTCCAAAACTGATACATTCAAAGGTTTTTCCATAATAGTTGGCTAGGAAGGCTAGTTCACTTATAGTTTGCTAGTTTTATTACATGCTAAATTTGTAGGCTATTTCTGATCAATTACTTAATCATAGCTGTAGATATTTAAATACAACCATAATTTCATGCTCTGTGTATTTGATAAAATCATAGCTGTGCCTGCATTTAGCTTTGCCCGCATTTAAGGGAATGGCAATACAGTACAACTTACTGCAATATGTATGGTTTAATCCAGTGGGGAACCGTCAGGGCCCTCTACGCCCTCTCAGAGGGCCTAAAATATTCTTAAAGCATTATATATATAATTATCCAATTTTATTTTATCTACTTACAGTTTGACATTCGACATCTAAACAATTACAAAAATATAAGCAAATAAAATATTCACCCGTGTCTATTCAATCTGTGTTGGAAGGTGAGGGGTTGAGTGGAAGCCTGTGAGCCTGTGTCTCCCCCTATCAGGACTGTGATGCCCGCTGTTCGTTTACAGAGGGCCTGGCAGTTATAATTCAGCGCAATACCAGTTTCAAATGACAGCAAAATTGACCAATCATATCTTCTCTCTTAGTGGGCGGGCTTAACTGTATGATAATTTCCGCCCGCTGTGGCGACGCTAGCTGTCGTTAGCACCATCGCTAGCTAGTTTCGATTCATCCCTTTGACGTCCTCGTGCGCGTTGTTTACATATTCCGCTTCCGAGAACCACGGAGCTGTGAACCTTATTTTGTTTGGAAACTTATTTTGCTTAAGATGTTATCTAGTACAGATATTATTGTTTATTGCGTTTTTAAAGCTGTACTGTCGTCTTAGTTTTTCTTTATTTAGTTTATTAAGAAAGGAAAAAAATAATTTCGGGGGGGAGGGGGGGGGGTAGCGGGCCCAGGTTTAAAGGTCACGGTTCGCTACTGGTTTAATCACATTACAACATACAACATTGTATGAATTACTTCAATATTGAGTGTCCATGTCAAATAAGATGCATTATTTCCTACCTCTGACTCATGTACTCATGTATTCGTCAAGAAAATGATTCGCACAGAAGTGTAGATTCCTGCATGAGGGTTGTGTCTTGGTGTTTTTGCATCCCCACAGAAACAATGATTCACACAAAGATTCCTGTCAGTCAATTTCATTATTGGAAGATCAATATTACTTTCACTTTTCACTCAAATGTTTGCAATTATTGGCAGCTTGAACTAGTATGAAAATGTAAGCCATTGCTCAACTGTTTTAGTGAAGTTAAAAAATAATGAAGGCGTTTAGATTCAGTTCAATGTTTTTGTGTCAGTAATACAGTATTTTTCTTAAGGCAGCTATCAAGCAAGACATTATACAAAGAGTGTTTGCATGTGCAAAAGAACAGTTCTTTATTGAATGTGAGTAAAGAGCAGTATACTTAAATGGTTTGCATTGTGTATCCATGCATTGAATGTACTGTACATATAAATCAACATTTTTGACTTTTTGTCAATCAACAATACACCACATACATTGAATGAGATGGTGTTCCTTGGTGGTTCAGACAAATAAAACCAAGTTCAGTAAGCGACAAAAGAAAATAAATGAGCATTATAGCAATATAATAAAGGTACTAGTAAAATGGTTAAATGCAAATGTTTCAATGTGAATGCACTGAGCTAAACAGATAGATGGCCAGGAGAAGGAGTGGTCCCTGAATGTGGATGCCCTGCTTCGTATGTTGCAGAAACTTTCAAGAGGTCAACATAAAACATTTAATTAAAGCTAATTAAAGCATGGTCATTGGAGCTGCTCTGTCAATTCAGCAATGAAGCAAGAGGACAGTTCCTGATCTTCTCCACTGCCCACAACACCTCTGAAGATTTCTGGACAGAGGCCTTCTAGACAAAGATGTGGTTGATCTGCATAAGGGAACATTAAGATCCTCATACATCTCTCAACAGAAGCTTTGATGTCATCCAGAAATTCTGCCTTCTCTGTTACCCCTCACCTCCTGTCCCTTCTGTAGTCCAACATCATCCAGCCCATTCTGTTGTATAGCTATAGTTAAACACGTGAGAGGTGCGCTCGTGACGTTAAGCACAAACGTTAATTTCAACAGCACAAACGAGCACAAACGTAGCGCAAACGAACAAGACCAGTTTGGAGTGATTTGGACATGGAGGGGGGGCTGGTGACGTCACGCGTATGAAAAAGAATCGGTTATATTTAAAAAACCATAAAAGCACAAACGTTAATTTCAACAGCACAAACGAGCACAAACGTAGCACAAACGAACGAGACCAGTTTGGAGTGATTTGGACGTGGAGGGGGGGCTGGTGACGTCACGCGTATGAAAAAGATCCAGTTATAGCCTAATTTAAAAACCATAAAAGCTCAAACGTTAATTTTCACAGCACAAACGAGCACAAACGTAGCACAAACGAACGAGACCAGTTTGGAGTGATTTAGACATGGAGGGGGGGCTGGTGACGTCACGCGTATGAAAAAGAATCGGTTATATTTAAAAAACCATAAAAGCACAAACGTTAATTTCAACAGCACAAACGAGCACAAACGTAGCACAAACGAACGAGACCAGTTTGGAGTGATTTGGACGTGGAGGGGGGGCTGGTGATGTCACGCGTGTGAAAAATAAAACGACTGTAACTTTACAAAGCAAGTGATTGAAGCGTTCATTTTAACAGCACAAACGAGCACAAACGTAGCACAAACGAATGAGACTACTTTGGAGAAATTTGGACGTGGAGGGGGGGCTGCGTGACGTCACCGGTCAGAAAATGCATTTTTAAATTACTCAAAAGCCTTAATAGCACAAACGAAAATATTTGCAGCACAAACGGGCACAAACCCAGCACAAACGAACTGCAGTGTTATTTCAGCATTTTGGGTATGAGGGGGGGCCAGCTTCACGCAGGTAACAAACGCCACTCCTGATTTCCCGCAGAACGCCACATCTCCACTCATCCAATCACAGCGCACCACCACATATGGAAACACCATAGAACGCGACCTGTTGAGCCGGCCCGCATTTCTTGTAGCCTACTTTGGTAAAATATATCTCGTTTTTCACTCTCAAAATCTGCGAAAATGAATGGTTTTGATAGTATAGAGGAGCCTGTTCGTATAGCAGTTATACTATTTTACTATTTATGTCTGTAACGGGTGCGAGAGAGTCGAGGATGCAGAGACGAGGTGCGTTTAAAGGTTACGTTTATTGAGCTTGACGCTGGACACACTCACGGCGTCTTGAAACAGCTGTCAATCACACTGAACAGTAAACGCTCACGGCACATCATAACACCAGTAGAATACACTACACAGTACACGCTCACGGCGTGCTGACACGGTATAACAAACACACAGAGATTGTCACGTTAAAGACAAGCACCAAACGATACAAACACACACACTATATACACGTAGCCTAACAAGCACCGCGTGAAACATTAGTCTTAACGAGACAAGTGAACACACACATACACACACACACACACACCAACGGACGTACATATAAAGACACGGACAACATTAACACACGCTCGAAGGGAGGAGTTCGGGGCTGTAGCGTGACAATGTATTTTTCGTTAATGAAATGTTTTTTGTGTTTTTAGGCCCAATGGTCAAATTATTATATTAAGATGTACAATTTACAGTTATTTGTTATTGTATTTTGCACATTTTCAGTAAAAAAAAATTTCTATTGATGCCAAAGGATATACAAGACATTTTGAAAAAAACATGGCATGGATTTATTGCGTTTTGCGAAAAAACGAATTGTTTTTTTAAAATAAATCTTTAAATATTAAAATCTTGATTTGATTTGTTTGTGTTTTTTTAACCTTAGTATGGTATTTGATAGTTTGAAACAGAAAACAGTGGTTTTCAGCCTACCACTTTCTTGCTAAAGAAAACACATTTTTACTCAAATTCATCAAAATGGATTTATAGCGTTTTGGAACCAAACTCATATATATATGTTCTTCCTTTAAACTTACGTTTGCACATTAGCAGGAAAACTGCAAGTGCATCTTTACAGTTTTTTTCTCACCCATCTTTATAACCTCAAGTATGTTTGCAGTATATTTCATTAAACAGGCCATTAAATTTACAAAACGGCAAGCAACCCCCTCACCACCCCAACAGGCACACAATCAATAATATCAAGGTTCTTTTTTTTACTTTTTTAATAAATGACAAAATACAATGTGTATCAAACATTTAATAAAACCATGGCATTGACATGGAGGCCCTGTTTGTCAACACATGCTTTGTTGAGGGCTTTAAACTTCTACCTACCACTTTAGCCCAGCGCGTTCGTTTGATGGGAAGGAGATAGCAGGAACAACCATACCAAAATTATAGCAATACCAAAAAAGGCCTTTATTAAAACAGAGATATCTCTGGGGATCTCACATCCTAACATTTACATCAGAGAGACCCAACAAGTGTTTGTACATGCCATCTTTATATACGATTTCTCCGCCCCCAAACGCTTAGATCATCTTCTATACCTTACATGGTGTTGTTGTTCGAGCAAACATGATTTTGCTGTTCAAGCAGACATGACTTTTCCATTTGTTTCAACATATTAGAATATCTGTTCAAAGGGATGCTGTCATACACCGGTATGTTGTACTTCTCCTTCATCAGTCTAACACTGCGGTCCTCAACTTCCCGTTGACCGGGTCATCTTCCCTTTGAAACTCCTTACACATCATGATTTCCCAAGGCCCTTCTTAGGGTTCACAGCTTAAACACATCTAATCCAGTAGTTATATTTAATTACTATATTATGTTAATGGTAAGCAAAATATATTGTTGCTAATGCTAGTGCTAAGCAAAAACCCAAAATCACAACAAACCCTCTCTTGATCTCTGATAAATGAGAGATCACAAAATATCTTCCAATGTTACCCTCTCATCTGACTCCCCATGATACAACAGTGACATCATAGTTAGCCGAGGAGCTGTGGAGGGGGAAAGACCTTCCTCATGTGTGGAGATCATAGCTTGTCCCTGAGGATCCCTCTGTTCAATCACGGTGCTGATAAAGCATCACACTAAGTTTCTTACACATGGAATACAACAGTTTTGCAGTTACTATTAAGACAATAAAGGCCTTGACCCACCATGGATCCACATACACAGGGGGCAGTCCCCTGAATGTCCTGGTGAGACAAACATTTTATGGCTTCACATTCAAATCAAATATATTTGTATAGTGCTTTTCACAACACATGTTGTCACAAATCGCTTTACAGGATTTACAAGGTTAACAATCATACGGGTCCAGATCCCTAGTGAACAAGCCAAAGGTGACAGTGGCAAGGAAAAACTCCCTATGATGGTGGGGAATAGGAAGAAACCTTGGGAGGTCCAAGACTCAAAAGGGAACCCATCCTCCATTGGGCGGCCCGTTAACATTCTGTTACATAATAATCATCACATTGGTGCCAACTTTAATAATAATGCAGAAACAAACAAAAAACAGTCAAATAAACAATGTTAAACTAGGCCTTTGACATGCCCCAGCTCTAGTGTTATTTTAACTTGTTGTTTGAGAGCTCTGTATCTCTGCGCGCTCAAGGGGTGGTTCTGATGGTCGGCACTGGCTGAAGTGATACCACATTTCTCCTTTGCCTTTCAATTGGATGGCGTGTGATGTCTTCTCAATGACTTGGTGACTGTTAGATCTACTCATGGCGTTGATTCTGACTCCTCCCTACACCTGGACAGAATAAGCTTCACAGACAGCTTTTTAGTGCATTTTACCATTATTTGTACAACCTTGTGGTTTTCCTGTCGGATGTCGCAAGCGCGTTGGGGGGCACCCGAAAACTTCTCACTGTCATGAGCTCATACGGAGTGAATCCTGTAACAAAATTCACTGAAGATCTTCTGGCCAACATTACAAACACATACATTTGTGCACATATCTTTTCCTTTATCCTTTGTTACCATTTATCCTTTCCAATTTACCCTGAGATTGAGAATGATAAACCAACCCATATTTGTGTCTCAAACCCAAATTTTGTTCCACAAATTTTAGCTCCTTGCTAGTGAAGTGCATCCCATTATCCGAGTACACTTAATTTATTATACAATGGTGCAGTATCCAGTAATTTTATCAACATTTTGCAGACCAACTTGGAGTCCTCTGGCCTGGTGGAAATGCTTCTACCCAACATAAGAATTTATCCTCAGTCATTAACAAATACCTTAGTCCTGTATTGGTATTTCCATACCCATATAGTCAATCTGAACTTCATCTCCTATTTTCATTGCATTTTGTACAGAACCTTACATATGTGTATTTCCTTACACAATTCTCTGCTGCTGTAACAATGCAAATTTCCCCACTGAGTGATTATCAAACTCAACTCAACTCAACTTTATTTGTATAGCCCTTTACAGAACAGCCTCGGCTGGGTCAAAGTGCTTTACAGAGTAGGTAGTAAATGTAAAAACAGACAAGATTATTAATTATATGGTAAAAAACAGCAACTATAACACGCTAAAATACTACAAAAATTACTAATGACACAATTAAAACAATAACAACACAAGTCTCATACTGGGTTAAAAGCCAAGGAATAAAAGTAGGTTTTAAGATGAGTCTTAAAAATGGACAGTGAAGAAGCCTGTCTGATATACATTGGAAGGTCATTCCATAATTTCGGTGCAGCAGCTGAAAAAGATCGATCCCCTCTGAGCTTACGTTTTACTTTTGGCACCTTCAGGAGAAGCTGATCAGCTGACCTAAGGCACCGACTGGGAGCGTGTGGTTGGAGGAGCTCAGAGAGATAAGGTGGGGCAAGTCCATTTAGAGATTTAAAAACAAATAAAAGAATTTTAAAACGGATTCTAAAATGCACCGGCAGCCAATGGAGAGAGGCCAGAATAGGTGTTATGTGCTCCCTCTTACGCACTCCAGTTAGAAGTCTGGCAGCAGCGTTCTGAACCAACTGAAGACGACTGAGGGAGGACTGGCTAACTCCATAATACAGTGCATTACAGTAATCCAGCCGAGATGTAATAAAAGCATGGATTACTGTTTCAAATTTCTCCCGTGTAAGGATTGGCTTCACCTTTGCCAGCTGCCTCAGCTGGAAGAAGCTGGACTTCACTACTGCACCAATTTGCCTATCTAATTTAAAATCACTGTCCATCTTAAAACCCAAATTTGTGATTGTTGGCTTTATATATGATGTTAAAAGGCCAAAGTCAACTGGGGGGGCTTTGCATGTACCACTAGGACCAAATACCATCACTTCCGTTTTCTTTTCGTTAAAATTTAAAAAGTTTAACGCCATCCAGGCTTTAATGTCCTCAAGACATAAAAGCAGTGCTTTAAAAGAACATGCATCGTTTCTCTTTAAAGGTATATATATCTGGCAGTCGTCAGCATAACAATGAAAAGAGACGCCATGTTTTCTTAAAATGGAACCCAGTGGGAGCAAATACAGAGAAAACAGGAGGGGTCCCAAAATTGAGCCCTGAGGAACTCCATATAACAGGGGAGCTACAGAGGATTCACAGTCAGCAATAGATATGCACATGGTTCTGTCTGTTAGATATGACCGAAACCACTGTAGTGCACTGCCAGAAATGCCCACCATGTGCTGTAGCCGAGAAATTAAAATGTTGTGATCTAATGTGTCAAACGCTGCAGTTAGGTCAAGCAGGACAAGAATCACATGTTCACCTGAATCCGTAGCCAGTAGGATGTCATCAAAAACCTTAATCAGTGCTGTCTCTGTACTGTGCATAGATTTAAAACCGGATTGGAAAATCTCCAGGATATTGTGCTCATCCAGAAAAGATTTTACTTGGGTGTAAACAAGTTTCTCTAAAATTTTTGAAATAAAAGGCAGTTTGGAGATGGGCCTATAATTAGTCAATAGGGTGTGATCAAGACCAGGTTTCTTTAGCAGGGGTTGAACTACTGCCCGTTTAAAACTCATGGGAATGACAGCAGAGGACAGACTGCTGTTTATAATGGCCAAGACATGAGGCCCTATACTCGGAAAAACCATTTTTAAAAAGTAGGGAGGCACCGCATCACAGGAAGAGCCTGAGGGCTTTATAAGGCCCACTACATGCTCCAAGTGTGACAATGTCACAGGCTCAAACCTATCAAACACAGCCTTACAAGAGGCAGCGTCAGATGGGTCAGAAGCAGGAGCTGTGATCAGGGCTCTTGCAGTGGCAATCTTATTATTAAAAAAATGCATAAAATTTTCACACAGTTCAGAAGAAGCTTCCAGACAGGTGGGTTGTTGAGACTTAAGAACAGAGTCTATGGTTTTAAATAACACACGTGGGTTATGACGGTTTGCCATGATAATGTTCGACAGATGCTCTCTCTTAGCTTCCTTGATAGTGTGTTGATAGGAACGTCTACAGTCTTTTAAAATTTGGAGTGAAACTTGCAGCTTGTCCTTCTTCCATCTCCGTTCAGCTCTGCGACACTCCCGCCTAACTGCACAAACTCTGTCACTGAACCAGGGCTCAAGTTTAACTTTGGGCTGTACGAATCTTAGTGGAGCCACCGAGTCCAGTATAGATCTTATGGAGGAGTCCAACCAGGAGTTAAGCTCCTCTGTATCACCACAGATGGAATCGAGAGGATGGCAGAGTTGATCAAAAGCAGCAGAGAACCGACCGGCAGTGAGGGGGTTAAAACTCCGGCAGAGCCGAGCAGTGGTGAGAGGTTTAACTGCAGTGAAAGATAAAACAACATCAAATAAAACCGGCATGTGATCCGAAATCCCACCACCACATATCTCTAAGTTTGATACAGACAAACCATGAGAAAAAACAAGATCTAATGTATGTCCTTGTTCATGTGTGGGACCAGATACACACTGCACTAAATTAAAAGAGTCAGTGATGTTTAAAAAGTCCTTCACCAGGGGTTTATCAGGGCAGCACACATGAATGTTAAAATCCCCGACAATAAGAGCGTGATCATATCTTGGCATTAGTTCTGCCAGAAAGTCCGAAAAATCAGTCACAAAGTCCTTGTTGTATTTGGGGGGTCGATAGATGACAGCAAACAGCACCGGGTCAGAGCGACCGACTTCAAATAATGTCACCTCAAAGCTGGAGAATGAGGATGTTACAGCGCGCTGTTTGCATTTAAAGCTGTTATTATTATATATAGTCGCTGTTCCGCCTCCACGGCCTGATGTCCGCGGGGTGTTAAAATACTTGCATCCATCCGGCAAAAGTTCATTGAAAGCGCTGTACTCACCAGCGCCGATCCAGGTCTCTGTTACACAGAGAAAATCCAGTTTTCGAGAGCTGAATAAATCCCTCAAAATGAACGTTTTGTTTGAAAGCGATCTTGCATTTACTAGACCGATCCTGGCTGGAGCCTGTATTTCAGTGAGTCCGGTGGTACGGAGCAGCGGCCTCAGGTTATGAGGATTTACGCCACGCTGGCGACGCCGAGGGAAACGGGTATGGCAGGGTTGAAAGCCAGCAACCAAACCGGTGACAGGTCTTAGATGGGTGTATAATGGCATTAATCCGTGACCTGACCGGGAGATGGATGCAGGGTGAGCAAGACGGACCTTTAGCTTTACCAGCCGACCGCTACGTTTACCACGGCGGCGGCGGCGGCGGTGTTTACGCCGGGGAGTTTGAGCCAGGAACAGGTGAGTTGGGATTTCCGATAGTAGCGGTGGTAGAGATTTCTGTCTGTCACTGCTAAAAATACCCACATCGCCGACATTTTGCCTAATGTCCAATAGAGCTTGGCGATCATACACCAGCAGAGACTTAGTTAGCTGAAAATTGAAGGTTATT
This sequence comes from Brachyhypopomus gauderio, assembly GCF_052324685.1. Classification (NCBI taxonomy): domain Eukaryota; kingdom Metazoa; phylum Chordata; class Actinopteri; order Gymnotiformes; family Hypopomidae; genus Brachyhypopomus; species Brachyhypopomus gauderio. The sequence continues at coordinate 18,436,700 of NC_135221.1, read as the reverse complement.
AAAAACATCAAAAGTATTAATACTGTCCCAGACGGGAGTACAGGACGGCCAGCCTGACACACCGGCGCCATCTTCCTCCCACACTCCTCACCACATTATGTACATCAAAGAATTATCAAAGAATCAAAGAATCATCAAAGAATTATCATATCCTATCTTAGCTCCTTTGGTCCAGGGAGCCTGCTCAGACCTTTCCTTAAAGCATGACAGCTGTTATGCATATTTCAAATATCACATTACTCTGTCCAGTCTGCTATTATGTCAGTATAGGTGCCATCAGTCAACCAAAATTTTCTTCATTTATTTCTACCCACATGCTACCCTGTGTGCCTCAGTTAACACTGGTTTGATCAATAGATTCTGTAAAATTTGTTTCCCATTTGGTCCTTTCCAGACTTCCTTATTTCTTACCATATTTACTCAGCAATGCTATTTTATTTTATCTCTTTATTTAATTTTTTCTCTGGGGTCAATTTTTCCTGTATTTTACATAGCTCTAGGTCCTGTGGTCTGCCCTGCAAACCATCTAATGGGCTCTTACTTGCCTCTGTCTCTCAGCTTACCCCCTTTTGTTATCTTGTCACTCTGTACGTACGACTTCTGCTTCATGCTGTGTGCATGGTGTTGTCTAACAGGTGTATCCCCCCCTTTTACTGAAACATCATTCTGGAATGTGTTTCAGAAACTTCTAAAAAGAATAATAAGTTTTAATCAGTAACTGCTAAGTCCACTGCCTGTGCCAATGTCTGTTTTAGTTTAATAAATTAAATTAAACTTTAATAAATTAAATTTAAAATAAGTCTTTCTTTGTGATGGAAAATACTAGTCAAATGAAGTTATTTTAATACACTAGTGATTTAAATTAGCTCACACTCAGTTAGTTGTTACCCGATGCCTTGTTGTACTCATTTTCCTTATCATGCTTACCTACTCCTTACCCATGTGACCAGGGTGTGAAGATAATTAGATGTGTGGAGTGGCTGAATCTCCCATTATCTACCAGCACTGTTGCGCATGTCTCAGCTTTGCAGGGTTGCCGCCCCCCAGGCCCCAGTAACCTAGTTTACCTGATCCAGGCCCCAGTACATAACCTAGTTTACCTGATCCAGGCCCCAGTACATAACCTAGTTTACCTGATCCAGGCCCCAGTACATAACCTAGTTTACCTGATCCAGGACCCAGTACATAACCTAGTTTACCTGATCCAGGCCCCAGTACATAACCTAGTTTACCTGATCCAGGCCCCAGTACATAACCCAGTTTACCTGATCCAGGCCCCAGTATATAATCTAGTTTACCTGATCCAGGCCCCAGTACATAACCCAGTTTACCTGATCCAGGCCCCAGTACATAACCTAGTTTACCTGATCCAGGCCCCAGTACATAACCTAGTTTACCTGATCCAGGCCCCAGTACATAACCTAGTTTACCTGATCCAGGCCCCAGTACATAACCCAGTTTACCTGATCCAGGCCCCAGTACATAACCTAGTTTACCTGATCCAGGCCCCAGTACATAACCTAGTTTACCTGATCCAGGCCCCAGTACATAACCTAGTTTACCTGATCCAGGCCCCAGTACATAACCTAGTTTACCTGATCCTGTAGCTGTTCCTCAAATTCCTCCCCATGAATTGGATCCCCTGCTGTGTCATACAACAATATAACATGAAGTGGGTCGGGTGGCAGGACAAAGGTTCAATCAAAGTGATCTGGCTGCCAGGAAATGAACTGGGAGTGGACGCCCCTCGCGGCTCATGAGTGAGACTTCAGGAAACCCCTGTAGATAGCAACCGTGGAGGCCAGTCTGTGGACATCAGGTGCATCAGGTGTCCGCTGTCTGTGAACAGTGCATTTGTAATGTCTCTTCCACAGGTTAACAGGTGCAGTCTTTGATCTCAGGAACCTGTGTTTAGTGGCCTGCTGGCCGCATTGTACAGTCATTTGAACAGTTCTGTGCAGACTTTGATATTCTCCAGCCAGAAATGATAGTCTTTGAGTACGGCCAGTGAGGGACAACATAGGGTTTCCGTGGCTTTGCTGTCCTAGTTCTCATCAGGGCCCCGCCATTGCCCTGGTGCTGCTGAAGGGTTGGTGCTGGACCTCTGACCTCTGGCCCTCCTTCATCCTACGGTTTTGTGGGGACTCTCCTTCGTCCAATGACTCTCCTGAACAGAAAGAGAACATCCACCCCACCTGCCACAACGAAGTTGCCAAGATCACTGTGACCTTCCTTGCCCCTTCCCAAAACCCCTTCTTCTAAAATTTTGGTTAAACCCATACTGTGGATACTACTGCATAAAATCATACACTTAGGGGACATATTGAGGTCTCTGGGGTGGACCCCCGTGCTCTGAGGTCTGTTAGAGTGCAACAGCTTGCTCAGAGACATTTTATCTCTGCCCAGCTTCAAGAAGAGTCAACACCTTCCTGTTTAGATCTGCTTTTAATTAAGAAACTCCAACTTTATTCTAATTGCCATCTTACTTTCTTTATTGCAATATTATTTTATAATTTGTCACTCTATTACATTCTTTTATTATGTTTGATTTCTTTTATCTTTCATTTCTTTTAACATTTTTCTTTTTTGTCTATTCTATAAAACACTTTGAGTTGCATGTATGTTTGAAAGTGTCATGGTGAGGCAGCCCCCTACCGGCCGCCTCCGTCCACAGCAGCTGTTGTTGTTGTTTGGTGACGTCATGTGCGTCCCTCAGGTGGGCGGAGCCCGTGATCCGTCTCACCTCAGGGTAGTTTATTTGCCTATATATGTCTTGTCTTTGTACCAGTTGACCGCTGGTCATTTTATCCTTAATTTGGAGATATTGCACGGGTTTTTGGTTTGCACACTTTCTATTAAACCATCCTTTTTCCCTGAGACTTGGCGTGATCACTTCCTTTTAGTTGCTCACCCCTGCCCGTCACAGAAAGGTGCTATACCAATACAAAGTATTATTATTATTATTATTTAACATTTCCTAGTCTCTTTAACTGGCATCAGGTTTCTCATATTAAACTGACAACATACAGACCTATTCCAACATTAGAAAAAAACATGGAAACGTTGACTATTATTCAAAAAGCTACTTTCCTAGATTATCTTTTCAAGGCCCACAGTGTAAACGATTTCAAATACTTATTAGGGTTCACACACGTAGTGTGGGAAACCTATTGTAATTGTCGGGTTTTTTCTTTCTTATTGTTATTTATTATTACTATAATTAACACCACAAGTCTGCCAGAGCCAAGCTCTCTTGCTGCTGTCAGCTTGTCCAGTTTTAGCTATCCAAATACTTCACCGTTTCACTGACATGTCTACCTCACTCAAGTTACTTCGCTATGTGTGTGTGCTATTTATAACTACTCCATCCAAGTCTCTTTTAAAACGCAGTTCACACTTCACTCCATGGCATGAGTTCCCTTTTTTTAGCCTTAAATACTAATATCCAGTGTCAAGGGTAACTTGCGCGTTTTAAATTCCACGTCGTCGATTTTATCTATTTGTACGATTCCTGTTTTTATATTAATTCCTGGATAACTTAGTTAGTGGGCATTACCGAGTTTAACTCATACGGTGGCTGTGGTGTATCTTCTTGAATATCTGCTGTGTAGTCCCAACTCCTTCTAGTTGGTTATGAACAACCCCTAGCAAACAATATTTGTACATGTGTCACAGAGCTAAATCTTTTCCTCGTTTGATAATTTTGCGAGTTAAACGTGCGCACTTTAGCCAGTTGGTCTATTTTGCGGCAATGTAAATTCTCGGTTAAGAGGCGGAGGCAAATACACGAATGAAATTTAACTTTTGGTTGCTTGTCTGCTTATCTAGGCACACTGTCCTCACGCAACAGGTGCACGCGCTGAGGCATTTCTCAAGACGTTCAACTAAGATTGATTACTTAGTTACTAAATACAGAGGAGGGACAAAACCCATACAATGTACAAACTAGGGGTGGGCATAGATTAATTTTTTTAATCTAGATTAATCTCACTGAAATCTTGAAATTAATCTAGATTAATCTAGATTAATCTATATTAAAATGGCTCATATGCATGCTACCCAAGTAATGACTAAAAGTCAGTTTTTGAGATAGGGTTTCTTAATACAGAGGGTGCATTAGACCAGGGGCTCATCTCCTGTTTCCAAAATGCATCAATGACTGCTTGAGAAAGCTGTTCTACTTTGATATTTGAAGAAAAACATGCTCAATAAAATGTAGGCTACTTGTGTTCAACGGTTTATTCAGTTAAACATGAATTTGTAAGCCTACATACTGTACATTAAAAGGGGTTGATAACATGTTTATTCAGCTAAACATGATATTTGAAATGTAAGCCAACATTTAGTACATTTAACCTCATGGACGTAATTTGGGGGGTACTTTTTCAAAAGCCGGTTTTGGTCCTCTGCAGTTTTAACGGTTAATAAAAAGAAATATTTTAATAGCGACGAATCTAGCGCTAGGACCATGCAGCAAACGACCGCTCCGAGCTCCGCTCCGGTAACACTTTACGTTCCTAAAAATGAATTTTCCATGAAGCAAACCTGGCGACTTCGTGGCTGCATCCATGTAAACACGTACGATTTGTAATTCACAGGTTTGAAAACTCGTTCTCGACCCTACTGTGCAATCTGGTTAGGAATACAGCCGAACTAAACTATCAAGTTGAAAGTCATCATAGTTTGCTTACCCATTTTGACCCAGTTCCCAACCCAACTTTAAGAATAGATTTTTAAAAATCTATTAATAGATAGATAATTTTTATATCGCCCGATAAGATTATCAAATTAACGACCGCCGTTAACGCCGTTAACGGCCCACCACTAGTACAAACAATCCTGATTTCAATACTAAATGACATAACCTAGCGTTAAGAAATTATGAGGAAATTAAATACATCCACTTACAGTCAAAACTAGAACACCTCAGACAAAGCACATACTACGCTATTTGTTAAACAATGAAGGAAGAAATTTAACCGATGACTTATAGCCAATATATATATGGGATACAGAGAAACAACTGTCATTAACAGGACAAACCCAGCAACCATTTAAAGTATAAAAAAGACTGTCAGCATAGCGAACCCAACTTATTCAACACAATAAACGACACACGAACTTGACTGACACGGACTTGATTTATGATCCCTAAAGTGTAGTCTTAGACTAAGGGTTGGCCTGAAACGTATTCAACACTCAAACAATGACAATATATGAAGCCACAAAGTATAGTCTGAGACTAGGGGAGGGTGCGAAATTGAGAAATTTAATCTCAGGACGAGAAAATATCCACGCACGATCACTAAGCTTTACCGACCAGACACAAGGAGAACTTATATACAATATGCAAACAATGCATGGAACAGTAACAGATGCAATAGGTTTAATTATACAAATGACCCACAGCAAAGCCTTACTTACTATGCAAATGAATACTTAACGTAATCGCCAAAGACACAAGGTACAGCTGATACTAAATATATGTGGGACCACACCAAAGGGGAAACCTGAATAAATTAAATACCAATGAGGGAGGAGTCACATATAACATACGGGACTCTAATGTTTTAAAATTAATTGCATCTGAGGACACACGGTTCTGTGTTGGTCACCCATACTGTCACATAACAGCCAGCCCTTCAAATATCACACTGCTTATGATATTCTTAAATAGTATAAATCACTTTACTAGTCACATTCATCTGTTCCACTAAGGTATTCCATACCCTTAAAACTAACATTATATTCTACTTAAAACTGTTTATAATACTTGCATTTTCTCACAAGTTGCATACGTTGATAAAAACAGATACTCACCCAGAAGTTCTAAATATAGAACGAGAGTTCCATTCTGACACCGCGAGGTTTTACCATCCTCAATCAATTCAGGTGCATTATCCGGCTTTTTGCTTTATCGAAATAAAATTAAATGGACTCCTCGGATCCAAAGGTTAATATCAATACCTAGCTAGCAAGACTCGAACTTGCGTATGTCTCGTTCCTCTCGTCAAAAGAACGGATCGGCCGCCACACCACGGAATAAACCTTAAATAAAAACTTGTTAGTTTTCATTATTACTAGTGCTGTCAATTCCAGGTGCCGCGATTAAAAGTCCTCACCAGGATTTTGCTCAGGCTTCCTGGATTGTGTTGATTCTACTAATTTTACCTGGATGGCTAATTAGAAAATCTATCAAGCTTGAACAAAATCCTGGTGAGGACTTTTAATCGCGGCACCTGGAATTGACAGCACTAATTATTACACAAAAACTTGTTAGCTTTCATTTTGCCGGTAGGGACTCGAACCCTATAAATTACCTTAGGGACTAAAAACCCTTTTTCCATAGTATACTTATACTTTTACCTTTTTAGACAAGACTGGATTTAATTTAGAATCATCCAAGTACTGTCAGTTCACCACAATTTAGTTGCAATTCAAATTTTGCAGATTTGTTTTAACAGGTTCTGCTTTACCACTATTGTTGTGCCGGCACGGTCAAACTGTCAGTCATTAGATGAAAGAAAAAAAGTTCCAAAACTATTTTGCAATCACGTTGGGGTCACCAAAAATGTTGCGCTTTAACCTTTTCTTACCTTAGCGCAGCGTGTTCGTTGATTGCAAAAGAAAACATTACCAGTCTTGTCTTTTAACCCTTTATTTACAGAGATCTCTGGAGAGCTCACATTACCTAATCATGTCACCCCATGTGCAGCTCTGAAGCTGTCTGCTCTCTTCACCATTATATATGCTTTCCTCTAAACATAGGAGCTGCACGTTCCTACAGCTGTCACTATTCTGGAAGCGAGGTCTTACTACCTGGCCTCAGCACATAAGGTCACAGTGGGCCTTCTCTTACACACATTCCATTTTTAACCTACTGCAAACGCATAGAGTATTGGAAGTGCCACACAAGCGCTTACACCGACATTCTTACTAACAAGCAACTTGATCCTTAATATAATGTAAGCAAAACATATAGCGATTAATATTAGAGATTTGATTAATACTTTATGACTTGTCAATATATAAATTATGATAAGCTGTTGATTCAATACTGTAATGTAAACAAACTATGAAGGGATTAAGATGAAAATCACAACACTGCCCTCTGGCAAATTTTGAGTTTCACCTCAAATCCATGCGCACTTGCAGCAGGTTATTCTGTGCTATATCCCCACATCTCCTTCTTGTAAATCAGCTGGTCTTAACATGTTTTTCTTCAAAGTGTGCATTGTCAGAAAGTATGCACACACTTAGTATGGGATAATGTGGGTTATTTTTGTGTGAAGGTTGTAATCTCTCCATTATTGGTGTGTGTGTTTGAAAGCTGTGGACTTCTTCATTATTTAATGCTGGCAGGGCTTTTCTATGTTCTGTCTTTTGAAATCTATCCATTTTATGACTGAATATTCCAAGCATTCATTAGATATCTTGTTTTTGATTACTGCTGACCATTATCCATCCATCTATTATCCAAACCACTTAATACACTAGTTGGGGGCAACGGGGGGAGTACCCCAAGTAAACCCACACAGGCACAGGGAGAACATGCAAACTCCACACAGAGCGGCCCAGACTGAGAATCAAACCTAGGCTGCCCTGCTGTGAGGCAACAGTGCTAACCACCACACCACCATGCTGCCCATCTGCTCATCATTATATTCATTTTTATTTTAATACTTTATGAAAAACCCAAAGATAAAATGTTTATATTAGTACATGGAATTTATACACATGGGTCAAAAAAGACCCCTTCATCCAAGTGTGTTATAAAGTATAAAGTAACATAATACTATAATAACTAGCTTTAAGTAGTTACTTTAGTAGTAAGTGGAGCCAAACATTTATTTAGTATTTGTAACATATTTGTCATTTTGTCACACACATCGGGTTTTCAAAGTGGCAACCCAAATGCAGACACCATAAGCAGAGGGAGTTTGAACGAAGCATCTTTAACATAACGAATAAAGGGTATAGGCAAGTGTGTTTTTGTGCTATGTCAGTTGATGTTACTTTCTTTTTTACCTTAAGAGTTTTCGTACTCTGCATTTTCCTGCTTACACCCACTGAACGTAGCAATCAGGAGTCAGAATCACAAGACATATTGGGATCCATATGTCTTGTGATATACACAGGAAAACAGGCTAGAGAATAATGCTCAGCATACAAACACAGAGAAATGGCAATACTTTGCAAGGTGAAGATAATCAAGGAAGAGTATATACAGACAGGGCATTTAGTAAAAAAATGGAAACAGTTGTGGAGAAACCTTTGCAACCCTAAAATTGAGGGGAGGAGGACCTCTGGAGGCGAGAAGGGGAGCTGCAGGTGTTCACAATACACACTTTGACAAGCTAGACAGGTATTTTAGTAAACTAGACAGGTATTTTAATCTCCACCAAATTTCTCATTAATTTTCGTGATCGAATATGGTGATGGATTAAATCTGGTGACTTGAAGAATCCTGTTCACCACTGTAAACAACACACACTATAATTTGCCCAGCTACATTTTGTGTATTATGCATTGATGTGCATATATAGCACACTTGTAATATACCATATTCAATCACGAAAATCCATGAGGAATTTGGTGGAGACACTACACATTATTGAATAGTTTACTAAAACTATTAGGGGAAGGGGGACTGCAGGTGTTCACAATACACACCTTGACTAGCTAGCCAGGTATTTTAAAATGAAATGAAATGTGTGCACATTTCACATGTCATTTCATTTTAAAAGGTGTGTATTGTGAACACCTGCAGTTCCCCTTCACGCCTCCAGAACTCCACTCTGCAGTGTCTACTGAGTCTCTCCTGCTTCTGGAGCCCCATCAGAGCTCAGTGCTCCAGCTGGACGGATCCATCCAGCTGCCAGATGCTCAGGTACCAGATCAGGAACAGAGGATTCACATGTCTAAATGAACTGTTCAAATATGAGTGCTTAGGGAGGTGTTGTGATGCAGAGAGAAATAAACCACATTGGTCTCCCTGTTACCGTGCGTAGATGTTTTGCAGATTTACAGCAAGACAGGCTCACTAGTCGTAGCTCTTTACAGAAGAAGAAGCTCCTGAGAGCCCTGAATGCCTGTATTTCAGTCAGATGCCCTGCGTTTGGAGAGGACTACCAACAGGTTCAAACAACCCTCTGAGCCATTCAAAACACATCAGAACCACATGCAGTAGCCTGCAGGAACTGCAAAAAACCTTCTTTGTTTCTGATGTACTGTCTTCCACAGGACGCTCATGAGTTCCTGATGATGTGTTTGCTTCAGCTGAAGGAGGAGGGAGAGACACTCAGGGTTTCCTCCTTCTCTTACATCTGCCCTGTGGCAAATTTTGAGTTTCACCTCAAATCCATGCACACCTGCAGCAGGTAATTCTGTGCTATATCCCCACATCTCCTTCTTGTAAATCAGCTGGTCTTAACATGTTTTTCTTCAAAGTGTGCATTGTCAGAAAGTATGCACACACTTAGTATGGGATAATGTGGGTTATTTATGTGTGAAGGTTGTAATCTCTCTGTTTTTGGTGTGTGTGTTTGAAAGCTGTGGACTGCAGAGCTCCAGAGTAGAGGAATTCAATCACCTCTATATTGACTCACACCCTACACAGTTACTTCAAGGTCTGTCACCTCACATACCCCTACAGGACAAAATTTTTTTACCAGTGTGTTAAATTAGAGAGCCATCCTAAACATTGTCACTCTCAGTGAAAACTTTTTTCAGTCAACGGTTTTGGAGTTCAAATGGTCAAGCCACCATGGCATCTGAAGTGGTGGAGTTCTTCACACTTCTTCAGACTCACTCACGTTGAGTCTCGCTTTATGTAAAAGACCAGAAACAATGAGTTTAAAAGCAGTGAACTCGTACAGTTCTTATATGATTTTTCCTTTTGGAACAGAGTTCTGATCCTCCACATTAAGCGGTTTGACATGCTGGGCCAGAACCTAACAAACCTAATGGACATCCCATCAGAGCTGGACCTCTCTGTCCTCCCAGGAGTGGCTTCACTCGGGCAACCGTTAAGGTCAGCTTGTACAACGGCCTGAGCATACGCACTCTCATCTCTGTCCACCCTTTCACAATTAGCAATTAAATGCTTACTGAATGGCTTTGTGATTTGTCCACAGTGGACCAGCATACACCCAGAACAAACCACATGAAAAGCAGGAGGATAATCTGGGGAAAAGCTCTCAGCCAGAACAAGGTAAAATCAGCCATTTTCCTACAGTGATCAGTTAAATTTTGGATTTACTGCCTCTCTACGTTTATAGGTACCTGCCATAATGATGTAGTTCTCTTAACCCATTAGTAGTCAATGAGAGCAGAGAAGGACAGGGAGAGAAAGTACAGCACGTCAGCCCACTGGTGAGGAAAGAGATAGAGAGATGAAAAGAAGAGAGAGATGCTCAGAGAGACTGAGAAAGACAGGCTGAGAGACATAGAGAGACATGAGAGACCCATATTAACGATCTAAGATGCATTCTTATTTTAATCATATGAAAAAACAGATGTGCTTATTTTGCAGGAATGTTCCCACGGACACCTACACCAAGCTGTGGTGTCTCATTTGGGTGGCAGCATGGACAGTGGTGAGTACTCTGACATTATCCACAAACATAGAGTATAAACTAAAGTGACTAATGACATCTTGCTACCCTGACCGGGCACTGATCAGTGACGTATCTGAGGAGAACGGAGAGAGCTGGTTAACATTCAATGATTGAAAGGTTTCAAAAATGATTGAGCCGGCCATCCTTAAGCACAGGGCAAGAACAGCCTACCTGCTCTTCTACATGCAAAGGTAGTAGCTCACCTTCTAACTGAGGTACATTTACTAAAACACATAGAGAACTGGCTGAATTCCAGCTGCTCCTGTTTTGCTGTTGTCTCCAGTGGGGCTGGAGAGAAGAACGTGGTCCTATGGAAGGTGGACCAGGTGGGGAAGTAGCAGTATCCCCCTAAACCCAACTCCATGCCAGGTCCAAGTGAGGATACACATGTAAGCACCTACATTCACACTTAACAAGACAGGCTACACATCTGCTCAGTTCAGTTCAGGTCTACTCCTGTCTGTTTCTGTCGTCCAATCGTAGGAGATAATTAATTAAGAATCGTTTTTCTCCACACCCCCATACATTGGCAATAGTTGGAACAGCATTGATTTTATACCTGAAATCAGCATATTCATTTAAGATGATATAACCTTAATTTTTTATCCGTCATCACCAGTAGAGATTTATACCTCCCTATTCTCTGTCCTCAACACTGCAAACACTGAAATAATTGGTTCTTGCCCGAGCAGCAGGAGAGAGGGTTTAAACCCTCCTATTTACATGGGTGTCACTTCTACATGCCATCACCACATGGCCAAGGTGCTTCACTCACACAGGAAGAGCTTCAGTACATTTTGAGAAATAACCTGTGATGGGGTCAGAGACTTGACCCATCACATGGACTGCACTCTAGAATATATACATATGTATGCAGATTAATAACTCACCAGCTGTCCTGTGTCTTCAGGGGAGGAGGACCGTCTTCCAGGGCTTCCCTGGTGCTGGCCGGTAGAGCCCACGGTCGGCAGTAGAGGGGGGGAGACGGGTCCTACTGGTCCTGTAGGAGGAGGACAGGGGAAGACAGATCATAACCATGTAGAATGTGATGTTCAACAAATAATAGCATACCATGTTCACGCATATGATAGATGTTCCAACAGGCGACGCGTGTGGTCCCGCTCCAAGGTGTTGGTACGGTCTAACAAGGTTGGGGGCGGGGCTACCCGTTTAAAAGGCCGAACTGAAGACCTATCGAGAGGACTTCCCGGAGGGGTAGCGAGTGTGCCCCGACATATTGCCAGAGACTTTTTATTGCACAGCATTTTACTGATGTTTTATTGGATCCAAGGGGTTATGTTCACATTTGTTGCACTAATTAAAATCTCGGGTGAAGTCTACTACGGAGTCAAGCCTGATCTTTTCGGGGAGAACCCTGGTCTCTCAGAGTGTAGATCGTGGAGTCGCGTCTACCCCAAGGCACATCCCCACAAATGGTGGCAGCGAAGAAGTCTTGTAAGTTTGTAGAAATAAGGAGCAGGGGACGGCTCGTATAAGTAACAAAGTCAAGACAACCCCGTCATTGAAAGGATGGCTCCAAAGCGACCTCCCGTAGTGCACAGCACAGACCAAAGCGACCCAAGGACGGAAGAAGACGATACGACGAGTCGACAAGTGGAGATAACGCCAAGCGACTCGGGCAAAGACATTGAGCGCGTATGCAGTATGCTACAAAGTTTCATCACGGAGCAGAGGGCTAAAGATGAACACATGCGAAGCGAAACAGCAAAAAATGAACAACGGTGGCGCACAATGCAGCATCAGTTTAACTTAATACAGGAAGGAGTGCAAAGAAGGCATATAGAAAGCGGACATGAAGCCGGGGAAAGTGGTGAGCTATACGAAGCGACACAGTCCCAAATTCTCCGGAGTTCTTATGCTGCTGGTGGAGGACGGAGAGGAGTTTCAGAATTCCCGCACCAGCATCAACCTTGCACGAGCGAGAGATGGCCAACTCCAAGGATGCCAATGCTCAAAGATACAGATGATATAGAACATTTTATGACAACGTTCGAGCGGATGGCTCAGGCAGCCAAATGGCCGATAGGAAGCTGGGCCATACACCTAGTCCCACTGTTAGACGGCAAAGCCCGAGCAGCCTACGTCGCCATGGACGCTGACGACACAGGCGACTATAGTAAAATCAAACAGGCAATCCTAAAGAAGTACGAAATAAACAAGGAGACCTACCGCCAAAGGTTCAGAGATTGTACGGTCCAGAATGACGAAACTCCGAGAGAACTATTCACCAGGCTTAAATCGCTATACGAAAAGTGGATGGCACCAAGTGAAAAAACGAAAGGAGAGATCGGAGAAACGATTATCTTGGAACAATACCTGAGCATGGTGAGTCCCGAGTTAAGACGCTGGATTGTCGAGAGGAGCCTATCGTCTGCAGAAGACGCGGTGGAAATGGCGGAAGCATTCGCGGCGGCGAGACTGGCTGACGGAGATTTCAAGCTGGGGAATCCCAACAAACAACGCCACCGCTTCGAGCCAGGTAGGCCTGAAGGTATGGCTAGGGGTGGTCCAAATGGGCAGAGTAGCAAAGCTGCCGTGCACAGGCATTGGCGTGATACCAATAGGAAGCCAGAGAGGGACAGAAACGCGATTGTAAACCGTACGGACAGAGTTTTTAAATGTTTCAATTGCAATCAGCTCGGACATAAGATAAACGTATGCCCGTTATTGCAGAGTTCAGCTCGGTTGTGTTATTCCCCTAGAAGAGAGCATAGCTTTAAACCGGTAACGGATACGAAGGAGAGTCTGATAGACGTAAAAATAAACAACAAAACGGTTAAAGCCCTGATAGATACAGGCGCTAGTCAGACATTAGTGTCGGCGAAATGTGTGCCAAACCTTCACATAAAACGAGAGCTTAAGCTCAGAGTGAAATGCATACACGGGGAAGAACAAACCTACCCGACAGCGGAGGTTGACATTGAAATAAACGGGCAAATGTACCGATTAAATGTCGGCATCCTAGATCAAATACCGTATACCGTGGTTCTGGGGAGAGATTTACCAATTCTGATAGACTTATTAACATCGAGTCAAAAAACGGCAGAAGCGTTTGTGGTTACCAGAAGACAAGCAAAACAAAACGAGGCAGATAACATTAAGTTAATGCAGGAAATGCCATTTAATGTAGCTCCTAAAATTAAGAAGTCTCGCAGAGAACGTCGATATGACAAGGTGAAGGGCACAGTCATTTCAGAACCGTTAACAGTTCCAGGCACTAGTACAGGAGAATTACCAGGAAATATACGGGAACTTCAAAAGCAAGATGTGTCTCTTAAACCCCTATATCAGAAATGTAATCAGGGGAACAGTCTGGGTAGGAATGAGCTCCAGTTTAAACTACGAGATAACATTTTGTATAGAGTAAAGGGTGAGGTTGAGCAGTTGGTGGTACCCACATGTATGAGACAAACAGTACTTAAAATGGCACATTCTGAGCCGTGGGCAGGCCACTTAGGACAGGCTAAGACACTGTCTAGAATTGCAAGCCGGTTTTTTTGGCCTAGGGTACATTTGGATGTGGCAGAGTGGTGTAAAACATGTCCTGAGTGTCAGTTGTCAGCGCCTCAACAGAGAACAGATAGAGTTCCTATGATCAATATGCCCATCATAGAGGAACCATTTGCCCGCATAGCCATGGACGTGGTCGGACCCCTGCCGAAAAGTCGGGGGGGGAACCGTTACATTTTGGTGGTTTGTGATTATGCAACACGGTATCCTGAGTGTTTTGCACTCAGGAAAGTTAAAACACGCCAAATAGTTAACGCATTGATCCAGTTAATATCTAGGGTGGGTATCCCAAGAGAGGTCTTAACAGACCAGGGAACAAACTTTACATCTAAACTGCTCAGAGACGTTTTCACGCTGTTAGGCATTAAGGGTATAACGACCACCCCATACCATCCTCAGACCGACGGGCTCGTTGAGCGCTTTAATAAAACACTTAAAAGCATGCTCAAGAAGTTTGTTTCAGAGACTGGTGCAGATTGGGACCAGTGGCTGCCATATCTCCTCTTCGCCTATAGAGAGGTACCCCAAGCCTCTACAGGATTTTCACCATTCCAGCTTTTATATTCCAGAGAAGTGAGGGGCCCAATGGATGTCCTGAAAGAAGCTTGGGAAGGACACGATGGAGAGCAGAAGATCAATGTGCTCTCGCACGTGCTTAAGATGAGAGACAAGATGGTTCAGCTGACTGAGATGGCCAGAGACAACATGGAGGGAGCCCAGCGACACCAAAAACAGTGGTATGATATGGTCGCAAAGGACAGAGAATTGCAACCAGGCAATAAAGCACTTGTTCTTCTCCCCACATCTGACACAGGTCTGTTGGCTAAATGGCAGGGACCATACGAAGTACTGCGGAGGATAGGTAAGACTACCTATGAACTACTTCTCCCTGAGAGGAAGAAATCAAGACAAACCTTTCACATTAACATGCTAAGAGTGTGGCGAGAGGGCCAGCTGAATCCAGCGGAACAGTTATGGGTGAGAGCAGTTGGAGAGGAGGAAGAGCATGAAGAGCAGTATTTTCCTAGTATAGGAGTGGCCAGTACCCCTCTTGATCTGTCACACCTCAACACTCAACAACAAGAACAGCTTACGAGCATAATTCCACCAAACCTCTTTAAAGACGAGCCGGGCAGAACAAGCATCATGCAACACAACATCCGTCTGCTGAAACCGGATCCACTCAGACAGACGAACTGCAGAGTGCCAGCACGCCTGATTCCAGACTTAATGAGGGAAGTACAAAGTATGCTAGAGTTGGGAGTGATAGAACCGTCAAAGAGCGAATGGTGTAGTCCTGTGGTGCTGGTACCCAAGAAAGACGGGGGCCTGCGATTCTGCATAGACCTCTCTAAGCTCAACGCCGTGTCTGCTTTTGATCCGTACCCAATGCCAAGAGCAGATGAACTGATTGAAAGGCTAGGGAGAGCAAAATTCCTTACAACACTGGACTTGTGCAAGGGATACTGGCAAGTGCCACTCAGCGATGCAGCCCGTGAACTGACTGCCTTTCGAGTGCCGTCTGGTCTGTACCACTTCGTGGTGATGCCATTCGGTCTGCATGGGGCGGGCGCTACGTTTCAACGCCTCATGGATGAAGTGCTGAAGGGCACCGAAGGGTTTGCGGCTGCCTACATTGATGATGTTGTGATATACAGTACTAGCTGGGACGAGCATGTGCAACATATGCAGGTGGTCCTACAGAAGATTGCAGAGGCAGGTCTGACAGTCAATCCATCTAAGTGCTGTCTAGCAAGAGACACTGTTTCATACCTGGGTTATGTCCTAGGGGGTGGTGTAATACGTCCACAGGTTGACAAGGTGGAGGCGGTCAGGAGTACGCCGGTTCCAACCACAAAGAGGCGGGTGAGATCCTTTTTAGGTCTGGTGGGCTGGTACCGGAGATTCATCCCGGATTTCTCCAATAGGGCGGCGCCACTGACCAACTTGACCAAGAAGGACATGCCTCAGAAGGTAAAATGGACAAAGGAATGTGATATTGCTTTTAACAATCTCAAACAGTGTTTGTGTGCAGAACCAGTTCTGTGCAGCCCCGACTTCGAGAAGCAGTTCGTGGTCCAGACAGATGCATCGGGTCATGGCCTGGGGGCAGTGCTGCTTCAAGGCGATGCTGATACACGGAGACCAATTCTGTTCATTAGTAGGAAGCTGTTTCCGAGGGAGATGAACTACTCGACAGTGGAGAAAGAGGCTCTAGCCGTGAAGTGGGCCCTCGATTCTCTGAAATACTACCTGATGGGGTCTGATTTCATCTTAGAGACTGATCATCGTGCACTGCAGTGGATGCAGAGGATGAAAGACACCAATGCACGGATTACCCGGTGGTATTTGTCTCTACAACCTTTTAAGTTTCAGGTGCGGTACCGGAAGGGGACTCAAAATGTGCCTGCAGACTTCCTCTCACGTCCCTCTACCGAGTGACTAGCTGAAGGGGGGGGGTGTGTGATGGGGTCAGAGACTTGACCCATCACATGGACTGCACTCTAGAATATATACATATGTATGCAGATTAATAACTCACCAGCTGTCCTGTGTCTTCAGGGGAGGAGGACCGTCTTCCAGGGCTTCCCTGGTGCTGGCCGGTAGAGCCCACGGTCGGCAGTAGAGGGGGGGAGACGGGTCCTACTGGTCCTGTAGGAGGAGGACAGGGGAAGACAGATCATAACCATGTAGAATGTGATGTTCAACAAATAATAGCATACCATGTTCACGCATATGATAGATGTTCCAACAGGCGACGCGTGTGGTCCCGCTCCAAGGTGTTGGTACGGTCTAACAAGGTTGGGGGCGGGGCTACCCGTTTAAAAGGCCGAACTGAAGACCTATCGAGAGGACTTCCCGGAGGGGTAGCGAGTGTGCCCCGACATATTGCCAGAGACTTTTTATTGCACAGCATTTTACTGATGTTTTATTGGATCCAAGGGGTTATGTTCACATTTGTTGCACTAATTAAAATCTCGGGTGAAGTCTACTACGGAGTCAAGCCTGATCTTTTCGGGGAGAACCCTGGTCTCTCAGAGTGTAGATCGTGGAGTCGCGTCTACCCCAAGGCACATCCCCACATAACCAACGTGTATTCTTATTTGCATATTTCAGGAGTGATCATGAAGCTCTGACGTGATGATGATGTAGGACCAGATGCAACAAATTCTTTAACATCACCAAAACATTAAAGACCTGTTAAGATTCCCCTGCTACTTCAGTTTTATAGAGGAGCATCCTCCTACATGCAACATGTCACACTCATTCAAAATCACACAAAGAAACTACTAGGACCCATGACACTGTGTAGAGATCTCGTCCCAACTCCTTTGATCTAATCATAGTACAGATCCTCTCCCATGCCCATCTCATGCATTCCCTCAAACACCTATTAGTCAGCAGTTGGCAAATATAGAGTGTAGGGGTGACCTGCAATAGTCGCTGATTCGACTATAGTCGACTATACCCCCTAGTCGACTATGAACGTCATAGTCGAATGTACCATACTAACTGCATGGAGGTGCCCAAGGATGCAGCTAAGCATTAGTTGTTGCATGAAATGTGTTTGTTTTCGTTATATATAACCTTTTGTCAAATAAAATAATCCTAATTTCTGTTAATAAATATTTAAAAATGATGTTTACGCATTAACAATAGGCATCTTCCTTACTACACATTAATAAATCACACCCTGCTGTTGCACAATCCAAACGAGCGGAGCTGAACACGCTACAGAATACGCGCATCTGCCGAGATTATAATGGCTACTAAAAAACTTAAAGTATTTTGAAAAACAAAGATGAATCAAACAAAGTAAAGTGTGTCGTGGAAATTTCCTAATAAATGGATGAGGACTCAGACGTGGTTAAATGATTAATTTATTACAAAAATATAAATATATATAAATAGGACAAAGACAGATACAAGACAGACACAGACATGAGAGTCTCATTCAAGCATGACAACTCTGAAGGCAGGGGGGCGCTCCCCCTGCTTATATACAATCTTAAACACAATTCAGCAGTTCTAACAGCAGGTTATCTTTAGCACAGCATGTTCCAAAACATAAGCGTCCAGCAGGCTACTTTGTCTCACATGTGTGTATCTCCTAATATGGACTTCCCTAGAGTTAGCGGAAGCAACTGATGTAACAGTTGAACACAGAGAAAGCTAAATGACCCAAGACTAGTAGCCTAGTGACTACCAGTTAACAGAGTGCTCTTACCCTCAGCACTCTCCCTGACCTGGGTCACGTACAGTTGTGATCAAATTTATTCAACCCCCAATGCTGCGAAGGGTTTTATGGAATTCAGTGCACATTTGTAATTGTGTTCATAATGAAATCTTACAAGGACTTGTTAAAGAACTAAATGCAACTAAGATAGCATCATTTTTTTTTGTCATAAAGTATTAAATGGCCTTTTTGTGATTTCTTCATTGACACAATTATTCAACCCCTTTACGACTACCACTCCTAAGAACAGAGGTTCATTCCAGTGTTTTCCATCAGGTATTGAAAACATCTGTGGATGTCAACGAGCAGCAATCAAGCATGATAAGCACCAATTAGGCAGATTTAAAAGGACTGTGATACTCAGCTCCTTCTAGACATCTACTGGTGTGTTTCCAAGCATGGTGAAGGCAAGAGAATGGTCCCAGAAGACAAGAGAAGAGGTTATTGCTCTTCACAAGAATGGCAATGGATATAAAAAGATTGCGAAGTTGTTAAATATTCCAAGAGACACTATCGGAAGTATCATTCGCAAGTTCAAGTTAAAGGGCACAGTGGAAACGTTACCTGGTCGTGGCAGAAAGAAGATCCTGACCGCGACTGCTGTGCGCTACCTGAAGCGTAATGTGGAGAAAAATCCCCGCGTGACTGCTAAGGAACTGAAAAAAGACCTGTCAGATGTGGGCACTGAAGTTTCAGCTCAGACAATAAGGCGCGCACTGCATAACGAAGACCTCCATGCCAGAACGCCCAGACGCACCCCCTTGCTGACTCCAAAGAACAAGAAAAGTCGACTGCAGTATGCCAAAAGTCATGTGGACAAGCCACAAAGGTTTTGGAACAGGTTTTGGAAACTAAATTAGAACTGTTTGGGACAATGGACCAGCGCTATGTTTGGAGAAGGAAGAACCAGGCTTATGAACAAAAGAACACCTTGCCTACTGTGAAGCATGGCGGGGGGTCAATTATGCTTTGGGGCTGTTTTGCTTCTAATGGTACAGGAAAGCTTCAACGTGTGCAGGGTACCATGAATTCCCTTCAGTACCAGGAGATCTTGGAGGAAAATGTGATGGAGTCAGTCACAAACCTGCGGCTTGGGAGACGTTGGACCTTCCAACAGGACAATGATCCGAAGCACACATCCAAGTCCACTAGAGCATGGTTGAACATGAAAGGCTGGAACATTCTAGAGTGGCCATCGCAATCACCAGACTTAAATCCAATTGAGAACCTCTGGTGGGACCTAAAGAAGGCAGTTGCAGTGCGCAAGCCTAAGAATGTGACTGAACTGGAGGCTTTTGCCCATGAAGAATGGGCTAAGATACCCATAGGTCGCTGCAAGACACTTGTGTCAAGCTATGCTTCACGCTTGAAAGCTGTCATAACTGGAAAAGGATGTTGTACTAAGTACTAAAAAATAATGTCACTAGGGGGTTGAATAAAACTGATAATGATGTGAGCACAGTAAAGACATTTGTGGTTATTCCATCATAAATATTATGTTATGTTTGTCTAATTTATAAGTGCCTCTTTGATATAATTGTAAATAAGATGACTGAAATGATCAAAATCAATGTCAAACTGGCCAAAACACTTTATTTCAGTGGGGGTTGAATAAATTTGATCACAACTGTATAGCACACATGCATAATATGAACTAAACATGGTTACACTGAATCACACTACTTCATTATTGTAGTCCTTCTGCTTAGTCAGAATGGACATGTACTAAATCATAAAGTTCATAATGATCTCTTATAATAACTAAACATGATCTAATCAATGATAATTAGTCAATAATCAATAATTTCTCTCACACTTCCCCCCTTTGATTCTGTGTAATCATTAAAAAGGAGAGAATAAATCATTAATTCTATCATAAAGCATCAACTTAAAACAGGCCCTGGAGTCAGTTAAGCTGCTCAGGGCCATCGGGCACAACCCAGCCAGTCGCCAGGTCGTCTCAGACGTCTTCCTTAAACAGACATCCCAAGGAGTCTGCTATCTCAGGCTCCTTTAAGTCGTCGTGCAAGGCCATCTGAAAATGCTGGCGCATAAGGCCATGAACAGCAAGACAAAATACAAGGCAGCAAACACAACAAAAACTAAATGATTATTACAATTGGTAAAATCATAGTCAGCATCCAATGTCCCCATGGGCCTAGCCATGAAGTCATCCACCCAAACCAGGTTCTTGAACCTCGGCCTTCATGTGATCAATTAAATCAGTAATATTATCATAGTAATCTGGAATGCTGAAACAACATGAAACATTGATTTTCTTACACACATCTCCTTCTTTTATGAGGAGGAGGTCTAAAGCTAGTCTATTCTGGACCTATACTTGTCTAATTTCTTTCACTTCTTTGTTTAATAGGTCCAGGGCAGTCTCAGTACGAGAAGCCAGAGTCAGAACTTGCCATACAAGTCCATTGATCTTATCTATCGTAGCTGCAGTTCCCCCTCCGAGGAACAGTGACCATCCCACAGCAACCGCTGGGGTAGTCCAGGGGTCTGCCAGCGTGTAACCTTTAAACTTACCAGGGATCCCCTCCAGTGAGGCCTCCCGTGGGACACGATCTGGTATGGTATAAATTGACCCTGGGGGGGTAAGGAAAACTGGAGTACAACACCCTCCCCAGGCGAACTGAAAACTGACCCCTGTTGTATGATCTCTCAGGTAGAGCAGAGTAGGTTTTCTCTCTGCATGCCCACATCGTCGCCCAATCTGTTACTGGGTTCACGATGCCATGACAGGAGGTGAAACTCCATTTTGCAGAGGAGTTATTTAGTCTAATGGTGCATGTTGATTCGTTTCTGGCTGTTGCTACCAGATCAACCTGGCACTTGGTGTGCTCTATCCAAAGATGGCCTTTCAAGGCCCCCTCTGAGCATAGACACCACTCTCCCTCAACAGGGGTGGTGTCAAATGTCATGTTGCGAATGCCGACTCGTGACACCTCGTCATTTGAGTCGCAGGCGTTTATTTCCTATGATCCATACTTGCAACATCATCACCTACCCAATCAGGAACCTTACCACTGTGAATGATGGCGTGAGACATGTTGTAGAATTGACCTGTTATCAATCTCGCATATGGGTCTGTTAATTAACATTGTAGCCATTTCATAAGTGATTGGTGTTGGTGTTCACGGCATGTGGAAAGGATGGCAAACCAGACAGGGCTGGTTTGGTTTCACTGCAGTAGCAGTGACATTGGACATTACACATGCTTTCTTTCCCTCACACCTCTCCTCCGGTGTGGGGGAGATGACAGTTGCTCCTCCTGTTGAGAAAAGCATCATGTAAAAAACAACAGCATAACATTCATTCTGGCGGCTGCTCTGGAGCTCTTTTGCAGTGGGTGTGGTGTGTCCACGTGGCTCGGCCGCTGGTCTTTACAGCTGTGTTGGTTGTTAGCAGCACGTGGATCTCTGATGAGCAGTGGATTCTCCGACACCTCTGACAGCTTTGATCTGCTCAGACAAAATAGAGACAAACTTGTGCAGGATAACATATTAATGGCTCAACGTGTGTGTGTGTGTCCCATTCCGGCGGCACTACTCCCATGTTTGGAGGCCTTCCAAACACAATCTCAAAGGCTGATAAGCCTGTGCGAGCTTGGGGCAGAGTGCTGCTCTGCCACAAAACCAGAGGCAGACAGTCAATCCTGTTTCCTGAGTTAATTTCCTTTAAAATTTAGTTAATTTAGCTCCTTTAGCCCTTCGTGTACGAAGGGAGTGCCATTGTCACTCGACACCCTCCTGGGTAACCCCCATAGTGGGATTATTTCCCTTAGTAGCATCTTTGCCACCGTATCTGAATTCTGCTTTGTGGTGGGGAAGGCCTCCGTCCATTTGCTAGACATACATACACACAAGCCTGTATTTCAGCAGGTGTTAGTTCAACAAGATCAATTTGCCAGTGTTGAAAGAGTTCGGTCGGCGGCAGGTGTCCGGCGGGTGCATGTTTAGATCTGTTATCCCCCTGTGGTGGGATACCAGACATCATGTATAAAAATTTTGGGTGAGTGTGGTTACTCTTAGTGCATGCTACTATCCCCCCTTTGCTCATTGTGACTCCTACCATGAGCAATTTCAATCAGTCCTCTCATGTAGGCTGTAGGGACACACGTCTTACCTGTCTCCGTGAGTGTGTCCAGACTCCCCCCATTGTTTTGCACCCCCCCTTTTGCCCATCTCTGTTTGTCTTACATTGTGGCTTGTGTTTGTATTGCTCTGGTCGTTAAGGGTGTGTCTTCTCTGTTACTGTGATCCGTTAGCATCATTTGTGTGTTTGGAGCCTGCAAAACTGTGTGTTGGGCTGTGGAGTCTGTGAAGGCATTGCCTTTTGCTACTGTGTCGCCTGCTCTGGTGTGTGTGGCACATTTGATGATTGCAGTTGTGAGATCAGTTGGTGCTTTATCTTTGACCTTGAGCTGGTAAGGAATGGTGAGCTCAGCTGCTTGGGCAGAATAATGTGGCAGGAGTGATATTGTTTCCAAAACCTCTTGTGTGGATAAATGTGCTTTTTTTTTTTCCTGGTTCTGTAAAATTTAAAAAACAGCATGTTTGACCCGAAGTGCGAGTTGAGCGTACCCCACTATATCTCTGAATGCTACCAGTGCCCGCACCCCGGCTGCCCCGGGGTCTAGTTTTCCTGAGAAGTAGGCTACTGGCCTCTGTCTGTCAATGTGGGCTTGAGTCAAAACACTGGTCCTTTAACGTCAACACTCCCCACACACATACGAACACTGAACACGCACATCAATTCTGAACTTCTATTTCAGAATTCAAAACTCAGAAACTCAGAACTTTTTTCTGTTTTCTCAGAACAAATCTCTGTTTGTTGTGTCAGAATTTCAATACATACTACGTCATGACCTAGGAAGTGCACTTTTTTCAGCAATATTGCAATTTTGCTTAGGAACCTTGTGGCCTTCCCTTGCTAGGTGATGTAGCAATGCCACTATGGCCCTCTTTGCATACTTCTCATGTGTTTACACAGAGTATCAGAACATCTATGTAGTGCAACAGTGCAATGCCCTCTGGAAGTTTCAGAGAGGCCAGACTGTCTCGCAGCGCTGCATTGTAAATGGTGAGTGATGTGTATGTTTTTTTACTTCAAAGGAAAATGCCAACCAGTACTGGCTATCTGGATGCACTGAAAATGCATTTGCTAGGACCACTACACTGAACCACTGGCTATCTGGGGGAATCTGGGAAAGAATATTGTGAGGATTTGGCACTTTTGGGGCTCTAACGTGTACTGCTGCATTGACAGCCAGCAAATCCTGCACAAACCGCCATTCTTCCCGCCCTGGTTTCTTAACTGGAAAAATTGGAGTGCGCACGGGTGAGTTAGGGCACAGTACGATCACTCCAGCTTGCCTAAGTGATTGGAAAAACTGGCCTAATTTCCTTTGAGCGCCTCAGGCTTCAAAGGGTATTGATGTTGTTTTGGCCTATAGTCAGATTTTGGGGTGATGTGTATGGGCTCACACCCCCTGTATGAGCCCCAACATCGCTCTTACCTGGTGCCCATAATGTTGCAGGAACAGTTCTGAGTTCCTCTTCCTCTCATTTTTTTTTTTTTTTTTTTTTTTTTTTTTTTTTCCCTGAGAGGGTAAGGGAGGCAGCTAAAAAAAAATATCAAGGGGGTTAATCAGTTCCACTCCCCGCCTGCAGGGGAGCCAGCACGGCGCCGGCTGCATCCACGCCCTCCTGCTAGGGCTAAACATGGTGTTCCTGCCAGGAACTCTCTCCCAATCGGTAATGTCAGACATCTCTGTCATCCATTCACCGATGTCCTGCCATTGAGGCTCCTCGCACACGTTTGCTAGTGACACGTGTGGTTTAGATCGAGGAAATGAGAACAGGTCTTCCTGTTCTAATGGGGTTTGCACCATTGCCGCAGCCCACACGCAATCCCACACAATAGCAGTGACAACCAAACAATCATGTTTTCCAACCTTAAATTTATCCTCAAAACCTCTATCGGGGCCCTCACTCACATGCAGCGTGCAGTGCAGTGACCCCTACAGTCTCAACATCAAATCACCTGGCAACAAACTACACACTTCACACATGAAGTGTTCCCAACACTCTCCTCCTGCACTCTGCAGCTCATAAGCATACAGTGGAACTCCTGCTGATAACTGAACCCCAACACAGCTAACTCCCACTGCACAAACAACCCCTCAGGCCTGCTACTCAGGCCCAATTTACACATTAAATCAAAACCCATAACATACATTTAACAGTTAAAATTAAAAATTAATGTTCAAATGTATTATTTCATCTACATCGGAGAGGCTTTTTTTTTTTTCTTTGAATGGGTGGCACCACTATAAACCTAAATCTTTTATTTTAGTGCCGTTTACAGTCAGTGTTATTTTAGGCAGGCCCTGCGGCCCTACACTAATCTTCTGCAAGCATTGATAAATTAAATGATAATTTAAACCAGCTACTTTCCTTTTTGTCGTCTTCCAGTGGTCCTGTACCGTCCAGCCTCTCCGCTGCCCGTCAATCTCTGAAAGTTCTGTTTCTCTGCTCAGCATTTTCTTCATTTTCAGGACAATCTCTTGCAAAGTGTCCTAGTTTTCCACAGTTGTAATATTCACCACCTCTCCTCTGGGGTAACTCTCTCGTCTCCATCCACCTCGTCTTCTTCCTCTGCCTCTGACGTGGCCCCTCCCGCGTTCTCTGGGAGTTCTCTGCACCATGGTCTCAGCTTGCTTCTGGATTTTCTTGTTCACTCTCTATGCCAGCTGTGCCTCGTGATGCTTGGCATGATCTTCTATGGTTTTCAGGGTGGCGTTGTTGTACCCAATGCACTGGGCTCTGATGAGGTCACTGATGTCTTTTCTCATGCTTACCAGGAAGCTGTTTCTCAGGTGGGCTTCCCATGGGCTGGCCTCCGCCGACCTCCGCTCGTTGTGCTGGTGTTACAAACCGCTGTGGTCGGTGTGAACTCTGGTCAGTCTCATGAGGAAGTCGCTGACAGGTTCTCCATCTTCTTGTTTACATGCAGCTATTTTGGACGTGTTGATAGTGGCTGGGTGTGCAGCTTCCAGCCTTGCGACCAGGTGTCCTACCATCTCTCTGTAGGGCCTGTTTGGATCCTCCTGTCCAGCTGCTGGCGGTTCCCACTCAGTGTTGTGGAGATGGACGTCTCCTGGTGTCTGGTCTCGGTCTATCTTGTTTGACTGGATGACAAGACTGAACAAAATCTGTTAGTTCTTCGCCGGAGCGCTTACCTCCCATCTCTGTCGGTTTACCCAGGCCCACCGCCGCCTTCATGATGTCATCTCCTGTCCAGTGACGGTGGACCATGATGTCTCCTTCAGGGCCTGTGACCTCGACCATTGGGAAGGTCGTTGCGCACCCTGGGGTGGTCAGTTCAAGCATCACCTGACCCTTTCTTTCTGTGGCACGGCTTCTTGTGTGTGCTGCCACGGGTGAAGCTGGCGGCGGGGGTGGTGGTGGCGTTGGGGAGGTGGCGCTTCCCATCGTCCGGCTGGCGCATTCCATCGCCTGGCGGACGTCATCATACGGGACTAGTGGCCCTGGGTGCAGCGGCAGCTGTTGGGTTGGTGGGAGTGAAGGAGGCAGAGGTTGTGGTTGTGATACCGGAACTGATGGCACTGGAGCTCGCAGTGCAAGTGTGGCAGACAGAGTTTGCTGTTGTGGTGGCGCCAGAGCTGGTGGCGCTGGAACTGGAGGTGGAGGTGCGGGAGGCAGGGGTAGCGGCTGTGGGTGCATCTGAGCGTGGCGCAATTGCTGAGCCGGGTTGGCTGGCGCAGATCTCGGTGGGGCAGCGTCGAGGTCTGGTCGGCTACAACAACACACTGAGAGACTTTGTTAGTACACTTTTTAATCCCTACCTGTCGTGCTTGCCTTTTCTCGGCTTCTTCAAGCCAACATTTCGCTTTTTCTTCCATATCTGCTTTATGTTTAACAAAATACTTGCGAGTTTTTCTCTATCTGCGACCTTGGGCTCTGTTTTTATTCTCTCAACTAGTCGGCGCAGATAGTCTACACTCAATGTTCCCTTTGAACCAAACCCATAATGCTAAAAAACCCACATGTCGAGTTACATCTTCTAAATAATCTCTGGTAATTTGGTAATTTACACTTATAATTATTATTATTATTATTATGCTATGAGCCTCCGATGCTTTACTCTTACTATGTATTTTACCCAGATGATGTTTACCCATAATTCTAGATAATCCCAGAGATGACCCTTCACACTTTTTTTTTTTTTTTTTTTTTTGTGTGAGGGGTCCAAAAAAAATCCCAAATCAATTAAACACGTCAGAAAAAGTCCTCAAAATTTAGATCCGCTACTGCATACCAACGTAACAAACAGTTCCACCCGCCCCTATCGGATATCTCTGCCGCTCCGGAGCTAGCCAACACCGTATTACGTCTAATCAGTGCGCTTCTGCCCAGCTGGATCTCTGGCCAGACTGACGGGCGCTAGGCTAAGTCCTATCTCGCGTGGGCGATATCGCAGTATCCCCACCTTATAGACTTTATATTCTCAGGCGATACCTCTCTGTATCCCTGTAGGCGATACCTCTCTGTATCCCTGTAGGCGATATCTCACTATATCCCTATCGTATAACAGAGATCATCCGGCGGGCGGACACTGGCGGATATTTAACACTTTTAAAAAAATAAAAAAATTCCTAGAATTTTATAAACTGAAAATTCCCACTCACTGCGGTTTGTTAGATCGGGCGGAGAACACCACCGGAGACTGGCGGTGACATCACTCCCTGGATAGGTACTTTCCCTTTGCTCGTGGGGTTCCCACTTTGCCCAGCCCAGCCAGGGATCTCATCCCCCGGGGAGCGTCCTCGAAGATCAGTCACCGCCTTTCCGGGGTGCCTCTCGCCGATCCTGTTCGTGACGCCAAATTGTCGTGGAAATTTCCTAATAAATGGATGAGGACTCAGACGTGGTTAAATGATTAATTTATTACAAAAATATAAATATATATAAATAGGACAAAGACAGATACAAGACAGACACAGACATGAGAGTCTCATTCAAGCATGACAACTCTGAAGGCAGGGGGGCGCTCCCCCTGCTTATATACAATCTTAAACACAATTCAGCAGTTCTAACAGCAGGTTATCTTTAGCACAGCATGTTCCAAAACATAAGCGTCCAGCAGGCTACTTTGTCTCACATGTGTGTATCTCCTAATATGGACTTCCCTAGAGTTAGCGGAAGCAACTGATGTAACAGTTGAACACAGAGAAAGCTAAATGACCCAAGACTAGTAGCCTAGTGACTACCAGTTAACAGAGTGCTCTTACCCTCAGCACTCTCCCTGACCTGGGTCACGTATAGCACACATGCATAATATGAACTAAACATGGTTACACTGAATCACACTACTTCATTATTGTAGTCCTTCTGCTTAGTCAGAATGGACATGTACTAAATCATAAAGTTCATAATGATCTCTTATAATAACTAAACATGATCTAATCAATGATAATTAGTCAATAATCAATAATTTCTCTCACAAGTGCAAGTTATGTCATCAACGTCTTTCATTTCGCACGACAACAACCAACATGGCGTACCATTTAAAACACGTAAGGCGAAAAAAAAGTTTGTAGTTTCAGTCGTGTCGTCTCGTCGCGGTGCGTCTCGGTAAGTAGGCCTATAAACATTTTTTGTTGTTGTTTGCTTTTAAACCCCGTTACTTGAACCTTTCCTTGTATTTTTTTGCTGTTGTGTGGCAATTGTTTAATATTTTCAGGCAGGCATATTTTATTTAAAATATTTTTGACATTTTGCACAGTGCCTGTCTGACAGTTCGATATGCACAATGCGCACTAACGGTTAATGTTCTCTAACGTTTCATTAAAAAATAAATAAGTAAATAAATAAAAGCTGAATAAAGCCAACCTACCATGTTTAGCCTATTCATTTATCTGACTGTTTTAGGTTTTTACTTTGAAGAGGTAAAATGTCCTGAATGAGAACGGGATCCCGTTTAAGGTGCTCTAAATAAAAAAATAATAATAAACCCGATTCGACTATTAGTCGACTAAAGGGAAAAGCTGACGAATCAGATTCGACTATGAAAATCCTTAGTTGAATACACCCCTAATAGAGTGATACATTTTTAAAGACTTTGGGCAGCTTAGGTAATTAAAGCAGTTTTTAATAAATGATAACAATAAGGAAAGATGGTAATATTATTGTCTACTTTCTGCACCTGCATTCCTGCGTTCCTTGTGCACAGCAAACAAGCTATACTGACTCTGCTTGCTTCAGAGACACTATGATGAAAGCGGCTGGCATGCACCCTTCTGGCCACTAGAGGGCCTCATCAATCAATCAATCAATCAATCAAATTTTATTTATATAGCGCTTTTTACAACAGTTGTTGTCACAAAGCAGCTTTACAATTGTCCGAGTCCAAGCCCCCTGTGAGCAAGCCAAGGGCGACAGTGGCAAGGAAAAACTCCCTAAGAGCATGAGGAAGAAACCTTGTGAGGAACCAAGACTCAGGGGGGGAACCCATCCTCCTCTGGCTGACGCCGGTCACAATGAACAATTCAAAAAGAGACAAACAAAGAAAAGATGTGAGGGATAAATAAAGTCCATCTTGGTGTGTATACATGAGTTATTTATGTAATTCCTGTTCAGTCCTAAATGTTAGTCATAGCAGAGGACGGTGAGAGAGGCCAGTGTAGTGGGTTTATCCTTCATCCACACTGGTAAGTCAGGGCAATAGGTTGATCCTCCATCATATCTGGTTATGCAGGAGGTGGCTGGCCCAGGATAGATCGAGAAGAAATTATTATAAACATTTCTGGAGTGTGGCAGCAACTCTGGCATCAAATTAAATTATTACAGTCTAGCGGAAAAGGCAGAACCAGAAGGTAACATAGACTTGGGAGCATTCTGAGACATTGGCATCCATCCACTGCACTGTCAACAAACTTATAAGAAAAGGCTCTTCCCCCTGCTGTTACATTATTAATTGTTGGAACTAATAAGAGGCCAGCACCCTGTGATCTTAGTGGACGTGGGGGTTCATAATAGGAAATAAGTTCCTGGAGGTAATCAGGAGCAAGCCCGTGCAGTGCTTTATAAGTCAATAGAAGAATTTCAAAATCAATACGGAATTTAACTGGGAGCCAATGCAGGGCTGATGGGACTGATCTGATATGATTGCATTTTCTAGTTCTAGTCAGAACTCTGGCTGCGGCATTTTGAACTATTTGAAGTTTATTTAGATTCTTATTTGAGCATCCTGACAGTAATGAGTTACAGTAGTCTAATCTGGAGCTAAGAAAGGCATGCACCAATTTTTCTGCATCATGCTGTGATAATGCATTTCTTAACTCTCTTCTAAGACACAAGGTCCTGTGAACCTTGAGTGCATGTTTCAGTAACTCCTAAATCTACCGCAAAAAGCTTAGGTGTCACTATTGATTCGGATCTTTCATTTGACACGCATATATGCAACGTCACTAAGGCTGCCTTTTTCCATTTACGTAATATCTCCAAGCTGAGACATTTACTTTCGTTAGCTGATGCAGAGAAGCTGGTCCATGTCCATGTCTTGTCAAGATTGGACTACTGTAATGGTCTTCTAATTGGATGCTCTAAACAGTCCATAAAGAAGCTACAACTTGTACAAAATGCTAGAGTCCTAACTAAGGCTAGAAAATTCAATCATATCAGTCCCACTCTCACAGCATTACACTAGCTTCCGATTTGTTGTGTTGTTCAATAATGAGACCTGTTGATTACTTTAAGTTATTTTCCTTTATTCTCTCTCTTCATGTGCTCCCGCTACACCTCTTCTCTCCCCTTCACTCCTCTCCTCTAGCACCCCCTAGCGGGCTCTATAACTATGCTACATTTTCCTTCCCTTGTAGGATTTTAACTTCTAGCCAAACTAAATTGAACATATTGTGGCCTAGTAACATTTCCAACATAGAACCTCACATAATAAAACACGTTTAAACCACCTTAACTACTAAAACAAAACCATTTCCCAAATTCTTTTTTTTTTTCCAATTCTACATTCTGTAGCGAGCTGGCTTCCTGATAACCCTCCCAGATCTGGTGGTAAGTTCATCTGCAAGTGCGGTTTCCGGTACTGTGACAGTCTCTTGAGGAGTCTCAGTTGGCAAGTGTTGTGGCTGTAGTAAATCCTCGGGTGCCCTAATGTCTAAGTGCGGAGTCTCTGGTTCTGGGATGTTGACCTCCCCTATTATGGGTGCATGTTGGAGGTGTTTGACATTCCTCATAACTCTACTTCCATTTTCAGTGTTGACCAGCTCAAAGGAAGAGTCAGAGGTACTCCTCACTATAACATAACGCACACCTTTGTATTTTGAATCCAACTTGTTGTTCTCCAGATTTGCAATGTATACAATGTCTCCGACCTCAAAACCATGTTCTTTTGCTCCATGTTTCTTGTCAGAATACTCTTTCATTTTCTTCTTATATTCATCATGATGCTTTCTTATGTCTCTGTTCTCATTTTCTTTTTCTCCCCAATGAGGTAGTTTGTTGCGCATATCCCTCCCAAAGATGAGATAAGCTGGGGTTTCCCCAGATGCTCTGTGGGTGGTTGTACGATACGCCATCAGGATCTTTGACAGTTCGTCTGTCCAACGCTTTCCTTCACACTTACTGATTCTGAAAGCCTTCTTCAGATAGCGATGGAAGCGCTTAATCTTGCCATTACTCTTTGGATAGTAAGGGGATGCTCTGATATGTTTGATTCCACAGGTTTTCAGAAAAGAGTCAAAAAGAGTGGACACAAATTGCCTTCCATTAGCAGCCACTACCTCCAATCTTTCAATGTCAATATCCATATTAGGCCAATAAAATTAGTTTCTCAAAGACTGTTTTGTCCTTACTATTCCTTGGTGTGTTTCGTGTGCAATGTTCATGGCCTGTTTTGTTTTGCTTTTGGGCAGCACAATCCTGTGGGCCCCAAGGATCAGTCCGTTGTGGGTCGACACTTCCTCTGCACATCTCTTATATGGTTGCAACTCCTCCGTCATGTTTGTTGGCCATTGTCCTGTCTCAATAATTGATATAAGTTGGTTCAGAGCAGGGGTCACCACGTTGGGCTTGTTTTAAAAATAGCTCACTATAGTGCCATGCATCAAAGCGCTGCATCGTTTATGTTCTACTACTACTATTATAGATTGTCCGCAGTTGCTAGCGGTCTTCCCGCTTAGCAATTGATACCCCCCCGCTCAACAACTTTTCGTTAGATTGATGCGAATTCCCATCTGGTAGCCCTCCGCAATAATTGGTCTCCAAGAAGTAGCTCCCAGTTTCAAAAAGGTTGGTGACCCCTGGTTCAGAGTATCGTCTTCTTGTGTGTCTTTTCTGATGTCCTCGAGTGTCATGGCTGGTACTTCACTTGCGAGTATGGAAAGTACCCTCTCCATGTACTCCATGTCAACGTACTTACTACATTCTGCGGCAGACAAGGGCAGTCTAGAGAGAGAGTCTGCTATGTTACACTTACCTACCACGTGTTCAATTTTGTATTCAAATGGATGCAGTCTCATCCCCAGTCTCTGAATTCGTGGTGGCAACATTGTTGCTTTTTCTGGATTGAACATATAGATCAGTGGCTTATGGTCTGTTTGTATGGTAAACTTGCCGCCCCATAGGTATGTTCTAAAGTGCTCTACAGCCCAAACACATCCAAGAGCCTCTCGTTCAATTTGTGAATATCATCTTTCCGTGGCAGTTAGAGAGCGACTTGCATATGCTATTGGTTTGTTTTGTCCTGTGGACTGTTTTTGAAGTAGAACAGCTCCTAATCCTATTGGACTGGCATCAGCAATTACAGTGGTCGGTGTGTCTAACTTGAAGTAAGCTAGGCATGGTTGACTTACCAGTGCTCTTTTCATGTCTTTAAAAGACTTTTCAGTCTCTGTGGTCCACTGCCATTCTTCACCCTTTCGTGTCAGTCTCCTGAGTGGTTCGGACATGTTTGCATAATCTGGAATGAATTTCATAAAAAATCCACATGTACCTAAAAATGAACGTAGTTGTGAAATGTTCTCGGGTCTTGGTGCCTTGCTTATTGCTTCCACTTTTCTTGGATCAGGCTTTATTCCTTCTCCTGAGATCACATGACCTAGTATTTCAATCTGATTCAATCCTAACACACATTTGTCTTTGTTAAGTGTCAGTCCTCTCTCCTGAAATCTTTTGAACACTCTCCTCAGTCTTTCTTCTAGCTGTTCCTCGTCATCTGCATATAAGACCATGTCATCCATGTAGCACACTACTCCCGGCATACCACTAAGCAATAAATCCATAGCCTTCTGATAAGCCTCTGGTGCTGATGATAATCCAAATGGTACCTTTTTGTACCTGTAGCAACCTCGGTGTGTAATGAATGTGGTCAGGTGTCTTGACTCTGGATCTAAGTCAATTTGCCAGAAGCCTTTCCTTGCATCCAGTTTTGCATAGACTTTAGATTCCTGAACTGCTTGGAGAATGCTATCTACAGTCGGTACTGGGTGTCTTTCCCTAATCACCGCTTTGTTCACCTCTCTGAGGTCTGCACAGAGCCTCAACTCTGCTGTATCTTTCTTTGGCGTGAGCAGTAAATTCGAAACCCACTCAGATCCTTCATTTACTTCTTCAATTATGTTCTGTTCAAGCATTTTGTCTAATTCTTGGTTCACAGCTTCTTTCAAGTGATATGGAATTTGTCTTAATTTCTGTGCCACAGGTGGTATAGACTTATCTACTGTTATCTTGTGTGTGTACCCTTTTACATTTCCCAATCCTTTGAATAGTTCTCCATATTCTTTAAACAGGTTCTGAAATCTTTGAGACTGTTGTACTGCACTGACTGTCTCTCTCTTGTTCAGTATGTTCAGTGTAAAGCTGGACTTCCGTCCTAACAGTGGCTCAGCATTGCCTCTGATCACATAGACATCGTCCTTCATTCTGTTTCCCTTCCAGTAAAATTCAGCTTCGAAAAATCCAATGCATGGTAATGGTGTTTTCTGTCCATATGCATAAAACTTTTTCGTTGTTAATTTCAGCTTTGTGTTTGTTTTGAAAAGTCTATTGTAAAGACTGTCAGATATAAAGTTACTACTACTTCCTGTGTCTATTACCATTCGCACTATTTGTCCATTAATCCGTATTGGTTCTTTTCCTTCAGGGTCAACAGAATAAAAAAACTCGTCAGAATCGTCTGAGCTGTATTCATCGACATTTCTCAGTCTCTCTGGTTTGGTCCTGCCTGACTCTGATTTTCTTTGTTTTAGATCAGTGTTTCCATAACCACTCTCTTTGTCCGTAGTCTTCTTTCTGCAAACTCGTGCATAATGACCCACTTTCTTGCAATACATGCATTTAGCTGTTCTGGCCCCACAGTCATCTGCCTTGTGGTTAGTCAATCCACATCTGTAACATACATTGTTTTCCTCATCACAATCTCCTTTCTTGACAGGGCCCTTCTTTTCAAACCGTTGAGGCTGTCTTTGGTAAAGTTCACAGTACTGTCCTTTAGTCTATTGCCGTCTGACAGCGTTTTGGCTTCTGCTTGTGCAGCTTCAAAAACTCTTGCTACTGTAAGTGTTCTCTCCAATGTAATTCCATCCTCCTGCAACAGCTTATCACAAAGCCTTCTATTTGCACATTTCTCCACAATTTGGTCCCGTATCATGTCTGATTCTAGCCCTGCAAAGTCACACGATCTGGCCAGTTCCCGGAGTGCATTTACATATGCATCAATAGTCTCGTCCTGAGCCTGAGTTCTCTGTCTAAATTTATGCCTCTCGAGCACTACATTTCTCCGTGGTGTAAAGTATTTGTCCAGCACGGTTATTGTCTGCAAAAATACGTTGGACAAAGGTTCTTATACAATGCAGCAAAGCAGCTCTTCTCACCTCATCCGTGCTGTGTATGGATCCACTGGCAATTTCGAAAATCTTATAAGAGTCCATCCACAGTTTATATTCCGTGTACAGATCTGCTACTCCCATATTCAAAGAATTGGGTGGTAATATTTGTACCATCGTATTCCCACCTGGCTGTGCTTGTCCATTAGCATTTCCCGTAGGCTCGTCCGCCATTTCGTTGTGCAGATCACGCTAACGCTGCTAGCTCACAAAATGCAATCAGGTCCTAAGGTTTCTAAAGTCGGTTCGGAACGTTAAATCCGTGTCGTTCTTCTCTTCACTTCAATGTGTCTTGATTCTTTGTTTATCCTCGTCGCCATAAATGTTGTGTTGTTCAATAATGAGACCTGTTGATTACTTAAAGTTATTTTCCTTTATTCTCTCTCTTCATGTGCTCCCGCTACACCTCTTCTCTCCCCTTCACTCCTCTCCTCTAGCACCCCCTAGCGGGCTCTATAACTATACTACACGATTAAACATCGAATTGAATAAAAAATTCTTCTGTTAATCTATAAGGCGTTAAATGGTCTTGCCCCACAATATCTGAGTGAACTCATTGCTTACTACAACCCATCTCGCCCTTTGCACTCCCAAAATGCTGGATTTCTCCTAGTTCTACAGACTACAGCCGGAGGCAGAGCTTTCTCCTTTAAAGCCCCTCAATTATGGAATAGCCTTCCAGCGCTAATCCGAGATTCTGATACAGTTCCAATATTTAAATCTAGACTTAAGACTCACCTATTTAATCAAGCATTCAATCTGTGACGAACACAGCATAGAGATCGCATTATAGTTCTGTATTTATGTTTTTGTTTGTTTGTGAGGAAGTGTTTTATATTTTGATAATCCGCTTTCAGCAAAAGGCCCACCAGAATATCCCACTCATGACGTCATGGGACTACCCCAGTTTATTCCAAGGGAATTAAGAGGAAGAGGAAGGAGAGTAGAAGGCATGGTTTGAGCGTTGGTGGGGGAAACTTTCATTCGTGAAGAGCGCAGTTTCATTAGGGATTTTTAGCATGCACGCCTGGACTTTTAGGTCTTTTTATGCACCCAACGGGAGTTATACGCCGAACTGTGGA
The DNA here is from genome assembly GCF_052324685.1 of Brachyhypopomus gauderio. Classification (NCBI taxonomy): domain Eukaryota; kingdom Metazoa; phylum Chordata; class Actinopteri; order Gymnotiformes; family Hypopomidae; genus Brachyhypopomus; species Brachyhypopomus gauderio. The sequence continues at coordinate 18,401,291 of NC_135221.1, read as the reverse complement.
TTTTTCATATCGGATCGGTTTACCTGCGCGTTCTACCTTCCATGCTGGACTGGTGAGCTTACGGGATGCGGGAGTCCGCCGTGACTCATGATTCTTTCAGATTGTACTCCCGGGAGATATCGCCACCTGATTCTCCCCTCCCTCCTGCTCGGATATTTGCAAATGTTCATTGGGAAAGACTCTTTTTTTCTCTCTCTCATTAGTTTGCGTGTGTACATATTAAGACACTCACACCCCGATAACGTAAAGGGGGGTGTTGGAATGTTGTTATATGGATTTTGGCGTTTGATGCGAGTTCCATTAAACCACGATATTGCATTGCATGGTGACATTGGTAGACTCCTATTGCTGATTATAACCCCCCAGCCTTAGAAGGTGTTATATAGCAGTGGGCAGGGGTTTTCATGACCACGGTTAGAAGTTAATATTCCCCTTGTAATGTTTGGGGCTCGGGGGCCCCCAGACGTTGAGATTTCTGGTAATCTGAGATGTTGATGCTGTCATCCAGCTGTGTCATGGCATCACTCTAGTTGTGGCAATGACTTGACTGGAAAGCAATGTCTCAGTGAGCCCTCATGACTGTGGTCACCTCTGAACCCCTCCCTTTAGTTATGCTGCTATAGATTAGCCTGCCGGAGCCACATGCTAATCACTGGCACATGAGCTATGTATGTTTAAATCAATGGTGGTTTAAATGGATGTCCACACACTCAGTCTGTATTGTCTATCTTTTTCCATGCTTCTACCAAGACGATTGCATGCAAGCACCTACAAGCACCTGGGAGATGTTCTGGCTTGCCGGTGGATGTACTGGGATTTCCGCAAGAGGACGTGCTGATGCTAACTCCTATCTGATGCTCACCATCTGCACAGAAGGGACTGTGACTACTTGGCCAGGGAACAGGAACCTTAACTATAACTGTAGAACCACCCTGCGCACCACAGACTTGGCTGCCCTGGGTTGCCCAATGGAGGATGGGTTCCCTTTTGAGTTTTGGTCCTCCCGAGGTTTCTTCCTAATCCCCATACGATTGTAAAGCTGCTTTGTGACAACGTGTTGTGAAAAGCGCTTTATAAATAAATTTGACTTTGACTTTGAGCAAGATGTGGGTCAGTATTTAGTATGTAATAAGAGCCCAGTTTGCTATACTGACAATTTCTGGTGGTGAATGATTGCAGATTTCCTACAAAGGACTGAATGTGAGTTACTGCTTATGTTAGAATGGCTGTTTTTGAAATTGTAAGGAAGGAAGGCTGATAATGGCTGTAATAACAAAAGCATTATTTCTCTCCTCCTGTGCTGTTGCTGCTATTTCTCTGCGTGCCTGGTAGGATGCAGTGAAGGAGTAGAAGGCTCAGATGCGTCAGGCAGACCTCTCCCGGCAACCAGGGTCCTAGTGCCAAGGAGGAGGCCAGGGAGCGTGCTCAGTACCTGCTCGAAAGGGCTAATGCTCTGAGGATTGAACAAGAAGATGAGGTCAAGAAACCACATCTTAAAGCAGATTGACGAACGCCTGGAGGAGTGTCTGCTTCAGGACAAGCTGAAGGATCAGGAGAACCAACAGTTGAGGGAGAACATGGAACGTATGCAGATGGAGAAGCAGAAGCACCAGTCCGTACCAGTGTTCATTTCGTCTTGTTTTTTTCATGATGAAAACGAGACGATAACTAAATAAAAACCACATAAAAGGACGAAAACTATGACGAAATTAATTGACACTTTCGTCAACGAATAACAACGAAACGAAAATATTTGGCAGGAACGACATCCAATCAGAACTGATTTAGTTTTGAAAAAGGACAAGTTAGGAAAACATCCAATCATAACTACTTCGGCGTTTGTGGAGAGGCAGGAACACTTGCAACGAACAATTGCGCACATTTGATCTGAGCCCGAGAAGACTGTATCAGCCTGTAAACTCTCGTTATTCATGATTATCAAATTATCTAGACAATGTCAGCAGGCAGAAAGAGAAGAGACGATGTATGGACACATTTCTCATTTGACGTCGTGAAAAACAAAACAATGTAAACAATGTGGAGTGACTATCTCAGGTAAAAACATGACAAATCTTAAAAGGCATCTGCAAGCAAGTCACCCAGATCTCCATGCAAAGGTAAGCATTTAATATCATGCAGGGTAAAATATTTTTCCAAGTTTAACGTTTGTGTTTAGAGAAAATAAAATCAGTTTAGAGCATGTCCTACTGTAAACGCTGTATTAACTCAGTAAGGTGGTAATGGTCAGATGGTTAATGGTTAGTTGGATCAGGTGTGTGGGGAACAGTGTGTCCAGGCCAGAGTCTGGAAACTAGCTAGCTAACTCCAACCATGTGCGTTATCATGTCCCAAATCTCTCCATACACCCTAAAAAGTGCACGAAACAGATTTGTTAGTTTTATTTACTAGTTTATAATAAATAGTTAGTTTTATTTATTAGTTAGTATTTTATTAGTGCACATAATGTGCAGTGTGTGGCTTTAGTAAACACTGTGACCTACAGATGTCTGGTATGTTGTGTGTCTAAAATAAAGAGATGTGGAATTGAAATGTGGAATGAAGGTCTATGCCAGTTATTTATTCATTAATTTACTGTTATGGTAAAATTGATTGGAATTGCACAATTAAAAATACTGTGTAAAAAGTGATGAGTTAGATTAGTTAATCACAGAGCATGTCATTTAATTAGATTAACAGCACTTGACAGCACTAGTAACAATTATTAAATAAATAAGAGATAATATAAAAAGGTGGTACAAGGATAAAAGAACAGTTTTCTCGTATTCACTTTGCAGTTACGGAGGACCTCAGATGACTAAAGTGGACCACAGAATGCAAAGAAAGTGATAGCATCCCAGCAGAATAATTCAGCAGCTCTTCTAAGTACTTCAAAGTACAAAAGTGACTCTAAAGAACAACAGACAAAAGAGGAGGCTATAGCCAAATGGATTGGGTGTACTGCATTATCAGTTACTACAGTTGAAGATGAGGACTTTGTTCTTATGATGGAAACAATAGATAGGAAGCTGACTGTTCCAAAGAAAACTAAAGTAAGCAATTTGATAGACAAATATTATGAAGGTGAAATACTGTACAAAAATTTAGAAAAAGATTGGCTGCTGTCCGGAAGGTCTCTGTTGGCATTGACCTGTGGACAAAAACAGGGCTCACGGCGTCATTCCTGGCTATAAGTTCATGCTACTTTTGTGTTGAACAAAATAAACCAGAACACACATTGTTGGCCCTTGAACAAATAGCCCACCCACACACTGCACAGTCAATCAAAGCATGTGTGGATAAATGTATGCAAGAATGGGGCATACCAAATGAGAAAATCTTCACAGTAATAACAGACAATGGGAGCAACATGGTGGCAGCATTTAAACACACCCTGCCAGAGGAAGAAGAAACCACCTTTGAGAATTCAGAAGACTCCCCACTGATGGAAATCTTTTTCTAACAGAGATTTGGCTTGATAGCAATGGAGCAATAGTGCTAAATGAAGCTTCGCCTCCCGACTTTAACTATTTTAATGTCTCCATAGTAAATAAGAGAGGTAGTGGTGTTGCATGTTTTTACCATAAAGCATTCCGCTGTAAGCAGATTTCATTAGGGGAACATCCTGTTTGAATATCTGGCAGTACAACTCAACAGTACTTATTCAGTTCTTTTGATTATCTATCATCCTCCCAGACTACATGCAGATTTTCTTGAAGATTTTGAAGAAATGCTTTTAAGGATTTTAATTTATTTTGATTATGTTTTAATTGCTGGGGATTTTAATATTCACATGGATATATCCACAAATCCAATCACTTCAGAATTCATGAGGATGCTTAACTCTTTCGATCTCATACAGCATGTATCAGGCCCAACTCATAAGCATGGCCACATTTTAGATTTGATCATTTCTAAACGTATAGAGGTTAATAATACTGAAATTACTGATGTTGCAATCTCTGATCATTTTGGTGTATTTTTCAATATGTCATTATCTACTAGAACACTCAGTGAAAAGCACACAATAACCAATCGTTATCTCTGTGCTGGCAGTGCCGTGGCCTTCACAGACATGATACAGTCCCTCCCTCCTCTCTCAGAAAATGGGAATAAGCTAGTTGAAGTATTCACACACAGAGTTAGGAACTGTATTGATGCTGTGGCACCAAAGGTAACTAAAATAATCTCTGGTAAAACTAAGAAGCCCTGGAGAAACACTCCATCTATTGTAAAATTTAGGCAAGATTGTAGGCAGGCTGAGAGATGTTGGCGAAAGTCAAAATTGCAAGTACATTTTGATATTTATAAAACAACATTGCAGAATTACAACAGTGAAGTGAAATCAGCAAGGAAAAACTATTTCTCTACCTTAATCAATTCATCCAATAATAACTCAGCTGTCTTGTTCAAAAGCATAGATCAGCTAGTAAACCCCACCTCCTGTGGCTTCCCTGAGACTGTTTCAGTTGAAAAATGTGAGGAGTTTGCTATATTTTTTAGGGACAAGATTACTAGTAGGCAGAACATAGCAACAAGCACTAATAGACCATCAACCCTTACATCAGTTACTCAGCCTAACTTTAATATGTCTTATTTCCAAGAAGTTGACATGGTAACACTACTTGATGTGATCTCATCACTAAAATTCTCTACTTGTGAACTGGACCCTTTACCAACATGCTTTTTCAAGCAGGTTCTGAGCTCATTAGCAAATGAAGCAAATAACGATTGTTAATCAGTCTCTGCAATTGGGTGAATTCTAGGGGTATATTCAACTAAGGATTTTCATAGTCGAATCAGATTCGTCAGCTTTTCCCTTTAGTCGACTAATAGTCGAATCTGGTTTATTTTTATATTATTAATATTTGATACCCTGTATGTTACAGAAACTGCAACCTTGGATGGAGGCAATAGAGAGATTGAAGCTGAGGGTCATCCTCGATACAGATGATGCTGAAAGACTTATTTTGTCATCTCGCCTAAGCAGTGTACAAGCACTCATAGATGAGATCAAAACTAGGCTAAAATTGACTTTTGACTTTCGGCTCCAGTTTCATGACCCAGATTTTGATCATGCATTGTGTAATTTGGTTGAAATAGAACACCTGCCAAGCACAGCATCAGTCAAAGTGGTCAGATTAGTTGAGCTGGAATGGATTTCAACTAGCACCAATGACACAATCATTCTGACTGATAGCACTGAGAGCACAGACACACCTGAGCATAGTAGTCAGTGGCCAGAGGTTTTTATTGTTCCAACATTTTCTTATGAGGTGGAACATGTGCTAAGGGAAGGTAATGCAGCATATGAAAAAGATGGGAAAGTAATTAGACTCCCTAGAGATCAAAAACACAACATACTTGAGACAATGGGGGACGAAATCTATAAACTAAAAGCATATCCTAGCAGCACACAAATTGGCAAGGCTGCAGAAGCTTTAGTTCGAAAACATCCCTGCCTGAAGGAGAACTCTGACACTGGGTGGGAAGGGTGGAAGAATAGTCTGAGACATAAATTAGGAAACCAACGAAAGAAGCTGGCTAAAGCTGGCATCAAAGATGTAGCTGTAAATTCTGGGAAATGCAGCAGAACAAACCCAAAAGTTGCTGCACCAAGGGCTAATATTAAAAGACCTAGGAGAGGTGAGGTCAACTTCCTTCCCAGTTATCCTTCTGGAGAAACAAAAGAGTATCTGGAGACCAGGAGGATTGAGATGGTAGAAGAGTTCCAGAAGACCTCTGCTGAAAGAGACATCCCTCTTATTTATCAGCACATGATGCGCACCTTTGCCCTCAGGAGAGAAGAGATAATCACAACTTCTCCTCCTGTGTCAGAACTTAAAGAAAGATGGCCAGCACTCTTTAATGAGACACAGGTAAGTACAGATTAAAATGTAGTGCTCATCAAGTATGCAATGTTTTTGTTTGTTTTTAATCTCAAGGTTTTTTTGCTAATTCTCAGCTCTACTGTGAATTTCACCGGATTACCAATCAGCACCTGCCACATGTGTTTTATGCTGCATTGGATGAATATGCTGGTCAGCTGATTGGACTTTACAAATAGAATGAAACTGGACGGGTTGGTGAAAAGATGAACCAGCTTTTGTTGGCATATGAGAAACAGGTACTTCAAATTACATTCACACTATCAGTAGCATGATAGTTCCCATTGTCATGATTTATTTTTATCCTTTAAGGACAAAAATGACATTCATGCAAGAAGAACAGCAGCCCTGGCCGGCCTACCCATTTACCTCAAAGAGGATTCTTCAGGTATCTTCAAAACATGCAAGGTATGGTATAATTGGGCAATAAACCTCAATAATCCATTGCAATAAAAAATGTCAGAATTAATTAAAAAAACATAGCTGATTGTGTTTTATTCACTCTTTTTTGTCTTTGACGGATATTTTTGTTTGATAATATTGCACACTGTTATATTTCAGAATGAAATGGAGTTTTATGAAGGTGCAGTTGCTCTGGTTGCTGATGTGGATGAAGAAGAGGTGCCTGCTGGAGTTCCTTTCTCACCACACCAAGTGTTCATTGTGCTTGAGGATCAGGTTGTAATGACTCATCATTCATGGACTGATGCACTAGTGTGTTTGTTTGTGCTAATCTATGCCCTACATCTGAGCTATCCTGTGAAATGTAGTAGCTTTTTTGAGTTCATTCAAATAGTTTTGCTCAAGCTAGACGATGAGAGAAAGCAAGGCCAGATATAACCTTCAGAGGACCATCAGGCTAGCAAAACGGAACTATAGGGACAGAGTTGAATCCAACTTCCTCTGCTCTGATCTCAGACGTATGTGGAGCGGACTGCGCACCATCTCTGATTATAAAGGAGGTATGAGCCGGGACAGGGGGTCACCCTCCTCACTTGCAGACGAGCTTAACGCACATTATGCTCGTTTTGAGGAAAATAACACCTCCCCTGTTGAAAATCTCCCAAAAGATCAGGAGAGCTTCACTCTGACCATTTCTCTGTCTGAGGTGGTGAAATCTTTCAGGGCAGTTAACCCACGCAAGGCACCAGGTCCTGATGGTCTACACAATCGTGTACTTAGAGCATGTGCCAACCAGCTGGCTGAGGTTTTCACAGACATCTTTAACCTCTCCCTAAGACTGTCAGTGATTCCAACATGCTTTAAGAAAACCATAATTGTTCCAGTTCCCAAGAAACCTACTGCCACTTGCCTGAAGGACTACCGCCCTGTTGCACTGACATCAACAGTTATGAAGTGCTTTGAGCGGCTGGTCAAAACTCACATCTGTTCTACGCTTCCAGCCAATACAGACCCTCACCAGTTCGCATACCGTTCCAATAGATCCACAGATGACGCCATTGCATTAACAGTACACACTGCTCTCACACACTTGGACAGTAAGAACACATATGTGAGAATGCTGTTCATAGATTACAGCTCGGCATTCAACACAATCATACCAGCCAAACTCATCCTGAAGCTCAAAGATTTGGGTTTGAACTCTCATCTCTGCAAGTGGATAATGGGCTTCCTGACGAGCAGACCGCAGGTGGTGAGAGTGGGTGATAGTATTTCGGCCACGCTGACCCTGAGCACGGGGGCCCCCCAGGGATGCGTTCTCAGCCCCCTCCTGTACTCCCTGTACACGCATGACAAACCTCATCCTCAAATTTGCTGATGACACTACCATCCTAGGCCTCATCACAGATGGAGATGAAACTGCCTATAGAGACGAGGTAAGCGCTCTGTCACAGTGGTGCCACAACAATAATCTCTGTGTAAACACCAGCAAAACGAAGGAGATGATTGTGGACTACAGGAAGCAGCAGAAGGGCGGTCACTCTCCCCTTAGTATCAACGGGGATGAAGTGGAGAATGTCAGCAGCTTTAAGTTCCTCGGCGTACACCTCTCTGATGACCTCACCTGGTCCCTTCACACCAACATGATTGTGAGATCTGCCCGTCAGCGTCTCTTCTTCCTGCGCAGGCTCAAGAAGTTTGGAATACCTCCTGTTATCCTCACCAGCTTCTATAGATGCACTATAGAGAGCATCCTAACAGGCTGCATCACTGCCTGGTATGGCAGCTGCACTGCTTGTGACCGCAAGACCCTTAAAGGAGTGGTGAGGACAGCAGAATACATCATAGGGAACAAACTACCAGCCTTACACGACATTTACCAGTCTCGCTGCCGCAGAAAAATCCAGAAGATCAGGCTAGACAGTGGTCACCCAGCACACGGCCTGTTCACTATTATGCCTTCTGGTAGAAGATTTCGCAGCATCCAGGCTAGAACAACCCGGCTACTGAACAGCTTCTATCCACATGCTGTCAGACTTCTGAACGAACTGTGAGGCTAGTAAACCCCCAACTTACATCTAAATTTTTAATTTTAATTTTAATTTAATCTTAAATACTTTATTTATTCTGGTATATCGCTGCTATACATTGTGTGTATGTTGTGAGTATATTCTCTTGTGTTTTTCGTTTGCACCGTTTTTGTACTGTTTTGTACTGTCTTGCCACTATATGTGATACTGCCCTGCTGTAGAACTATTACTATCTGAGCCTCACCCCAAGCATTTCAATGTATGTTATGTCCCAACATGATGTGCAAATGACAAACTTGAAACTTGAACTTGAACCAAAATTGCTATCACTGAAAAATGAGCTGGTGTAGAGGGTTTTCTTCTTCACAGGTCACTATATTCATGATTGTCCAGGAATCAGTGGTCAATGACCAAGTTAATTTTCTATTTGTTCTGGTTATCAGCCAAAAAAGAAATAGTTCAAATGAGTACTTGGCAGTTTTCTTGTGATTTTGATTTTAAGGCAAATAACTCAGAAGCCACAAGTACTATTGAAGATTTTTTTTTTACATAGTGTATATTCTTGAGTTCATTTTTTGCATTCTTACAGTACTCCAGACTGTAGGTTATTGAAATCCTTGTAAATCTTTATTATATTTGAATTGCCTATAAATTAAGGTAGGTACATTTACAAATAATTCAATACTTGATAATTAGTCAAAACTTATATTTTGAATCCTATTTTTGAGAGTACTTGCCATTTTGAGGTTTGGACAAAGTAGTTGAGAAGCCACATGTCTTTATGCTTACAGTTTCACATTTACATTGTCGAATATAAATGTTGCATTATGCATGGGAATTGTTACAGATGTCCTTGTTGTTCAGTTACATTTGCATTTGTGTATCTCAATATCGTGCACAAGTAAATTGTAATTGTTAGTCAATTTTTTTCTTAAAATTCTGATTATTATTGCTGATGGTTAACAACTAAAATAATTTCTTCTAAAAGATTGAAATTCTTCTCAATTTGTACAGTATTCTAATTTATCGATGTACACCTAAAATATTCTATAAGCATTTTGAGCAAATTGAGTAATAAATATGCACCTTGTAAGTGTTGGGTTTAAAATACTTTTTTAAAAAATTGTTAATGACTTTTTGTTGCCTTATGTTTGAAGCTGCAGTTTCAGTTATTAAAAACTGAATGGAAAAAGTCAAAGGTTTGTTGTTGTGTTAATACTACTCATACTGGTAGGTGGTCACAGTGTCTCCTTCTTCATGAGAAACATTGGCAAATTGTCCGCAAAATACTGGACTTCAAATGTGATCTGGCCAATATAGAATATATAGACATATATTCTAGTCTAATCATGGCAGGGAACAATATCACTAATTTGAACTGACAACACAACCGGTTATGATAGACATTAAATACAGCAAACATAATGCGAATGGGGAACAGACGAACCAACTAAATGTATAAACTAGGGCATTAAACATAACAAGAAATGGCCAGAGAACATAGGCGAATAAACGCAAAGAAACTAAACACAATAACCAGAGAACCAAGGCCAACTGAAAACATGCTAAACTAACACAGAGAAACAGGGAGCAAAAGCGCAGACAATGGGAAACAATGGAAACGAAAATGAGGCAGGAAAAGAGCAGACAACACGAGAAAGGTGAGGGGGCGGTGTTACGTGTGACAACAAGGTTCTAATTTGTCAATGTCACCCAGCAGTGATAATATACTTAGCAATGGAGAGATGTTGATGTCTCTTTAGAGTATCACAGACATGAATTGCAGTCTAACTTCCATATACAAAGCAGATCTTTTCTGCCAAGGCAAGAGTCATGGAAATACTCTGATAATGATCCCAGGTGTTTGGATAGGCAGAGAGGTAAACCTTGTGACTTTTTGATTCTGATAAGGTTTGTTTCTTGGCTGCAGGTCAGAGAGGCTGAGCATGAGGCTGAGCAGCAAAGAATAAAGAGAGAGAAGGAGAAGGATGTGGCCAGACTCAGAGCTCTCCAGAAACGAGACAGAGACCACAGAGCTGAACAGGTGGAAGCAACCTCACTGATTAAACATTTAACAACAGACTCCTTTCAGTTAGATGCTTGTGTTAAAGACTTGGTGGATCATATTTCCAAGTAAATATTGAACAATCTTTTGCCAGTGTTTTATATTTATCATACGTTTCATGGTACATTTCTTCCGGCTTTCAAGAGAGGCGGTCGCACTTTATCTCCGCTCCTGCACTCCCTCCCTCCTGCCCTGCTCAGCTTAGATTCTCTGTCTTGTCTTAGTAACCTGACGCTGCTCTTCGAATTTTAACAAGAAAATGGATTTGATCAGGTGGTCTCTCAACGCAATTGACACTATTTTTTCCACGAGGAGTCATGGTGCGGGAGAACCCACATGCCCGGACGGAACGTCCTCAGCTGGATATGTGCATGACTCATGGGGGACCTGGCGTAGTTTGTGTCTTGCGCCTCTCTCCCTGGAAGATGTTGAGGACGTGTACTTATTTGGAACTTTGATCGCAGTGGCTCTGCTGATTGGATTAGGCGTTGCCCTGGTGTATCGGAAAACTGATAGAGTGGAGTCAGCTATTGAGCGTCCACGTCAAGTGCCCCACATGATTGATGCGGTGGGTAGAGCTGTTGGAACACAGACTGTGACTGTTGGAAAAAGCTTGGAGACGATCGTGGATGGAATCAATGCTCTACGTGCGAAGTTGGATCAGTTGGGAGACAGCCGACTTTAAGAGGAGTACATGCTCAAATTCCCAAGGACGGGCTCCTTGCTAAATTCTTCATTCTTCTTATCTGCATTGGCGCCCAAACAAATTTTTCCCAGAAGGTCGTCGTCTTGGTTACCTGCTCCTACCCCCACACAGAGACTGTCAGAGATGGCTCTCGCCTTCCACCGCGAACTTTGACACAAAAACTCTGTGCCAGGCCTCTGGCTCCCCCCTCCCTCTCTGAATGGATCACGCCTCTCACTGCTTACTGTCTGTGTTATCAATGCTGTATGTGCTATGGGGATTTTTTGCATGCACACAGACTGTTGTCCTGTTTGTGAGAATAATCTGTGGTCATATTTTTTTGTCTCCTCCCAATGTTATCTCTGTTTCTCTTTGCCTGTGAGGGTGGCGCGTCTGCGTTTGTACGCTGCGTTACGCTGCCGCCGCTCTGGTTTTCTGGTGCTTTAACACTGTGCCCTGGGCAAGAAAGCATTTCATCTTGTACTTGTTGTCACGTTGAGGACCCCGGCCCCTCCCTTTTGGGCGTGTGTTGACGTAGTCTACGTGCATCGTCTGCGTCTATGGATATCCGTGGTTATGGCATGTCGTGTGAATAATCAGTATCACCTGTGACTTGTCTCGTAATCACGTGGGGCTAATGTGGTTTGTCTATTTAATGTGCGCTCGCGCAGTGTCCTGTGCTCGTCGTTGTCTACGTCTGCACGTTGTGCTGCCTGTATGAGTGTCTATCGTGCGCTATTGCGCAGTATCTGTTTAAAAATAAAAGTGACGTCTGTCGCCACAAGAGGGATTCGTGTCTCATCCTTCACCACGACCCCATCGTCACAGAACGACGAGCCGTCCTGAGACACCCAGATCATGCCTGGCTACGCCACCCGGCAGAAGAAGGCAAAGCGCCCAAGCAAGCGTCATCACCACGCTTCGTCTTCCCCCTCGCGCCGCGGCGCTACGTCGACACAGAGAAAGCGGGAGGAGGACACCCCCCCGTGCCAAGAAGCCACACCGTCGGTCGAGGAGCTGGAGAAGGACCCGGTGTGTGCCTACCAACTGGCCACAGCCCGGGGGCTCGAAAGAAAGGACCCCGAGCTGGCGGAGATGCTCCGCGAGGGGGTGGTACGTATATGGAGGGAGCGACACCTTGCTCCTTCTCGCGCCACCTCGCCGCTGCAGGTAGGCGTAATCGCGTCCACCCCGGAGGCGGAATTCGGGGAGGAGGATTCTGAGGGGGAGGAGCAGGAAGAAGAGGAGGCGTATTCCCCTTCGTTAGGCGAGGCCTCCACCATAGACTACGGTGGCGAGGAGGAGGAAGCCTACCCCCCCTCGGATTACGACGCCTCCACCATTGACTACGGTGGCGAGGAGGAGGAAGCCTACCCCCCCTCGGATTACGACGCCTCCACCATAGACTACGGTGGCGAGGAGGAGGAGGCCTACCCCCCCTCGGATTACGACGCCTCCACCATAGACTACGGTGGCGAGGAGGAGGAAGCCTACCCCCCCTCGGATTACGACGCCTCCACCATTGACTACGGTGGCGAGGAGGAGGAAGCCTACCCCCCCTCGGATTACGACGCCTCCACCGTTGACTACGTGGGCGAGGAGGAGGAGGCCTACCCCCCCTCGGTATGCGATGCGGTTCCCGAGGACTACGGCGAGGAGGAGGAGGAATCTGAGGAGGAGGACTATATTCCTCCGCCCGTAGGTCTCTCTCCCACCGTAGAGGAAGAGGGGGAGGAGGAGGAAGGCTCCGATTCGGAGGGAGAGGAGGAGAGTCCGCTTCCCTCTGAGAGAGCAGCCGGGACTAGGAAAGGGGGTTCGGTGAAGTGTCCATCCTTCGACCGCTCCGGCGAAAGTGCAATGGACTGCTCCCGGGGTGGCAGCCCGGAGCAGTCCATGGAGTGGAGATGGACACAGAGGAGGAGCTCCCTTGCGGTCCACAGGGCGCGTACGACAGCCGCGCTGCACAGGGCGCGCGCGACAGACGCGCTTCACCGGGCGCGTCCGCCAGCCGCGCTGCACCCAGCGGAGGTTCCGCAGCTAAGGCTGGAGGAGGAACATCCCCTGCAGCAGCGCCTGCAGCTCCCGACCTCTCTCCCCTCCTAGCTCTCCTCCTGGTGCGTAGCTGGGTCCCTGTTTCATGTTTTTGTGTACCAGTGTTCGTTAGTCTTCCCGTGTGTATACCAAACCCATTTTTCCCGTTTGTTCCTCTATGTGTTAACGTTCCTGTGTGTATGTTTGTGAACGTCCCGTTCAACCTGTCTAACGTCTTTTCCCCGGTCTTCCCAGGGAGGGTGTGCTAGGCGATTCGTGACGGACGCTTCGCCAAGGGCAGTCACCTCCCAGACGCAGGACTGAGCGCGTCGGATCCGCCCATCGTCGTGGGTTCGGGGCACTCGGTCCTGTTGGCACCCCGGGACGGGTAATGCCCTTGGAGGGGGCGTCTGTCACGTTGAGGACCCCGGCCCCTCCCTTTTGGGCGTGTGTTGACGTAGTCTACGTGCATCGTCTGCGTCTATGGATATCCGTGGTTATGGCATGTCGTGTGAATAATCAGTATCACCTGTGACTTGTCTTGTAATCACGTGGGGCTAATGTGGTTTGTCTATTTAATGTGCGCTCGCGCAGTGTCCTGTGCTCGTCGTTGTCTATGTCTGCACGTTGTGCTGCCTGTATGAGTGTCTATCGTGCGCTATTGCGCAGTATCTGTTTAAAAATAAAAGTGACGTCTGTCGCCACAAGAGGGATTCGTGTCTCATCCTTCACCACGACCCCATCGTCACACTTGTACAATGTATGACCAATAAATCTGAATCTGAATCTGAATCTGAACATTTAAAACAGAGGAGGATCATATCTATAGCCATATTTATTTATGCATCATGACTGTGATAAATCACAGTCCACAGAGAAAAACAAATTTTTGTTAACTTTGTGATGTCATTTCCTCCCAGGATGAGCTCAGGGCTCCCAGGAACCAGTCGAGAGAGAATGGAGAAGAAAGGAGAAAAAGCAGGCCAAGAAGGCAGTGCAAAGGAACAGCTGAAGGTCTCCCGCCTACATCAGATGTCCCACAAAGAGCACATGCTGTCAGTCGAGGTTGGCAGACAGAGGGCGGAGTTCAACAGGGTCCTCAGGTGAACTGGCACCACACAGCTAACCAACGCCAGTCTTAGGCTTAGAAACTCATTCTCATTACTAACATGTTCTTGATTAAGTAAGGAATTTGGAGAATGTGGAATAATACCATCATTTCACAGCTGTGGAATGTATACGTGTGCCATAAACACCCATGGAAGCCATCTCAGACAAGCTGTGGCATTTCTCAGGATTCAGCACATGGGTGTGGTACAGATGTAAAGGTCAAAACAAGGGACCTTATTTTTGAGACCTTATTTTCCTCTATAAAACTTTCACTTAAATACTATATATATCATAGATGTTTATTTTTTTACCTGGAAGAACTCCTGATTATAAAACTGATAACGTTACAGCTCTTTGTTTCAGTGGCAGTCTGGAACTTGTTAGACAGAAGACTATTGTTGTGATTTTGGGTTTTTTGCTTAGCAATTAACACATGCTTTGTTTATTCTTTTAACATAATACAGTATTCTTATAACATAATACAGTATTCTTTTAACATAATACAGAAGTAAAATGTAACCACTGTTTAATATAGAAGTGAAATGTAACCACTGTCTAAGATGTGTCCGAGCTGTGAACCCAAGGGAGAGGATGTTGAGCAAACCACACTGTAGAGTGAGACCTAAAAAGCAGAAGGCGTAGGCCTGATTGTGACGACGTTGAGGAAATATGAATTTACAGCATCTTCATGGATGGTGGCCTCTTTCCGGCCTATCAGTCCATCGGCAGGGACCATAAGTCTATTAGGGAAAAGTGTTGGGGGTGCAGAAAGAAGAAGTGCAGAGACGCGAGAGACGCAGGCCATCGTCCTGCAGAGGGAGCGCTTCCGGGAGGTGCAGAGAATGAACGAAGAAACTCGCACATGCAGAGCTCGTCTGGATGACATGAGAGACAAGAAGCTGAAGTGAGTCACACAAAAGCAATCGAAGACGAGTTTCTTAATTGGCACGTTGTCTTCATTCATGAAAAGCACATGAGCATTTTAACCCAGTTCCTGTTTGAGGAAGAGTGTAGCATGATAACATCAGTGTCAATCATGAGATCATTTCCTTTAATGACAGAACTGCTAGATTTTATAATTGTCAGCAGAATCATGCAAGATAAGCAATGACACAACATCTTCGTTTTCCCTCGCAGGATAAACCCACTTTTATGTCACTCCTCCCCATTTCATTCCCCCCTTGACCCTCTCTCAGTCTCATGATATAACAGGGGATCACATTGTGATTACGAGTTAAAAATCTCCCTTTTTCTTTTCTTAAAAAAATTTAACAAAAAAGTTTATATAGAGTTTATCTATATACTGCATATTATAATAATAACTGCACATGTTAAAAACAACTAATAATGCGTTACAAAATAACTTTGTAAACAAAGTTCTTTGATTTTCCTAGCTTATATGAGCTCTTTAATGTTGCTTAATTCTAACCTGAGTCTCTTTTCTGTGACCTGCTTAAGTGCATCAAGCAGGGAATGATTCTCAGTCACACAGAACAATGGAAGAGTGTTCAGACTAGGGTCACCAGTGGTGATTTTAGAAAAGTGTTGCCAGGAAGACTTCACTGTTTATTCCATCTGACATGACTAGAGTTTCTCCTGCCAGTGTGCTTTTGACCACATTAATTTTTCATATTGCCAAAGGAGAGGAGAGATCTTTCCTCCTTTTCCCATGAGTGCAATCAGTGTCCCTCCCTGTGTACCTTCATCAGGAAGATTAACAAATGAAGCATCACTGAAAACAACCAATGTCAAATCATCACTGTTACCCAAGTGTTGAAACGTAAGAGTCACCTTCTTTGCCTTAAGTTTGCGGATGGCTTTGTTCACTTTGTGAATGGACTGTGTTAGGTGCCAGGCTACATGTGTCAATCAGAACATCTAACCTTGTTTGTTTAGCAACCCTCAAAATCTGTCCTATCTTTGACCTCAGTTGCTCCCTTTCTGTCACACTTAAGTATCTCTCTGTGTGGCCCGTGCTGCCTGCCTGTTTCCCCAACCTTTCATCTTATCACCCTAAACCAGCAGACTTCTGTGTGTCTGCTCATGATTATTTTTACTGCATATCCGGACACATCCTTAAATTTTGATTCCAGAGTGAAACTGTACTACCCATGAGAAAAGATGCCAAAATATGTGGGGTTTTTTATTCTTGGGGAGTTTCCACATTTTCCAAATGTGCAAAAAACTAAAACCTATAATAATAAAAAATGAAAATATGCATGTCCTTTACAACATGCACACAAACAGCTGTGATTGATTCCCAAATGATACAGCAAGTACAGGAAGTATGTATTTTTAAGGGAATTTACTATGAAATGTTGATTATGGTTAACAGAAAATGTTTTGCGCTCTCAGGTCAGCTGGGCTTCCTGACAAATACTGCAATGAAGTGGACATAAAGGTTATGCCTTACCCACCTTGGCGCACTAAATGTTAGATTCTTGTATGTCCCCACATATATACATAAAACCCATGAAGCATGTCTTGTACGCAATGTAAGCAAATAAAAATCTTTAAAGCAAACTGCAGGTTATTGAGTAATTGGGTGTTCTGTTATGAGTTCTGTGATTTTGTTAATAGACACATACCGGACCCTACAAAATATCATTAGAAGGGGCACGCAGCCATAGGCAGGAGAAAGCCCATAAAGCCATTTTAATTTTTTTTTATGGTTTTGATTGGTTAGATCCACTCTAAGCAGGGCCGGCCCTTCCATTAGGCGACATAGGCAAATGCTAGGGGCGCCATCTGTCCAGGGGGGCGCTCGCGTGCATGCGTTTTTTTTTTTTTTTACAAATGAATAATTAATAAATGTGAAAACAAGCAAAGTCCACATAATCATAATTTCATTGTTTAATAATGTTATTATAAGAATTCTTAATTTGACTAATAACACACAACACCTATCACTCGCACGCCAACCTGCCCTCCCCCGCGCTCTGCGCACCTTGTTACTGTTTCTCTGTACACCACAGTATTTCACACCGTTGTTTCTAGGTAAAAGAGAGAAAGGCCCTCCCCCAGGAACTTCTGTGTATCTGTCGCATACCCTTGCCTTTTACATTGAGAGCTTTTATTATAGATTGGCAGTTTTATCAACCAATCATATTATCGAATTAGAATCGTTATGTAAAATGGTTTTAAAATATTTTTTGTGCAACACCTTTATATTTATTGTTTGTTATATGGTAATATTTAAGTCATTTGCTTTTTATTTGTTTCTTTAATAGTGACACAATCAACCCAATGATTGGTGATGCAGGGGGCACCAACCAAAATCTCGCCTAGGGCACCACATTGGTCAGGGCCGGCTCTGACTCTAAGTCAGATATGTCCTACAGCAGCAAAGAAAAACACTGATATAACATGTTAATATAGCATGAACTGGTTTATAATTTTACTTTATTAATGAAATATATATATATTTATATAATTTTACATACACCTTTACCCCTTCTCTGAAGGGTTAGAAGGGCCTGACTGCACACCACTGCAATATAATAATAATAAGAAGTATGAGGAATAAGCACTATAATATTTTTGTTGAATTTGCATGTGGAATAGCATTAAGCTCCAGTGATTACTAGCCCACCCCAGGTCTTCCACAGACAGCTGTAACGGGACTGTTTTTCCTTCGCGAGAGTGAGCCGTCCCATCACAACTGCGCTTTAGCTGAAAAGGAAGCATGTCCGCTACGCACCGCACGCCGTTACTATGGAAGCTGCATTTTGACGCGGTGCTGACGCTGACGTCACAACGCGGCATTTTAGAATCTAAACAGAATCCCAAAGTTTGTGTTCGAAACGAGACCAGAGTTGGTTGAACTGACGGAAAGTTTCGCGTTTAAAAAGCGTTCAATACAGAAACATCTGTTAAATTCTGTTGTACAGCTGTCTGTCTACAGAGGTAAACGGTACAGACTACAGAGGTAAACATTTCTTTACACATTAATAGTCACTTCTTAATGAAGACGATCAACGATATGATACGACAGATTTAAATTATTTACTTCAAAGCTAATCTGTAGTCCTGTATGCTAGCTTGTTTTTGTTTGACGATCGCTATGCGGTTTAGCGGCTTTGTCCACTTCTGAAGTGAGAGTGGATTGATTATAAAATCGTATTTGGCAGGCTAGATCGTTTAAAGCTGAAAACAGCTGTCCGCGTTATCCTCGTGGCATGCCGTCCGTCCCTTTCGCTCGTGTTCCGTTTGTTTAACTTGCTGTCTTCGTAAGAGCGTCTCTGAACTTTGGTACCTGTTTAAAACTGTACGTTAGCAGCTTTGGTAGCTTTTTTTGAATGAGTTATTTATACCTTACACTCATTTTTACCCCATTTAAACGGAACCTAACACGTTAGTTGTATTGATGGGTAGTTACATAATCAGGTATGAAGGTGTTTAGCTGCGCCTGTATTTCTTCAGGTGATGGAGACGTTGAGTGAGATGGAGCAGCGCTTCGTGCAGGTAGGACTGTCTGGACGCCTCCAGCTCTGAGCGTCTGGCTTTGCTGTGGCGGCTCTACGTGGAGAAGGACAAACGCGCGAGAGAGCTCACTCGGAACATACTGGAGCTGCGCTTGGAGCACGCGGCGGAGCTCAAAACCGTGAGTGTGTTTTCGAGCCATTTTCATCTTTGATTAATGCAATTGTAGTTTTTTCTTTGTTATACTTTAATTTGTTAGTTAGGAATTTACCCGATTTGTTATTGTATTCGAATTGTTCCTGTCTTAATCGTTGTATTAAAGAGTCTTCTCATTTGCATTCTTTTAACTTTTTTAATTTTTTCTGTTGGGTTTTTTATCATTTCGTTCGATAGCTCCCCAATTTTCTGTTGTAGATTAGTCTCATTTTCTAAATCTTTCTTCTTCTTATAAGAAGAGTAAGAGATCATTTGGCCTCTTAACACTGCCTTTCCCAAAGAAGTGTTGGTGGGGTTTCTGGAGAATCATTTGTTTCTAGGAAAGATGCCCACTCTTTTTTAATATAGCTGTCAAACTCTGGATCTCTGAGTAAGGAGGTATTTAGTCGCCAGTTGAAAGTTTTATATATTGGATTTATGTTCCATGTAAGTGATACTGGAGCATGGTCGCTAATTGTTATCGGGTGATATTTTATTTCAGATAGACAGGATATAATAGAATTGCTGGTTAAGTGATAGTCAATGCGAGAGTGCGAGTGGTATACTGATGAATAAAAAGAAAATTCTTTAGCGTTTGGGTGTTTGAGGCGCCAACCATCACTGAGCCCTAAGTCTGACATGTATTGCTTTATGATATCTGTGGACTGCCAGTTACGTGTATTGTGTGAACTGGTTAATCTGTCTATGTAGGTCGAGGGTTAAATTAAAGTCACCTCCAATAATAACTGTAGCGCCTGAGATATTGTTTATATGGTCGAAACATTCGTGAAAGAAGGATGGGTTATCAGTATTAGGGGCATATAAGCTAGCTATTGTTAAGGGGGTATTGCTGATGTTTATGTTGATTATAATATATCTTCCTTCTCGGTCTAATATGGAGGTGTTATGTGTAAAAGATACATTTTTACTTATTAATACTGATACTCCTCTTTGTCTGGAGTTATAGTAGGCTGAGAATATTTAGGTGTATTGTGATGACCTGAACTTGTGATGATTTGTTTCTGATAGATGTGTTTCTTGTAGTAAGCAAATGTCTGCCTTTAGTGACGTGAGATGATTTAGTACCTTGGTTTGCTTAATTTGTGTGCCGGTACCACGAATGTTCCAGGTTATAAATTTGAGTGAGGACATATAGTGGGATATGGATTAATAGTATTTATCAATGATATGATACGAGTGAGCACATGCTTGAATATTTTCTGCTGTGTATGGGATGGAATGTAAACAGAGTTATTTGTTTCCTGGTCTGGGATGTACAATAGTAATAAAACAGAAGTTGGTGCAGAAAGATAGAGAGAAGTGCTTCCATAGAGACAGATAGAATATAATATAAAAGGAGTTGGGTTTGGAGTGACATGCATGTTGTGATGTTGAGACGTTACGTGCGTTGTATTATTCCTGAGCTATTCCTTGTGTTATTTATGGGATTTTATGGATGGATTAATATGTATGCGGTGTGTTTACGAGTGTGTGTACATTTGCGTGTAGTGAATGGATGTTTCTGGGTAGCGAAAAATCTAAAGTTAGAGGGAGAAGAGAGATAGAGAGAGCAAAGTTCAGTGAAAAATATATATACATTATGAAAAAAAATACAAATTTTATACAATATTTCAACGAGGTATATTCTGGCGTCGAGTGCAGATAGTTTGCTGTTAATTGATAGCAGAATAGAACTGACCTCTGTGCAGCAGGGTGGTGAAGCTGGAGCTCCTGTATCTCCAGGTGAGCTGGGTGGTTGGAGTCGCTTGCCGGTAGGGGTTTGGTGTTGTTCACCTTTAGGTTTGTGTATGGAAAAAAGTGTGTGTGTGTGTGGAAAAAAAGAGTGCGTGTGTGAGCGTGCATGTGTGTGAGCGTGTGTGAAAAAAGTGCGTGTGAGTGAAAAAAGTGTGTAATCGTGCACGTGTGAAAAAAGTGTGTGCGTGTGAAAAAAGTGCGTGTTTGAGCGTGCGTGTGTGTGAAAAAAAAGTGTGTTTGTGTGAGCATACGCGTTTTTGAAAAAAATTAATTAAAAAAGTGCGCGCGTGAGAGTGCGCATGTGTGGAAAAAAGTGTGCGCGTGTGATCTTGCGTGGGGAAAAAAGTGCGTGTTCTGTCCATTTGTTCAACGCTGAGAAGCCCGGCATGATCAACGCCCACTCTCCGATTCTGTTACATTTAAAACTTATTTATTGTACAAGTGAAATGTTTAGTTGAATTAGTCCATGATCCATAATTCTTAACAACTGCATATAATGACATTGAGAAACAAAGCGTGGTCAAAAAGTGTTTTACCAAGCTCCCCTCTTACCTTTCCTCAAACTATCCGTCATATAACATCTCCCCTCGTGACCAAAAACTCAGGTGCTTCATTATTCAAAAGAAAAGTAAAAGGACGTATGTGAGCATGTGAAAAAAAAGTGTGTGTGAGCGTGCACGTATGTGAGCATGTGAAAAAAGTGAGTGAGAGCGTGCACGTATGAGAGTGTGTGAAAAAAGAGTGGGGGGGTGGAGGTGGGCCATAAAAAACTTATTGTACAAGTGAAATGTTTAGTTGAATTAGTCCATGATCCATAATTCTTAACAACTGCATATAATGACATTGAGAAACATAAAGCGTGGTCAAAAAGTGTTTTACCAAGCTCCCCTCTTACCTTTCCCCAAACTATCCGTCATATAACATCTCCCCTCGTGACCAAAAACTCAGGTGCTTCATTATTCAAAAGAAAAGTAAAAGGACGTATGTGAGCATGTGAAAAAAAAGTGTGTGTGAGCGTGCACGTATGTGAGCATGTGAAAAAAGAGTGCGTGTGTGAGCGTGCACGTATGTGAGCGTGTGAAAAAAGTGTGAGTGTGTGAGCGTGCACGTATGAGAGTGTGTGAAAAGAGTGCGTGTGGGAAAAAAGAGTGCATGTGAGCGTGCACGTATGTGAGCATGTGAAAAAAGAGTGCGTGTGTGAGCGTGCACGTATGTGAGTGTGTGAAAAAAGAGTGCGTGTGTGAGTGTGCACGTATGTGAGCGTGTGAAAAAAGTGTGAGTGTGTGAGCGTGCACGTATGAGAGTGTGTGAAAAAAGAGTGCGTGTGGGAAAAAAGAGTACATGTGAGCGTGCACATATGTGAGCATGTGAAAAAAGAGTGCGTGTGTGAGCGTGCACATATGTGAGCGTGTGAAAAAAGTGTGTGAGAGCGTGCACGTATGTGAGCGTGTGAAAAAAGTGTGTGAGAGCGTGCACGTATGTGAGCATGTGCGAAAAAAGGGTGCGTGTGTGAGCGTGCACGTATGTGAACGTGTGCAAAAAAAGTGCGTGTGTGCACGCTCACACATGCCGTCTTTTTTTCACACACGCATGTGTGCACACTTTCTGAGAAACACTGAGAATCCTGGCATGATCAATGCACACTGCTTTACTTTGCTGTGGTCATTCGAGCTGGTTGTGTTTTTTATTTTATATATATATATATATATATATATATATATATATATATATATATATATATATATATATTCCCTGCCCTTCTGTCTTTTCCCTTTTTATTCTTTCTCTCCCCCTCTTTTCTTGGTCCACCTAACCCCAATAATTATCACTTTGCATATTGTTATAATTTTTATAAATGTAATTTGAACTGTACATAAAAACAAAGTTGTCCTCCAAAGATGGGGGGGTGGAGGTGGGCCATAAAAAACTTATTGTACAAGTGAAATGTTTAGTTGAATTAGTCCATGATCCATAATTCTTAACAACTGCATATAATGACATTGAGAAACATAAAGCGTGGTCAAAAAGTGTTTTACCAAGCTCCCCTCTTACCTTTCCCCAAACTATCCGTCATATAACATCTCCCCTCGTGACCAAAAACTCAGGTGCTTCATTATTCAAAAGAAAAGTAAAAGGACGTATGTGAGCATGTGAAAAAAAAGTGTGTGTGAGCGTGCACGTATGTGAGCATGTGAAAAAAGAGTGCGTGTGTGACCGTGCACGTATGAGAGTATGTGAAAAAAAGAGTGCGTGTGTGAGCGTGCACGTATGTGAGCGTGTGAAAAAAGTGTGAGTGTGTGAGCGTGCACGTATGAGAGTGTTTGAAAAAAGAGTGCATGTGGGAAAAAAGAGTGCATGTGAGCGTGCACGTATGTGAGCATGTGAAAAAAGAGTGCGTGTGTGAGCGTGCACGTATGTGAGTGTGTGAAAAAAGAGTGCGTGTGTGAGTGTGCACGTATGTGAGCGTGTGAAAAAAGTGTGAGTGTGTGAGCGTGCATGTATGAGAGTGTGTGAAAAAAGAGTGCGTGTGGGAAAAAGAGTGCATGTGAGCGTGCACATATGTGAGCATGTGAAAAAAGAGTGCGTGTGTGAGCGTGCACATATGTGAGCGTGTGAAAAAAGTGTGTGTGAGCGTGCACGTATGTGAACGTGTGCAAAAAAAGTGCGTGTGTGCACGCTCACACATGCCCTCTTTTTTTCACACACGCATGTGTGCACACTTTCTGAGAAACACTGAGAATCCTGCCATGATCAATGCACACTCTGCTTTACTTTGCTGTGGTCATTCGAGCTGGTTGTGTTTTTTATTTTATATATATATATATATATATATATATATATATTCCCTGCCCTTCTGTCTTTTCCCTTTTTATTCTTTCTCTCCCCCTCTTTTCTTGGTCCACCTAACCCCAATAATTATCACTTTGCATATTGTTATAATTTTTATAAATGTAATTTGAACTGTACATAAAAACAAAGTTGTCCTCCAAAGATGGGGGGGTGGAGGTGGGCCATAAAAAACTTATTGTACAAGTGAAATGTTTAGTTGAATTAGTCCATGATCCATAATTCTTAACAACTGCATATAATGACATTGAGAAACATAAAGCGTGGTCAAAAAGTGTTTTACCAAGCTCCCCTCTTACCTTTCCCCAAACTATCCGTCATATAACATCTCCCCTCGTGACCAAAAACTCAGGTGCTTCATTATTCAAAAGAAAAGTAAAAGGACGTATGTGAGCATGTGAAAAAAAAGTGTGTGTGAGCGTGCACGTATGTGAGCATGTGAAAAAAGAGTGCGTGTGTGACCGTGCACGTATGAGAGTATGTGAAAAAAAGAGTGCGTGTGTGAGCGTGCACGTATGTGAGCGTGTGAAAAAAGTGTGAGTGTGTGAGCGTGCACGTATGAGAGTGTTTGAAAAAAGAGTGCATGTGGGAAAAAAGAGTGCATGTGAGCGTGCACGTATGTGAGCATGTGAAAAAAGAGTGCGTGTGTGAGCGTGCACGTATGTGAGTGTGTGAAAAAAGAGTGCGTGTGTGAGTGTGCACGTATGTGAGCGTGTGAAAAAAGTGTGAGTGTGTGAGCGTGCATGTATGAGAGTGTGTGAAAAAAGAGTGCGTGTGGGAAAAAAGAGTGCATGTGAGCATGCACATATGTGAGCATGTGAAAAAAGAGTGCGTGTGTGAGCGTGCACATATGTGAGCGTGTGAAAAAAGTGTGTGAGAGCGTGCACGTATGTG
This sequence comes from Brachyhypopomus gauderio, assembly GCF_052324685.1. Lineage (NCBI taxonomy): Eukaryota > Metazoa > Chordata > Actinopteri > Gymnotiformes > Hypopomidae > Brachyhypopomus > Brachyhypopomus gauderio. The sequence continues at coordinate 18,376,970 of NC_135221.1, read as the reverse complement.
AGCATGTGCGAAAAAAGGGTGCGTGTGTGAGCGTGCACGTATGTGAACGTGTGCAAAAAAAGTGCGTGTGTGCACGCTCACACATGCCCTCTTTTTTTCACACACGCATGTGTGCACACTTTCTGAGAAACACTGAGAATCCTGCCATGATCAATGCACACTCTGCTTTACTTTGCTGTGGTCATTCGAGCTGGTTGTGTTTTTTATTTTATATATATATATATATATATATATATATATATATATATATATATATATATATATATATATATATATATATATATTCCCTGCCCTTCTGTCTTTTCCCTTTTTATTCTTTCTCTCCCCCTCTTTTCTTGGTCCACCTAACCCCAATAATTATCACTTTGCATATTGTTATAATTTTTATAAATGTAATTTGAACTGTACATAAAAACAAAGTTGTCCTCCAAAGATGGGGGGGTGGAGGTGGGCCATAAAAAACTTATTGTACAAGTGAAATGTTTAGTTGAATTAGTCCATGATCCATAATTCTTAACAACTGCATATAATGACATTGAGAAACATAAAGCGTGGTCAAAAAGTGTTTTACCAAGCTCCCCTCTTACCTTTCCCCAAACTATCCGTCATATAACATCTCCCCTCGTGACCAAAAACTCAGGTGCTTCATTATTCAAAAGAAAAGTAAAAGGACGTATGTGAGCATGTGAAAAAAAAGTGTGTGTGAGCGTGCACGTATGTGAGCATGTGAAAAAAGAGTGCGTGTGTGACCGTGCACGTATGAGAGTATGTGAAAAAAAGAGTGCGTGTGTAAGCGTGCACGTATGTGAGCGTGTAAAAAAAGTGTGAGTGTGTGAGCGTGCACGTATGAGAGTGTGTGAAAAAAGAGTGCGTGTGGGAAAAAAGAGTGCATGTGAGCGTGCACGTATGTGAGCATGTGAAAAAAGAGTGCGTGTGTGAGCGTGCACGTATGTGAGTGTGTGAAAAAAGAGTGCGTGTGTGAGTGTGCACGTATGTGAGCGTGTGAAAAAAGTGTGAGTGTGTGAGCGTGCACGTATGAGAGTGTGTGAAAAAAGAGTGCGTGTGGGAAAAAAGAGTACATGTGAGCGTGCACATATGTGAGCATGTGAAAAAAGAGTGCGTGTGTGAGCGTGCACATATGTGAGCGTGTGAAAAAAGTGTGTGAGAGCGTGCACGTATGTGAGCATGTGCGAAAAAAGGGTGCGTGTGTGAGCGTGCACGTATGTGAACGTGTGCAAAAAAAGTGCGTGTGTGCACGCTCACACACACACTCTTTTTTTCACACACGCATGTGTGCACACTTTCTGAGAAACACTGAGAATCCTGGCATGATCAATGCACACTCTGCTTTACTTTGCTGTGGTCATTCGAGCTGGTTGTGTTTTTTATTTTTTGCTTTTATTATATATATATATATATATATATATATATATATATAGAGAGAGAGAGAGAGAGAGAGAGAGAGAGAGAGAGAGAGAGAAAGAATAAGAGAGAAAGAATAAAAAGGGAAAAGACAGAAGGGCAGGGAATATATACATATATATATATATGTATATATTCCCTGCCCTTCTGTCTTTTCCCTTTTTATTCTTTCTCTCCCCCTCTTTTCTTGGTCCACCTAACCCCAATAATTATCACTTTGCATATTGTTATAATTTTTATAAATGTAATTTGAACTGTACATAAAAACAAAGTTGTCCTCCAAAGATGGGGGGGTGGAGGTGGGCCATAAAAAACTTATTGTACAAGTGAAATGTTTAGTTGAATTAGTCCATGATCCATAATTCTTAACAACTGCATATAATGACATTGAGAAACATAAAGCGTGGTCAAAAAGTGTTTTACCAAGCTCCCCTCTTACCTTTCCCCAAACTATCCGTCATATAACATCTCCCCTCGTGACCAAAAACTCAGGTGCTTCATTATTCAAAAGAAAAGTAAAAGGACGTATGTGAGCATGTGAAAAAAAAGTGTGTGTGAGCGTGCACGTATGTGAGCATGTGAAAAAAGAGTGCGTGTGTGACCGTGCACGTATGAGAGTATGTGAAAAAAAGAGTGCGTGTGTGAGCGTGCACGTATGTGAGCGTGTAAAAAAAGTGTGAGTGTGTGAGCGTGCACGTATGAGAGTGTGTGAAAAAAGAGTGCGTGTGGGAAAAAAGAGTGCATGTGAGCGTGCACGTATGTGAGCATGTGAAAAAAGAGTGCGTGTGTGAGCGTGCACGTATGTGAGTGTGTGAAAAAAGAGTGCGTGTGTGAGTGTGCACGTATGTGAGCGTGTGAAAAAAGTGTGAGTGTGTGAGCGTGCACGTATGAGAGTGTGTGAAAAAAGAGTGCGTGTGGGAAAAAAGAGTACATGTGAGCGTGCACATATGTGAGCATGTGAAAAAAGAGTGCGTGTGTGAGCGTGCACATATGTGAGCGTGTGAAAAAAGTGTGTGAGAGCGTGCACGTATGTGAGCATGTGCGAAAAAAGGGTGCGTGTGTGAGCGTGCACGTATGTGAACGTGTGCAAAAAAAGTGCGTGTGTGCACGCTCACACACACACTCTTTTTTTCACACACGCATGTGTGCACACTTTCTGAGAAACACTGAGAATCCTGGCATGATCAATGCACACTCTGCTTTACTTTGCTGTGGTCATTCGAGCTGGTTGTGTTTTTTATTTTTTGCTTTTATTATATATATATATATATATATATATATATATATATATATATATATATATATATATATAGAGAGAGAGAGAGAGAGAGAGAGAGAGAGAGAGAGAGAGAGAGAAAGAATAAGAGAGAAAGAATAAAAAGGGAAAAGACAGAAGGGCAGGGAATATATACATATATATATATATGTATATATTCCCTGCCCTTCTGTCTTTTCCCTTTTTATTCTTTCTCTCCCCCTCTTTTCTTGGTCCACCTAACCCCAATAATTATCACTTTGCATATTGTTATAATTTTTATAAATGTAATTTGAACTGTACATAAAAACAAAGTTGTCCTCCAAAGATGGGGGGGTGGAGGTGGGCCATAAAAAACTTATTGTACAAGTGAAATGTTTAGTTGAATTAGTCCATGATCCATAATTCTTAACAACTGCATATAATGACATTGAGAAACATAAAGCGTGGTCAAAAAGTGTTTTACCAAGCTCCCCTCTTACCTTTCCCCAAACTATCCGTCATATAACATCTCCCCTTGTGACCAAAAACGCAGGTGCTTCATTATTCAAAAGAAAAGTAAAAGGACGTATGTGAGCATGTGAAAAAAAAGTGTGTGTGAGCGTGCACGTATGTGAGCATGTGAAAAAAGTGAGTGTGAGCGTGCACGTATGAGAGTGTGTGAAAAAAGAGTGCGTGTGGGAAAAAAGAGTGCATGTGTGCGTGCACGTATGTGAGCATGTGAAAAAAGAGTGCGTGTGTGAGCGTGCACGTATGTGAGTGTGTGAAAAAAGAGTGCGTGTGTGAGTGTGCACGTATGTGAGCGTGTGAAAAAAGTGTGAGTGTGTGAGCGTGCATGTATGAGAGTGTGTGAAAAAAGAGTGCGTGTGGGAAAAAAGAGTGCATGTGAGCATGCACATATGTGAGCATGTGAAAAAAGAGTGCGTGTGTGAGCGTGCACATATGTGAGCGTGTGAAAAAAGTGTGTGAGAGCGTGCACGTATGTGAGCATGTGCGAAAAAAGGGTGCGTGTGTGAGCGTGCACGTATGTGAACGTGTGCAAAAAAAGTGCGTGTGTGCACGCTCACACATGCCCTCTTTTTTTCACACACGCATGTGTGCACACTTTCTGAGAAACACTGAGAATCCTGCCATGATCAATGCACACTCTGCTTTACTTTGCTGTGGTCATTCGAGCTGGTTGTGTTTTTTATTTTATATATATATATATATATATATATATATATATATATATATATATATATATATATATATATATATATATATATATATATATATATTCCCTGCCCTTCTGTCTTTTCCCTTTTTATTCTTTCTCTCCCCCTCTTTTCTTGGTCCACCTAACCCCAATAATTATCACTTTGCATATTGTTATAATTTTTATAAATGTAATTTGAACTGTACATAAAAACAAAGTTGTCCTCCAAAGATGGGGGGGTGGAGGTGGGCCATAAAAAACTTATTGTACAAGTGAAATGTTTAGTTGAATTAGTCCATGATCCATAATTCTTAACAACTGCATATAATGACATTGAGAAACATAAAGCGTGGTCAAAAAGTGTTTTACCAAGCTCCCCTCTTACCTTTCCCCAAACTATCCGTCATATAACATCTCCCCTCGTGACCAAAAACTCAGGTGCTTCATTATTCAAAAGAAAAGTAAAAGGACGTATGTGAGCATGTGAAAAAAAAGTGTGTGTGAGCGTGCACGTATGTGAGCATGTGAAAAAAGAGTGCGTGTGTGACCGTGCACGTATGAGAGTATGTGAAAAAAAGAGTGCGTGTGTGAGCGTGCACGTATGTGAGCGTGTAAAAAAAGTGTGAGTGTGTGAGCGTGCACGTATGAGAGTGTGTGAAAAAAGAGTGCGTGTGGGAAAAAAGAGTGCATGTGAGCGTGCACGTATGTGAGCATGTGAAAAAAGAGTGCGTGTGTGAGCGTGCACGTATGTGAGTGTGTGAAAAAAGAGTGCGTGTGTGAGTGTGCACGTATGTGAGCGTGTGAAAAAAGTGTGAGTGTGTGAGCGTGCACGTATGAGAGTGTGTGAAAAAAGAGTGCGTGTGGGAAAAAAGAGTACATGTGAGCGTGCACATATGTGAGCATGTGAAAAAAGAGTGCGTGTGTGAGCGTGCACATATGTGAGCGTGTGAAAAAAGTGTGTGAGAGCGTGCACGTATGTGAGCATGTGCGAAATAGGGTGCGTGTGTGAGCGTGCACGTATGTGAACGTGTGCAAAAAAAGTGCGTGTGTGCACGCTCACACACACACTCTTTTTTTCACACACGCATGTGTGCACACTTTCTGAGAAACACTGAGAATCCTGGCATGATCAATGCACACTCTGCTTTACTTTGCTGTGGTCATTCGAGCTGGTTGTGTTTTTTATTTTTTGCTTTTATTATATATATATATATATATATATATATATATATATATATATATATATATATATATAGAGAGAGAGAGAGAGAGAGAGAGAGAGAGAGAGAAAGAATAAGAGAGAAAGAATAAAAAGGGAAAAGACAAGGGCAGGGAATATATACATATATATATATATGTATATATTCCCTGCCCTTCTGTCTTTTCCCTTTTTATTCTTTCTCTCCCCCTCTTTTCTTGGTCCACCTAACCCCAATAATTATCACTTTGCATATTGTTATAATTTTTATAAATGTAATTTGAACTGTACATAAAAACAAAGTTGTCCTCCAAAGATGGGGGGGTGGAGGTGGGCCATAAAAAACTTATTGTACAAGTGAAATGTTTAGTTGAATTAGTCCATGATCCATAATTCTTAACAACTGCATATAATGACATTGAGAAACATAAAGCGTGGTCAAAAAGTGTTTTACCAAGCTCCCCTCTTACCTTTCCCCAAACTATCCGTCATATAACATCTCCCCTCGTGACCAAAAACTCAGGTGCTTCATTATTCAAAAGAAAAGTAAAAGGACGTATGTGAGCATGTGAAAAAAAAGTGTGTGTGAGCGTGCACGTATGTGAGCATGTGAAAAAAGAGTGCGTGTGTGACCGTGCACGTATGAGAGTATGTGAAAAAAAGAGTGCGTGTGTGAGCGTGCACGTATGTGAGCGTGTAAAAAAAGTGTGAGTGTGTGAGCGTGCACGTATGAGAGTGTGTGAAAAAAGAGTGCGTGTGGGAAAAAAGAGTGCATGTGAGCGTGCACGTATGTGAGCATGTGAAAAAAGAGTGCGTGTGTGAGCGTGCACGTATGTGAGTGTGTGAAAAAAGAGTGCGTGTGTGAGTGTGCACGTATGTGAGCGTGTGAAAAAAGTGTGAGTGTGTGAGCGTGCACGTATGAGAGTGTGTGAAAAAAGAGTGCGTGTGGGAAAAAAGAGTACATGTGAGCGTGCACATATGTGAGCATGTGAAAAAAGAGTGCGTGTGTGAGCGTGCACATATGTGAGCGTGTGAAAAAAGTGTGTGAGAGCGTGCACGTATGTGAGCATGTGCGAAAAAAGGGTGCGTGTGTGAGCGTGCACGTATGTGAACGTGTGCAAAAAAAGTGCGTGTGTGCACGCTCACACACACACTCTTTTTTTCACACACGCATGTGTGCACACTTTCTGAGAAACACTGAGAATCCTGGCATGATCAATGCACACTCTGCTTTACTTTGCTGTGGTCATTCGAGCTGGTTGTGTTTTTTATTTTTTGCTTTTATTATATATATATATATATATATATATATATATATATATATATATATATATATATATATATATATATATATATATAGAGAGAGAGAGAGAGAGAGAGAGAGAGAGAGAGAGAGAGAAAGAATAAGAGAGAAAGAATAAAAAGGGAAAAGACAGAAGGGCAGGGAATATATACATATATATATATATGTATATATTCCCTGCCCTTCTGTCTTTTCCCTTTTTATTCTTTCTCTCCCCCTCTTTTCTTGGTCCACCTAACCCCAATAATTATCACTTTGCATATTGTTATAATTTTTATAAATGTAATTTGAACTGTACATAAAAACAAAGTTGTCCTCCAAAGATGGGGGGGTGGAGGTGGGCCATAAAAAACTTATTGTACAAGTGAAATGTTTAGTTGAATTAGTCCATGATCCATAATTCTTAACAACTGCATATAATGACATTGAGAAACATAAAGCGTGGTCAAAAAGTGTTTTACCAAGCTCCCCTCTTACCTTTCCCCAAACTATCCGTCATATAACATCTCCCCTTGTGACCAAAAACGCAGGTGCTTCATTATTCAAAAGAAAAGTAAAAGGACGTATGTGAGCATGTGAAAAAAAAGTGTGTGTGAGCGTGCACGTATGTGAGCATGTGAAAAAAGTGAGTGTGAGCGTGCACGTATGAGAGTGTGTGAAAAAAGAGTGCGTGTGGGAAAAAAGAGTGCATGTGTGCGTGCACGTATGTGAGCATGTGAAAAAAGTGTGTGTGAGCGTGCACGTATGTGAGCATGTGAAAAAAGAGTGCGTGTGTGACCGTGCACGTATGAGAGTATGTGAAAAAAAGAGTGCGTGTGTGAGCGTGCACGTATGTGAGTGTGTGAAAAAAGAGTGCGTGTGTGAGCGTGCACGTGTGTGAGCGTGCACGTATGTGAGCGTGTGAAAAAAGTGTGAGTGTGTGAGCGTGCATGTATGAGAGTGTGTGAAAAAAGAGTGCGTGTGGGAAAAAAAAGTGCATGTGAGCGTGCACGTATGTGAGCATGTGAAAAAAGAGTGCGTGTGTGAGCGTGCACGTATGTGAGTGTGTGAAAAAAGAGTGCGTGTGTGAGTGTGCACGTATGTGAGCGTGTGAAAAAAGTGTGAGTGTGTGAGCGTGCACGTATGAGAGTGTGTGAAAAAAGAGTGCGTGTGGGAAAAAAGAGTACATGTGAGCGTGCACATATGTGAGCATGTGAAAAAAGAGTGCGTGTGTGAGCGTGCACATATGTGAGCGTGTGAAAAAAGTGTGTGAGAGCGTGCACGTATGTGAGCATGTGCGAAAAAAGGGTGCGTGTGTGAGCGTGCACGTATGTGAACGTGTGCAAAAAAAGTGCGTGTGTGCACGCTCACACACACACTCTTTTTTTCACACACGCATGTGTGCACACTTTCTGAGAAACACTGAGAATCCTGGCATGATCAATGCACACTCTGCTTTACTTTGCTGTGGTCATTCGAGCTGGTTGTGTTTTTTATTTTTTGCTTTTATTTTATATATATATATATATATATATATATATATATATATATATATATATATATATATATATATATATATAGAGAGAGAGAGAGAGAGAGAGAGAGAGAGAGAAAGAATAAGAGAGAAAGAATAAAAAGGGAAAAGACAGAAGGGCAGGGAATATATACATATATATATATATGTATATATTCCCTGCCCTTCTGTCTTTTCCCTTTTTATTCTTTCTCTCCCCCTCTTTTCTTGGTCCACCTAACCCCAATAATTATCACTTTGCATATTGTTATAATTTTTATAAATGTAATTTGAACTGTACATAAAAACAAAGTTGTCCTCCAAAGATGGGGGGGTGGAGGTGGGCCATAAAAAACTTATTGTACAAGTGAAATGTTTAGTTGAATTAGTCCATGATCCATAATTCTTAACAACTGCATATAATGACATTGAGAAACATAAAGCGTGGTCAAAAAGTGTTTTACCAAGCTCCCCTCTTACCTTTCCCCAAACTATCCGTCATATAACATCTCCCCTTGTGACCAAAAACTCAGGTGCTTCATTATTCAAAAGAAAAGTAAAAGGACGTATGTGAGCATGTGAAAAAAAAGTGTGTGTGAGCGTGCACGTATGTGAGCATGTGAAAAAAGTGAGTGTGTGAGCGTGCACGTATGAGAGTGTGTGAAAAAAGAGTGCGTGTGGGAAAAAAGAGTGCATGTGTGCGTGCACGTATGTGAGCATGTGAAAAAAGTGTGTGTGAGCGTGCACGTATGTGAGCATGTGAAAAAAGAGTGCGTGTGTGACCGTGCACGTATGAGAGTATGTGAAAAAAAGAGTGCGTGTGTGAGCGTGCACGTATGTGAGTGTGTGAAAAAAGAGTGCGTGTGTGAGCGTGCACGTGTGTGAGCGTGCACGTATGTGAGCGTGTGAAAAAAGTGTGAGTGTGTGAGCGTGCATGTATGAGAGTGTGTGAAAAAAGAGTGCGTGTGGGAAAAAAAAGTGCATGTGAGCGTGCACATATGTGAGCATGTGAAAAAAGAGTGCGTGTGTGAGCGTGCACATATGTGAGCGTGTGAAAAAAGTGTGTGAGAGCGTGCACGTATGTGAGCATGTGCGAAAAAAGGGTGCGTGTGTGAGCGTGCACGTATGTGAACGTGTGCAAAAAAAGTGCGTGTGTGCACGCTCACACATGCCCTTTTTTTCACACACGCATGTGTGCACACTTTCTGAGAAACACTGAGAATCCTGGCATGATCAATGCACACTCTGCTTTACTTTGCTGTGGTCATTCGAGCTGGTTGTGTTTTTTATTATATATATATATATATATATATATATATATATATATATATATATATATATATATATATATATATATATATATATATATATTCCCTGCCCTTCTGTCTTTTCCCTTTTTATTCTTTCTCTCCCCCTCTTTTCTTGGTCCACCTAACCCCAATAATTATCACTTTGCATATTGTTATAATTTTTATAAATGTAATTTGAACTGTACATAAAAACAAAGTTGTCCTCCAAAGATGGGGGGGTGGAGGTGGGCCATAAAAAACTTATTGTACAAGTGAAATGTTTAGTTGAATTAGTCCATGATCCATAATTCTTAACAACTGCATATAATGACATTGAGAAACATAAAGCGTGGTCAAAAAGTGTTTTACCAAGCTCCCCTCTTACCTTTCCCCAAACTATCCGTCATATAACATCTCCCCTCGTGACCAAAAACTCAGGTGCTTCATTATTCAAAAGAAAAGTAAAAGGACGTATGTGAGCATGTGAAAAAAAAGTGTGTGTGAGCGTGCACGTATGTGAGCATGTGAAAAAAGAGTGCGTGTGTGACCGTGCACGTATGAGAGTATGTGAAAAAAAGAGTGCATGTGTGAGCGTGCACGTATGTGAGTGTGTGAAAAAAGAGTGCGTGTGTGAGTGTGCACGTATGTGAGCGTGTGAAAAAAGTGTGAGTGTGTGAGCGTGCACGTATGAGAGTGTGTGAAAAAAGAGTGCGTGTGGGAAAAAAGAGTACATGTGAGCGTGCACATATGTGAGCATGTGAAAAAAGAGTGCGTGTGTGAGCGTGCACATATGTGAGCGTGTGAAAAAAGTGTGTGAGAGCGTGCACGTATGTGAGCATGTGCGAAAAAAGGGTGCGTGTGTGAGCGTGCACGTATGTGAACGTGTGCAAAAAAAAGTGCGTGTGTGCACGCTCACACACACACTCTTTTTTTCACACACGCATGTGTGCACACTTTCTGAGAAACACTGAGAATCCTGGCATGATCAATGCACACTCTGCTTTACTTTGCTGTGGTCATTCGAGCTGGTTGTGTTTTTTATTTTTTGCTTTTATTATATATATATATATATATATATATATATATATATATATAGAGAGAGAGAGAGAGAGAGAGAAAGAATAAGAGAGAAAGAATAAAAAGGGAAAAGACAGAAGGGCAGGGAATATATACATATATATATATATGTATATATTCCCTGCCCTTCTGTCTTTTCCCTTTTTATTCTTTCTCTCCCCCTCTTTTCTTGGTCCACCTAACCCCAATAATTATCACTTTGCATATTGTTATAATTTTTATAAATGTAATTTGAACTGTACATAAAAACAAAGTTGTCCTCCAAAGATGGGGGGGTGGAGGTGGGCCATAAAAAACTTATTGTACAAGTGAAATGTTTAGTTGAATTAGTCCATGATCCATAATTCTTAACAACTGCATATAATGACATTGAGAAACATAAAGCGTGGTCAAAAAGTGTTTTACCAAGCTCCCCTCTTACCTTTCCCCAAACTATCCGTCATATAACATCTCCCCTCGTGACCAAAAACTCAGGTGCTTCATTATTCAAAAGAAAAGTAAAAGGACGTATGTGAGCATGTGAAAAAAAAGTGTGTGTGAGCGTGCACGTATGTGAGCATGTGAAAAAAGAGTGCGTGTGTGACCGTGCACGTATGAGAGTATGTGAAAAAAAGAGTGCATGTGTGAGCGTGCACGTATGTGAGTGTGTGAAAAAAGAGTGCGTGTGTGAGTGTGCACGTATGTGAGCGTGTGAAAAAAGTGTGAGTGTGTGAGCGTGCACGTATGAGAGTGTGTGAAAAAAGAGTGCGTGTGGGAAAAAAGAGTACATGTGAGCGTGCACATATGTGAGCATGTGAAAAAAGAGTGCGTGTGTGAGCGTGCACATATGTGAGCGTGTGAAAAAAGTGTGTGAGAGCGTGCACGTATGTGAGCATGTGCGAAAAAAGGGTGCGTGTGTGAGCGTGCACGTATGTGAACGTGTGCAAAAAAAAGTGCGTGTGTGCACGCTCACACACACACTCTTTTTTTCACACACGCATGTGTGCACACTTTCTGAGAAACACTGAGAATCCTGGCATGATCAATGCACACTCTGCTTTACTTTGCTGTGGTCATTCGAGCTGGTTGTGTTTTTTATTTTTTGCTTTTATTATATATATATATATATATATATATATATATATATATATATATATATAGAGAGAGAGAGAGAGAGAGAGAGAGAGAGAGAGAAAGAATAAGAGAGAAAGAATAAAAAGGGAAAAGACAGAAGGGCAGGGAATATATACATATATATATATATGTATATATTCCCTGCCCTTCTGTCTTTTCCCTTTTTATTCTTTCTCTCCCCCTCTTTTCTTGGTCCACCTAACCCCAATAATTATCACTTTGCATATTGTTATAATTTTTATAAATGTAATTTGAACTGTACATAAAAACAAAGTTGTCCTCCAAAGATGGGGGGGTGGAGGTGGGCCATAAAAAACTTATTGTACAAGTGAAATGTTTAGTTGAATTAGTCCATGATCCATAATTCTTAACAACTGCATATAATGACATTGAGAAACATAAAGCGTGGTCAAAAAGTGTTTTACCAAGCTCCCCTCTTACCTTTCCCCAAACTATCCGTCATATAACATCTCCCCTTGTGACCAAAAACTCAGGTGCTTCATTATTCAAAAGAAAAGTAAAAGGACGTATGTGAGCATGTGAAAAAAAAGTGTGTGTGAGCGTGCACGTATGTGAGCATGTGAAAAAAGTGAGTGTGTGAGCGTGCACGTATGAGAGTGTGTGAAAAAAGAGTGCGTGTGGGAAAAAAGAGTGCATGTGTGCGTGCACGTATGTGAGCATGTGAAAAAAGTGTGTGTGAGCGTGCACGTATGTGAGCATGTGAAAAAAGAGTGCGTGTGTGACCGTGCACGTATGAGAGTATGTGAAAAAAAGAGTGCGTGTGTGAGCGTGCACGTATGTGAGTGTGTGAAAAAAGAGTGCGTGTGTGAGCGTGCACGTGTGTGAGCGTGCACGTATGTGAGCGTGTGAAAAAAGTGTGTGTGTGAGCGTGCATGTATGAGAGTGTGTGAAAAAAGAGTGCGTGTGGGAAAAAAAAGTGCATGTGAGCGTGCACATATGTGAGCATGTGAAAAAAGAGTGCGTGTGTGACCGTGCACGTATGAGAGTATGTGAAAAAAAGAGTGCGTGTGTGAGCGTGCACGTATGTGAGCGTGTAAAAAAAGTGTGTGTGTGAGCGTGCACGTATGAGAGTGTGTGAAAAAAGAGTGCGTGTGGGAAAAAAGAGTGCATGTGAGCGTGCACGTATGTGAGCATGTGAAAAAAGAGTGCGTGTGTGAGCGTGCACGTATGTGAGTGTGTGAAAAAAGAGTGCGTGTGTGAGTGTGCACGTATGTGAGCGTGTGAAAAAAGTGTGAGTGTGTGAGCGTGCACGTATGAGAGTGTGTGAAAAAAGTGCGTGTGGGAAAAAAGAGTACATGTGAGCGTGCACATATGTGAGCATGTGAAAAAAGAGTGCGTGTGTGAGCGTGCACATATGTGAGCGTGTGAAAAAAGTGTGTGAGAGCGTGCACGTATGTGAGCATGTGCGAAAAAAGGGTGCGTGTGTGAGCGTGCACGTATGTGAACGTGTGCAAAAAAAAGTGCGTGTGTGCACGCTCACACACACACTCTTTTTTTCACACACGCATGTGTGCACACTTTCTGAGAAACACTGAGAATCCTGGCATGATCAATGCACACTCTGCTTTACTTTGCTGTGGTCATTCGAGCTGGTTGTGTTTTTTATTTTATATATATATATTCCCTGCCCTTCTGTCTTTTCCCTTTTTATTCTTTCTCTCCCCCTCTTTTCTTGGTCCACCTAACCCCAATAATTATCACTTTGCATATTGTTATAATTTTTATAAATGTAATTTGAACTGTACATAAAAACAAAGTTGTCCTCCAAAGATGGGGGGTGGAGGTGGGCCATAAAAAACTTATTGTACAAGTGAAATGTTTAGTTGAATTAGTCCATGATCCATAATTCTTAACAACTGCATATAATGACATTGAGAAACATAAAGCGTGGTCAAAAAGTGTTTTACCAAGCTCCCCTCTTACCTTTCCCCAAACTATCCGTCATATAACATCTCCCCTCGTGACCAAAAACTCAGGTGCTTCATTATTCAAAAGAAAAGTAAAAGGACGTATGTGAGCATGTGAAAAAAAAGTGTGTGTGAGCGTGCACGTATGTGAGCATGTGAAAAAAGTGAGTGTGTGAGCGTGCACGTATGAGAGTGTGTGAAAAAAGAGTGCGTGTGGGAAAAAAGAGTGCATGTGTGCGTGCATGTATGTGAGCATGTGAAAAAAGTGTGTGTGAGCGTGCACGTATGTGAGCATGTGAAAAAAGAGTGCGTGTGTGACCGTGCACGTATGAGAGTATGTGAAAAAAAGAGCGTGTGTGAGCGTGCACGTATGTGAGCGTGTAAAAAAAGTGTGAGTGTGTGAGCGTGCACGTATGAGAGTGTGTGAAAAAAGAGTGCGTGTGGGAAAAAAGAGTGCATGTGAGCGTGCACGTATGTGAGCATGTGAAAAAAGAGTGCGTGTGTGAGCGTGCACGTATGTGAGTGTGTGAAAAAAGAGTGCGTGTGTGAGTGTGCACGTATGTGAGCGTGTGAAAAAAGTGTGAGTGTGTGAGCGTGCACGTATGAGAGTGTGTGAAAAAAGAGTGCGTGTGGGAAAAAAGAGTACATGTGAGCGTGCACATATGTGAGCATGTGAAAAAAGAGTGCGTGTGTGAGCGTGCACATATGTGAGCGTGTGAAAAAAGTGTGTGAGAGCGTGCACGTATGTGAGCATGTGCGAAAAAAGGGTGCGTGTGTGAGCGTGCACGTATGTGAACGTGTGCAAAAAAAAGTGCGTGTGTGCACGCTCACACACACACTCTTTTTTTCACACACGCATGTGTGCACACTTTCTGAGAAACACTGAGAATCCTGGCATGATCAATGCACACTCTGCTTTACTTTGCTGTGGTCATTCGAGCTGGTTGTGTTTTTTATTTTTTGCTTTTATTATATATATATATATATATATATATATATATATATATATAGAGAGAGAGAGAGAGAGAGAGAGAAAGAATAAGAGAGAAAGAATAAAAAGGGAAAAGACAGAAGGGCAGGGAATATATACATATATATATATATATGTATATATTCCCTGCCCTTCTGTCTTTTCCCTTTTTATTCTTTCTCTCCCCCTCTTTTCTTGGTCCACCTAACCCCAATAATTATCACTTTGCATATTGTTATAATTTTTATAAATGTAATTTGAACTGTACATAAAAACAAAGTTGTCCTCCAAAGATGGGGGGATGGAGGTGGGCCATAAAAAACTTATTGTACAAGTGAAATGTTTAGTTGAATTAGTCCATGATCCATAATTCTTAACAACTGCATATAATGACATTGAGAAACATAAAGCGTGGTCAAAAAGTGTTTTACCAAGCTCCCCTCTTACCTTTCCCCAAACTATCCGTCATATAACATCTCCCCTTGTGACCAAAAACTCAGGTGCTTCATTATTCAAAAGAAAAGTAAAAGGACGTATGTGAGCATGTGAAAAAAAAGTGTGTGTGAGCGTGCACGTATGTGAGCATGTGAAAAAAGTGAGTGTGTGAGCGTGCACGTATGAGAGTGTGTGAAAAAAGAGTGCGTGTGGGAAAAAAGAGTGCATGTGTGCGTGCACGTATGTGAGCATGTGAAAAAAGTGTGTGTGAGCGTGCACGTATGTGAGCATGTGAAAAAAGAGTGCGTGTGTGACCGTGCACGTATGAGAGTATGTGAAAAAAGAGTGCGTGTGTGAGCGTGCACGTATGTGAGTGTGTGAAAAAAGAGTGCGTGTGTGAGCGTGCACGTGTGTGAGCGTGCACGTATGTGAGCGTGTGAAAAAAGTGTGAGTGTGTGAGCGTGCATGTATGAGAGTGTGTGAAAAAAGAGTGCGTGTGGGAAAAAAAAGTGCATGTGAGCGTGCACATATGTGAGCATGTGAAAAAAGAGTGCGTGTGTGAGCGTGCACATATGTGAGCGTGTGAAAAAAGTGTGTGAGAGCGTGCACGTATGTGAGCATGTGCGAAAAAAGGGTGCGTGTGTGAGCGTGCACGTATGTGAACGTGTGCAAAAAAAGTGCGTGTGTGCACGCTCACACATGCCCTTTTTTTCACACACGCATGTGTGCACACTTTCTGAGAAACACTGAGAATCCTGGCATGATCAATGCACACTCTGCTTTACTTTGCTGTGGTCATTCGAGCTGGTTGTGTTTTTTATTATATATATATATATATATATATATATATATATATATATATATATATATATATATATATATTCCCTGCCCTTCTGTCTTTTCCCTTTTTATTCTTTCTCTCCCCCTCTTTTCTTGGTCCACCTAACCCCAATAATTATCACTTTGCATATTGTTATAATTTTTATAAATGTAATTTGAACTGTACATAAAAACAAAGTTGTCCTCCAAAGATGGGGGGGTGGAGGTGGGCCATAAAAAACTTATTGTACAAGTGAAATGTTTAGTTGAATTAGTCCATGATCCATAATTCTTAACAACTGCATATAATGACATTGAGAAACATAAAGCGTGGTCAAAAAGTGTTTTACCAAGCTCCCCTCTTACCTTTCCCCAAACTATCCGTCATATAACATCTCCCCTCGTGACCAAAAACTCAGGTGCTTCATTATTCAAAAGAAAAGTAAAAGGACGTATGTGAGCATGTGAAAAAAAAGTGTGTGTGAGCGTGCACGTATGTGAGCATGTGAAAAAAGTGAGTGTGTGAGCGTGCACGTATGAGAGTGTGTGAAAAAAGAGTGCGTGTGGGAAAAAAGAGTGCATGTGTGCGTGCACGTATGTGAGCATGTGAAAAAAGTGTGTGTGAGCGTGCACGTATGTGAGCATGTGAAAAAAGAGTGCGTGTGTGACCGTGCACGTATGAGAGTATGTGAAAAAAAGAGTGCGTGTGTGAGCGTGCACGTATGTGAGTGTGTGAAAAAAGAGTGCGTGTGTGAGCGTGCACGTGTGTGAGCGTGCACGTATGTGAGCGTGTGAAAAAAGTGTGAGTGTGTGAGCGTGCATGTATGAGTGTGTGAAAAAAGAGTGCGTGTGGGAAAAAAAAGTGCATGTGAGCGTGCACATATGTGAGCATGTGAAAAAAGAGTGCGTGTGTGAGCGTGCACATATGTGAGCGTGTGAAAAAAGTGTGTGAGAGCGTGCACGTATGTGAGCATGTGCGAAAAAAGGGTGCGTGTGTGAGCGTGCACGTATGTGAACGTGTGCAAAAAAAGTGCGTGTGTGCACGCTCACACATGCCCTTTTTTTCACACACGCATGTGTGCACACTTTCTGAGAAACACTGAGAATCCTGGCATGATCAATGCACACTCTGCTTTACTTTGCTGTGGTCATTCGAGCTGGTTGTGTTTTTTATTATATATATATATATATATATATATATATATATATATATATATATATATATATATATATATATATATATATATATATATATTCCCTGCCCTTCTGTCTTTTCCCTTTTTATTCTTTCTCTCCCCCTCTTTTCTTGGTCCACCTAACCCCAATAATTATCACTTTGCATATTGTTATAATTTTTATAAATGTAATTTGAACTGTACATAAAAACAAAGTTGTCCTCCAAAGATGGGGGGGTGGAGGTGGGCCATAAAAAACTTATTGTACAAGTGAAATGTTTAGTTGAATTAGTCCATGATCCATAATTCTTAACAACTGCATATAATGACATTGAGAAACATAAAGCGTGGTCAAAAAGTGTTTTACCAAGCTCCCCTCTTACCTTTCCCCAAACTATCCGTCATATAACATCTCCCCTCGTGACCAAAAACTCAGGTGCTTCATTATTCAAAAGAAAAGTAAAAGGACGTATGTGAGCATGTGAAAAAAAAGTGTGTGTGAGCGTGCACGTATGTGAGCATGTGAAAAAAGAGTGCGTGTGTGACCGTGCACGTATGAGAGTATGTGAAAAAAAGAGTGCGTGTGTGAGCGTGCACGTATGTGAGCGTGTAAAAAAAGTGTGAGTGTGTGAGCGTGCACGTATGAGAGTGTGTGAAAAAAGAGTGCGTGTGGGAAAAAAGAGTGCATGTGAGCGTGCACGTATGTGAGCATGTGAAAAAAGAGTGCGTGTGTGAGCGTGCACGTATGTGAGTGTGTGAAAAAAGAGTGCGTGTGTGAGTGTGCACGTATGTGAGCGTGTGAAAAAAGTGTGAGTGTGTGAGCGTGCACGTATGAGAGTGTGTGAAAAAAGAGTGCGTGTGGGAAAAAAGAGTACATGTGAGCGTGCACATATGTGAGCATGTGAAAAAAGAGTGCGTGTGTGAGCGTGCACATATGTGAGCGTGTGAAAAAAGTGTGTGAGAGCGTGCACGTATGTGAGCATGTGCGAAAAAAGGGTGCGTGTGTGAGCGTGCACATATGTGAACGTGTGCAAAAAAAAGTGCGTGTGTGCACGCTCACACACACACTCTTTTTTTCACACACGCATGTGTGCACACTTTCTGAGAAACACTGAGAATCCTGGCATGATCAATGCACACTGCTTTACTTTGCTGTGGTCATTCGAGCTGGTTGTGTTTTTTATTTTTTGCTTTTATTATATATATATATATATGTATATATATATATATATATATATATAGAGAGAGAGAGAGAGAGAGAAAGAATAAGAGAGAAAGAATAAAAAGGGAAAAGACAGAAGGGCAGGGAATATATACATATATATATATATGTATATATTCCCTGCCCTTCTGTCTTTTCCCTTTTTATTCTTTCTCTCCCCCTCTTTTCTTGGTCCACCTAACCCCAATAATTTTCACTTTGCATATTGTTATAATTTTTATAAATGTAATTTGAACTGTACATAAAAACAAAGTTGTCCTCCAAAGATGGGGGGGTGGAGGTGGGCCATAAAAAACTTATTGTACAAGTGAAATGTTTAGTTGAATTAGTCCATGATCCATAATTCTTAACAACTGCATATAATGACATTGAGAAACATAAAGCGTGGTCAAAAAGTGTTTTACCAAGCTCCCCTCTTACCTTTCCCCAAACTATCCGTCATATAACATCTCCCCTTGTGACCAAAAACTCAGGTGCTTCATTATTCAAAAGAAAAGTAAAAGGACGTATGTGAGCATGTGAAAAAAAAGTGTGTGTGAGCGTGCACGTATGTGAGCATGTGAAAAAAGTGAGTGTGTGAGCGTGCACGTATGAGAGTGTGTGAAAAAAGAGTGCGTGTGGGAAAAAAGAGTGCATGTGTGCGTGCACGTATGTGAGCATGTGAAAAAAGTGTGTGTGAGCGTGCACGTATGTGAGCATGTGAAAAAAGAGTGCGTGTGTGACCGTGCACGTATGAGAGTATGTGAAAAAAAGAGTGCGTGTGTGAGCGTGCACGTATGTGAGTGTGTGAAAAAAGAGTGCGTGTGTGAGCGTGCACGTGTGTGAGCGTGCACGTATGTGAGCGTGTGAAAAAAGTGTGAGTGTGTGAGCGTGCATGTATGAGAGTGTGTGAAAAAAGAGTGCGTGTGGGAAAAAAAGTGCATGTGAGCGTGCACATATGTGAGCATGTGAAAAAAGAGTGCGTGTGTGAGCGTGCACATATGTGAGCGTGTGAAAAAAGTGTGTGAGAGCGTGCACGTATGTGAGCATGTGCGAAAAAAGGGTGCGTGTGTGAGCGTGCACGTATGTGAACGTGTGCAAAAAAAGTGCGTGTGTGCACGCTCACACATGCCCTTTTTTTCACACACGCATGTGTGCACACTTTCTGAGAAACACTGAGAATCCTGGCATGATCAATGCACACTCTGCTTTACTTTGCTGTGGTCATTCGAGCTGGTTGTGTTTTTTATTATATATATATATATATATATATATATATATATATATATATTCCCTGCCCTTCTGTCTTTTCCCTTTTTATTCTTTCTCTCCCCCTCTTTTCTTGGTCCACCTAACCCCAATAATTATCACTTTGCATATTGTTATAATTTTTATAAATGTAATTTGAACTGTACATAAAAACAAAGTTGTCCTCCAAAGATGGGGGGTGGAGGTGGGCCATAAAAAACTTATTGTACAAGTGAAATGTTTAGTTGAATTAGTCCATGATCCATAATTCTTAACAACTGCATATAATGACATTGAGAAACATAAAGCGTGGTCAAAAAGTGTTTTACCAAGCTCCCCTCTTACCTTTCCCCAAACTATCCGTCATATAACATCTCCCCTCGTGACCAAAAACTCAGGTGCTTCATTATTCAAAAGAAAAGTAAAAGGACGTATGTGAGCATGTGAAAAAAAAGTGTGTGTGAGCGTGCACGTATGTGAGCATGTGAAAAAAGAGTGCGTGTGTGACCGTGCACGTATGAGAGTATGTGAAAAAAAGAGTGCGTGTGTGAGCGTGCACGTATGTGAGCGTGTAAAAAAAGTGTGAGTGTGTGAGCGTGCACGTATGAGAGTGTGTGAAAAAAGAGTGCGTGTGGGAAAAAAGAGTGCATGTGAGCGTGCACGTATGTGAGCATGTGAAAAAAGAGTGCGTGTGTGAGCGTGCACGTATGTGAGTGTGTGAAAAAAGAGTGCGTGTGTGAGTGTGCACGTATGTGAGCGTGTGAAAAAAGTGTGAGTGTGTGAGCGTGCACGTATGAGAGTGTGTGAAAAAAGAGTGCGTGTGGGAAAAAAGAGTACATGTGAGCGTGCACATATGTGAGCATGTGAAAAAAGTGTGTGAGAGCGTGCACGTATGTGAGCATGTGCGAAAAAAGGGTGCGTGTGTGAGCGTGCACATATGTGAGCGTGTGAAAAAAGTGTGTGAGAGCGTGCACGTATGTGAGCATGTGCGAAAAAAGGGTGCGTGTGTGAGCGTGCACGTATGTGAACGTGTGCAAAAAAAAGTGCGTGTGTGCACGCTCACACACACACTCTTTTTTTCACACACGCATGTGTGCACACTTTCTGAGAAACACTGAGAATCCTGGCATGATCAATGCACACTGCTTTACTTTGCTGTGGTCATTCGAGCTGGTTGTGTTTTTTATTTTTTGCTTTTATTATATATATATATATATATATATATATATATGTATATATTCCCTGCCCTTCTGTCTTTTCCCTT
Organism: Brachyhypopomus gauderio; assembly: GCF_052324685.1. Taxonomy (NCBI): domain Eukaryota; kingdom Metazoa; phylum Chordata; class Actinopteri; order Gymnotiformes; family Hypopomidae; genus Brachyhypopomus; species Brachyhypopomus gauderio. The sequence goes on along the minus strand of NC_135221.1, from coordinate 18,356,583 downwards.
TTTATTCTTTCTCTCCCCCTCTTTTCTTGGTCCACCTAACCCCAATAATTATCACTTTGCATATTGTTATAATTTTTATAAATGTAATTTGAACTGTACATAAAAACAAAGTTGTCCTCCAAAGATGGGGGGGTGGAGGTGGGCCATAAAAAACTTATTGTACAAGTGAAATGTTTAGTTGAATTAGTCCATGATCCATAATTCTTAACAACTGCATATAATGACATTGAGAAACATAAAGCGTGGTCAAAAAGTGTTTTACCAAGCTCCCCTCTTACCTTTCCCCAAACTATCCGTCATATAACATCTCCCCTTGTGACCAAAAACTCAGGTGCTTCATTATTCAAAAGAAAAGTAAAAGGACGTATGTGAGCATGTGAAAAAAAAATGTGTGTGAGCGTGCACGTATGTGAGCATGTGAAAAAAGTGAGTGTGTGAGCGTGCACGTATGAGAGTGTGTGAAAAAAGAGTGCGTGTGGGAAAAAAGAGTGCATGTGTGCGTGCACGTATGTGAGCATGTGAAAAAAGTGTGTGTGAGCGTGCACGTATGTGAGCATGTGAAAAAAGAGTGCGTGTGTGAGCGTGCACGTGTGTGAGCGTGCACGTATGTGAGCGTGTGAAAAAAGTGTGAGTGTGTGAGCGTGCACGTATGTGAGTGTGTGAAAAAAGAGTGCGTGTGTGAGCGTGCACGTGTGTGAGCGTGCACGTATGTGAGCATGTGAAAAAAGTGAGTGTGTGAGCGTGCACGTATGAGAGTGTGAAAAAAGAGTGCGTGTGGGAAAAAAGTGCATGTGTGCGTGCACGTATGTGAGCATGTGAAAAAAGTGTGTGTGAGCGTGCATGTATGTGAGCATGTGAAAAAAGAGTGCGTGTGTGACCGTGCACGTATGAGAGTATGTGAAAAAAAGAGTGCGTGTGTGAGCGTGCACGTATGTGAGCGTGTGAAAAAAGTGTGAGTGTGTGAGCGTGCACGTATGTGAGTGTGTGAAAAAAGAGTGCGTGTGTGAGCGTGCACGTGTGTGAGCGTGCACGTATGTGAGCGTGTGAAAAAAGTGTGAGTGTGTGAGCGTGCACGTATGAGAGTGTGTGAAAAAAGAGTGCGTGTGGGAAAAAAGAGTGCATGTGAGCGTGCACGCATGTGAGTGTGTGAAAAAAGAGTGCGTGTGTGAGCGTGCACGTGTGTGAGCGTGCACGTATGTGAGCGTGTGAAAAAAGTGTGAGTGTGTGAGCGTGCACGTATGAGAGTGTGTGAAAAAAGAGTGCGTGTGGGAAAAAAGAGTACATGTGAGCGTGCACATATGTGAGCATGTGAAAAAAGAGTGCGTGTGTGAGCGTGCACATATGTGAGCGTGTGAAAAAAGTGTGTGAGAGCGTGCACGTATGTGACCATGTGCGAAAAAAGGGTGCGTGTGTGAGCGTGCACGTATGTGAACGTGTGCAAAAAAAGTGCGTGTGTGCACGCTCACACACGCACTCTTTTTTTCACACTCGCATGTGTGCACACTTTCTGAGAAACACTGAGAATCCTGGCATGATCAATGCACACTCTGCTTTACTTTGCTGTGGTCATTTGAGCTGGGTGTGTTTTTTTTTTGCTTTTATTATATATATATATATATATATATATGTATATATTCCCTGCCCTTCTGTCTTTTCCCTTTTTATTCTTTCTCTCCCCCTCTTTTCTTGGTCCACCTAACCCCAATGATTATCACTTTGCATATTGTTATACTTTTTATAAATGTAATTTGAACTGTACATAAAAACAAAGTTGTCCTCCAAAGATGGGGGGGTAGAGGTGGGCCATAAAAAAACTTATTGTACAAGTGAAATGTTTAGTTGAATTAGTCCATGATCCATAATTCTTAACAACTGCATATAATGAAAATGAGAAACATAAAGCGTGGTCAAAAAGTGTTTTACCAAGCTCCCCTCTTACCTTTCCCCAAACTATCTGTCATATAACATCTCCCCTCGTGACCAAAAACTCAGGTGCTTCATTATTCAAAAGAAAAGTGAAAGGACGTATGTGAGCATGTGAAAAAAAAGTGTGTGTGAGCGTGCACGTATGTGAGCATGTGAAAAAAGTGTGAGTGTGTGAGCGTGCACGTATGAGAGTGTGAAAAAAGAGTGCGTGTGGGAAAAAAGAGTGCATGTGAACGTGCACATATGTGAGCATGTGAAAAAAGAGTGCATGTGAGCGTGCACGTATGTGAGCATGTGAAAAAAGTGTGTGTGAGCGTGCACGTATGTGAGCATGTGAAAAAAGAGTGCGTGTGTGACCGTGCACGTATGAGAGTATGTGAAAAAAAGAGTGCGTGTGTGAGCGTGCACGTATGTGAGCGTGTGAAAAAAGTGTGAGTGTGTGAGCGTGCACGTATGTGAGTGTGTGAAAAGAGTGCGTGTGTGAGCGTGCACGTGTGTGAGCGTGCACGTATGTGAGCGTGTGAAAAAAGTGTGAGTGTGTGAGCGTGCACGTATGAGAGTGTGAAAAAAGAGTGCGTGTGGGAAAAAAGAGTGCATGTGTGCGTGCACGTATGTGAGCATGTGAAAAAAGTGTGTGTGAGCGTGCACGTATGTGAGCATGTGAAAAAAGAGTGCGTGTGTGACCGTGCACGTATGAGAGTATGTGAAAAAAAGAGTGCGTGTGTGAGCGTGCACGTATGTGAGCGTGTGAAAAAAGTGTGAGTGTGTGAGCGTGCACGTATGTGAGTGTGTGAAAAAAGAGTGCGTGTGTGAGCGTGCACGTGTGTGAGCGTGCACGTGTGTGAGCGTGCACGTATGTGAGCGTGTGAAAAAAGTGTGAGTGTGTGAGCGTGCACGTATGTGAGTGTGTGAAAAAAGAGTGCGTGTGTGAGCGTGCACGTGTGTGAGCGTGCACGTATGTGAGCGTGTGAAAAAAGTGTGAGTGTGTGAGCGTGCACGTATGAGAGTGTGTGAAAAAAGAGTGCGTGTGGGAAAAAAGAGTGCATGTGAGCGTGCACGCATGTGAGTGTGTGAAAAAAGAGTGCGTGTGTGAGCGTGCACGTGTGTGAGCGTGCACGTATGTGAGCGTGTGAAAAAAGTGTGAGTGTGTGAGCGTGCACGTATGAGAGTGTGTGAAAAAAGAGTGCGTGTGGGAAAAAAGAGTACATGTGAGCGTGCACATATGTGAGCATGTGAAAAAAGAGTGCGTGTGTGAGCGTGCACATATGTGAGCGTGTGAAAAAAGTGTGTGAGAGCGTGCACGTATGTGACCATGTGCGAAAAAAGGGTGCGTGTGTGAGCGTGCACGTATGTGAACGTGTGCAAAAAAAGTGCGTGTGTGCACGCTCACACACGCACTCTTTTTTTCACACTCGCATGTGTGCACACTTTCTGAGAAACACTGAGAATCCTGGCATGATCAATGCACACTCTGCTTTACTTTGCTGTGGTCATTTGAGCTGGGTGTGTTTTTTTTTTGCTTTTATTATATATATATATATATATATATATATATATGTATATATTCCCTGCCCTTCTGTCTTTTCCCTTTTTATTCTTTCTCTCCCCCTCTTTTCTTGGTCCACCTAACCCCAATGATTATCACTTTGCATATTGTTATACTTTTTATAAATGTAATTTGAACTGTACATAAAAACAAAGTTGTCCTCCAAAGATGGGGGGGTAGAGGTGGGCCATAAAAAAACTTATTGTACAAGTGAAATGTTTAGTTGAATTAGTCCATGATCCATAATTCTTAACAACTGCATATAATGAAAATGAGAAACATAAAGCGTGGTCAAAAAGTGTTTTACCAAGCTCCCCTCTTACCTTTCCCCAAACTATCTGTCATATAACATCTCCCCTCGTGACCAAAAACTCAGGTGCTTCATTATTCAAAAGAAAAGTGAAAGGACGTATGTGAGCATGTGAAAAAAAAGTGTGTGTGAGCGTGCACGTATGTGAGCATGTGAAAAAAGTGTGAGTGTGTGAGCGTGCACGTATGAGAGTGTGAAAAAAGAGTGCGTGTGGGAAAAAAGAGTGCATGTGAACGTGCACATATGTGAGCATGTGAAAAAAGAGTGCATGTGAGCGTGCACGTATGTGAGCATGTGAAAAAAGTGTGTGTGAGCGTGCACGTATGTGAGCATGTGAAAAAAGAGTGCGTGTGTGACCGTGCACGTATGAGAGTATGTGAAAAAAAGAGTGCGTGTGTGAGCGTGCACGTATGTGAGCGTGTGAAAAAAGTGTGAGTGTGTGAGCGTGCACGTATGTGAGTGTGTGAAAAGAGTGCGTGTGTGAGCGTGCACGTGTGTGAGCGTGCACGTATGTGAGCGTGTGAAAAAAGTGTGAGTGTGTGAGCGTGCACGTATGAGAGTGTGAAAAAAGAGTGCGTGTGGGAAAAAAGAGTGCATGTGTGCGTGCACGTATGTGAGCATGTGAAAAAAGTGTGTGTGAGCGTGCACGTATGTGAGCATGTGAAAAAAGAGTGCGTGTGTGACCGTGCACGTATGAGAGTATGTGAAAAAAAGAGTGCGTGTGTGAGCGTGCACGTATGTGAGCGTGTGAAAAAAGTGTGAGTGTGTGAGCGTGCACGTATGTGAGTGTGTGAAAAAAGAGTGCGTGTGTGAGCGTGCACGTGTGTGAGCGTGCACGTGTGTGAGCGTGCACGTATGTGAGCGTGTGAAAAAAGTGTGAGTGTGTGAGCGTGCACGTATGAGAGTGTGTGAAAAAAGTGCGTGTGGGAAAAAAGAGTACATGTGAGCGTGCACATATGTGAGCATGTGAAAAAAGAGTGCGTGTATGAGCGTGCACATATGTGAGCGTGTGAAAAAAGTGTGTGAGAGCGTGCACGTATGTGAGCATGTGCGAAAAAAGGGTGCGTGTGTGAGCGTGCACGTATGTGAACGTGTGCAAAAAAAGTGCGTGTGTGCACGCTCACACACGCACTCTTTTTTTCACACACGCATGTGTGCACACTTTCTGAGAAACACTGAGAATCCTGGCATGATCAATGCACACTCTGCTTTACTTTGCTGTGGTCATTCGAGCTGGTTGTGTTTTTTATTTTTTGCTTTTATTATATATATATATATATGTATATATTCCCTGCCCTTCTGTCTTTTCCCTTTTTATTCTTTCTCTCCCCCTCTTTTCTTGGTCCACCTAACCCCAATAATGATCACTTTGCATATTGTTATAATTTTTATAAATGTAATTTGAACTGTACATAAAAACAAAGTTGTCCTCCAAAGATGTGGGGGTGGAGGTGGGCCATAAAAAACTTATTGTACAAGTGAAATGTTTAGTTGAATTAGTCCATGATCCATAATTCTTAACAACTGCATATAATGACATTGAGAAACATAAAGCGTGGTCAAAAAGTGTTTTACCAAGCTCCCCCCTTACCTTTCCCCAAACTATCCGTCATATAACATCTCCCCTTGTGACCAAAAACTCAGGTGCTTCATTATTCAAAAGAAAAGTAAAAGGACGTATGTGAGCATGTGAAAAAAAAGTGTGTGTGAACGTGCACGTATGTGAGCATGTGAAAAAAGTGAGTGTGTGAGCGTGCACGTATGAGAGTGTGTGAAAAAAGAGTGCGTGTGGGAAAAAAGAGTGCATGTGTGCGTGCACGTATGTGAGCATGTGAAAAAAGAGTGCGTGTGTGAGCGTGCACGTATGTGAGTGTGTGAAAAAAGAGTGCGTGTGTGAGCGTGCACGTATGTGAGCGTGTGAAAAAAGTGTGAGTGTGTGAGCGTGCACGTATGAGTGTGTGAAAAAAGAGTGCGTGTGGGAAAAAAGAGTGCATGTGAGCGTGCACATATGTGAGCATGTGAAAAAAGAGTGCGTGTGTGAGCGTGCACATATGTGAGCGTGTGAAAAAAGTGTGAGAGCGTGCACGTATGTGAGCATGTGCGAAAAAAGGGTGCGTGTGTGAGCGTGCACGTATGTGAACGTGTGCAAAAATGCGTGTGTGCACGCTCACACACGCACTCTTTTTTTCACACACGCATGTGTGCACACTTTCTGAGAAACACTGAGAATCCTGGCATGATCAATGCACACTCTGCTTTACTTTGCTGTGGTCATTTGAGCTGGTTGTGTTTTTTATTTTTTGCTTTTATTATATATATATATATATATATATATTCCCTGCCCTTCTGTCTTTTCCCTTTTTATTCTTTCTCTCCCCCTCTTTTCTTGGTCCACCTAACCCCAATAATTATCACTTTGCATATTGTTATAATTTTTATAAATGTAATTTGAACTGTACATAAAAACAAAGTTGTCCTCCAAAGATGGGGGGGGGTGGAGGTGGGCCATAAAAAAACTTATTGTACAAGTGAAATGTTTAGTTGAATTAGTCCATGATCCATAATTCTTAACAACTGCATATAATGAAATTGAGAAACATAAAGCGTGGTCAAAAAGTGTTTTACCAAGCTCCCCCCTTACCTTTCCCCAAACTATCCGTCATATAACATCTCCCCTTGTGACCAAAAACTCAGGTGCTTCATTATTCAAAAGAAAAGTAAAAGGACGTATGTGAGCATGTGAAAAAAAAGTGTGTGTGAACGTGCACGTATGTGAGCATGTGAAAAAAGTGAGTGTGTGAGCGTGCACGTATGAGAGTGTGTGAAAAAAGAGTGCGTGTGGGAAAAAAGAGTGCATGTGTGCGTGCACGTATGTGAGCATGTGAAAAAAGAGTGCGTGTGTGAGCGTGCACGTATGTGAGTGTGTGAAAAAAGAGTGCGTGTGTGAGCGTGCACGTATGTGAGCGTGTGAAAAAAGTGTGAGTGTGTGAGCGTGCACGTATGAGTGTGTGAAAAAAGAGTGCGTGTGGGAAAAAAGAGTGCATGTGAGCGTGCACATATGTGAGCATGTGAAAAAAGAGTGCGTGTGTGAGCGTGCACATATGTGAGCGTGTGAAAAAAGTGTGAGAGCGTGCACGTATGTGAGCATGTGCGAAAAAAGGGTGCGTGTGTGAGCGTGCACGTATGTGAACGTGTGCAAAAATGCGTGTGTGCACGCTCACACACGCACTCTTTTTTTCACACACGCATGTGTGCACACTTTCTGAGAAACACTGAGAATCCTGGCATGATCAATGCACACTCTGCTTTACTTTGCTGTGGTCATTTGAGCTGGTTGTGTTTTTTATTTTTTGCTTTTATTATATATATATATATATATATATATATTCCCTGCCCTTCTGTCTTTTCCCTTTTTATTCTTTCTCTCCCCCTCTTTTCTTGGTCCACCTAACCCCAATAATTATCACTTTGCATATTGTTATAATTTTTATAAATGTAATTTGAACTGTACATAAAAACAAAGTTGTCCTCCAAAGATGGGGGGGGGTGGAGGTGGGCCATAAAAAAACTTATTGTACAAGTGAAATGTTTAGTTGAATTAGTCCATGATCCATAATTCTTAACAACTGCATATAATGAAATTGAGAAACATAAAGCGTGGTCAAAAAGTGTTTTACCAAGCTCCCCTCTTACCTTTCCCCAAACTATCTGTCATATAACATCTCCCCTCGTGACCAAAAACTCAGGTGCTTCATTATTCAAAAGAAAAGTAAAAGGACGTACGTGAGCATGTGAAAAAAATTGTGTGAGCGTGCACGTATGTGAGCATGTGAAAAAAGTGTGAGTGTGTGAGCGTGCACGTATGAGAGTGTGAAAAAAGAGTGCATGTGGGAAAAAAGAGTGCATGTGTGCGTGCACGTATGTGAGCATGTGAAAAAAGTGTGTGTGAGCGTGCACGTATGTGAGCATGTGAAAAAAGAGTGCGTGTGTGACCGTGCACGTATGAGAGTATGTGAAAAAAAGAGTGCGTGTGTGAGCGTGCACGTATGTGAGTGTGTGAAAAAAGAGTGCGTGTGTGAGCGTGCACGTGTGTGAGCGTGCACGTATGTGAGCGTGTGAAAAAAGAGTGCGTGTGTGAGCGTGCACGTATGTGAGTGTGTGAAAAAAGAGTGCGTGTGTGAGCGTGCACGTATGTGAGCGTGTGAAAAAAGTGTGAGTGTGTGAGCGTGCACGTATGAGTGTGTGAAAAAAGAGTGCGTGTGGGAAAAAAGAGTGCATGTGAGCGTGCACATATGTGAGCATGTGAAAAAAGAGTGCGTGTGTGAGCGTGCACATATGTGAGCGTGTGAAAAAAGTGTGAGAGCGTGCACGTATGTGAGCATGTGCGAAAAAAGGGTGCGTGTGTGAGCGTGCACGTATGTGAACGTGTGCAAAAATGCGTGTGTGCACGCTCACACACGCACTCTTTTTTTCACACACGCATGTGTGCACACTTTCTGAGAAACACTGAGAATCCTGGCATGATCAATGCACACTGCTTTACTTTGCTGTGGTCATTTGAGCTGGTTGTGTTTTTTATTTTTTGCTTTTATTATATATATATATATATATATATTCCCTGCCCTTCTGTCTTTTCCCTTTTTATTCTTTCTCTCCCCCTCTTTTCTTGGTCCACCTAACCCCAATAATTATCACTTTGCATATTGTTATAATTTTTATAAATGTAATTTGAACTGTACATAAAAACAAAGTTGTCCTCCAAAGATGGGGGGGGGGTGGAGGTGGGCCATAAAAAAACTTATTGTACAAGTGAAATGTTTAGTTGAATTAGTCCATGATCCATAATTCTTAACAACTGCATATAATGAAATTGAGAAACATAAAGCGTGGTCAAAAAGTGTTTTACCAAGCTCCCCTCTTACCTTTCCCCAAACTATCTGTCATATAACATCTCCCCTCGTGACCAAAAACTCAGGTGCTTCATTATTCAAAAGAAAAGTAAAAGGACGTACGTGAGCATGTGAAAAAAATTGTGTGAGCGTGCACGTATGTGAGCATGTGAAAAAAGTGTGAGTGTGTGAGCGTGCACGTATGAGAGTGTGAAAAAAGAGTGCATGTGGGAAAAAAGAGTGCATGTGTGCGTGCACGTATGTGAGCATGTGAAAAAAGTGTGTGTGAGCGTGCACGTATGTGAGCATGTGAAAAAAGAGTGCGTGTGTGACCGTGCACGTATGAGAGTATGTGAAAAAAAGAGTGCGTGTGTGAGCGTGCACGTATGTGAGTGTGTGAAAAAAGAGTGCGTGTGTGAGCGTGCACGTGTGTGAGCGTGCACGTATGTGAGCGTGTGAAAAAAGTGTGAGTGTGTGAGCGTGCACGTATGAGAGTGTGAAAAAAGAGTGCGTGTGGGAAAAAAGAGTGCATGTGTGCGTGCACGTATGTGAGCATGTGAAAAAAGTGTGTGTGAGCGTGCACGTATGTGAGCATGTGAAAAAAGAGTGCGTGTGTGACCGTGCACGTATGAGAGTATGTGAAAAAAAGAGTGCGTGTGTGAGCGTGCACGTATGTGAGCGTGTGAAAAAAGTGTGAGTGTGTGAGCGTGCACGTATGTGAGTGTGTGAAAAAAGAGTGCGTGTGTGAGCGTGCACGTGTGTGAGCGTGCACGTGTGTGAGCGTGCACGTATGAGAGTGTGTGAAAAAAGTGCGTGTGGGAAAAAAGAGTACATGTGAGCGTGCACATATGTGAGCATGTGAAAAAAGAGTGCGTGTGTGAGCGTGCACATATGTGAGCGTGTGAAAAAAGTGTGTGAGAGCGTGCACGTATGTGAGCATGTGCGAAAAAAGGGTGCGTGTGTGAGCGTGCACGTATGTGAACGTGTGCAAAAAAAGTGCGTGTGTGCACGCTCACACATGCCCTCTTTTTTTCACACACGCATGTGTGCACACTTTCTGAGAAACACTGAGAATCCTGCCATGATCAATGCACACTCTGCTTTACTTTGCTGTGGTCATTCGAGCTGGTTGTGTTTTTTATTTTATATATATATATATATATATATATATATATATATATATATATATATATATATATATATATATATATATATATATATTCCCTGCCCTTCTGTCTTTTCCCTTTTTATTCTTTCTCTCCCCCTCTTTTCTTGGTCCACCTAACCCCAATAATTATCACTTTGCATATTGTTATAATTTTTATAAATGTAATTTGAACTGTACATAAAAACAAAGTTGTCCTCCAAAGATGGGGGGGTGGAGGTGGGCCATAAAAAACTTATTGTACAAGTGAAATGTTTAGTTGAATTAGTCCATGATCCATAATTCTTAACAACTGCATATAATGACATTGAGAAACATAAAGCGTGGTCAAAAAGTGTTTTACCAAGCTCCCCTCTTACCTTTCCCCAAACTATCCGTCATATAACATCTCCCCTCGTGACCAAAAACTCAGGTGCTTCATTATTCAAAAGAAAAGTAAAAGGACGTATGTGAGCATGTGAAAAAAAAGTGTGTGTGAGCGTGCACGTATGTGAGCATGTGAAAAAAGTGAGTGTGTGAGCGTGCACGTATGAGAGTGTGTGAAAAAAGAGTGCGTGTGGGAAAAAAGAGTGCATGTGTGCGTGCACGTATGTGAGCATGTGAAAAAAGAGTGCGTGTGTGAGCGTGCACGTATGTGAGTGTGTGAAAAAAGAGTGCGTGTGTGAGCGTGCACGTATGTGAGCGTGTGAAAAAAGTGTGAGTGTGTGAGCGTGCACGTATGAGTGTGTGAAAAAAGAGTGCGTGTGGGAAAAAAGAGTGCATGTGAGCGTGCACATATGTGAGCATGTGAAAAAAGAGTGCGTGTGTGAGCGTGCACATATGTGAGCGTGTGAAAAAAGTGTGAGAGCGTGCACGTATGTGAGCATGTGCGAAAAAAGGGTGCGTGTGTGAGCGTGCACGTATGTGAACGTGTGCAAAAATGCGTGTGTGCACGCTCACACACGCACTCTTTTTTTCACACACGCATGTGTGCACACTTTCTGAGAAACACTGAGAATCCTGGCATGATCAATGCACACTCTGCTTTACTTTGCTGTGGTCATTCGAGCTGGTTGTGTTTTTTATTTTTTGCTTTTATTATATATATATATATATGTATATATTCCCTGCCCTTCTGTCTTTTCCCTTTTTATTCTTTCTCTCCCCCTCTTTTCTTGGTCCACCTAACCCCAATAATTATCACTTTGCATATTGTTATAATTTTTATAAATGTAATTTGAACTGTACATAAAAACAAAGTTGTCCTCCAAAGATGTGGGGGTGGAGGTGGGCCATAAAAAACTTATTGTACAAGTGAAATGTTTAGTTGAATTAGTCCATGATCCATAATTCTTAACAACTGCATATAATGACATTGAGAAACATAAAGCGTGGTCAAAAAGTGTTTTACCAAGCTCCCCCCTTACCTTTCCCCAAACTATCCGTCATATAACATCTCCCCTTGTGACCAAAAACTCAGGTGCTTCATTATTCAAAAGAAAAGTAAAAGGACGTATGTGAGCATGTGAAAAAAAAGTGTGTGTGAGCGTGCACGTATGTGAGCATGTGAAAAAAGTGAGTGTGTGAGCGTGCACGTATGAGAGTGTGTGAAAAAAGAGTGCGTGTGGGAAAAAAGAGTGCATGTGTGCGTGCACGTATGTGAGCATGTGAAAAAAGAGTGCGTGTGTGAGCGTGCACGTATGTGAGTGTGTGAAAAAAGAGTGCGTGTGTGAGCGTGCACGTATGTGAGCGTGTGAAAAAAGTGTGAGTGTGTGAGCGTGCACGTATGAGTGTGTGAAAAAAGAGTGCGTGTGGGAAAAAAGAGTGCATGTGAGCGTGCACATATGTGAGCATGTGAAAAAAGAGTGCGTGTGTGAGCGTGCACATATGTGAGCGTGTGAAAAAAGTGTGAGAGCGTGCACGTATGTGAGCATGTGCGAAAAAAGGGTGCGTGTGTGAGCGTGCACGTATGTGAACGTGTGCAAAAATGCGTGTGTGCACGCTCACACACGCACTCTTTTTTTCACACACGCATGTGTGCACACTTTCTGAGAAACACAGAATCCTGGCATGATCAATGCACACTCTGCTTTACTTTGCTGTGGTCATTTGAGCTGGTTGTGTTTTTTATTTTTTGCTTTTATTATATATATATATATATATATATATTCCCTGCCCTTCTGTCTTTTCCCTTTTTATTCTTTCTCTCCCCCTCTTTTCTTGGTCCACCTAACCCCAATAATTATCACTTTGCATATTGTTATAATTTTTATAAATGTAATTTGAACTGTACATAAAAACAAAGTTGTCCTCCAAAGATGGGGGGGTGGAGGTGGGCCATAAAAAAACTTATTGTACAAGTGAAATGTTTAGTTGAATTAGTCCATGATCCATAATTCTTAACAACTGCATATAATGAAATTGAGAAACATAAAGCGTGGTCAAAAAGTGTTTTACCAAGCTCCCCTCTTACCTTTCCCCAAACTATCTGTCATATAACATCTCCCCTCGTGACCAAAAACTCAGGTGCTTCATTATTCAAAAGAAAAGTAAAAGGACGTACGTGAGCATGTGAAAAAAAAGTGTGTGAGCGTGCACGTATGTGAGCATGTGAAAAAAGTGAGTGTGTGAGCGTGCACGTATGTGAGCATGTGAAAAAAGTGTGTGTGAGCGTGCACGTATGTGAGCATGTGAAAAAAGAGTGCGTGTATGAGCGTGCACGTTTGTGAGCATGTGAAAAAAGTGTGAGTGTGTGAGCGTGCACGTATGAGAGTGTGAAAAAAGAGTGCATGTGGGAAAAAAGAGTGCATGTGTGCGTGCACGTATTTGAGCATGTGAAAAAAGTGTGAGTGTGTGAGTGTGCACGTATGAGAGTGTGTGAAAAAAGAGTGCGTGTGGGAAAAAAGAGTGCATGTGAGCGTGCACGTATGTGAGCATGTGAAAAAAAAGTGTGTGTGAGCGTGCACGTATGTGAGCATGTGAAAAAGAGTGCGTGTGTGAGCGTGCACGTATGTGAGCGTGTGGGAAAAAAGAGTGCATGTGAGCGTGCACGTATGTGAGCATGTGAAAAAAGTGTGTGTGAGCGTGCACGTATGTGAGCATGTGAAAAAAGAGTGCGTGTGTGACCGTGCACGTATGAGAGTGTGTGAAAAAAGAGTGCGTGTGTGAGCGTGCACGTGTGTGAGCGTGCACGTATGTGAGCGTGTGAAAAAAGTGTGAGTGTGTGAGCGTGCACGTATGAGAGTGTGAAAAAAGAGTGCGTGTGCGAAAAAAGAGTGCATGTGTGCGTGCACGTATGTGAGCATGTGAAAAAAGTGTGTGTGAGCGTGCACGTATGTGAGCATGTGAAAAAAGAGTGCGTGTGTGACCGTGCACGTATGAGAGTATGTGAAAAAAAGAGTGCGTGTGTGAGCGTGCACGTATGTGAGCGTGTGAAAAAAGTGTGAGTGTGTGAGCGTGCACGTATGTGAGCGTGTGAAAAAAGTGTGAGTGTGTGAGCGTGCACGTATGTGAGTGTGTGAAAAAAGAGTGCGTGTGTGAGCGTGCACGTGTGTGAGCGTGCACGTGTGTGAGCGTGCACGTATGTGAGCGTGTGAAAAAAGTGTGAGTGTGTGAGCGTGCACGTATGAGAGTGTGTGAAAAAAGTGCGTGTGGGAAAAAAGAGTACATGTGAGCGTGCACATATGTGAGCATGTGAAAAAAGAGTGCGTGTGTGAGCGTGCACATATGTGAGCGTGTGAAAAAAGTGTGAGAGCGTGCACGTATGTGAGCATGTGCGAAAAAAGGGTGCGTGTGTGAGCGTGCACGTATGTGAACGTGTGCAAAAAAAGTGCGTGTGTGCACGCTCACACACGCACTCTTTTTTTCACACACGCATGTGTGCACACTTTCTGAGAAACACTGAGAATCCTGGCATGATCAATGCACACTCTGCTTTACTTTGCTGTGGTCATTCGAGCTGGTTGTGTTTTTTATTTTTTGCTTTTATTATATATATATATATGTATATATTCCCTGCCCTTCTGTCTTTTCCCTTTTTATTCTTTCTCTCCCCCTCTTTTCTTGGTCCACCTAACCCCAATAATTATCACTTTGCATATTGTTATAATTTTTATAAATGTAATTTGAACTGTACATAAAAACAAAGTTGTCCTCCAAAGATGTGGGGGTGGAGGTGGGCCATAAAAAACTTATTGTACAAGTGAAATGTTTAGTTGAATTAGTCCATGATCCATAATTCTTAACAACTGCATATAATGACATTGAGAAACATAAAGCGTGGTCAAAAAGTGTTTTACCAAGCTCCCCTCTTACCTTTCCCCAAACTATCTGTCATATAACATCTCCCCTCGTGACCAAAAACTCAGGTGCTTCATTATTCAAAAGAAAAGTAAAAGGACGTATGTGAGCATGTGAAAAAAAATGTGTGTGAGCGTGCACGTATGTGAGCATGTGAAAAAAGTGAGTGTGTGAGCGTGCACGTATGTGAGCATGTGAAAAAAGTGTGTGTGAGCGTGCACGTATGTGAGCATGTGAAAAAAGAGTGCGTGTATGAGCGTGCACGTTTGTGAGCATGTGAAAAAAGTGTGAGTGTGTGAGCGTGCACGTATGAGAGTGTGAAAAAAGAGTGCATGTGGGAAAAAAGAGTGCATGTGTGCGTGCACGTATTTGAGCATGTGAAAAAAGTGTGAGTGTGTGAGTGTGCACGTATGAGAGTGTGTGAAAAAAGAGTGCATGTGGGAAAAAAGAGTGCATGTGAGCGTGCACGTATGTGAGCATGTGAAAAAAAAGTGTGTGTGAGCGTGCACGTATGTGAGCATGTGAAAAAGAGTGCGTGTGTGAGCGTGCACGTATGTGAGCGTGTGGGAAAAAAGAGTGCGTGTGTGAGCGTGCACGTATGTGAACGTGTGCAAAAAAGTGCATGTGTGCACGCTCACACATGCACTCTTTTTTTCACACACGCGTGTGTGCACACTTTCTGAGAAACACTGAGAATCCTGGCATGATCAATGCACACTCTGCTTTACTTTGCTGTGGTCATTCGAGCTGGTTGTGTTTTTTATTTTTTGCTTTTATTATATATATATATATATATATATATATATATATATATATATATATATATATATATATATATATATATATATGTATATATTCCCTGCCCTTCCGTCTTTTCCCTTTTTATTCTTTCTCTCCCCCTCTTTTCTTGGTCCACCTAACCCCAATAATTATCACTTTGCATATTGTTATAATTTTTATAAATGTAATTTGAACTGTACATAAAAACAAAGTTGTCCTCCAAAGATGGGGGGGTGGAGGTGGGCCATAAAAAACTTATTGTACAAGTGAAATGTTTAGTTGAATTAGTCCATGATCCATAATTCTTAACAACTGCATATAATGACATTGAGAAACAAAGCGTGGTCAAAAAGTGTTTTACCAAGCTCCCCTCTTACCTTTCCCCAAACTATCCGTCATGTAACATCTCCCCTCATGACCAAAAACTCAGGTGCTTCATTATTCAAAAGAAAAGTAAAAAGACGTATGTGAGCATGTGAAAAAAAAGTGTGTGTGAGCGTGCACGTATGTGAGCATGTGAAAAAAGTGAGTGTGTGAGCGTGCACGTATGTGAGCATGTGAAAAAAGAGTGCGTGTGTGAGCGTGCACGTATGTGAGTGTGTGAAAAAAGAGTGCGTGTGTGAGCGTGCACGTATGTGAGCGTGTGAAAAAAGTGTGAGTGTGTGAGCGTGCACGTATGTGAGTGTGTGAAAAAAGAGTGCGTGTGTGAGCGTGCACGTGTGTGAGCGTGCACGTGTGTGAGCGTGCACGTATGTGAGCGTGTAAAAAAAGTGTGAGTGTGTGAGCGTGCACGTATGAGAGTGTGTGAAAAAAGAGTGCGTGTGGGAAAAAAGAGTGCATGTGAGCATGCACATATGTGAGCATGTGAAAAAAAAGTGTGTGAGCGTGCACATATGTAAGCGTGTGAAAAAAGTGTGTGAGAGCGTGCACGTATGTGAGCATGTGCGAAAAAAGGGTGCGTGTGTGAGCGTGCACGTATGAGAGTGTGAAAAAAGAGTGCGTGTGGGAAAAAAGAGTGCATGTGTGCGTGCATGTATGTGAGCATGTGAAAAAAGTGTGTGTGAGCGTGCACGTATGTGAGCATGTGAAAAAAGAGTGCGTGTGTGACCGTGCACGTATGAGAGTGTGTGAAAAAAAGAGTGCGTGTGTGAGCGTGCACGTATGTGAGCGTGTGAAAAAAGTGTGTGTGAGCGTGCACGTATGTGAGCATGTGAAAAAAAAGTGTGTGAGCGTGCACGTATGTGAGCATGTGAAAAAAGTGCGTGTGTGAGCGTGCACGTATGTGAGTGTGTAAAAAAAGTGTGTGAGAGCGTGCACGTATGTGAGCATGTGCGAAAAAAGGGTGAGTGTGTGAGCGTGCACGTATGAGAGTGTGTGGAAAAAGTGTGCGTGTGGGAAAAAAGAGTGCATGTGAGCGTGCACGTATGTGAGCATGTGAAAAAAGTGTGTGAGCGTGCACGTATGTGAGCATGTGAAAAAAGAGTGCGTGTGTGAGCGTGCACGTATGTGAGCGTGTGAAAAAAGTGTGAGTGTGTGAGCGTGCACGTATGAGAGTGTGTGAAAAAAGAGTGCGTGTGGGAAAAAAGAGTGCATGTGAGCGTGCACGTATGTGAGCATGTGAAAAAAGTGTGTGAGCGTGCACGTATGTGAGCATGTGAAAAAGAGTGCGTGTGTGAGCGTGCACGTATGTGAGTGTGTGAAAAAAGAGTGCGTGTGTGAGCGTGCACGTATGTGAGCGTGTGAAAAAAGTGTGAGTGTGTGAGCGTGCACGTATGAGAGTGTGTGAAAAAAGAGTGCGTGTGGGAAAAAAGAGTGCATGTGAGTGTGCACATATGTGAGCATGTGAAAAAAAAGTGTGTGAGCGTGCACGTTTGTGAGCATGTGAAAAAAGTGCGTGTGTGAGCGTGCACGTATGTGAGCGTGTGAAAAAAGTGTGTGAGAGCGTGCACGTATGTGAGCATGTGCAAAAAAAGGGTGCGTGTGTGAGCGTGCACGTAAGTGAACGTGTGCAAAAAAAGTGCGTGTGTGCACGCTCACACACGCACTCTTTTTTTCACACACGCGTGTGTGCACACTTTCTGAGAAACACTGAGAATCCTGGCATGATCAATGCACACTCTGCTTTACTTTGCTGTGGTCATTCGAGCTGGTTGTTTTTTATTTTTTGCTTTTATTATATATATATATATATATATATATATATATATATATATATATATATATATATATATATATATATATATATATATATGTATGTATATATTCCCTGCCCTTCTGTCTTTTCCCTTTTTATTCTTTCTCTCCCCCTCTTTTCTTGGTCCACCTAACCCCAATAATTATCACTTTGCATATTGTTATAATTTTTATAAATGTAATTTGAACTGTACATAAAAACAAAGTTGTCCTCCAAAGATGGGGGGGTGGAGGTGGGCCATAAAAAAACTTATTGTACAAGTGAAATGTTTAGTTGAATTAGTCCATGTTCCATAATTCTTAACAACTGCATATAATGAAATTGAGAAACATAAAGCGTGGTCAAAAAGTGTTTTACCAAGCTCCCCTCTTACCTTTCCCCAAACTATCTGTCATATAACATCTCCCCTCGTGACCAAAAACTCAGGTGCTTCATTATTCAAAAGAAAAGTAAAAGGACGTATGTGAGCATGTGAAAAAAAAGTGTGTGTGAGCGTGCACGTATGTGAGCATGTGAAAAAAGTGAGTGTGAGCATGCACGTATGAGAGTGTGAAAAAAGAGTGCGTGTGGGAAAAAAGAGTGCATGTGTGCGTGCACGTATGTGAGCGTGTGAAAAAAGTGTGTGTGAGCGTGCACGTATGTGAGCATGTGAAAAAAGAGTGCGTGTGTGACCGTGCACGTATGAGAGTATGTGAAAAAAAGAGTGCGTGTGTGAGCGTGCACGTATGTGAGCGTGTGAAAAAAGTGTGAGTGTGTGAGCGTGCACGTATGTGAGCGTGTGAAAAAAGAGTGCGTGTATGAGCGTGCACGTTTGTGAGCATGTGAAAAAAGTGTGTGTGAGCGTGCACGTATGAGAGTGTGTGAAAAAAGAGTGCGTGTGGGAAAAAAGAGTGCATGTGAGCGTGCACGTTTGTGAGCATATGAAAAAAGTGTGAGTGTGTGAGCGTGCACGTATGTGAGCATGTGAAAAAAGAGTGCGTGTGTGAGCGTGCACGTATGTGAGTGTGTGAAAAAAGAGTGCGTGTGTGAGCGTGCACGTATGTGAGTGTGTGAAAAAAGTGTGAGTGTGTGAGCGTGCACGTATGTGAGCATGTGAAAAAAGTGTGTGTGAGCGTGCACGTATGTGAGCATGTGAAAAAAGAGTGCGTATATGAGCGTGCACGTATGTGAGCATGTGAAAAAAGTGTGAGTGTGTGAGCGTGCACGTATGAGAGTGTGTGAAAAAAGAGTGCGTGTGGGAAAAAAGAGTGCATGTGTGCGTGCACGTATGTGAGCATGTGAAAAATGTGTGTGAGCGTGCACGTATGTGAGCATGTGAAAAAAGAGTGCGTGTGTGACCGTGCACGTATGAGAGTATGTGAAAAAAAGAGTGCGTGTGTGAGCGTGCACGTATGTGAGCGTGTGAAAAAAGTGTGTGTGAGCGTGCACGTATGAGAGTGTGTGAAAAAAGTGCGTGTGGGAAAAAAGAGTGCATGTGCGCGTGCACGTATGTGAGCATGTGAAAAAAAAGTGTGTGAGCGTGCACGTATGTGAGCATGTGAAAAAAGTGCGTGTGTGAGCGTGCACGTATGTGAGTGTGTAAAAAAAGTGTGTGAGAGCGTGCACGTATGTGAGCATGTGCGAAAAAAGGGTGAGTGTGTGAGCGTGCACGTATGAGAGTGTGTGGAAAAAGAGTGCGTGTGGGAAAAAAGAGTGCATGTGAGCGTGCACGTATGTGAGCATGTGAAAAAAGTGTGTGAGCGTGCACGTATGTGAGCATGTGAAAAAAGAGTGCGTGTGTGAGCGTGCACGTATGTGAGTGTGTGAAAAAAGAGTGCGTATGTGAGCGTGCACGTATGTGAGCATGTGAAAAAAGTGTGTGAGCGTGCACGTATGTGAGCATGTGAAAAAAGAGTGCGTGTGTGAGCGTGCACGTATGTGAGTGTGTGAAAAAAGAGTGCGTGTGTGAGCGTGCACGTATGTGAGCGTGTGAAAAAAGTGTGAGTGTGTGAGCGTGCACGTATGAGAGTGTGTGAAAAAAGAGTGCGTGTGGGAAAAAAGAGTGCATGTGAGCGTGCACGTATGTGAGCATGTGAAAAAAGTGTGTGAGCGTGCACGTATGTGAGCATGTGAAAAAGAGTGCGTGTGTGAGCGTGCACGTATGTGAGTGTGTGAAAAAAGAGTGCGTGTGTGAGCGTGCACGTATGTGAGCGTGTGAAAAAAGTGTGAGTGTGTGAGCGTGCACGTATGAGAGTGTGTGAAAAAAGAGTGCGTGTGGGAAAAAAGAGTGCATGTGAGCGTGCACATATGTGAGCATGTGAAAAAAAAGTGTGTGAGCGTGCACGTTTGTGAGCATGTGAAAAAAGTGCGTGTGTGAGCGTGCACGTATGTGAGCGTGTGAAAAAAGTGTGTGAGAGCGTGCATGTATGTGAGCATGTGCAAAAAAAGGGTGCGTGTGTGAGCGTGCACGTATGTGAACGTGTGCAAAAAAGTGCGTGTGTGCACGCTCACACACGCACTCTTTTTTTCACACACGCGTGTGTGCACACTTTCTGAGAAACACTGAGAATCCTGGCATGATCAATGCACACTCTGCTTTACTTTGCTGTGGTCATTCGAGCTGGTTGTGTTTTTTATTTTTTGCTTTTATTATATACACTGTAAAAAAAAAGTGTAAAAAAACGGTAATTTTCTGGAAATGGGGGCGCCAGAAAATTACTGTAAAAAAAACAGATAAGTACTGTAAATTTAAAAACATACATAAACTGTAAAAAAGCGGTTATTATATTTACAACACTTACCATGGAACACTGTCAATTTACAGGAAATATTCCTAAAATTTAATGAAATCTCTTACTTTCCACATATATTTATTGTTAGAAAAGTTGCATACACCTCTAAAAAACAGAATAATTATCTTTATAAATGATAAAGAAAAGTTTAAGTACAGATTATTTGTACTGTTCTCGCAAACAAATAGCATGTAAAACACAGAAAAAACATGTAATTTTACATGGCTAAAGCCAAAATGTATATGAACGGTTAGAAATCTTACAAAAAATAACTGTTTTCTTATCTTTATTATTCTTCAAATACAATAATATACTGTAAAATTAAAAGTATTTTCTTTTTGTACATGTTAATTGTACTTTTAAATCATTCATTAAAACTGCAATTATATTTACAACAGTTAAAATTGATCACAGTAATTTTACAGGAAATTGTCCTATAATTAATTAAATAACAGATATTAACTGTTAGAATAGCATCATACACCTCTAAGAACAGACTACCTGTAATTATTATTGCACTACTCTACCTGCAGTAACAACACAGTATTGAATACAATATCTTCATTAATTACTTCAAAGTATGTAATGTAATATTTGGAAAACATTTTCCAAATAAAACAATATGAATTAAAAAATTGCACAAACTCTGATGGATTCCTTTTTTAATCTTTATTTGGCCACAATATGCATACAAATTCCTTAGCAATGGCTTTGAAATGCTTCAGCATACCTTTCACACAGAACACTTACCTAAAATAAAAAACTGTCATTTTTTTGCTGCACCTTTTTTCTTCCCCTGAAAAAAAAATACAACGGCCTTCCCCCCATAAAAAAAATCTGAAAATATGTAATCAAATGATACATAGTCTAACAAATATATATAAACAAATTCAATGAATAATATACTATAATATATATATATATATATATATATATATATATATATATATATATATATATATATATATATATATAGTATAATATTTTAATCACAATAAACAATGGTGTAAATTGAACAATTAAACATCACATATTAGCTTACAAACTAATATCCTATGTAACAAATTAAACCAGAAATGGTTTGTGAAACAAATTGTATGCTTGTGAACCTAGGCCTGATAGTGGTGTATGCACGTTTGTTTGTGTCTGAGGAAGAGCATGAGTTGCTTGTGTTGGCTTCTACTCTCTCCATTCAAAATCTGCAATGTTGGTGATCAAAGAAAGAACCTTGGGACTGATGGACTGCTGTTTTTTAGATGCTTTCCTCTCTACTTTGGTCCCCTTGTCTGGATTGATTCTGAAAAGGCACCTGTTTAGACAGAAGTACATTTTACTGAAGGTACAAGCAGTTATTTTGATCATTCTGTTTAGCCACCACCAGTTGAATATGCTGCAGTTTACCAATCCATCTTAAAATGAAAGGGTGATATGGATCACAAAACTGACTATCAGATATAATGATCATGTGCATATTACAAGAATTAAAATACATCATATTGTGTTCCAGCCATTTTAAAACAAATGAATAAATATTTACTGTTTTTCATATCAATGCTATAATCCACTATATAGCCACTATACATGGCCACCAAGATATTCCACAGTTAATCATTTGAATATTAGTATACATTATTTTTCTTGTATGAATCATTTCTGTTGTGTGTGCATGCATGCATCGCATATTGACAGACTGACAGGGGGATGTTGAGAGAAGGCGACAGACAGAAGTTAAGAGAGACACAGACAAATTGTTGACAAATACCTAGATGTTTAGGGATATATAGAGCTGCTGATATATGGATGAATGAATGGGTGTTGGTGGATATATGGAAATTTGATAGGGTTACAGATGTAGAGACAAGTACTGTTATTGCAAGTTTTACCTCTGCAAGAATTCCAGAGTTGCTGCCAGTTCTGCTGGATAAGTGATGTTGAGGCAGTAGTACATTGCAAACATCAGTACAAGGGCATCACCAAAATTCGGAACGCTGCCATTCACAATTATCTGGTCCACTGCAATCATGAAATGTCCAGCTGTTAGGGCAGAATTCCCTACAGCAGACAGAAGAGAAAAAGGTCAGATTTCTCCTTAAAAATTAAGGGCTAGTTTTCCACATCTAGGTCTATATAGAAGACAATGCAGTCCAGGACTAGGTTTAATCCCCATCAAGAATACCAGAAATAAATATTTAATATCTCTACTTTAAAAATACTTTTTAGGCATTTAAGTTACATTTACCTCAATATAAATATATATACGGTAATTAACTTTATCATATTGAAAATACTGTTGAAATTATGAAATATATATTTTTTAACTGGTGGCCAATTATCTGTGGTATTTAAGGAATGCATGTACCACTCTGATGAAGGTCTAGTTTTTGAAAATGCATCTTTTTAAATGTTATACTTTAAAGTGTACTTGGGTGTGGAGTTTAGCCCCTTGCCTAATATGCCAGTACCAAACTGCAGGGAAAAAAACAGAAAGAAATGCAATTTCCATTAATGGGGAGAAAGAAAAGGGTCAATACCACAAACAACGATGCATGGTGTGCATGGAAGTTGGCCAACTTCAGATGGCAGACACGTTTCATCAACAGTCAGTAACATCTTGCTCTGGTCTTCACTGAAATGGTTCAAAAGCAGCAACAAACATCCCCGAAGATCAGCATCTAGATTCTTTGCTTTGGCAATTTCCATGCTTGCCAGGATGTCCTCAATTCTGCTCTTCTTCTCACGAGACACAAGATACGAAACTACCCTTCCACACTTGCTTGACATGACTTCTTGGTCAACATTCATACCCGTGAGCTCTTTAAAGTGCGTCATCATGCCACACATCTCAAACAGATATGGCCACTCTGTAACCAGAAGAGAGGTTTCCATTCCATTTATTATATTGCTTCTCTGAGTGTAGAACGTTGCCACCATTTTCTTTTCAATACTTTTTGTGTCTTTGCTTCTGTTTTTGTGCATGTTCTTTAATTCTTCTTGTGTGCATTTCTGACTCTCCATTGTTTCACCCAGTTGCAGACGCTTGGGTTGCCAGTTTACACAGCCATATGTATCCACTCTAATGATCTTGGAAGGTAGGTCCTCTCCATCCTCACTTGTGCTGGATGCTTGTCTTTTTAGGTAAAGGGTGGTTCTCCCCCTCTTCATGTTGTCCGCTCTGCTCTGCAGCTGCTTGGCAAGAGAATCATAACCGCTACCCACAACTTGATCTTCAATGACATCTCGAAAAGACTGAGGATAAGCTGAAACAATCTTCCTGGCAATTTCATTAAAATGTTTCTTTCCTGGTGTAGGGCAGATAGTTAGTATCTCTCCTACCACCTGGCGAATCAGTTCACGTCTTTCACGCCCTGTTGGCCTCTCTTTGTTTTTAAGTTTCCTTGTAATCTCAGATGACATTTTACTCCAGGGGATCTCGAAACTGAAATGCCAGTTGTTGTCTACTGGACTGTGTCTATGAGGTATTGGAAGTGAACTGGAGGTTGAGGTAGACAGCAGAGAACTGTCAGAATTGTCTGCATGGTATTCACCTAGGGAGGACACATTGAGGTATGATTCAAAGATTTTTGTATTCACCACTCCCTGAATGTTTTATTCTTTGTGATTTTGGTGAGTTTTCAATTCAGACTCAAGAACACGAACTTCAGTTTAAGCAGCTTGTTCACAATTGAAACTAACACAACTAAGATCCAATTATCAAGGCAAATATTTAAATAAATATAAAATGATCATCATCTGAATTGAGTGAATAACATTTACATTTTAGGACAGTTTATACTGACTGAGTTACATTTTTTTCAGACTGTGTACACAATAAAACATTATCCCTGACCACAAGATTAGGACATTTATTTAAAGGTATAGAGTTAATGTTGATGGATATCAAATGGAGTCCCTTGCTCAAGTACTGCCTGCTAATATGACATACATTTTCAATAATATACATTTAAATCTAAAAATAACATACTTGAGAGTGAAGAGTCTGTGCATGACACCACACTTCCTGTCATTCCTCTGGGTGTGGCAACAGGGCTCATCATTCCTCTGGGTGTGGCTAAACAGCGTTCTGGCTCAGTTCTGGAAGGTGTGTCAGGAATCTCAGTGGTGTCCTTTTCAGCTGTATACAAGCCATTAAGAATGACATTTTATAAGTATATTTTGCAAAAAAAAAAAACAATGTTATAATTCATATTGTCATATGTGGAACACACCAACAGGAGACCAAGTATTTGTAACTCACATAAATGATACTTACTTAGAGCTTTAACATGTGCAATCAGTTTTCTAGCTTCGATTGGCCTCAGAACATTGACAAGATCAGCCTCCCGCACATAATTCAGGTCTTCCAGAGTTTCCACACCCAGTGTCTGGAGAGACTCCAATAGCAGTTCATTTGTACTTGAGTTTGGCAGCACAGAGCCAATGAAGCCAGCAAGATCACCGTCTACCTCATCCATGACTTGACTCAGAAGTAAAATAAAAAAAGGAAGAGTATTAACAACCTCTTGTTCCATGTTTGTTTAACCTTGGATAGTCAGTGTAATCCTTATGAGTCACAACTCGCCATACAACAACCAGTCATTCCTGCCCCTACTCAACATCTAATATGCTATGTTTGAGAGAAATGACTCTAGTACCACAAATAGCATAAGCAGGCAATGGATAGTAATCCAACAACATCTCTGCACTAATGCACCTCATGACTTTACTTGCTGTGTGAAGCTCGTATAGTCCCAATTCTGGTAAATACACTGAATCATGAGGTGTAACAATGAAGTAAACATTCTTACTGTCCATTATTAACACAAGTTCAATCTGTGCAAACTCACCAGAACCTACACACAGAAAGAAGTTCTTTCTGTAAAAAGTACCTTTCCAGTGTATCTCATTACAAACAACAAGTTGACATTCCCCAAGCAAGCTTGCTTCTACTGCATTGCGTACTGCATCACTGTACATCTCTGAATGGAAAGGAATGGATTCCTTCACTTGCAAAGCAGGAGCAAAGAAAGAACTTGAGTTCAGGTATGTTTGCAGAAGTTGGTGGTTATTTGCAAGTGTCTGGCACACATTTTTGAAATTCTGTGTTCTTCGCACACATCTTTTGAAATATGAATGCTTGCTTTCAAATCTCATTGTCCACAATCTTATGAGTGGACCAAACTTAAGTGTCAAAGCTGGATAGTGGAAAATATAATGGTGCTTTGGTTTGAGTTTCTGATCAGGAAACAGCTCTCTTCTTGTCTCCAGATATTCCAAAATGAGAACATTTAGCAAAGCAATTTGAGAGTGAGATATTTTAGGGGCACAGATTAACTCTACCAATTCTTTCAGTTTCACTGTCAGCTGCCAAACGGGATCATCTGTGTTTGTGATCTTTTCACCTATTATAATAGGGAGAAGCCTCAGGAGAGACCAGTTTTCTGTTGCCTGGCCACCTATTTTAACTCCTTTTTCAACAACCTCTGAGGGAGTAGAAGTAGCATCAGAGCCCTGATAACTAAACTGCCTGATTCTCCGATTTAGCTGACGGTAGGTGAAGAATTTCTTCACCTTTATAAAGTACTTGATGTAAATGGCCAAGTCATAAGCCACAACACCTTCAAACACATCATGACCAATACAAGGTGGGAGGCCAGGCTGACAGACATGAAAGAAGTTGAGAGAATTAAAAAGTGAATCAAATTTCAAACCTCTGCTTTCTGTCAGGGCATGACTCTTTAGCTTTTCTACTGCCTCATTGTAGTTTTGTACTGTTCGGGGTGGAGCAGCTTTCTGAAAATCATGAAGCTCACTTCTGGTCACCAGGCAATATCTACAGAAGTAGGTGGAGACACTGAAATTCTCTGTGAAACCTCCTATACTGTGAGACCCCAAATTATCTCCAGCAATGCAAAAAACAGTTGCCCTAACAACATGGCCAGAAATCACAACCCCATTTGTCTCCAGATCCTTGATATCTGACAGCATTGTGGAAAACACTTTATCATGTCCAAAAAATTTAAAATCTACTTCTTTACACAAAAGCAAGAGCTGTAAATTTTCAACACTGGAACGATAAAATGGGTCAAAGTTGGCCAGTGTAAAGTAAACCCCAAGTATCTTGTGCTTTTTTTTTGCTGACCCAAGAGGATTAACAATTTCAAAGGCATCTTGATACAGTATAAGCTTTAGACTTACACCTGGCTCCATAAAGAGTGCATTGCATTTGTATACAGAGCCATCTCTCACATCATTTAGAACATGTGTAGAAGTATCATTCACAGACTTGGTGCATTCTTGCCACACAAGAGGGTCTTTAAGTAGAGCTTTCAAAGTCTCTTTGATTGGGATATACTGTGCAAACTGTTCCTTACGGTTTTCATCAGTCCCTAAACTAATAGCTTGAGGATGCACATAAGAAAACTTTGTCTGAAAATACTCCCTTCTCAAATACTCAGTAGAAATTGCAGGGCTACAGGATGCATGCAAACTTGTGTCATTTACACTTGTCAAGACATCTTTGATTTCTGACTCTGTCAAGTTTGTATTAGCTTGTATAGCACCTTTAATTTGATTTATTGTGTACTTGTGACACACATCATTGAGACTGTTTACTTCCTCCACAATCATCTGTATAGTGGAGGAAGGTACAAGGTACTTGGCCTGCAACATCATGTAAAACATGCACAAATTTCTCATATATAATCCTTTCATATTAACTGGGTCCAGGGTATCCTCAGGCTCATCATGTACTATACTTTCATCTGACTGACACTGATAAACCTGAGAAGACTGGCTAGCCACAGAATGAACAAAATGAACATCTAAGGCTTGCATAGGTGTAGCATTTTTATGTTTTCTACAAATGTGCACACTAAAAGATGAGCTTGATGAAAATGATTTGCTGCAACCTTTGAATGGGCACTGCACAACTTCTTTCTTTGAAACATGAGACTTCAAATGGTCTAAAAGATCTTTCAGATCAACGCATTGTTTCTGGCAATTAATTTTTTCACATTTCAGTAAGCCCTGTAATGGTTCATACTCTGGCTGTTTATGGTGGCGATAAATGTGACTTTTAAAGGAGTTATATTTGGTAAACCTTAATTTGCAGCCAAATATACAGCAGGCATATGTACCATGTGCTTCGTGCTTATGCAATTTTTGATGATTTACATATCCTTTCACTGTTTTCATAGAAACGCCACATGTAGGACATGTGAAAGCTTCAACGTGACTCGTCATGCTGCAATCCAAGCTTACTTGAGTGTAATGCTGGAGCGTGGAGACTTCTAGCAGTTGTAATGTTTATTCCAGGAGCTGCAGTTAGCTAGCAAACGTCCCAATTACTGGTACTGCAGCCAATAGCTGTGGAAAAAAGTGACAAAAAAGTGAGTTTGCAAATGCTTGAGTCTAGTAAATACAAATCATAACAACGGTTAACAGCGGCTAACACAGCATCATCTATGGCAGGGCTATACTCCACACTATACACCAGGGCTATTCAACTATATTTTTCAGCGGGCCATATTTGGCAGAGAGCTGTGACCTGTGGGCCAGAAATTTGTTGAGCGGGGGGGGGGGGGGGGGTGGCGGACGAAATTTGTTGGGGGGGGGGGGGGGGGGGGGTTTAATAGCTGAGTTTGCTAAAACATTAACTTATTAACGTGAAGTGTAGGTAGGTAGTGTTGTCATAGCGACTGCCCACTTCATACTACTGTGATGGTTAAGCCTGGAAGAGGATGGGGTCATCACAACAGAATGCCAGACAACCAACATACTAACACTATTTAGTATTTTTGAGTTCTTATTCTAGCCCTGGTGTTATGAATTGACTTTATTTAATCTTACTTAAATAGCACTATTGTATGTTACGGATGTTTACATGCACATGTACCGTGAATGGATACCTGTCTTTGTGATATACCCTGTTGCACAGTAAAGGACATTGAAAGAGAACCTTATCAGAGTTCTATCCTTTTATTCCCTTTAAGAGTTATGTAAGTGAGAAACATAACACCTGGGTATTCAGGACCCCTTGTCTCAAAGTTTAAAGAATTACCTGTGCAAATACCTGACTAAGACAATATTACTGGTCTGCGTTGTGGTGTTGCAAATGATGAGGACGCTCAATTTGAGCTCTGGATTGCACATGCTAGCGGAACCACGAGGTGCACATAAAACATACAATAAGCAAACATCTTAAAATACAAATATAATCAATTACCTGCACATGGGTTGATAAAATTATATTTAAAGTGGAATGAAATGTGGAGTCGGTCTAAACAAAACAAATGCCGCATTATAAATTGCACTTTCCAATACGAACACATTTACACATTTAAGGCGCAGGATGAAATTTCTCCTCGCCATCTTCCAGTAGTAACTGACTAGCTAGCTATTAAAACGTCGCTGCTTGTGTGATTACTCGTCACGTTTGAATAAAAACATGAACAGAAACGTGATCACTGGTTTATCAAAAGATAAGATCTGTAATGAACGGTTCTGGTCTGACCATGTTCGTGAGCGATTGGTCGAAAAAAGTTGAACTCTATTGGTTGTCAAAAATGTCAGGAGGAGCTCATTATCATACTACAGAACGGCGTTTTAACGCGTTTGGATGGACACAAAAGCGCCGTGAAAAACGGCGTTTCAGAGCACTTAGAGCGGCGTCCTGTACGGAGTTTTAAACTAACACCAACGTAATTTTTCTCCGTGGGGAGATCGACCGCGGGCCGGATCAAGTTCATCCGCCAGTTGAATAGCCCTGATCTATGGTCTAACTTTACCTGTCCAAGGACAGCCACAAATACAAGCCAACACATTCCCACAAAAATAACGTACATAACCTTCGCAATACGGCTTCCCAACAAGTTTAGCTTATGTTTCAAATAGCAGGTACAACTTACCTAATGAGCTAACTTGGTCCCCTAGCAAGGTGCTAGGCCCTTTGGCTAGGTGCTAGGTTCTTTAGCTAGGTCCTCCGGCTAGATGCTAGCTAAATAATGTAACGTTAACCAATATAATGTGCTCTGTTTTTGATAGTCAATAAAAATGTACACCCCTAACTAGGATTCAGACGTTTGCAATATTTTATCCGAGTACTTAAGTTCTTAGTTTACTTCACAAATGCTATGCTCTCTCTCCTGGAACGTGCGTGAACAGTGCAGCTGCTCTCTCCATTCTGATTTGCTTCCCGCGCGGTGCAACGAGCTTTAGACTCTGATTGGCTGCAAATCAATTGCCCAGAAAATAATTTGCTAAAAACTGAAGTGTTCAGTATTCTGTCGGCAGAATTCGTTCGTCATTTATTTCCAATCAAATTCATATATATATATATATATATATATATATATATATATATATATATATATATATATATATATATATATATATAGTTATTAATATATCTTAAGAGTTTAATATATATATATAATATGAATTTTACATTTTGATCATGAATATCCCATTCAATATTTTGTGCCTTGTGAAAAGTAGGTAAGCCCATATTCAGGTTATGAAATGCCTGGTGATATACACATAAGCCAGGAGACTGAAGCATGTAAAACCA
Organism: Brachyhypopomus gauderio; assembly: GCF_052324685.1. Classification (NCBI taxonomy): domain Eukaryota; kingdom Metazoa; phylum Chordata; class Actinopteri; order Gymnotiformes; family Hypopomidae; genus Brachyhypopomus; species Brachyhypopomus gauderio. Next base: position 18,327,156 of record NC_135221.1, on the reverse strand, counting down.
CAGAATGTTCTGTTTTGGATGGTGAATTTGCTTTCAGTATTTTCCATTTCGAAAGCTGTTTGCAGGTTGTTACTTGGGCTTGAAAGTGCCTGTAGATAACAGTGATAGATACAGTGATACAGATACAGTGCATATTTCATAGTGGATTGAAAATGAGATGGATCTGGAATGCCTTAACTCTTTATGTATGTTATAAATATAAAAATAAATCAGTCAAGGACATTTGACTTTTTACTCAATGGTTTTACAATTTTTACAACAGGAAAATCACATATTTAACATGTCAAAACTTGTAATATTTCCTTGAAATTATGCATTTTATTAACAGTATTTTTATGTATTTGACAGTGATATATCACCATAACAACATATATTTTTTGTAAAATTCCAGAAGATTCGATTACTTTGTCTCAATAAGATTACAACAAGATTACTTTCTTTTTACAGTTTGTTTAGTTAAAATTATTATCTAAAAATTGTTAAAAAACAGATTTATAATGTATTAAATTTATACAGATTTTTCTTGTTAAATCACATGACATTTTGAAATAAACAGTTTGTTCTGGTAATTGTAATACACTTTCCCTGTCATTTTAAAATACAGGAAAAAAACTGTAAAATTTATTGGGAAAAACCTGTAAAAAAACTGGTTTTTTTTTACAGTGTATGTATATATTCCCTGCCCTTCTGTCTTTTCCCTTTTTATTCTTTCTCTCCCCCTTTTCTTGGTCCACCTAACCCCAATAATTATCACTTTGCATATTATAATTTTTATAAATGTAATTTGAACTGTACATAAAAACAAAGTTGTCCTCCAAAGATGTGGGGGTGGAGGTGGGCCATAAAAAAACTTATTGTACAAGTGAAATGTTTAGTTGAATTAGTCCATGATCCATAATTCTTAACTGCATATAATGAAATTGAGAAACATAAAGCGTGGTCAAAAAGTGTTTTACCAAGCTCCCCTCTTACCTTTCCCCAAACTATCTGTCATATAACATCTCCCCTCGTGACCAAAAACTCAGGTGCTTCATTATTCAAAAGAAAAGTAAAAGGACGTATGTGAGCATGTGAAAAAAAAGTGTGTGAGCGTGCACGTATGTGAGCATGTGAAAAAAGTGTGAGTGTGTGAGCGTGCACGTATGTGAGCATGTGAAAAAAGTGTGTGTGAGCATGCACGTATGAGAGTGTGTGAAAAAAGAGTGCGTGTGGAAAAAAAGAGTGCATGTGTGCGTGCACGTATGTGAGCATGTGAAAAAAGTGTGTGAGCGTGCACGTATGTGAGCATGTGAAAAAAGAGTGCGTGTGTGACCGTGCACGTATGAGAGTGTGTGAAAAAAAGAGTGCGTGTGTGAGCGTGCACGTATGTGAGCGTGTGGGGAAAAAAGAGTGCGTGTGTGAGCGTGCACGTATGTGAGCGTGTGAAAAAAGTGTGTGAGAGCGTGCACGTATGTGAGCATGTGCGAAAAAAGGGTGAGTGTGTGAGCGTGCACGTATGAGAGTGTGTGAAAAAAGAGTGCGTGTGGGAAAAAAGAGTGCATGTGTGCGTGCACGTATGTGAGCATGTGAAAAAAGTGTGTGTGAGCGTGCACGTATGTGAGCATGTGAAAAAAGAGTGCGTGTGTGACCGTGCACGTATGAGAGTGTGTGAAAAAAAGAGTGCGTGTGTGAGCGTGCACGTATGTGAGGGTGTGAAAAAAGTGTGAGTGTGTGAGCGTGCACGTATGTGAGCATGTGAAAAAAGTGTGAGTGTGTGAGCGTGCACGTATGTGAGCATGTGAAAAAAGTGTGTGTGAGCATGCACGTATGAGAGTGTGTGAAAAAAGAGTGCGTGTGGAAAAAAAGAGTGCATGTGTGCGTGCACGTATGTGAGCATGTGAAAAAAGTGTGTGAGCGTGCACGTATGTGAGCATGTGAAAAAAGAGTGCGTGTGTGACCGTGCACGTATGAGAGTGTGTGAAAAAAAGAGTGCGTGTGTGAGCGTGCACGTATGTGAGCGTGTGGGGAAAAAAGAGTGCGTGTGTGAGCGTGCACGTATGTGAGCGTGTGAAAAAAGTGTGTGAGAGCGTGCACGTATGTGAGCATGTGCGAAAAAAGGGTGAGTGTGTGAGCGTGCACGTATGAGAGTGTGTGAAAAAAGAGTGCGTGTGGGAAAAAAGAGTGCATGTGTGCGTGCACGTATGTGAGCATGTGAAAAAAGTGTGTGTGAGCGTGCACGTATGTGAGCATGTGAAAAAAGAGTGCGTGTGTGACCGTGCACGTATGAGAGTGTGTGAAAAAAAGAGTGCGTGTGTGAGCGTGCACGTATGTGAGGGTGTGAAAAAAGTGTGAGTGTGTGAGCGTGCACGTATGAGTGTGTGTGAAAAAAGAGTGTGTGTGGGAAAAAAGAGTGCATGTGAGCGTGCACATATGTGAGCATGTGAAAAAAAGTGTGTGAGCGTGCACGTATGTGAGCATGTGAAAAAAGTGCGTGTGTGAGCGTGCACGTATGTGAGCGTGTGAAAAAAGTGTGTGAGAGCGTGCACGTATGTGAGCATGTGCGAAAAAAGGGTGCGTGTGTGAGCGTGCACGTATGTGAACGTGTGCAAAAAAAGTGCGTGTGTGCACGCTCACACACGCACTCTTTTTTTCACACGCGTGTGTGCACACTTTCTGAGAAACACTGAGAATCCTGGCATGATCAATGCACACTGCTTTACTTTGCTGTGGTCATTCGAGCTGGTTGTGTTTTTTTATTTTTTGCTTTTATTATATATATATATATATATATGTATATATTCCCTGCCCTTCTGTCTTTTCCCTTTTTATTCTTTCTCTCCCCCTCTTTTCTTGGTCCACCTAACCCCAATAATTATCACTTTGCATATTGTTATAATTTTTATAAATGTAATTTGAACTGTACATAAAAACAAAGTTGTCCTCCAAAGATGGGGGGGTGGAGGTGGGCCATAAAAAAACTTATTGTACAAGTGAAATGTTTAGTTGAATTAGTCCATGATCCATAATTCTTAACAACTGCATATAATGAAATTGAGAAACATAAAGCGTGGTCAAAAAGTGTTTTACCAAGCTCCCCTCTTACCTTTCCCCAAACTGTCATATAACATCTCCCCTCGTGACCAAAAACTCAGGTGCTTCATTATTCAAAAGAAAAGTAAAAGGACGTATGTGAGCATGTGAAAAAAAGTGTGTGTGAGCGTGCACGTATGTGAGCATGTGAAAAAAGTGAGTGTGTGAGCGTGCACGTATGAGAGTGTGTGAAAAAAGAGTGCGTGTGGGAAAAAATAGTGCATGTGTGCGTGCACGTATGTGAGCATGTGAAAAAAGTGTGTGTGAACGTGCACGTTTGTGAGCATGTGAAAAAAGAGTGCGTGTGTGAGCGTGCACGTATGTGAGCGTGTGAAAAAAGTGTGAGTGTGTGAGCGTGCACGTATGAGAGTGTGTGAAAAAAGAGTGCGTGTGGGAAAAAAGAGTGCATGTGAGCGTGCACGTATGTGAGCATGTGAAAAAAGTGTGTGTGAGCGTGCACGTATGTGAGCATGTGAAAAAAGAGTGCATGTGTGAGCGTGCACGTATGTGAGTGTGTGAAAAAAGAGTGCGTGTGTGAGCGTGCACGTATGTGAGCGTGTGAAAAAAGTGTGAGTGTGTGAGCGTGCACGTATGAGAGTGTGTGAAAAAAGAGTGCGTGTGGGAAAAGAGTGCATGTGTGCGTGCACGTATGTGAGCATGTGAAAAAAGTGTGTGTGAGCGTGCACGTATGTGAGCATGTGAAAAAAGAGTGCGTGTGTGACCGTGCACGTATGAGAGTGTGTGAAAAAAGAGTGCGTGTGTGAGCGTGCACGTATGTGAGCGTGTGAAAAGTGTGAGTGTGTGAGCGTGCACGTATGTGAGCATGTGAAAAAAGAGTGCGTGTGTGAGCGTGCACGTATGTGAGTGTGTGAAAAAAGTGTGTGAGAGCGTGCACGTATGTGAGCATGTGCGAAAAAAGGGTGCGTGTGTGAGCGTGCACGTATGTGAACGTGTGCAAAAAAAGTGCGTGTGTGCACGCTCACACACGCACTTTTTTTCACACGCGTGTGTGCACACTTTCTGAGAAACACTGAGAATCCTGGCATGATCAATGCACACTGCTTTACTTTGCTGTGGTCATTCGAGCTGGTTGTGTTTTTTATTTTTTGCTTTTATTATATATATATATATATATATATATATATATATATATATATATATATATATATATATATATATATATATATATATATATATATGTATATATTCCCTGCCCTTCTGTCTTTTCTCTTTTCCCTTTTTATTCTTTCTCTCCCCCTCTTTTCTTGGTCCACCTAACCCCAATAATTATCACTTTGCATATTGTTATAATTTTTATAAATGTAATTTGAACTGTACGTAAAAACAAAGTTGTCCTCCAAAGATGGGGGGGTGGAGGTGGGCCATAAAAAAAACTTATTGTACAAGTGAAATGTTTAGTTGAATTAATCCATGATCCATAATTCTTAACAACTGCATATAATGAAATTGAGAAACATAAAGCGTGGTCAAAAAGTGTTTTACCAAGCTCCCCTCTTACCTTTCCCCAAACTATCTGTCATATAACATCTCCCCTCGTGACCAAAAACTCAGGTGCTTCATTATTCAAAAGAAAAGTAAAAGGACGTATGTGAGCATGTGAAAAAAAGTGTGTGAGCGTGCACGTATGTGAGCATGTGAAAAAAGAGTGCGTGTGTGACCGTGCACGTATGAGTGTGTGAAAAAAAGAGTGTGTGTGGGAAAAAAGAGTGCATGTGAGCGTGCACGTATGTGAGCATGTGAAAAAAAAGTGTGTGTGAACGTGCACGTATGTGAGCATGTGAAAAAAGTGTGTGTGAGCGTGCACGTATGTGAGCATGTGAAAAAAGAGTGCGTGTGTGAGCGTGCACGTATGTGAGTGTATGAAAAAAGAGTGCGTGTGTGAGTGTGCACGTATGTGAGCATGTGTGGAAAAAAAAGAGTGCGTGTGGGAAAAAAGAGTGCATGTGAGCGTGCACATATGTGAGCATGTGAAAAAAAAGTGTGTGTGAGCGTGCACGTATGTGAGCATGTGCGAAAAAAGGGTGCGTGTGTGAGCGTGCACGTATGTGAACATGTGCAAAAAAAGTGCGTGTGTGAGCGTGCACGTATGTGAGCGTGTGAAAAAAGTGTGAGTGTGTGAACGTGCACGTATGAGAGTGTGTGAAAAAAGAGTGCATGTGGGAAAAAAGAGTGCATGTGTGCGTGCACGTATGTGAGCATGTGAAAAAAGTGTGTGTGAGCGTGCACGTATGTGAGCATGTGAAAAAAGAGTGCGTGTGTGACCGTGCACGTATGAGAGTGTGTGAAAAAAGAGTGCGTGTGTGAGCGTGCACGTATGTGAGCGTGTGAAAAAAGTGTGTGTGAGCGTGCACGTATGAGAGTGTGTGAAAAAAGAGTGCGTGTGGGAAAAAAGAGTGCATGTGAGCGTGCACGTATGTGAGCATGTGAAAAAAGTGTGTGAGCGTGCACGTATGTGAGCATGTGAAAAAAGAGTGCGTGTGTGAGCGTGCACGTATGTGAGTGTGTGAAAAAAGAGTGCGTGTGTGAGCGTGCACGTATGTGAGCATGTGAAAAAAGTGTGAGTGTGTGAGCGTGCACGTATGAGAGTGTGAAAAAAGAGTGCGTGTGGGAAAAAAGAGTGCATGTGTGCGTGCACGTATGTGAGCATGTGAAAAAAGTGTGTGTGAGCGTGCACGTATGTGAGCATGTGAAAAAAGAGTGCGTGTGTGACCGTGCACGTATGAGAGTGTGTGAAAAAAGAGTGCGTGTGTGAGCGTGCACGTATGTGAGCGTGTGAAAAAAGTGTGTGTGTGAGCGTGCACGTATGTGAGCATGTGAAAAAAGAGTGCGTGTGTGACCGTGCACGTATGAGAGTGTGTGAAAAAAGAGTGCGTGTGGGAAAAAAGAGTGCATGTGAGCGTGCACGTATGTGAGCATGTGAAAAAAGTGTGTGTGAGCATGCACGTATGTGAGCATGTGAAAAAAGAGTGCATGTGTGAGCGTGCACGTATGTGAGTGTGTGAAAAAAGAGTGCGTGTGTGAGCGTGCACGTATGTGAGTGTGTGAAAAAAGTGTGAGTGTGTGAGCGTGCACGTATGAGAGTGTGTGAAAAAAGAGTGCGTGTGGGAAAAGAGTGCATGTGTGCGTGCACGTATGTGAGCATGTGAAAAAAGTGTGTGTGAGCGTGCACGTATGTGAGCATGTGAAAAAAGAGTGCGTGTGTGACCGTGCACGTATGAGAGTGTGTGAAAAAAGAGTGAGTGTGTGAGCGTGCACGTATGTGAGCGTGTGAAAAAAGTGTGTGTGAGCGTGCACGTATGAGAGTGTGTGAAAAAAGAGTGCGTGTGGGAAAAAAGAGTGCATGTGAGCGTGCACGTATGTGAGCATGTGAAAAAAGTGTGTGAGCGTGCACGAATGTGAGCATGTGAAAAAAGAGTGCGTGTGTGAGCGTGCACGTATGTGAGTGTGTGAAAAAAGAGTGCGTGTGTGAGCGTGCACGTATGTGAGCGTGTGAAAAAAGTGTGAGTGTGTGAGCGTGCACGTATGAGAGTGTGTGAAAAAAGAGTGCGTGTGAGCATGCACATATGTGAGCATGTGAAAAAAAAGTGTGAGAGTGCACGTATGTAAGCATGTGAAAAAAGTGCGTGTGTGAGAGTGCACGTATGTGAGCGTGTGAAAAAAGTGTGTGAGAGCGTGCACGTATGTGAGCATGTGCAAAAAAAGGGTGCGTGTGTGAGCGTGCACGTATGTGAACGTGTGCAAAAAAAGTGCATGTGTGCACGCTCACACACGCACTCTTTTTTTCACACACGCGTGTGTGCACACTTTCTGAGAAACACTGAGAATCCTGGCATGATCAATGCACACTCTGCTTTACTTTGCTGTGGTCATTCGAGCTGGTTGTGTTTTTTATTTTTTGCTTTTATTATATATATATATATATATATATATATATGTGTATATATTCCCTGCCCTTCTGTCTTTTCCCTTTTTATTCTTTCTCTCCCCCTCTTTTCTTGGTCCACCTAACCCCAATAATTATCACTTTGCATATTGTTATAATTTTTATAAATGTAATTTGAACTGTACATAAAAACAAAGTTGTCCTCCAAAGATGGGGGGGTGGAGGTGGGCCATAAAAAAACTTATTGTACAAGTGAAATGTTTAGTTGAATTAGTCCATGATCCATAATTCTTAACAACTGCATATAATGACATTGAGAAACATAAAGCGTGGTCAAAAAGTGTTTTACCAAGCTCCCCTCTTACCTTTCCCCAAACTATCTGTCATATAACATCTCCCCTCATGACCAAAAACTGGTGCTTCATTATTCAAAAGAAAAGTAAAAGGACGTATGTGAGCATGTGAAAAAAAAGTGTGTGTGAGCGTGCACGTATGTGAGCATGTGAAAAAAGAGTGCGTGTGTGACCGTGCACGTATGAGAGTGTGTGAAAAAAAGAGTGCGTGTGTGAGCGTGCACGTATGTGAGCGTGTGAAAAAAGTGTGAGTGTGTGAGCGTGCACGTATGAGAGTGTGTGAAAAAAGAGTGCGTGTGGGAAAAAAGAGTGCATGTGAGCGTGCACATATGTGAGCATGTGAAAAAAAAGTGTGAGCGTGCACGTATGTGAGCGTGTGAAAAAAGTGTGTGAGAGCGTGCACGTATGTGAGCATGTGCGAAAAAAGGATGCGTGTGTGAGCGTGCACGTATGTGAACGTGTGCAAAAAAAAGTGCGTGTGTGCACGCTCACACACGCACTTTTTTTCACACACGCGTGTGTGCACACTTTCTGAGAAACACTGAGAATCCTGACATGATCAATGCACACTCTGCTTTACTTTGCTGTGGTCATTCGAGCTGGTTGTGTTTTTTATTTTTTGCTTTTATTATATATATATATATATATATATATATATATATATATATATATATATATATATATATATATATATATATATATATTCCCTGCCCTTCTGTCTTTTCCCTTTTTATTCTTTCTCTCCCCCTCTTTTCTTGGTCCACCTAACCCCAATAATTATCACTGCATATTGTTATAATTTTTATAAATGTAATTTGAACTGTACATAAAAACAAAGTTGTCCTCCAAAGATGGGGGGGTGGAGGTGGGCCATAAAAAAACTTATTGTACAAGTGAAATGTTTAGTTGAATTAGTCCATGATCCATAATTCTTAACAACTGCATATAATGACATTGAGAAACATAAAGCGTGGTCAAAAAGTGTTTTACCAAGCTCCCCTCTTTCCTTTCCCCAAACTATCTGTCATATAACATCTCCCCTCATGACCAAAAACTGGTGCTTCATTATTCAAAAGAAAAGTAAAAGGACGTATGTGAGCATGTGAAAAAAAAGTGTGTGTGAGCGTGCACGTATGTGAGCATGTGAAAAAAGAGTGCGTGTGTGACCGTGCACGTATGAGAGTGTGTGAAAAAAAGAGTGCGTGTGTGAGCGTGCACGTATGTGAGCGTGTGAAAAAAGTGTGAGTGTGTGAGCGTGCACGTATGAGAGTGTGTGAAAAAAGAGTGCGTGTGGGAAAAAAGAGTGCATGTGAGCGTGCACCTATGTGAGCATGTGAAAAAAAAGTGTGAGCGTGCACGTATGTGAGCATGTGAAAAAAATTGTGTGAGCGTGCACGTATGTGAGCGTGTGAAAAAAGTGTGTGAGAGCGTGCACGTATGTGATCATGTGCGAAAAAAGGGTGCGTGTGTGAGCGTGCACGTATGTGAACGTGTGCAAAAAAAAGTGCGTGTGTGCACGCTCACACACGCACTTTTTTTCACACACGCGTGTGTGCACACTTTCTGAGAAACACTGAGAATCCTGACATGATCAATGCACACTCTGCTTTACTTTGCTGTGGTCATTCGAGCTGGTTGTGTTTTTTATTATATATATATATATATATATATATATATATTCCCTGCCCTTCTGTCTTTTCCCTTTTTATTCTTTCTCTCCCCCTCTTTTCTTGGTCCACCTAACCCCAATAATTATCACTTTGCATATTGTTATAATTTTTATAAATGTAATTTGAACTGTACATAAAAACAAAGTTGTCCTCCAAAGATGGGGGGTGGAGGTGGGCCATAAAAAAACTTATTGTACAAGTGAAATGTTTAGTTGAATTAGTCCATGATCCATAATTCTTAACAACTGCATATAATGAAATTGAGAAACATAAAGCGTGGTCAAAAAGTGTTTTACCAAGCTCCCCTCTTACCTTTCCCCAAACTATCTGTCATATAACATCTCCCCTCGTGACCAAAAACTCAGGTGCTTCATTATTCAAAAGAAAAGTAAAAGGACGTATGTGAGCATGTGAAAAAAAGTGTGTGAGCGTGCACGTATGTGAGCATGTGAAAAAAGAGTGCGTGTGTGACCGTGCACGTATGAGTGTGTGAAAAATAGAGTGTGTGTGGGAAAAAAGAGTGCATGTGAGCGTGCACGTATGTGAGCATGTGAAAAAAAAGTGTGTGTGAACGTGCACGTATGTGAGCATGTGAAAAAAGTGTGTGTGAGCGTGCACGTATGTGAGCATGTGAAAAAAGAGTGCGTGTGTGAGCGTGCACGTATGTGAGTGTATGAAAAAAGAGTGCGTGTGTGAGTGTGCACGTATGTGAGCATGTGTGGAAAAAAAAGAGTGCGTGTGGGAAAAAAGAGTGCATGTGAGCGTGCACATATGTGAGCATGTGAAAAAAAAGTGTGTGTGAGCGTGCACGTATGTGAGCATGTGAAAAAAGAGTGCGTGTGTGAGCGTCCACGTATGTGAGTGTGTGAAAAAAGTGTGTGAGAGCGTGCACGTGTGAGCGTGTGCGAAAAAAAAGTGCGTGTGTGAGCGTGCACGTATGTGAAAAAAGTGCGAAAAAAGAGTGCGTGTGTGCACTCAGGTGCTTCATTATTCAAAAGAAAAATAAAAGGACGTATGTGAGCATGTGTGAAAAAAAATGGGTGTGAGCGTGCACGTATGTGAGCGTGTGTGAAAAAAGTGCATGTGTGAGCGTGCACGTATGTGAGCGTGTGAAAAAAGAGTGCATACATACATCCACAAAGTCATGAGGCAGGTTCTTCACTCTGATGCTGTTCCTTTCAAATGGGACCCTGTATAGCTGCTTCATATGTAAGTGATTATTCTGCAGGACACGATGGACAGTGGACAAGCTTACTGTGTCCATGTTATGGAAAACAGTTGCATCGTTGACTATGTGGTGCTGGATCGCGTGGATTCATGGTTTAAAGCAGACATCTTGACATTTGACCTATTTATAGGCCTATACGTAGCCAATGATTCGTTGGTGTTCAATAAAGAAATGAGTGCTTACACATATGAGGAGTGGGATTGAAGCACTGGTGATTTAGCGTGGCATTTTGATAGGTTGTGTTTGAAAGATGAAATCGAGTAACTTCCTGTTTGATCTTTGTGTGTTAGGTAGAAACTTGTGTGTAGAGTTTTGCAAAATGTGTGTTTGGAAATTGAAAACTGAGTCAGACACTGAGAGTTAGTGTATGGTTTTGCAGATTTGGTGTGGGGTTATGGTGTTTGAAAGGCATGTTTAGAAAAATATGTGAGAAGAAAAGATTTAGTGTGTAAACAGATGAAAAAAACTGTAATGCTCATGCAAATTTGGAGGACAAAATGGAGGACAGTGTGCCGAGTGGACAGCGCCGTGGTGCTGAAGCTGGCAGTCAGTGGAGATCTGTGAAACAGGGAGGTGACAACACTAGCAGAGCTCAAGAGCTCATGACACTCACAGTACACGGGCCTGCAGCAGACTGATACCGCAGCAGCAGACAGCAGCACACACACACGCACGCAAACTCACTCACTCACGCACGCACGCACACACACATCCACACACACACACTCACACATTGTTATTGTTAGTAACGCGTTACTTAGTAACCAGAGACGTTAATAACAACACTGGTGACGTCACAATTAAAGTGACTATAAAAGGAGCGGCTGCTGTTTTAAACGACAGTTGACGTTTTTGATGATTGATTCAATATGTTTCAAGCAATAATCAATTGGACCGCAGACGGACTACTGGTGAGCGTAAGTTCAAGTTCCTTTGAGAATTCCTAGCTCCTCAGTTACATTTTAAATATATAGTACAGGGCTAATTACAATTCAGGTTGTTGCTAAATAGAATGTGTAAATCAGGGCTAATTTTCTCCCAAACCAGTTCAGATGTCCACAGCCTGTAGGGTAAGTGTACCCATTAAGCCCATGCACCCTTTAAGCCCACTTTCAACTTTAATGTCAATTTACAAACAAAGGAAACCATATATTTTGGCATCCATTACTTCATCTAATCAAATGGTTTGTTACTTCCATAAAATTTCAAAGGAACCGCTGGGAAACAGAGACAGTAGGAAATGGTAAGCAGAATTTGGTTAATAGTTATGTATAAAGGTCCATCACTCAATTTAACTTTACATTTTAAGATATATATTTAAGAAATAGTGTGAGAATTATTATCCAACGAACACTGTTGACTGAACACTGATATATTTTTGAGCTAATAGGAGCATGACGAACGTAAAGTGTTACCGGGTGGGGGGTGTAAAATGGACACAGCGAGAAAAAAGACAGATTTCAAGTGTGCAGAAACAGTCTAAATAGTCGTTTGAACTAACCTAGTGAAAACCGGGAAGTTAAATGATTTTTATTTTTTGCCGAATATTAAAAAGAAGGAAAACCGGGACAAACCGGGACAGCGACGTGAAAACCGGGACAGGTGGCAACACTAAACGTAGCTGGCGCTACAGAGCTTGGAGGCGGACACAAACGTTGAGGAGAGCGAGATTTATTAAGAGGAATTCCATGATCAAAGTCGTTCAAACGGGCAGGGGTCATAACGGGCGAGCCATCCAGGTTTGACAAATAAACAGGCATGACGATACTAAGAATTAAACTAAGACACCGAACGAACACTTTAAACCAAACACGGGGTAAACGCATACAAACTAGAAAATCAGGCTACAGAAAACACAGACGACTGACCAACGAAACGAGTAGAACTCACAGACCAGGAAGCGTAGAACACTGAACAAAGAGCATGAATAACAAGAGCACAAACTAACCAAATAGAACAAAACGACCGATAACCGATAAGTGAAACACTGGGACTATACATACACAGAACTAAACTAGACACACAGGTGAAGACACTGATGACACGGGCGTGTCAGACGAGGGGAAACCATGGAGACAGACACGCAGGGAACAACACAGACAGGAGGAGCAGCAACCCGAAGTGACAGCTAGAGAGGGGGGCGTAGCCCTACGTGACAGTCGCATTGCTATATTACAAAAACAATTTTGTCCAGTCTATTTTTTGAGTTTTGTGTAAAATTATATAATTTTGTCTTTTTGTTCTCTATTTTTGTGTTGTTTCAGTACACACAAAGGACATGAACGTGTATAACAAAAGATGTACAGTTGTCCTTTTGAATTAAGGTTTTTGCATGACAGAGTCAATATGCCAGACTTATAATGTAATGACTATTTTATATAAGGTAATATTTGTGTTTTCTCCCAAGAAGGAAGAAAAGCTAAAGAACATTTGTGAAGGAGACTCCTTCGACAGTTGTGAGGAATTCCAGAGAGCACTGAGATTATGGAGTGAAGAGGGCTACCATCCAATGCACAAAATTAAAATGTATTTAAACATGATGTAAATAAGAAAAACCCCAATTTATTTCTTTAAAAAATGTACAAACCATCCAGAAAAAAGTGAATTAAAAAGTCAAATCTGTCTTCTGCATTCTGTGAAATTAAATAAAATTAAAGAGGCTGATAATGTACTGGCAGGAAGAATATTTGTATACATCATACTGTAACGCTGGCGACTGGGTGAAGGACGAGACACAGAATCCTGTTCGCTACAGACGTTACTTTATTCGTCTTTACACATATAGCGCAGACAGCGCACGTTTAACACTCAGACATATAGAGACACGTAGACTCAAACAACGACGAGCACAAGACACTGCGCGAACACACATTAAATAGACAAACTACATAAACCCCACGTGATGACGAGACGAGCCACAGGTGAGACGAATTATCACAGGACGCAACTACACCCACGGAGATCCACTGATGCAGACGACGTAAACACACGCCCAAAGGGAGGGGTCGGGGACCGTAACGTGACACATACAATGTGGTGTACATATCAGGGTGCTACAGACAGATATTAACTTGTTACATTTTGTTTTAATATTATTTATCACTGGCAGTGTATATTATATGTAGTATTTAGCATGTGATTACTGCCATTAGCGGTAAGCGAGTTAGGATAATTAAATTGCTATTTAAATTCTAAGCACGGTAAAGAAAAACACTCACAAGTGAAAAACAAAATTCAAACTGAGGTCCACCCCATAACCCCAAATAAAAGTATCTTCACTTCTTGTAAAATAATTTGTAAGTAAAATGTGTTTTGTCACAAAACACAAAAGAATAGTACTAATCTTTGATAAATCAAAATGTTGGGTGCAAATAGTACACACTGCTACGTATAGCCGGGTGCAAATAGCACACACTGCTGCATATACCCGGGTGCAAATAGTAATTAGTTATAGTTACTCATTACTTGTTCAAAAAAGTAACTGAGTTAGTAACTGAATTACTCTATAATAAAAGTAACTCGTTACCAGGGAAAGTAACTATTTGCATTACAGTTGAAAAAAGGTTATATGCCAATTAATTAAGTTTTTTAAAGCAGTTTTCACAGTCAGTTGAAATGAGTAGATCAGAAAATGGTTTAACTTTTGATATTTATTGCACATCCACAGACCAGTGCAGGATAAAATCCTTTAAAATCCCAAAATCTTTGGAAAAAAAAAAGCAAAAGTAAACAGTTACACTATATAAAGTGCATTTACATCTATGAAATTAAATTAAATTCTCTCAACCTGAGACAACTGGTTTGTTTACAACAGAAGTAAACTTAACAATAAAACCTCTATACTTAATTAAATAAATCAAATACCCAGTCTGGTAGACATTCAGGAACTTCAAGTATTTTCTTAAATAATGTTTATATCGCCCAGGGGTGCAACTACACACTTTCTGAGGTGTATGCAAACATACTATGCCCCCCCCCCCCCCGCCATGTGTCCAGATCTCACTTATTCATGCACTTATAAAACACAAGACATATATTGTACACTTTTATTCTCTTACTCACAGCAGGTGAGCATCTCAAACATCACAAACAAAAAACAGTCTAAATAATATGTAACAGCAAATCTCAACAATATCCTCGAATCTGTGTAAGATTTTTAACAAGAGTTTTTACTAAATTGTTACATTTCGTGCTTTTGCACTTGCCCATTTGTCAAGAATACTTTCAAATGAAATAGACCGCGCCACATTGTTTTCAATTGAGATCACTGCTAACTGGGTCAAGCGATCATTGCTCATACTTGAACGAAGGTATGTTTTGATAAGCTTCAGCTTGCTAAAGGATCTCTCGGCAGATGCAACGGTCAGAGGCATGGTCAGGAATACTCTAAGGGCTACTGTCAAATTTGGAAACACCAAATCAAGATTCTCCTTTATGAGGAAATTTAACTTCTCTAGAGCATTGTAACCCTTCAGTAGACGGCTTGCTGGGTATATTTCTTGAATGATATCTCTTGAAACATCACAGGTAGTCAGGGCATATGTGGTCACTGATTCCTCCAGCTCAGCTTTTGTCATGTGCTCCATTTTAGTAATGAATTTAAATTTCTCAGACACAAGATGAAAATTGGAAAACCTCTCAGACAGCTCTTGCAGGATTGTGTCAACAATGATATTGAGAACCATGCACTTAAAGTACCTTTTGGGTTCCTTTTCATGATGACCAGTGCATGAATTGTCATCTGGGAACCTCTTTTGCTTCCTAAAATATCTCTTTTTGAATTCTGGAGTAGCATCCATTTCACTGGCTATTCTGCATGCAATGTCAAGGGACTTCTGAAAGCCCTCTTCTCTATACTTGAGCAAAAGTTCTTTCAGAGACTCAATTAACTTAATGGCTGTGTCCATTGACACATCTGCTGTTTGTAGTGCCTTGCTTGCAAAGTTTATTTCTGATAATAAGTCATGCCAAACTATGAGGCACACAAGGAACACCGTACTAACAAGCTCATGAGATAGTGACTTTGCCTCTGAGACAATTTTGCTGTCTCCTGCCACTTCTTCAAGCTTTTGTAGAGCATCTAGAATACCCCCCAACTGGAAACGTACAGCTTTGACAGAGTCTAGCTTTGCTTCCCAACGGGTGTCACTCAGAGGCTTCAGTGTGATGTCAACAAACTCAGTCAGAATATCCCACCTCTTCACAGAAGATGAAAAGATAGTGTACAATCTTTGAAGAGTGCCAAAGAAGGTTAGACACTCTCTGTTGGATGAGGCTGCATCACATAACAACAGGTTCAGGCTGTGGCTACAGCAGGGAATAAACAGAGCCTCTGGACATCTCTGTTGTATTAAAGCTTGGACACCCTTCTTTATTCCCCTCATATTAGAGCCATTGTCATAACTTTGCCCCCTACAATTAGCCATCTCCAACCCCAGTCTATCCAGCACACCTGTCAGTGTGTCTGTGAGGCCTTTCCCAGTTGTGTCCTTCACAGCAGTGAACCCCACAAAAGACTCAGCAATAGTAACCTCCTTCTTCTCATCTGTATGAATATATCGAATGATAACTGAGGCCTGCTCTTGCTTTGAAATATCAGGTGTGCAGTCCAGTTCCACTGCAAAATACTTGGAGGCTTTGATCTGTGCAGAAATTTTACCCAAAACGCATTCTGATATAGAATCTAAAAATTCATTTTGAGTGCACCATGAGAGATATCCAGTGGTTATTTTGGAGGCAGCTTTTCTAAGATGCTCTGCCAGTGTGACATCATATCGTGCAATGAGCTCAAGGATTCCCAGAAAATTTCCATTTTTAGGATTTCCTAACTGTGCATTTTTTCCCCTCAGTGGCAGCACACTTCTCCAGTGTGCCTTTTCAGCAGCTATGGCTCTCTGTAATTCGCTATCAATAGTTTTACCTAGGTGTAAGCGAGATGCCAGTTCTTTCCACATCAGATAAGCATTTATGTGAGAACCACTGGTTTCATGGTGCTTCAGTGTTTTTGAAAGACACCGCCAGTTATTATACCCCACCACAAGGCATGTATCAGTAACTTTAGCTTCACCAAAAAGCTTACATGCAAAACAATAGACTCTGTTAGTACTTTTGGAATACAGTAACCAATCCCGTTCCACTTTCTCTCCATTAGACAGTAAACGAAAACAGTATGCTTTGGAAAAACGCCTTTTACTCTTATCTGATCTTGGATATGGTCCATCAGAACATTTCTGTGGGCCATTCTCAACCATGTACTGCCTAAATGAGTCACTCATTTCATGTGGTGAAGGCCATTCAGATGGATCTTCTGAGTAAGGCCTTGTCCCAGCCCTCTCCTCTGCAGCTCTCTGCTCCTCTCCCTCATCTGCACATCTCTATTCCACCTCCTCCTCCTCCTCATCATCATCTGGACTTCTCTGCTCCTCTCCCTCATCTGCACCTCTCCGTACCACCTTATCATCATCTGGATGTCTCTGCTCCTCTCCCTCATCTGCACCTCTCCGTTCCACCTCCTCATCATCATCTGCACCTCTCTGTTCCACATTCTCCTCTATGGTGACTGGCTTGCCATGTTTCCCTGCACTAGTTTTCCCAAAAAAGGACACAGTGAAAAATGATCATCTGAACCTTACAGAAGGGGGCCCTAAAGCCCAATTTCCTCAGGCCAGAGGTGGGTAGAGTAGTCAAAAATCATACTCAAGTAAAAGTACTGTTACTTTAGAATAATATAACTTAAGTAAAAGTAAAAAGTAGTCATCCAAATAGTTACTTAAGTAAGAGTAAAAAAGTGTTTGGTAAAAAAATTACTCAAGTAGCCTACTGAGTAACATCTGATTTATTTGTTAACCCAAACATTCAATAAAACAGACAAAAATACATGTTTGGCAAATTAGAGATCATACAATCAATAAAATGATTTCCTTTCTCTGTTTTACCTAGAAACGACGGTGTGAAATATTCTGATTGGTTGATTTTTAATTTCGGCACCAAGTTTTTTTTTTCCAGCACAAGCACGAAAAGTGGATTTGAAAGCCGATTTAGAGAAAAAATACTAACCCAAATAGTAACTATTATTAGTAACAGTTGTATCAGCTGTTGACATGCCACAGAGAGTGAACTATATGTCAGAGTGTTCTGACTGAGAGTAACGGACAGTAAATCAAAAATTCCCTTACATCATCTACTTACTTGTTATGATCCGTTATATTTTGTAATATAGCACCTTTCCTTTTAGCTAAAGCTAACCTTAATGTTTACAAGCCTGACCTACCTGCTGTCTTTCAACCACTTTGAGAAGCTTTGTTTCATCCCTACAACATCTTTTTCTCTCTCCCTCTTCCGTTTTCTGTTTTGTGCCCCGGAGCTTTTTTTTCTGTCCCTCCATCTTGAACACCCTGCAGGTGCGGCACGACGGGAAAAAACTGAACTGGAGTACGGCACAAATCCTGCGCATGCGCGAAATGAGACAAACTTTCGTACTTTGAAACGTACCTTTGAAAGGAGTAAAAAAAACATGCCTGTGCGCGTGTGTTTAGGAGGAAGTGACAGGAGGATAGAGGGGAAGGAGAGAATGGGCGCCTAGTGCTGTGCTTCTGTTTTTGATGTGTATTATCATATATGAACAAACAACTCTTACAGAAAATGCCAACTAGAAATAATTTTCAGGCATCGATTTGGCGCCCCCTCGAGTGCAGCGCCCCTTTGCGTCGCATAAGCTGCATACCCCCTTTTTGCGCCACTGATATCACCTTGAAAGTTCTAGTTTTCTTCGGCTTGCACCTGACGCCATTTCGGCCTCTTCTCCGTTTGTGTCGTGTCACTTGCGTGCTTCGGCGCGTGTGTAAAAACACTGGCTCTGATTGGCTATCATAACGCTGCCTTAAACAGGTGTTACACCGAGAACTGTGACCTATCGAGATCTGTTACTCCTCACTAGCCTGGGCAGAGGTCCGCTCGCATTAGTATATCAATATATAGTAACGCACTGCTTTTAATGACCAGTAACGTAAACGGCGTTGTAACGACAGGAAAAGTAACTAATTATATTATCCCGTTACTGACAAAATGACGACGTTACCAACGGCGTTATTCGCAACACTGCAAATAACACATACTGCTGCATATACCCGGGTGCAAATAGCATCTGCCTTATTTTAATCTATTGATTACAGGACACACGATTATAAAGGAGTGCGTGTATAAAACATAGTGTGTGTATAAAACACATATAGTATATAAACCTAAAATGTTTATGTATTTTTTTTACTTTTTACCCCAGACCCGAAGATCAAACAGGAATTAAAAAAATCATAACCAATAATAGGGTATACGCTAATTTATTGCAGATGTTTTTTAACAAATGAACAGTATTCCCTCCAAAAATAAACATCGTAAAGTGCGGGACATCCAGAGACAGCCACTATTAATCTCTCCTCCATTTTGCAATCGGAACAAATAATCAGTAGGAACCAAAGTCAGAGGTGCGGTTTCGGAGGAGGGTGCAAACATACTTTCTGATTGGTAGTCGCCGCCGCGCGTCACTGCTCATTTGCATAAAGTTGAGCCAAGCTCAACTTGTTCGCGTCGCTCGAATAGGCCTTTCTCTCGCTTCCGGGGTCGACATTTCCGGTCTAGACAGTTCTGTGTAAAATCATTTCCGTTTGGAGCGTTCGTACTTCTGCCATGGCGCAACTGACTAGCAAGTGTTTTTGCAGCGTACCGCTGTGCTCTAATTCCAAACAAAAACAGCCTTATTTGAGTTTCCACTCGTTCCCAGCTGACGAGGAACTCAGAAAGAAGTGGTTGATGGCCATTAGAAGGAGTGAGGGGCCGAATTTCCAGGTTATTAGGAACAGCACGCACGTGTGTAGCGCACATTTTGAGCCGCAAGACATCTACGTTACGGCAAAGGGCAAAACGTGGCTGAAGAAAGGTGCTATACCGCGTTGTTTCAGCTGGACTCGGCCAGCGAGGCAGTCTGTGTACAGCAGAGTGAAATCCCGCCTAGAGGCTGTTGTGATTTTCATCTTAATCCCTTCATAGTTTGTTTACATTACAGTATAGAATCAACAGCTTATCATAATTTATATATTTTGACAAGTCATAAAGTATTAATCAAATCTCTAATATTAATCACTATATGTTTTGCTTACATTATATTATTGATCAAGTTGTTTGTTAGTAAGAATGTCGGTGTAAGCGCTTGTGTGCCTTCCAATACTCCATGCGTTTGCAGTAGGCTAAAAATGGGATGTGTAAGAGGAGGCTCACTGTGACCTTATGTGGTAAGGCCAGGTAGTAAGACCTCGCTTCCAGAGTAGAGACAGCTGTAGGTTGAACTATGGAATGTGCAGTTCCTATGTTTAGGAAGGAAAGCATATATAATGGTGAAGAGAGCAGACAGCTTCAGAGCTGCACATGGGGTGACATGATTAGGTAATGTGAGCTCTCCAGAGATCTCTGTATTAAATTAATTAATAGGCCTATGTGTATTTTTTAATAAAAGGCTAAAGACAAGACTGGTAATGTTTTCTTTTGCAATCAACGAACACGCTGCGCTAAGGTAAGATAAGGTTAAGCGCAACATTTTGGTGACCCCGACGTGATTGCAAAATAATTTGAAACTTTTTTCTTTTCATCTAATGACTGACAGTTTGACCGTGCCGGCACAACAATAGTGGTAAAGCAGAACCTGTTAAAACAAATCTGCAAAATTTGAATTGCAACTAAATTGTGGTGAACTGACAGTACTTGGATGATTCTAAATTAAATCCAGTCTTGTCTAAAAAGGTAAAAGTATATGTAACTATGGAAATGGGTAAGAGTCCCATTGGAAAAGGGTTTTAAGTCCCTACCGGCAAAATAAAAGCTAACAAGTTTTTGTGTAATAATGAAAACTAACAAGTTTTTATTTAAGGTTTATTCCGTGGTGTGGCGGCCGATCCGTTCTTTTGACGAGAGGAACGAGACCTACGCAAGTTCGAGTCTTGCTAGCTAGGTATTGATATTAACCTTTGGATCTTGAGGAGTCCATAAATTAATATTATTTCGATAAAGCAAAAAGCCGGATAATGCACCTGAATTGATTGAGGATGGTAAAACCACACGGTGTCAGAACGGAACTCTTGTTCTATATTTAGAACTTCCGGGTGAGTATCTGTTTTTATCAACGTATGTAACTGGTGAGGAAAATGCAAGTTTTATAAATGGTTTTAAGTAGAATTTAATGTTGGTTTTAAGGGTATGGAATACCTTAGTGGAACAGATGAGTGTGACTAGTAAAGTGATTATACTATTGAAGAATATCATAAGCAGTGTGATATTTGAAGGGCCGGCTGTTATGTGACAGTATGGGTGACCAACACAGAATCGTGTGTCCTCAGATGCAATTAATTTTAAAACATTAGAGTCTCGTATGTAATATGTGACTCCTCCCTCATTCATATTTAATTTATTCAGGTTTCCCCTTTGGTTTGGTCCTGCATATATTTAGTATCAGCTGTACCTTGTGTCTTTGGCGATTACGTTGAGTATTCATTTGCATAGTAAGTAAGGCGTGCTGTGGGTCATTTTGTATAATTAAGTCTATTGCACCTGTTTCTGTTCCATGCATTGTTTGCATATTGTATATAAGTTCTCCTTGTTTCTGGTCGGTAAAGCTTAGTGATCGTGCGTGGATATTTTCTCGTCCTGAGATTACTTGTGTTTTACTTCCGAGTTAAATTTCTCAATTTTGCACCCTCCCCTAGTCTCAGACTATACTTTGTAGGTTCATATATTGTCATTGTTTAAGTGTTGAATATGTTTCAGGCCAACCCATAGTCTAAAACTATACTTTAGGGATCATAAACCAAGTTCGGTTGTTATAAGTTAGTGTGTCGCTTATTGTGTTGAATAAGTTGGGTTCGCTATGCTGACGGTCTTTTTATACTTTAAATGGTCGCTGGGTTTGTTCTGTTAATGTCAGTTGTTTCTCTGTATCCCATATATATATCGGCTATAGCCTAAGCTATCGATTCAATTTCTTCCTTCGTTGTTTAACAAATAGCGTAGTATGTGCTTTGTCTGAGGTGTTCTAGTTTTGATTGTAAGTGGGTGTATTTAATTTCCTCATAATTTCTTATATCTTAACGCTAGGTTATGTTATTTAGTATTGAAATCAGGATTGTTTGTAGACAGTATGGGTTTTGTCCCTCCTCTGTATTTAGTAACTAAGTAATCAATCTTAGTTGAACGTCTTTAGAAATGCCTCAGCGCGTGCACCTGTTGCGTAGGGACAGTGTGCCTAGACAAGCAGACGAGCAAGCAAAAAGTAAAATTTCATTCGTGTATTTGCCTCCGCCTCTTAACCAAGAATTGTTACATCGCCGCAAAATAGACCAACTGGCTAAAGTGCACACGTTTAACTCGCAAAATTATCAAACGCGGAGAAGATTTAGCTCTGTGACACATGTACAAATACTGTTTGCTGGGAGTTGTTCATAACCAACTAGAATGAGCGGGGCCTGCACAGCAGATATTCAGGAAGATACACCACAGCCACTGTATGAGTTAAACTCGGCAATGCCCACTAACTAAGTTATCCAGGAATTAATGTAAACAGGAATCGTACGAATAGATAAAAATCGACGACGTGGAGTTTAAAACGCGCGAGTTACCCTTGACACTGGATATTAGTATTTAAGGCTAAAAAAGGGAACGCATGCCGTGGGGTGAAGTGTAAACTGCGTTTTAAAAGAGACTTGGATGGAGTGATTATAAATAGCACACACACAGCGAAGTGACTTGAGTGAGGTAGACATGTCAGTGAATCGGTGAGGTATTTGGATAGTTAAAACTGGACAAGCTGACAGCAGCTAGAGAGCTTGGCTCTGGGATACTTAGAGGAGTGGTGGTAATTATAATAATAATAATAAAAATAAATACTTGAAATCGTTTACACTGAGGGCCTTAAAAAGATAATCTAGGAAAGTAGCTTTTTGAATAATAATCAATGTTTCTATGTTTTTCTAATTTTGAAATAGGTCTGTATGTTGTCAGTTTAATATGAGAAACCTGATGCCAGGTAAAGTGACTAGGAAATGTTAAATAATAATAATACTTTGTATTGGTATAGCACCTTTCAAACATTCATGCAACTCAAAGTGTTTTATAGAATAGACAAAAAAGAAAAATGTTAAAAGAAATTAAAGATAAAAGAAATCAAACATAATAAAAGAATGTAATAGAGTAACAAATTAGAAGATAATATTGCAATAAAGAAAGTAAGATGGCAATTAGAACAGAGTTGGAGTTTCTTAATT
Organism: Brachyhypopomus gauderio; assembly: GCF_052324685.1. Lineage (NCBI taxonomy): Eukaryota > Metazoa > Chordata > Actinopteri > Gymnotiformes > Hypopomidae > Brachyhypopomus > Brachyhypopomus gauderio. The sequence continues at coordinate 18,304,630 of NC_135221.1, read as the reverse complement.
TTAAAAAAAGCAGATCTAAACAGGAAGATGTTGAAACTCTTCTTGAAGCTGTGCAGAGATAAAATGTCTCTGAGCAAGCTGTTGCACTCTAAAAGATCTCAGAGCACAGGGGATCCGCCCCAGAGACCTCAATATGTCCCCTAAGTGTATTATTTTATGCAGTAGTATTAACAGTATGGGTTTAACCTACATTTTAGAAGAAGGGGTTTTGGGAAGGGGCAAGGAAGGTCACAGTGATCCTGGCAACTTCGTTGTGGCAGGAGGGGTGGATGTTCTCTTTCTGTTCAGGAGAGTCATTGGGCGAAAGAGAGTCCCCACAGAACCGTAGGATGAAGGAGGGCCAGAGGTCAGAGGTCCAGCACCAAACCCTTCAGCAGCACCAGGGCAATGGCGGGGCCCTGATGAGAACTCGGACAGCAAAGCTACGGCAAACCCTATGTTGTCCCTCACTGGCGGTACTCAAAGACTATCATTTCTGGCTGGAGAATATCAAAGTCTGCACAGAACTGTTCAAATGACTGTACAATGTGGTCAGCAGGCCACTAAACACAGGTTCCTGAGATCAAAGACTGCACCTGTTAACCTGTGGAAGAGACATTACAAATGCACTGTTTACAGACAGCAGACACCTGATGCACCTGATGTCCACAAACTGGCCTCCACGGTTGCTATCTACAGAGGTTTCCTGAAGTCTCACTCATGAGCCGCGAGGGGCGTCCACTCCCAGTTCATTTCCTGGAAGCCAGATCACTTTGATTGAACCTTTGTCCCGCCACCCGACCCAGTTTGTTATTTTGTCTTATGACATAGGAGGGGATCCAATTCATGGGAAGAATTTGAAGAACAGCTACAGGATCAAGTAAACTAGATTACTGGGGCCTGAGGGGCGGCAACCCTGCAAAGCTGAGACATGCGCAACAGTGCTGGTAGATAATGGGAGATTCAGCCACTCCACACATCTTATTACCTTCACACCCTGGTCACATGGTAAGGAGTAGGTAAACATGACAAGGAAAACCAGTACAACAAGGCATCGGGTAACAACTAACTTTCTGAGTGTGAGCTAATTTAAATCTTGTAATAACTAGTGTATTAAAATAACTTCATTTGACTAGTATTTTTCATCACAAAGAAAGACTTATTTTAAATTTAATTTATTAAAGTTTGATTTGATTTATTAAACTAAAACAGAACTTGGCACAGGCAGTGGACTTAGCAGTTACTGATTAAAACTTATTACTCTTTTTAGAAGTTTCTGAAATACATTCCTGAATGATATTTCAGTAAAGGGGGAGATACACCTGTTAGACAACACCATGCACACAGCATAAATCAGAGGTTGTACGTACAGAGTGACAAGATAACAAAAGGGGGTAAGCTTAAAGACAGAGGCAAATAGGAGCACATTAGATGGTTTGCAAGGCAGACCACAGGACCTAGAGCTATGTAAAGTACAGGAAAATTGACCCCAGAGAAAAAATTTAAGAAATAGAGTACTTAAATAAAATTTTTATTATTAAAATAAAATAGCATTGCTGAGTAAATATGGTAAGAAATAAGGAAGTCTGGAAAGGACCAAATGGGAAACTAATTTTACAGAATCTATTGATCAAACCAGTGTTAACTGAGGCATACAGGGTAGCATGTGGGTAGAAAAAAATTAAGAAAAATTTTGGTTAACTGATGGCACCTATACTGACGTAATAGCAGACTGGACAGAGTAATGTGATATTTGAAATATGCATAACAGCTGTCATGCTTTAAGGAAAGGTCTGAGTAGGCTCCCTGGACCGAAGGAGCTAAGATAGGATATGATAATTCTTTGTTAATCACTCAGTGGGGAAATTTGCATTGTTACAGCAGCAGAGAATTGTGTAAGGAAATACACATATGTAAGACTATGTACAAATGCAATGAATATAGGAGATGAAGTTCAGATTGACTACATGGGTATAGAAATACCAATACGGGGATTAAGGTATTTGTTAGTGACTGAGGATAAATTCTCAGGTTGGGTAGAAGCATTTCCACCAGGGCAGATGACTCGAGGTCAGTCTGCAGAATGTTGATAAAAATTACTGGATACTGCACCATTGTTTACTAAATTAAGTATGTTCAGATAATGGGATGAACTTTACTAGCTAGGAGCTAAAATTTGTGGAACAAAATTTGGGTTTAAGACACAAATGTGGGTTGGTTTATCATTCTCAATCTCAGGCTAAAATGGAGATTATAAATGGTAAGTATAATGGTAAAGGTAAAGGAAAAGGTATGTGCACAAAGGTATTTATATGGTTGGACAGAAGATCTTCAGTGAATTTTGTTGCAGGATTCGCTTCGTTTGAGCTCATGAAAGTGAGAAGTTTTCGGGGGTCCCCCAATGCGCTTGCGAAACCTGACAGGTACACTCGGGGTCGTACAAAGAAGGTTACAATGAACTAAAAAAGTAATTTGTGAAGCTTATTCTGTCCAGGTACAAGGAGAGGAGTCAGAACCAACGGACCTGTCACCAAATGGGTCCTGCTTAAGGTCATCAAAAGAAAGTGGTCAGAGCCCAGGTGGACCAGTTCATGCAAGGCCACTAAAGAGAACATCACACGCTGTCCGATTGAAGGGCAAAGGAGAAACGTGGTACCACCTCAGCCGGTGCTGAGCATCAGAACCAGCGCGCCGAGATACGGAGCTCTCAAACGACAGGTCAATATAACACCTGAGAGCGGAGGTACATCCAGGTAGTCTACCTGACCTCCTACGTGGGATAAGAAGATAATCTTGCCTCCAACAGGGCAGAAGAATAGATGATGCTGCAGTAAAAGTTTTGTGATGTTTTTGGATGTTTAGTAATATTGTCTAATGTTGTTTTACAGGCCTTGTGTAACATTGTTTATTTGTCTATATGTTTTTGTATTATCATTGAAAGTAGTAGCAATGTGATTGTTGGTATTTAACAACCTGTTAAAGGACCTTACAGGGGACTGCCCCCTGTGCATATGGATCCATGGTGGGTCAAGGCCAATATTGTTGTAATAGTAGCTGCATAACTGAGATCCCTTGAAGAGTTTCACATAAAGCTTTAGGAGTTGATAATCATACTACTGGCCGGCTGGGACGGCCATTTAGCAATAATAAAGTTCAAAGGTAAGCATTATTTTTCAGAGAGACGCACATCGTACCAAGGACCTAGTTATTCTATCAATAGAATTGGGATGTTTTCATCTGGAGTACTGGCACATCTCTAGTACAGGTCGTGTACTGTATATCTAGTAATAGGAGTGGGCCAATTGTGTTAAGACCCTTTAGGCCTAATTAGGATAAACATAGTATGGTTTAGACCTGCCCCAACACTGGGACCATCACTGGACAATACGTCAGAAATTAAGATATAAGGCATTCGTGGATCAGAATATACTAAATGGACACGACAGCAGATAATTGAATTAACTGTCTTATTATGTCTGTGTTAACTTCTGTGGGTATGTTTTTGACTTATGATTACAGGTGAATGTTGTATTCCAAGGTAGAAGAAGCTTAGTGAGAAGCTTAATCAGCAGTAAGATTGAGAAGCAGGAACCACAAAGATGTTTGGGTATGATGTCATAGTTGGAGTCAGAAGATGAAAAGGTAGTTTTGGATTAACTTAAAGTTTGATCTATTTTGAGATCAAAAAGAGGGAATTGTTGTGATTTTCATCTTAATCCCTTCATAGTTTGTTTACATTACAGTATAGAATCAACAGCTTATCATAATTTATATATTTTGACAAGTCATAAAGTATTAATCAAATCTCTAATATTAATCACTATATGTTTTGCTTACATTATATTATTGATCAAGTTGTTTGTTAGTAAGAATGACGGTGTAAGCGCTTGTGTGACACTTCCAATACTCCATGCGTTTGCAGTAGGCTAAAAATGGGATGTGTAAGAGGAGGCTCACTGTGACCTTATGTGGTAAGGCCAGGTAGTAAGACCTCGCTTCCAGAGTAGAGACAGCTGTAGGTTGAACTATGGAATGTGCAGTTCCTATGTTTAGATAAGGTTAAGCGCAACAAGGCTTTCCGTGCACATCCTATGTACAAGTCTGTCTGGGCTTTGGGTCTAGAGCACACACACACACACACACACAATGCTAGGATACCATAATCGGACACAATTTTGTATGCTATAATACTAGAAATGGGAATAATCACCAACCTCTTGGAATGTTTTGTACAAATATGCGTGCCTTCAGGTCAGATTCGTTGTGTTAAGCTAGGTTTATACTTTCGCGAGTGACCATAGCGCGCGTCTGCTTGTCCGAAACGATATGTGGTAGTATAAAGAAACACCCCTCAACAACAGGGGAAGAAACAATTACCTGACTAATTTTAATGTTGCTTTGTTTCAGGTTTGAAAAGTGCTGGAATTTAGATTAAAGTGCTTGAAAATGCTTGAAACAAATAAAAAACCGTGAGCTTTGACCTCTAGCTTGTGTGGTGTCTCACTTTTTTTTAAGGACCGGTAGCACCGAGCCATTACATGGATCTCCTTAACTACAACATTGGACACTGAACACACAAAATCATAAGACAATAATGCAGGCACTTATAATAGTACAATAAAACACATGCTTTATTTAAAAATAAGATAAACAGTTTGATGAAGGCATAAATGATAGAATGTTGAGTGAGCACAGAGCTAAAGGCCCATTCACACCCTACGGTAATTACGGATACGGACCCTTTCGTCCGGTTCCGGAGGTCGTTTCATCCGTCAGTGGGTCCGTTGCCAGAGCGCTTACGAATCCGTAGCAACGGAGCAATATAAACCGGAAATCAGGGGGCAGTAGAGAGTCAGAAGCATCGGACGTACACCAATTTGGGAAAATCAATGAAGAAGAGTACTGGACTTTAAAAAATGACGCTCGAGTTAGAAGCGAAACTTTGCGAGTTGGTTAGAGGCTACATTCTGCTACGGTGCCAGGTCATCGCGATAAACAGCGATGCAAAAACAGCTGGGAGGAGATTGCTGGTGCGCCGGTGCCGGAAATTTGACTATACTGCCCTCTAGAGGATGTATTAAAAAAAATCATAACAACGTTAGAAACGGAAAGAGGTATAGTGGCCCCCTACGGAGGCTACGTTTGGTACGGACGGACGAAATTCGTCCGTGTCCGGAGGTATAAAGCAGGCTTAAGATGCTAGCTAGGCATGCTAGCTAGTTAACTTGGCTAAACTAAACTACAGAACTGGATCCATTTACCTTCATAATCAAAAATAAACTGCTCGAAAAAAAATTTGTATCCTTTATCGAGTTTCGCTCGTTTGGTCCTCGATAGCTCCTCGACGGTTCTGGCAACATCGTCCTGCCTAAAGCGCGGAAGGTCAGCCAAAAATGCAGAGTAATAAAACGCATCCATTCTCGTAGCGGTGCTGCTAACCGGAAATAGGTTTACACATCACCTCGCCCGGAACTTGACCCCTCCTCCTTGCGTGAAAAAGGCTTATCGCTCACTTCGCGTCGTGCCGCTGGGTGTCGCTCACTCTCATTGAAAATGAATGACTTCCGGTCGCCGTGTCGCTCTCGTTGTGAACGCACAGTGAGGAGAGCGAGATTTATTAAGAGGAATTCCATGATCAAAGTCGTTCAAACAGGCAGGGGTCATAACGGGCGAGCCATCCAGGTTTGACAAATAAACAGGCATGACGATACTAAGAATTAAACTAAGACACCGAACGAACACTTTAAACCAAACACGGGGTAAACGCATACAAACTAGAAAATCAGGCTACAGAAAACACAGCCTTATTTATGCATAGAAATATAAATCGACAATATTATCTATATCGTATTTATGCGCGGAATAACGTGGCAAGTCGGACTTCGACACAACACTGTCGCACATGAAATTCTACAGGCACCGTTCAGAAACTGATCAGTTCAGTTAAATGTATTCAGTTTAGTAGATGTATGTGGCTTTTAGCCCGGTGCGGACACTGAACTTGCGACGTATTTGCAGGAGAAAGCCCTCAATTCGCATTCGGATCCACTTGCAACGGTGGCGGAAAAATCAAAATGGATTCCCTCTTCTGTCAAACGTTGCCAGAAAATATATGACCGTTTGCACAACGAGCACTCCATCGGAGCGTGTATTCAACACGGCAGGCAACATTGCCACCTCGTTTAGATCGTCCTTTACACCGGACAAAATGATGTTGGTTTGTCTTGCAAGGAACATGAAGACGGATGTGTGTATATAATACGTGTGTGTGTGTTTCAAATGAACAATACAAATTTATTCATTAAAATATAAAATAAATTGAACGTAAGTTGTTTGGGGGGGGTGTATAAAATGGACACAAATTAAGTATTATATCGCGATCGATCGATCGCCAGCCGGTGGGACCCGAGCGAACTAGAGTTGGCATCCCTGATTATTACTATGGCATATCATATGTCTGTGTGTTAAAGAGGATAATATTTCAGATAAACTTTCAGCATGAAAGCGCGTATTTAATGTGTATGTAATGTGTAACAGCGTCCTGTGTCATAACTCCATCTCTGCTGTTTGTAACAAACCAACTTGTGAAAATCGGATAAAGATTCCCAGAGTTATGATTATTATAGTTATATTATACTCCTTTCTCAGTACAAATAAATGTAGTTGGAGCGCAAGGGAGACCCATCCAATATGGCGGCCGCCTGTTACGTCGGCGCCAATAGGCGGTGTCAGTCCGTGACAAGAGTACCTGGCTGCAGACCTCCAGTAGGAGGCAGCTCCACGCTGGGGCAGGAAGTGACGCAGCTCCACGTTGGGGCAGGAAGTGACGCAATAGTAAGGTGCTGGAAACAGGTGTCCATGTATGGCTTTACGATTCAGATTATTCAGAATATTGTGCTTCGCGCTTATGTTGATCTAATTATCGGTTTATTTTTTATATATATTTTATAAAATAACTATGATATTAGCAGAGCCTAGATGAATGGAACTCAAGGCTAAAAATACAGATTAAAACAGCTAACTATCCACTGGGCGATTGTAGTGGTGCCTCAGCACCACTACGGGTGCTGCAGCCACGCCGCGTCATGGGTTGCGTCATCACGCTGCTCGGGCATCCTACGTAGGGCTGGGCTTTAAATTCAGGGCGCCGACATTGCCAGATGCATGTTCTGGCTGACCTACGCCGTTCTGTCCGGTCATCGGCATTAGTTTGCTGTTTGTTATCTGTGGGCAACTTCCGCTGAGGCTGTGTTGGGCTCGTTTAAATTACACTTTTCTGGAGGTAAGTAACTTGTTTTCTCTGGCATTGGAGTGTAAGTTAGTCATCGATGGCTAATGTTAGCCGTGATATTGTGTCCAGGTGGATTCACTCGGCGGCTAGCTTTCTACAGTGGCTTCTCAACGTTATTGCGTTTGGCGCTTACGTGCTTGTAATCCACTACAGTGGGTTATCTAGCTGCGGTCTCCCTGTGGTTTGGCAGGTGATTACTCAGTCACGCACTCGCTAACGTTACATTCTTAGTGTCGTGGCTAACGGTTCCTCCTTCCATGTAGGCTCTATCTCGTGACTGTTTCTTCCGAGATTAGTACTCGGGCCTGGCGTCTAGTACTACTAGACTGTGGGTAAGTAGTGTTTTAATATCGTCGCTACTGTGAGCAGTAACCATTGAAGAGATGGCAAATCTGATTATATCTATTTGTTTATAGGTTACCGGGTGTTCCCATCTTCCCTCTCTCTCTCTCTACCGGACCTACAACAAGCTTCGCCGTGCTGGGCTTCGCTCCGGCTGCTGTTCTGCTAGTTTTACGCTGTTCTGTAATTGTGTTTTGCTACTTCGTTATTGGGTTTTAGGTTTTATAATAGTACACGCGCACGTGGTGCTGGCCCTGTTAATCAGCGGTATTGCCGCGAGCAGGGGCCGAGTGTCGTCCTTGCGGATGATAGAGCGGGGGCATTAATTAGGACTAGCGTGTGCGTGCGTGTGTGTGTGTGTGTGTGTGTGTGTGTGTGTGTGTGTGTGTGTGTGTGTGTGCGTGCGTGGGTGTGTAAGCGGGTATTAATTCTTTTTTTTTGTTGATTTCTATTAGTTCGGTTTTTGGGTTTGTTATTTCCTGGTTGTGTGCAGTGGTTAATTACTTTGTTTTTGTTTGCTTTATGTTCTTTGGGGCCTTGGGTTCCCCCTGGGGGGGTGGTTGGGGCGTTGTGGTGCCCTTGTGGGGGGTGTGAAGTGTGCAGTGCCCTCTGGGATGTAGGAGTGAGTCAAGTGTGCAACTTATTGGGTGTGTGATCACTGTGCTTTGGGGATTGTCGTGCTACTGGCCTGGGGCGCCCGGCCATTCCTTGGGGAGGGTGGTGGACAAGGCCAATGATTATTTCTTTTGTTTTTTTTTGGCAGGAGCAGGGACAAACCGTAGGGAAGCCGCTGTCGGTGGTGGGTGTTGCGCTCGCGAGTTCACCCTTTGGGTAGGGTAGGGTCACTGGGGTGCGAAGCCAGCGTATTCTTCCTGCGGTTCGGCTGATCCACTTTAGTGGCGACGGTCATCCTTTCGGTAAGCCCCTCCCTGCCTGGTTGAGTTAGTTTTAGTCTATAGTCTTTGTGGTTATGTTCTGTTGGTCTACTATGACCATACCCGATGTGTGAGTGAGGAGGTGTGTGGTTGTGAACTGTGATTTTTAAATAGTTCATAAAATTGATTATTGAAAATAAACATTTCTATTCTGACCCTGTCTCTGTCTAATTGCAACAACCTGAATGGTGTGGAAACCCTGGTAATTGGGATCAATTTAAGGAAATTGGTGTTAACAAATTCACTTTCCCTCGGGGGCTTATACCTCCGGGGGTGGCGTAGTCAGAGTTACTTCTTGGTCCTGGCCATACCACTACATTTGGCCTATAGTCGGCAGGATATGCATGAAAGCAGAGACATTGGTTTTGTTTAGATCTGTTTCAATTTTGTAATATAAATTGGTTATATGGTTGACGTAGGAGTGTATGTGGATGAATGTGTAAATGAACAGGTACTGTAGAGGGAGCAGCGTGTGTTTAATTTCTTTTTAGTAGCAGAACAGCAGCCGGTGCTGGGAGATTGCAGTTCCTCTTGAGTCCAGTCATTCGTTGTGAGTTTCAAACACTAACACTTGGTTTGGTGTTCTGTACAACATGTCTGAGGAAACGCAACAGCTTAGGGACCAGTTGGCCCAGTTGAGAGCAGAAAACGAGCGCTTAAAGTCTGGTCATTCTGACCAAGCCCCAAGTGCGAGTATAGCCAGCTCTAGTGTCGTGACCGTACCTACTACCGAACGCTTAGTCTTTGTCCCTAGGGAAAAGAAGTGCCCATTGTTTCGGGGAAATACAGGCATAAGTATTGAGGCGTGGAAGGAGGAAGCGGAGGCCTGCATGCGGGCTCGTCGCCTTTCTAATATTGACGGAGCCTATTTTCTCTTTGACCACTTGGAGGGCGAGGCACGGGAAGAGATTCGGTATAGGTCAAGGGAGGAAAAAGAAAATACGGATAAGATCCTTGATATCTTGCAGGAGCTCTATGGTTGTCCACAGTCATATGTTGCCTTGCAGGAGGCATTTTTCTCTAGAAAACAACAAGAGGGGGAGTCACTACTTGAGTTTTCGATTGCTTTAATGACCTTAATGGATAAAGTGCGGCGGAGTGCGCCAGAGGGGATTCTTAATGCCGAGGTTCTGTTGCGTGATCAGTTTGTGGAGCAGGTAAGTGAGGGTGCTCTGCGCCGTGATTTGAAAAGTTTTATCCGGGCTAAACCGTTGGCCACGCTGATCGAGGTCCGTAAGGAAGCCATTCGTTGGGAACGGGAGGGTTCTGCTGAGCCCCCACGGCCGCGTAGTTTCTCGTTACCTACTAGTGATCGAGTGTTTGGGGTTCCCGGTACATCTTGCGCCGTGAGTAGTGATTCTCGTGGTGGGCCCCCGACAAGGTCTGACTTGGAGAAATTACAGGCGGACATGGCAAAGCTTATGGAAATGGTGCAACAACAACAAGCTCAGCTTCAGAGTTTTGGTTATGGGACGGCTGTTCGGGGGGAGCCACAGAGGCGTACTCGGTCTCCCCGGGAGGGGCCCATCATCTGTAGACGTTGCCGTCAGCCAGGCCATTATGCTGGGGACTGCGACGGGGAGCGAGTGGTTGGGCCCTGGCCAGCCCCCTCTACTAGGGGCCCTCGGCCTCTGGAGCACCGGCCTTCTCACCTGAACCCACCGTCGGAAAACTGATGCCCGCTGGACTGAAGAGTCACAGTCCGAAGGGGGCTTTTCTTGGCTCAGGTACTGTGCCCGATCCCCTCACCGTTACCAACGCCTTACTTTCCAACTGTCCACATTTGCTTGTTTGGATGGGTGGGGTTCAGGTCCCATGCCTTATTGACACCGGGTCCATGGTATCGACCCTTACTGAAAGTTTCTTTTCGGCCCAGTTTGAACCTCAGGGGCAGGAGCATTTACAATCATGTCATTGGTTACAACTTCGAGCTGCCAACGGCCTAGAGATTCCATATTTGGGCTATTTGGAGCTGGATGTCGAGCACTGTGGCAAAAGTATGCGTGATTGTGGGGTTCTGGTTGTTCGTGACCCCCCCGGGGGCATGGCCAATAAGGTCCCAGGGGTTCTTGGCATGAATGTGATCAGTAAATGTTATCAGGAACTGTTTGGACAACATGGTCCTACGCTGTTTGATCTCCCATCTGTGTCCGCAGCCCCACAGCCGGTGGTGAGGGCACTGCAGCACTGCCATCAGGCTGAAGCCCAACCTATGCTCAGGACCAGTGGTGCCGTGAAGGTTGGGGGTCGACGGCCGTGGCGGGTTCCAGGGGGGACCATGAAGTTGATCTCGGCTACTTGCCCAGAGTATTATTCCGAACATGGCACGCTTTTTGAGCCCACTGACCAGGGATTGCCAGGGGGGCTGTTGATTTCTCCAGCCCTTGTGCAAGTGATGCGTGGGTCAGTGCAGGTCCCCGTAGTTAACGTTGGTTGTACGGATGTTGTGCTTTATCCCCGTACCAGGCTTGGACTGCTGAGCACGGTGTCTATTGTTAGTTTACCACGGGATGTGGTGGAGGTTCATTCGGTTACTGCGAACCCGAGTTCTCCCTCTCCTGCCCTGTCAGTGGAAGAACGAATAGGGGCCGTGGATTTGTCACCTCTATCAGCCGAGGAGCAGGCAGAGGTTCGTGCATTGCTTGTGAAGTATTCTTCAGTTTTCTCCGCCCATGAGGGAGACCTGGGTTGTACTACCCTAATTTCTCATGAGATCCCGCTGCTAGATCAGACTCCGGTTCGGCAGAGATATCGCCGCATTGCCCCCTCTGACTATGAGGCTGTAAAAATTCACATCAATCAGCTTCTCCAGGCGAGGGTCATCAGAGAGAGCAGTAGCCCCTTTGCTTCTCCTTTGGTTCTCGTAAGGAAAAAGGATGGAAGCTTACGGCTTTGTGTGGATTACCGCCTGTTAAATGCGAGGACTCAGAAGGATGCTTTCCCTCTCCCTCGGATTGAGGAGACATTGGACATGTTGGCTGGATCCCGCTGGTTTTCCACCATGGATCTAGCCAGCGGGTACAATCAAGTCCCGGTGTCTGAGGGTGACCGGGCCAAGACGGCCTTTTGTACACCGTTTGGGCTGTTCGAATGGAACAGAATGCCATTTGGTCTTTGTAATGCGCCAAGCACGTTCCAAAGATTGATGCAACGAATGTTCGGTGACCAGCAGTGTCAATCTGTCCTTCTGTATCTTGACGATATTGTGATCTTTTCGTCCACGGTAGCGCAACATTTACAACGTTTGGAGATGGTCTTGACCCGGTTACAGGCCGAGGGACTGAAGGCCAAGCTAGGGAAGTGTGCGTTCTTCAAACCAGAGGTTTGTTACTTGGGGCATGTGATTTCCCAGCAGGGGGTCTCTACTGAACCTGGCAAGGTGGAAGCAGTTTCCAAATGGCGGCGACCCACCAATGTGTCTGAGCTACGTTCATTCCTTGGCTTTGCCAGTTATTATCGGCGGTTTGTCGAAGGCTTTGCAAAATGGGCAGCGCCATTGCATCGTCTGGTAGCAGCATTAAGTGGGAGCTGATCCCGACAGGCCGTGGGGCAGCCGTTTCAGGAGGCCTGGTCGGAGGAGTGTGAAGCCAGCTTTGAAGGGCTTAAAAACAAGCTGGTCACTGCGCCAGTGCTGGCGTATGCAGACTTCAGCCGACCCTTCATCCTGGAAGTAGATGCAAGCTATAGTGGCTTGGGTGCAGTACTCTCTCAGGAAGTGGAAGGTAAGGTTCGGCCTGTGGCATACGCCAGTAGGACCTTGAGACCAACAGAGAGAAACATGAGCAATTATAGCTCAATGAAGCTGGAGTTTCTTGCCCTGAAATGGGCAATTACAGAGAAGTTCAGGGAGTACCTAATGGGACAGAAGTGTTTGGTTTACACCGACAATAACCCATTGAGCCATCTCACCTCGGCAAAGCTAGGGGCCGTGGAACATCGATGGGCTGCGCAGCTAGCATCGTTCGATTTCGAACTGAGGTACCGATCGGGGAGGTCCAACCGTAATGCCGACGCCCTTTCGCGGCAATACCAACCTGAGGGGGAGGGTGTAGGTGATCTGGCCTTGGGCATTGCGGTCCCTAGGGCGCTGCAACAGGTAGCCGCTAGTGAAGATCGCATTACCGCTTCTCAGTTGGTGGTCTCTGTATTGCCATCTCATTCTTCCCCAGATTTGTATGCTTTACAGGCCAGTGACCCCATCATTCAGTCAGTTCTGGTCTTCTGGAAGGAAGGGCGGCGGCCCACTCGTGAAGAAAGGGGGACCCTTTCACCCTTGGCGCTTCTCCTGCTGCGCCAGTGGGATCGGTTGATTGAAAATAAAGGTGTGCTTTATCGACGTGTTTGGCACCCCAGTGGTCGTGAGGAGTGTCGTCAGCTGATCCTACCAGCTGAGTTGCGGGCAGAGGTTTTGAAAGAACTTCACCAACAGCATGGCCACCAAGGGGCCAACCGTACCCTTGAGTTGGTCCGGCAGCGGTGCTATTGGCCACGAATGTCTGCAGAGGTGCGCCAGTGGTGTGAGGAGTGCCCTAGATGTCAGGTAGCCAAAGAGACGGCCCCGTCGGCCGCCACGTACATGGCGGCCATCTGTTGGCATCTCGGCCTAACGAAACCGTTGCTATTGATTTCACAGTTCTGGAGCCTACGACCGGGGGGCTGGAGAACGTCTTGGTGATTACTGATGTTTTTAGTAAGTACTCCATAGCAGTCCCCACCCGGGATCAGCGGGCTCCAACCGTTGCCCAGGTCTTGATTACCGAGTGGTTTTATAGGTTCGGTATCCCTAGTCGGCTTCACTCCGACCAGGGGCGTTGTTTTGAGGGCATACTGATCCAGCAACTGTGCAGTATGTATGGGATTCAGAAGTCGCGGACCACCCCGTACCATCCAGCTGGGAACGGGCAATGCGAACGGTTTAACCGTACGTTGCACAATCTGCTGCGCACTCTGCCGGCCTCTCGTAAGCATGACTGGGTCACTTGCCTGCCACATGTACTCTTTTGTTATAACACCACCCCGCATCAGTCCACAGAAGAATCGCCACACTTCTTGATGTTTGGGCAGGAACCGCAGTTGCCAGTGGATTTTCTGCTAGGGCGGGTCCGGCCGTCGGTGCCGGGGACCGTGTGCGATTGCATACAGGAACACCAGACCCGGCTTCAAGTGGCGTTTGATGGTGCTAGGGAACGTCTGGCCGCAGCAGCGGAGTACCGTAAGGACAAACACGACGCACGAGTGCGGAGCCCGGCTTTAGCAGTAGGACAGCTGGTGTATGTACGCGATCGTGGTGTGAGGGGTCGCAACAAAATCCAAGACCAGTGGAGCTCCGTGGTACATGTGGTGGTGCGGGTTCCTTCCGAGACGGGGGCCGTGTATGCCATCGCCCCTGTTGGTGACCCCACGAAAGTGAGGCATGTGAAAGCAAGGACATTAATTTAATTTAGGAAAGCAGATGAACGTATTGTGCTTAAAAGCAAAAAAAAAAAAAACAACTTTCCTCTATATTTCTATTTTTCTACAGTAAACAGGTTTAGCCAGTAAAGACGCTAGTGCAGGGGTCGGCAACCTATGGCACGCCGAGGCATAATCACATAATCATTTTATATATATATATATATATATATATATATATATATATATATATATATATATATATGCTGTTCTTCCTTTAGACTTACGTTTGCACATTAGCAGGAAAACTGCAGGTGCATCTTTACAGTTTTTTTTTCTCACCCATCTTTATAACCTCAAGTATGTTTGCAGTATATTTCATTAAACAGGCCATTAAATTTACAAAACGGCAAGCAACCCCCTCACCACCCCAACAGGCACACAATCAATAATATCAAGGTTCTTTTTTTTACTTTTTAAATAAATGACAAAATACAATGTGTATCAAACATTTAATAAAACCATGGCATTGACATGGAGGCCCTGTTTGTCAACACATGCTTTGTTGAGGGCTTTAAACTTCTACCTACCACTTTAGCCCAGCGCGTTCGTTTGATGGGAAGGAGATAGCAGGAACAACCATACCAAAATTATAGCAATACCAAAAAGGCCTTTATTAAAACAGAGATATCTCTGGGGATCTCACATCCTAACATTTACATCAGAGAGACCCAACAAGTGTTTGTACATGCCGTCTTTATATACGATTTCTCCGCCCCCAAACGCTTAGATCTTCTTCTATACCTTACATGGTGTTGTTGTTCGAGCAAACATGATTTTGCTGTTCAAGCAGACATGACTTTTCCATTTGTTTCAACATATTAGAATATCTGTTCAAAGGGATGCGGTCCTACACCGGTATGTTGTACTTCTCCTTTATCAGTCTAACACTGCGGTCCTCAACTTCCCGTTGACCAGGTCATCTTCCCGTTGAAACTCCTTACACATCATGATTTTCCAAGGCCCTTCTTAGGGTTCACAGCTTAAACACATCTAATCCAGTAGTTATATTTAATTACTATATTATGTTAATGGTAAGCAAAATATATTGTTGCTAATGCTAGTGCTAAGCAAAAACCCAAAATCACAACAGCTTCCAAAAACAATTCCATGTCATCTCCATATTCAGATTGGAACATGAATGGTTCCTTGGTCTCTGGGCCATCTCCCTTCAGAAGCTCAATGAGGGAATCTTTGCGGTCTTCCTCAGTCTGTATCAAATATCTTTGCATTGTTACATGCCCCCGTAACTGTGTCCGGTTCTGGCTGATCCATTTCACAAAGGTCCCTTACAACTGCTGGCTCCTTCAACAGGAAAATAAATCAGTACAGTCTTAGTGAAAATCAGAGTGTGTTGCCATAGTTACATTATGTGGAATTGTAATTCAGTTTAGAGATTCTGTAGTGCACTGACCTGATCAACTTCTGCACGCTTGTGTTGTCTAAGTTTTGAGAGCGCCACATGGTGGCCTTGCAGGACAGCACTGGATTCCTCTGTCCAATGGGCAAACACATGGTGGCCTTGCAGGACAGCACTGGATTCCTCTGTCCAATGGGCAAAAATTCTGCCAAAGCTTGAAAATAGAAAAGTCCTGATATTGGTTACACTTCTAACATTAAGGATTTTTTTTCAAAGCAATTAAATCATACCTGTCAAGTTCAAAGTTTTCCATTAAAAGCAGGCACCACCATTTTCGCAATGAGGGCAGGTCATTCTGTAAACATACAAAAGTATTGTAGTAGTAAAATTTGCTACATTTGAACATTTTTTGTACAACTGATCCTCTTTAATAGTTCCAAAAGTTACTTACAATTGTGTAGTCAAAAGGGGCAAAATTGTGAAGGCCCTCCTTAAACTCCTGGTACCTGTAGATAATGTTGCACTTACAACACCTTCTACTGTATGTTGAAACATCTGTAAGACATAACCACAAAGCATATATTCAAGTAAAACAGAAAATTTGAAGAAAACTGTATTTGTGATATGCATGAGTGTGTATCCAATGTATTAAGGGTTTATGGTGGCTCCTATACCATCCTAGGCGGTGGAGTGTTGAGTGTGTGGTATAAAGAGTGCAGTGTGTGTAATGTGCAGCATGTGGTGTGGAGTGTGTGTGGTTGTCCAAAACTTTTGGCTAAATGCAGAAATGCAAATATGTTTTAATAATAGTTTCTGGCTACAGTGGAGTCCAAAAACAAGCAGTGTGGGTGGTGTGGAGAATGTGTGTGTATGTGTGGAATGGCATGTGTGGTGTGTGTAGCATGCTCCATGTGTGTAAGGTAGGGGTGTGTGTGTATGGACATACTCTCAATCAGACCCATCATGCTGATTCGGGCATTTCTTGTTACAAGTGCAGACTCTTCTAGCGTGGGATTGCCTGGGCATAGTTGCCATATTGTTTCAACTATGCATGAAAGTCGTATTCACTTTTATCCCTCTGTGCCATGACGTATTTTGGTAGTGTAGACGGAATTTTTTTTTTCTTTGAATATGTACCGCACACTCCGCTCAATGGCAATGGTGTCTGTAGATATTGAATCCTGTCAACAGTGGCGAGTCAGGTGTGGCGTCTTTCCCTGTCCTGAAGACATCCCTTTGTGTTTGAAACAAATGCCATTTTGCGATGCATTTATGAACACAAGAGGCCCGTGGCTTAGCACAGGGACAGTGCCAGGTGTTCCTTTTCAAATTATAGGTGACAAATATTCTGCCAAGCCGGCAAAAGCTGTGTAGCTCAGCCTCATGAATAGAGAAACATATTTGTGACTGAGAACCTCCAAAATCCACCAACACAGAAAGTGGTACATGTGCCATCTCAGCAGCTTTTTGCTTATTGATACATGTCTTAACTTTGGCCTCCCCAAAAAACTTGTGTGACACCATTTCCTTTAGTACATCTTGCATAAGGTGTAAGTAAGTAAGTAAGTAAGCTTTATTTGTATAGCACTTTTCACAGACAGAATCATCACAAAGTGCTTAACAAACATACTAAGAACAAGTCATGGATTATACAACACTTAAAACAAAGAAAGCACTTAAGAAAAAGCCTGCCTAAATAAAAATGTCTTAAGATGTTTCTTAAAAGAGTCAGAGGAATCAGAGCTGCGAATGGACAGTGGTAAAGCATTCCAGAGCTTTGGAGCCACCACCTGAAAAGCTTTGTCTCCACGAGTTTTATAACGGGTTCGAGGTACAGCCAGCAGCATTTGATTTGAAGACCTCAAAGTCCTGGATGAACAGAGAGGCTTCAAAAGATCTAATATATATTTGGGGGCCTGACCATGAAGCGCTCGGAAGGTTAAAACCAAAATTTTAAAATGACTCCTTAAGTGCACAGGTAGCCAGTGCAGAGAGGCCAGAACAGGTGTAATATGGGCTGTCTTATGGGACTTTGTTAACAGCCTTGCTGCAGCATTCTGCACGGACTGAAGCCGAGCCAAGGAGGATTTATTAAGATTTATAAAAAGACTGTTACAGTAATCTAAACAACAACCATCTCTAGTTCCTTCTGTGATACAAAAGACCTCCGTTTTGAAATATTCCTTAAATGATAATAACAGTTACGAACTAAAGATATACAATGGGTGTCAAACGACAAGGAACTATCAAAAACAACACCCAAATTTCTGAGACTGTTTTTTACTGAAGGATTTTAAAAAGCAAGATGCTGCCTGATTACAGGGATTTTATCATCAGGAGCAACAATAAGAGTTTCAGTCTTGTTTGCATTTAACTGCAGGTAGTTTTTGTTCAGCCATACTTTAACTTGTGACAGGCAGTTAACGAGATCAGCCAATTTGTGGAATTCAGGGGCTCTAAAGGAACAGTACAGCTGAATGTCATCAGCATACAGATGATATGACACGTTACTGTAACATTTTAAAATGTCCCCTAAAGGGTAGAGATACAATAAAAAGAGAATTGGGCCCAAAACTGAACCTTGGGGTACCCCACAGGTCAGTGGTGCAACATCGGAATAAACATGATTCATGAGAACGGTAAAAGACCTTTCAGATAAGTAAGAGATGAACCAGTTTAGCACAGAGCCAGAAATACCAAACACATCTCTCAGTCTGTTAATAAGAACAGAGTGATCTACAGTGTCGAAGGCAGAAGTTAAGTCCAATAATACTAACACAGTAAAAGTTCCTGCGTCAGCTGCCATCAACAAGTCACTTGAAACTTTTAATAAAGCGGTTTCTGTAGAATGCAATTTTCAAAATCCAGACTGAAAAATGTCCATAAAATTATTTTCCCCCAAAAAGCAGTTGAGTTGTTCTGCTACAACCTTCTCAAGGATCTTTGATAAAAATGGAAGTTTAGAGATAGGTCTGTAGTTTTCAGGCAGAGAAGAGTCCAAATTAGGCTTTTTTAACAGAGGGCAGACAACAGCTGTTTTGAAGCAGTGAGGTACAGAACCGGAGCCAAGAGAGAGATTTATCAATTTTACAATATTTGGGCCAATACAATTAAAAATATTTTTAAAAAGAGATGATGGCAGGACATCAAGGGGGCTAGAGGACATTTTCATTCGACCCAGCAATTTTGTAACGTCTTGAACTGACACTGGGGTAAAAGAAGACCATAAGTTAGAGGTCAGAAAAGGAGGAGGGACCAGACAGGGGGATGATAATGGAGAGATGCAGGCCCTAATGTTAGCAACTTTGTCTGTAAAATAATTCAGAAATCGATTGCAGTCAGCATGTGTAAAAGCACTAACAGTAGAAGTAGTAGGTGAAACAATGTTTTTGATTGTGTCAAACAAAATTTATGGATTTCGTCCTTTGGATTTGATGAGATCTGCAAAGTAAATTGATCTGGCATTTTTGATCATCTCATTTAGGGAGCTGATCAGTTCTTTAAGATGGAGTCTGTGAACCTCCAACTTAGAGCTTTTCCACTGACGCTCAGCCTTACGGCAAACTCTCCTCATACTACGGATTTCATTGTTAATCCAAGGACAACTTGTACGCTGTACAGTGCTCTGTTTTACAGGTGCTATAATGTCCAAAATATCAATACAGAGGGTGTTAAAACTTGAAACATATGAGTCCACATCAGTGATGTTTAAATCTAAAAAGGCAGTATCAAAAAGAGAAATAAAAGCTTCAGGTGTGTGCTCATTTATGATCCGCCTTTGAATCAGATGACAAGGAGGAGTTGGATCAGGACTAAAAAGCACATTAAAATATATGCAATCATGATCACTTAAAAATGCATCCTCCACAAAAACGTCCTCCACAATAAGGCCTAAGGAGAAAACAAGATCCAACGTGTGGCCTTTTTTATGAGTAGGGACACACACATGTTGAGTAAATTGAAAAGAGGCTGTGATAGAAATAAGATCAGCCGCTGCTTTACAGGATACATCGTCAATGTGAAGATTAAAATCACCCAATATTAAAACATTCTCCAGCTTAATAATAGAAGACAGAAACTCAGTGAACTCAGCTAAAAACACGCTGGCTGCACCTGGAGGACGGTAAATTAAAATACAATAAAATATTCTCAGAGAGCCAACTTTGATTATTTGAAGTTCAAATGAAACGAAGGGGGCTGATTTAACAAGCCTGCAAGAGAAACAATCTTTAAACACGGCCGCTAATCCACCCCCTCGGCGCATTTCCCGGGGGGTTGCAAGCACAGAAAAATTTCCTGGACAGAGTTCCCGCAGATGAACATATTCCAAGCGTTGCTGCCATGTTTCAGTTAAAAACATAAAATCAAGGGACTCTTTCATAATAAGTTCGTTCAAGGCAAAAGATTTATTTCTAATGGAGCGGACGTTGAGAAGGCCCATGTGCAGCGACGACAACTCTGCGGCTCTCACATCAGCTGACAGCGGCACACGGGTTAAACAACGCTCAGATGAATGTATAGGATAAGCAGATCTCTGATGATTATTACGATAATCCCCGTCTCTGTAAGTTGAATGACTTAACGGACAGGCGGTAGCCCCTGCTGGCCAGGCTCCAGATGAGGTGTCAGTCTCCCAGCTGGGTAACTGAGAAAAAGACCGTAGATAGCGAAACACTCCACACTTCCCAGCGTGTTTACGGTATAGTCTTAAACGCACCTGGACACCAGCTCTAGATCCCCTTTTCCGCTTTTTGCGTCTGGAACTTAGCAGGAGACACTCAGGTGAGCAACAAACAAAGGGAGATGGAAAACGCCCTCTGAAACTGCTCCAACTGTCGCAACAATTCACCAACGACTCTTTGATCGCCAACAGCGCATCCCGATCATAAACACGGGTAGCCGAAATGACTAAGTTTTTGTCCAGACTAATAGAAACTACATAATTCAAACATAATAGTGCATAAAATATGTGCATGGGAGTAAAGCCGGCAAAGCCAAACACAGGCGCCATCTTGCTTTTCTTGCTTACTGCACTTACATACACACCACATAAACCAACTGAGGTGTTCCTCAGTTGGTTTTGCATCCCAATAAACCACAGAGCGGATGTGTTCACACAAGCCAGCAATTGATACTGTCGACATTTCTCCATCTCGCATCTGATCTGATGATCTATTCCCCAAGTTTTTCTTTGCACGTGTACTGGCACAGAAAACCCATGACCAGTTCTCTGAACAGCAAATAATCTATTTTTTTCATCCACACAAAAACACTTCAAATGTGAAGCTTGTGTAATGTCTTTTGTTACATCTGTGTGTTTTCTAGATATGTGTGTGTTCAAGTTCTTCTTCAGAAGAACAAGACTGCAGGGAGGACATTGTACTGTGTATAGATGTGAAACAGTTACAGGAGCTATAGGTGGACTTGCATATGAATGTTCCACATGTACTAAAAGAGGAGCAGAGGGAGGGGGGGTCACTGGAGGCACCACAGATGCAAGCTTGGTATTTGATGGGGAAGGTACATTCAAAGACTGGTGTGAAGACAGAGAAGAGATTCTTGCTGGAGAAGATAAAGGTGGAAACTGGTCCCTTTCTGGAGGAGATGCAGGCATGGACAGAAGCGATTCCTCTGAAAGAGCAGCATGCATGGAGAGACCTGAGGTACCTGCTGGTTGCGTCGCTAGAAGAGGTGTTTGCATACATGAAACTGAGGTCACTGAAGGTAGTGTGTTCAAAGACACCTCACACAAACACAAGTGTTTGTCCATATCAATCCGGCGTATTACTGTGTTCTGGCAGAAAGGACAGTGAAAATGACCCTCTGTCCGGCATGATAATCTGCATTTTAACAGATGTTTGTCTGTAAAATAAAAAAGAAACATTTTAAAGCATGATGGGAGTAAAATTAAACATCTTTGAAAACCTGAAATAATTACGGTAAATGTGTTTTGTGAAATGTAATTCAGACAATTGCTATGTAAAAAAAGCAGAGATTTTAGGGTTGTGATACATGAACATAAAATAATTTATCAAATTATTTATGAAGTCTTAATCTTGAATAGTGTACATAAGCTAAGTGGCAGAAAGTGTTATCAAATAGTATACAATCCCCTCCACGGTAGATTTTCCAGTACACATTCCATTCGGTTATGGCATTATCTAAATACAATGTCTATAGAAAGTATTCACACCATATAGATATTTAGACACACTATACCCTGAAAATAAAAAATAAAAGATGTCTTACTTTTCGAGCTGTACTTACATATTATAACCATATTCAATATTTTTGTATCCTTCGTCTAACTTTCCACAACTCTATCACAGAACTCCTGAAAGCATCTTTCCAACCTGGTGCTACTAGTAGTGGAGTCAATTAGCCTGGTGTGTGATTTGGAAGGTGATTGGTTGAACCTGAGAAAGTTTATGTTTACTCTAAGGGGCTGATTACTTATATAAAATAGGTATTTTACTAATTATATCATTTTTCAGATTATAATGTGTAAAACCATGGGAAGTTAGACATTTATTTACATTTTGGTATAATGTGGCAAAAGGCAAGGATTTCAGTAGGATATGAATTCTTTCTATAGGCTCTGTATGCACATTTAAAAGAACATGGATGATGATTGAAAATAAAGATAATCTTTGTGTGCCTTTGTATTTTATCCCATTCTTCATATGGGCATCCACATGTCTGTTGATCTTCCCCTTTGTTGTTGGTTTGAAGGTTGGGCAAAGAGGACAGTGAAACAGTTTTCTGCAACATGTGTTGCATTCTTCGATGTCCGGTTGTACACCAGCATCACAGATAGAAGGGTGCATCTAAAACAGAGTGATTAATAAGATTAATTGGACATTTATTTTATTGAAATGTTATAACATTATTATTCTAATGTCAGCAATATATACAATATATGAAACATTTTATATTGACACCTAACAAAAAAACTACAGTACTGCAGCATACAGAGGGTAGTGCATGAGGTATCATACAACTGTGTCCATCAAAATCCCAAATGGATATGCATTCCCATAAATGTCAAATTCACTGACTTAATATAATCTGAAGATCCTTAAACATTTCCATTTGTAATGCCATATTATTTATATTTTTTAAAGCATGGGATAACTAGGACCTAGACCTAGAATAACTAGTGACCTAGAATTATTCATGCACACAAATAAACCTATTAGAATACACATATGTTGTGCCAATAAAATGAATATACTGACATGATTCTCCATCCAAGTCACAGGATTGCCAACTCTCACGCACCGAGCGTGAGACACACGCATTTGACCGTTTTCACACGCTCTCACGACACACTTGCGATTTCTCACCACGGAAAAAAATCTAGTTTATTTACCTCTGATCTCCACATGATTCAATGAGTTACTAGTTCGCTCTAGCGCAAACCACCGGCGATCGATCGATTGCGATATAATACTTAATTTGTGTCCATTTTACACCGCCCCGGTAACGTTCGCCAACCTTTAGCCAACGTTAGCCTACCTAGCTAACAAACAGGTCTCAATAGGCTTTATTTCTATTTAGCTTTTATTCACTCAAGCTGTAGAGTTCAATAAAATATATGCTATTTAAATAAACTACTTTAACCTTAAGATACTCAACTTGATTCAAAATGCGCAGCGAGGTACTCTTGCTTGAAAACCTTACTATTGCGTCACTTCCTGCCCCCCTAGCGGAAAGATTTAATTGATTACCCCTGTAGTAGACTATTTCGAACACAGCCAATGTCTATGTTCTTACCCCCCAATCTAAGTTGGTACGGTCGGTCCACGTTTGATGACGTATTTATAATGGCGACGATGTGGTAAATGAAGCTGTGCCAACCCGAAAGAATTTGCCGACAGTTTGTCGAAAGTTCGTGTTTAAGTTCCACAATCAGTCCGGTTTAGTAGTAAAATGACTAACCGGACGGCATACTTTTATGACCCAGATGTTGGAAACTTCCACTATGGTAAGGTCAAGCTTCTGTGACTGTACAGGCAAAACCACTAGCCAGCTGGCTAGGTAACGTAGCTATGCAGCTAGCAAAGCTGAAACATAAACAACAGACTAGTTACACGATACTTGCACATATTTAGTAATGATAAAAAAGATTCTGGAAAAGCCATTTAAACTAGTAAGAGTGCCCGTTTCTGCATCAGATATACTGGCGATAAATAAAATAAGCTAGATTTATTTGATTTGGTTGTTAAGGACTTCTCTGCACTACGAATTACACTCTATGTTGGGATTTGTTCGCGAAACAACGCGTTTTTACAAGAGAAACTATGTAAAACAACTATTCTGGTTGTGATTCGTTATTGATTCTTAAAGCTTATAATATTGATTGATAATATTGAATCTGTTTAACACTGTTTGCTGTTTAATTGCTTATCTATTATTTGAATTTATATCCTCTTGTTGGTCCATTAATTGATATGAAATTATGTCATTTTTTTCCCTTATCTTCCCTTCTTTATCATTATAGGTGCTGGACACCCAATGAAACCACATAGGTTGTCCCTAACACACAGTCTTGTGTTGCATTATGGCCTATATAAGAAGATGATGGTAATGTATTTTTTAAAATTATTATTCTGTGATATTGCTATTACAGCTAATACAACCAGTTAAATACTATTCACACAAACAGAGCAAGACTTCAGTTATTACTTTCTCAACAGGTTTTCAAACCATACAAGGCATCCCAACATGACATGTGTCGTTTCCATTCAGAAGACTACATAGATTTTCTGCAGAAAGTGAGCCCAAATAACATGCAGGGTTTCACAAAGAGCCTTAACGCCTTCAATGTTGGAGATGACTGGTAAGTCCTGATCAGCTTTTTTGTTTGCTTGTGTTTATATGCCACAGATATTTAATGCATTCTACTTTAATGGATTTGAGTTCTAATTTTGTTTATATTTATACTGGTGTGTGTGTGTGTGTGTCTGTCTGTCTGTCTGTCTGTGTATTTGTCTGCACACACATTCTTTTGTTGTCTTCCTTAGTCCTGTCTTTCCAGGCCTTTTTGAATTTTGTTCCAGATACACTGGTGCTTCATTACAAGGAGCAACTCAGTTAAACCATAAGGTTAGATTCACTTCAGTCTCAATGTGCAGATTCACAACAATATGAATCTGCTGGTAAAGCCCCATGCAATGTAAATATATGTCGTCTTTAGGTTAATTCATTTCATTTTGCTCTTTGTAATGGCTGTGACTTGGAGCACACAGAAGGCAGACACATTTGCTGAGAGAAGCGAGATTTATTTATGGAAAATTTAGTCTCGATATCATCAGGCTAGGGTCAATTTACTAACATTCATCACATAACAAGAATGACGATAACAACATAGCATGATAAGCAGAAAAAGAAAGACAAAAGTGTAAGCCAAATAAGAAAGTAAATGGGACCCAAGTGTAACACAAAACGCAACGTGGAGCTAGACAGACAGACAGACAGACAAGACTAAGGGCTAACAGGGCTATAACAAAACAAGATGACAATGCTAATACTAACTGATTGACCTGGAACATAGACTAAACAAACAGAAACATAACATGGGCTAGACTGAGAATAGATTGCAAACAATTTAGACATAAATAAAATAAACACATGGACATGTTTGACAATATATAAATAATATAAAAAAGTTCTATAACCACCGATTCATTTTGTCAGAATTTATCCCATTCAGATGTAAAATAGGTGGTCATAAACATAGGCTCCACTGCCTAAGACTTTATTTAGCAGAGAAAGTTTGCTAGTCGTTTGTGTTTTTAGTTTCCATTTCATCCTGACAGAGAACATAAAAACCTACCATTCAATCCGGCTTTGTTGCTACCAGCCAACCAGAATTATTTGCAAATTGTGGGCTGTCAGTCATTGGCTCTGTGGAATAGGTTCACACCCAGACCATTCTCAGCTATGACCGAGGAGACAATTTAGTTGGTTTTTGAGCAGTGTCATATATTTGTGTATATTATACACAATATTTGTGTTCTTTTGATAAGACATGATGAAATACTGAATATAACTACACTAGTTATGTAATAAAAATGATTTAAATATTCCCAGTGTCTTAAAAGAAAAAGTATTCCCTTATAAGGGGTTTGTTGGCTTTATACTTCATTTAGTCACAATTAAAGAATAAACATTAATAGTGTAATTTATCTCTAGATATGCGACATTGCTATCAACTGGGCAGGAGGTTTACATCATGCAAAAAAATTTGAGGTAAGTTTCTATCCTTTAAAAACCCACTGTCCATTAGAGTAAAAAAAACTGGCCAAACCAGTGATCAGAAAATGATCTAAAAAACACATTCCCCACAAGTTGTTTAAAACAATTCAACTGCAAAAGAAAGCCCATTTAAGTTCTGCTGCTATTTTTCAACTACATTACCAATGTTAGCTAAACTACTGAAGAGCTATAATCCTCTTGACTATGTAGTCAATGCAGTGTATGTCCTTCTGACGGACAACAGACCCGAACTGTTTTGTGATATCTGACCTTCTACGTGTTTAGAGGAAGAAGCCAGTTTAGTTTGTGCAATACCTCATATTTCTTCCCAGAAGATGCCATACATAAGGTCACATAAGGATCGTTAAAACTTAAATCGAGAATCTTTCCACTATATTGTTTTAATGAAAAGATCTGGGGATCCTGATAAGTGACACATTTTGTTTTCTGACTGATTTTTCCCCCTTTCCCTTTTAAACAGTACTACCCCACTGAAAGGTTAGGGGTCTCCTGTGTTCTGATTGGAAATCCCAACAGTAAATGTGCTATTTAAGGGATTTTGACAATAATGACGAATTTAAGTCACTGTTTTTCAAGTTGTGTAACTTCTTCTTTTCTCTTCTGGCAGGCTTCTGGATTTTGTTATGTGAATGACATTGTAATCAGTATACTAGAACTGCTTAAGTAAGTACAAATTCTGATCATTATATGCATCACACACTCATCTCTCTAGTAACAGACCTAACACATAGACAACTGTGAGTTTCAGCCTTAAATATATTTCTAGTTCTATGTTGGTTGTTTCACCTTAAATTTAGACACATTTTGAAAACAGCTATACCAAATGATTATTTTTATGACTTAGAATTTGTACTATTATTCAGGTTATTAGAAACAAATGTATCAGATTATCATCAGTATAGTTAAGTAATTCATTTTTTAAATTATTTGACAATTTTTGTCCTGATCACCGTGTAAACGAACTTCCAGGTACCACCCACGTGTGCTGTACATTGACATCGACATTCATCATGGTGATGGTGTGCAGGAAGCGTTTTATCTCACAGATCGGGTCATGACCGTGTCCTTCCATAAGTACGGAAACTATTTCTTTCCAGGAACGGGTAAGTTGATGGGTCCTAACTTGATAATAACGGAGGTCCTCCTCTTCCATTCACAGTAGTTTGCAGCTACAATGATGCATCAAAATGGATAGTCTGACTTGGCATAAAAAAGTAGTTTCTCTTTGTAAGGTCAGCTAACATTTGAACTAGTGCACATTGCATTGAAAGAATCATTAGCAGCTTTTCACCATTTGGAGGATTGGTGTCAACGTTTGTTTACTTTTGCACTTTGTATATCTGTGCACAAGACACATGGCGTGCCATCATGGAAGACCAGGGTCCTCCAAGTCTCGTAATGCAGTTCTTCAGTCCTTAAACACCACGGTGTGTTTTCTAGGTGACATGTATGAGGTTGGAGCTGAGAGCGGACGGTACTACTGCCTGAACGTGCCTCTGCGTGACGGGATCGATGATCAGAGTGAGTGGCTGTACAGATGAAACTTACTGCTTAACTTAAGCACTTTCTTTATACTTGACGCCTGTTGGTCGTAGGTTCTAATATCTGTCCTTTGGCAAGATAATGATTACAACAACATTGTAGTAGTTGTTTTGAGAATGCAAGTTGGTCTAGTTTGCTAAAGAGGTTGCTCCTGTTTTATGGACATATGCAAGTAATATAATTGAATTAAAATGTATAGATTTGTCCTTGTGGCTAATAGAAGTTCCCTAATGTAGTTAACCAGTTGCGTTCTTAAATGGCCATTTGCAATTTCCTCAGCAGTGGCATGCAGTGGGAATCATGCAGAATAACAATGCTGGTTTCAGTCAGTGTTCATTTCAGAGAAAAAAACATGTGATCTTGGTGACTTTAAATTTTCTGCGAAGGCTCTTAAAAGCAAAAACCATCACATCTCAATTCGGTGTTCTGAAGTTTTCTTTTTGTTTGTTTTTGTGTTTGTTTGCTTTTTCTTGCAAAAACCCCTTTCAAAAGAAAACCTTGTCAGCAAATACCTTGAGACCTGTTTCTCTTATTATATGCAGTGTGTAAAAGTGTTAATTTATAGCCATTTCTGGTTATTGCCCCATACATTCACGGAGCCTTGACTCAGCTGTGGGGAAGATTACCAAAAAAGGAAAATTCATAGTGCAAAAACGTAACAAGCACTGACACCAGTATAAGACTGACACGTATATGACTATCGATAATGATAAGTTTTCTCTTAATATTTTTAGGCTACAGACAATTGTTTCAACCAGTGATCAAGCAAGTGGTGGACTTCTATCAGCCAACCTGCATTGTGCTTCAAGTAAACATGAGTTATGAAGATGTTAAGTTTCTATTTATTTATATTCTGAGTTGCATGCACTCATATATCTGATCCGTGGTGTCTTTAGTGTGGAGCAGACTCGCTGGGCTGTGACAGACTAGGATGCTTCAATCTCAGTATACGTGGTCATGGGTAAGTTCTTGGTGCATTGCATTATGGGTCACCTGTTCTCATGAAACAAATGGTGTTGCCAGATTTTATGAAGAGCTTCCACTACCAGTAAGATGGTGAATCCTTATAACATTCTAAATGCCTTTCAGTCCACCAAAATCTCAAATGAAACGGCACAATAAAGGGAGATCTAAAGCTTGTTGTAGCTCATGGCTACCACCTGCTGGTTATAACAGTTAATAGCACAGTCAAAACAGTGTTATGAATCTGTATGTTTTCTAAATGACTTGGATTGTACTGTATCTTGGTTTTATTTTATCACTGGGACAGACCTTGCAGCAACTAGTAAACAGAATGCCTGTAGGCACGCACATGCGTGATTATAATCTTCCAACAGTTGCCAAGAGGTTTGAATGATGAGTATGTCCAGTCATGTCTTGAAAATCCTCAGCAAATTTTTACCCTGGACTGCTGTCCAGTAATTGCATATGATGTGTGGTCCTAACAATATTACCTCAGAAAAATCTGAGGTAATATATCTGTCTTTGATATGACTAGAATGCACCCAGTGCTAATACTCTACAACAGTAATTTCCTTCTGCATTCTAGATCTCTTCACCTTTCAGCCTGTACCCATTACTCACTTGCGAATCCTTCAGAGGTTATATTTATTTATCTCCATTAGAGTTTTAGGCTGTTGGTTAAAAAGCATTTCAGGTCAAGATCATTAAAACACCTCCCATGTAACTTGCTTTTGTAAACGAATATTCAGGTTTTGATTTCAACTCACGAGTCTGAGAAAACGTTGCTTTACTGTGCACAAGCACATTCAGTAGGGTTGGTTCATATTTGGTCACCTTTTGAAATTCTATTTTTAAATCCTGACCTAATAAAGGACAGATTTGTTTTTCTGCAGAATGTAATTAGGAGAGGACCAATGTGGCAACCAAACACCAAATGTGGCAACACTTAACAGTTACCTGCTTATGATTCTAATGACCCTCTGGTCTTTTCCTTCAGGGAGTGTGTGGAGTTTGTGAAGAGTTTCAAAATCCCTCTGCTTGTGCTGGGTGGAGGAGGGTATACCGTACGCAACGTTGCCAGATGTTGGTGGGTTAAGCCTAAGCTCCTGGTTGAACTGTTTGAAATGGCTAAAAAAAATCAAGATGATGTATTTGGCAGTAAAACATTTTTTACAATGAATAATTGTTAATAATCCTTCAATCATCTCTGTAATGTTTGATTTAGGACATACGAGACGTCTTTACTAGTTGAAGAGTCCATTAGTGACGAGCTACCATATAGTGGTATGTTGGGATATATTTCTTAAAGCTTGGGTTTTGCCAGTAGAATTTCACCATCTTTGGCTCCATTCTACTTTATTTAAATAACAACAACTACAAAACCATAATGTCTGATAAGTAAATGTTAGCTTTTTATTTAAAGTCAGGGCTTCCTTTAAGCTATTAGCTAATCGCATGTTATAATCTTTTTGTGTTCAGTGTCTTTGTCTTCACTTATAATTGAATAATTCATCTTTGTACCTATAATTGATCTAAATTTTTTTTGATTTGTTAACAAATATTTGTTTTCCTTAAGCCTGACACCCAGTTGTTACTTTTCCTTGTGATTCAGTTCTTCTTCTATCAATCTTCCCTTGATTTCATTTTTGAGGTTTCATTTTAGATTTACTAAACAGGGGGATGTGTTTTTTATTATTTGACTCTTTGCACAATGTCCTTACAGAGTACTTTGAATATTTCGCTCCTGATTTCACACTTCATCCAGATGTCAGCACGAGGATTGAGAACCAGAATTCTAGACAGGTACAGCACCATAGCGTTCATAAATGTGTTACTTGGGCACATATTGCATGTGTCTGTTGTTTTATAAAGTTGTAAATGCTTTCATTAATTCTTTGTGGAGGCATTCAAAACTGTAATAAACTGTAACAAGAACTTGTATGAAAAGTTTGTGCCTTTTCTCTTGATTTTCCACAGTACTTGGAGCAGATTCGTCAGACTGTCTTTGAGAACTTGAAGATGCTAAACCACGCACCAAGTGTTCAGATCCATGACGTTCCCTCAGACCTGCTGAGCTATGAGCGCACAGATGATGCAGATCCAGATGAGAGAGGTTCAGAAGAGAATTATTCCAGGTGAGTTAAATTCAAAGAGAATTATTCCAGGTGAGTTCAGTTCAGAAGAGAATTATTCCAGGTGAGTTAAATTCAAAGAGAATTATTCCAGGTGAGTTCAATTCAAAGAGAATTATTCCAGGTGAGTTCAGTTCAGAAGAGAATTATTCCAGGTGAGTTAAATTCAAAGAGAATTATTCCAGGTGAGTTCAGTTCAGAAGAGAATTATTCCAGGTGAGTTCAATTCAAAGATAATTAGTCCAGGTGAGTTCAATTCAGAAGAGAATTATTCCAGGTGTGTTCAATTCAAAGTGCGTATGTAGCATCCAGTCAAGAAACAAAAGAAAAAATGATTTACAAATGGGAGTTTTTTAAGGTTGGATATTACTGAAAGGAAAACACAATGTGTGAACTGACACATTCTGCAGAAACATGTAATATGTATGTCTCTTCCATGATTGTAAAATTCTGGCTATTTATCATAATCAGTTTGTTTACACTAGAAGTTCTAATACCCTTGGGATCAATCTGTGTGAGAACTTTGAACCAGAAGTGACATTTTGGGTTTGGGTTTAATATATCAAAAACAAACTTTTGATAAGGGTGAACTAGTCATAAAAACATCAGATACAGATGTATGAATAAATTGTAGAAATATAATATATCATACATGTCCCTCTGGTTCCCTTGAGCTGGGTGCAGACTAATGTAATTTCTGTATTATTCACTTAAGTTGACAAGCTAACTATTCAATGTCTTTCCTGAAGTCATTCATCTTATGGTTCCATTTGGTACGTTTGCTGCCCAGACAGTTTTGATTTTCTGATATCTGTATGGTTACTGACATGCTTTTGTCTTCTGTTACTGTGAAGCTATAGGCAAGGCATAAATTGTGATTGCAAATGTAATTTGGGATGTTTGCACAACTGTTCGGTGTTCTTGGCTTTGAGCATAGGGGTAAAGGCAGAGGGTTCCTAAATGACTGGCTGGTGTTTATGTGGGGAGAGAGTGTAAAAGCCAAACCACATGAGAAAGTCTTGGAAAAATGGTGTGTCTCATTTACTTTAATATACAGGACTGCAGCCAGAAGTTCAGAGGGGTAAGGAAATCCAGTAGTAGTTGATAGCTGTGGATAATTGGAAAGCCCCATTTTCCAATTTAGGATTTAGCAGGTAGAACCCAAGCAATGATGCTGAAATCAGGTGGAAATCACAGCTCAGCTTCAGCACCTTGGAGAGTACCTGATGCCTCTGGGAAAGTTTTGGCTTGCTTCCTTTGTGGATGTTGGTAGCAATTTGACAATCTAAGTTACAGCCTGGGCTGTTCACCAATCTGATTGAATTCATTTCAGTTATAGATTAAAATTGAACTGTTAATTTCAATCAACAATGTCAACAATGCTCAACAATCTGATGAAAATCAGATTTACATGCACACAATTAATCAGATCCAAGATTCTATGCATGCATAGAGCCCCAGTTAGTGTTCCTTACCAGGACAGTAAGCTGCTTGTGAGTCTAGCAATTTTCAGTTGGCATGCTTGTGGTTTTAATTAATGAGGCAGACTAGAGGTCTGCACTCCCGCAGTAGTCCCGCGGGACCTGTCGGAATATCTTGCGGCACGGGACAGAATTTAATTGTTATTGGCGGGAGCGGGAGTTTAATTAGTCCAGGCCATGTGGGAGCGGGACCGCATATACATGTAGAAAAATCCCGCAAATTAATAAATAGTCCAGAAAATTATAATAACAACGCAATGATTTCCATGCATAAGGAACAGGACGAAAACAACTAATCATTCAGTAAGTAAGCAATAAACTCATTCAAAATATTGGCTAAGCAACTGATCACATGAACATGAAGTGTGCGTCATTTTGATACAGAAATGGCAGAGACTGTAGATGGTCAACCAGTTTCAGCTGTGGAAAATTCAATTAAAACAGGCGAATACACCACAATTAAGACAACTACAGGAAAGTCTGATGTATGGAAGTCATATTCCATTGTAATTAATGGAGATAGAATTCGTCTACCATTTGCTTGTTGTGATAGATGTCAAAGTGTTGGTGTACGTCACCTGACGGCATGTGTTTGGACTGTGGTAAGAAATGGGACAGTGCGATCCATTGCTATATTGCTGTTTTAATAAATACATAAGAAAATTTCAAGTACTAAATTTAATTAATTCAATTCATATTAGGATTGCGGGCGGGGGTGACAGAAATGTGTATGTGGCGGGCGGGTGCGGGATTAAAACAAGCGATTTTTTGGTGGGAGCGGGATTAAAACAAGCGATTTTTTTGGCGGGAGCGGGACTAAAACAAGCGGGAGCAGGCGGGAGCGGGATTAAAACAAGCGATTTTTTGGCGGGAGCAGGACTAAAACAAGCGGGAGCGGGCGGGAGCAGGATTAAAAAAGCAGTCCCGCGCAGACCTCTAAGGCAGACTCAAGAAAATGTTCTTTACATGTAAATATTAAAGAAAGGGCATACATCTACATTGGTATACATCTAGAAAAAATACAGGAAATGTGCATGTGGTATTAAAAACTGCTTCTGTGGGCTGCAGAGATAAATGATCTCTCCTTGCATTTTAGCAATAGAAAGAACCTAGCTATCTTAAACCTAAAGTGAAAGGAACCTGAATGGTATGGAAACAGAATATTACTTCAGAAAACCATCAGAAAGAGCATTGTCCCATACATGATGCAGTCAAACCAAAAGGTTAATTAAAGGTCAATCATCACATAACATGTCGATTGTTCAGTTCAATAAAACATAGTGAAGCAAAAATAATCAGAAGACGATTGTCACTAGCATGGAAATTTTGATTTCATAGGTGGGGGGGCACACAAATGGCTTGAGAACTGGGGCGCGGGGTTTACCAAAACCAGCTTTTGAAAAAGTGCAGGGGACATGTCCCCCCTGCCCCCCCCCAATTACATCCGTAGTCACTAGATTAGGAAAAGGCATTTGATGGTAAATCTAAGCTTTCTGTTTGAAACTTTTAGAAAAATTGGGCCTTGGCTAGTCCTTCGTTCACCAGATAAAACCCTTGCACTAGCCATGCGCCACAGTCACCACCAATTGCATAACATCACAGAGCTTCACAACACACATGACTTTGCACTTTTACTACTGTCATTCACCATCTTTGTGGAACCACTCACAATGTATTATAGATATCAAAACAACACAAACAGTTCAAAATCAGTTGTAAGTAATTAGATGAGTTTTCAGTCATCAAAAAATATTCCATTAATTCAAAATGAAAGTCTTTGTAGCATTCAATGGAAAACCACACATTATGAACTCAAACAATATTGATTATCTTTGAATTAATCTTTCCATTCTTTAGATTTTTTTTAAGTAGGTATGAGGTGGGTGTTGATCAGTGTTTGTCTGTTTTTCCCCTCCGTGTATCTATTGCTGTCTCTCTCCCTCTTTCTCTTTCTATATGTCCCTCTGAGTCAGTTAACTTTCCTCAGTCTGTTGGGTTGAGATGGTGTGGGTGGACTGGGAGGAATTGCACTAATACAGTAACACCACACACTTTGTATTTAACTGAATTGGATCTACAGGAGAGGATACAATTGGTCTTGGCCCAGGATTAGCATTATGAAAACAGCAAACAAATAAACTATGCTAAAAAACAATTAAACATGTGCTAATCAGACTATGGTTAAGAAATAATAATGTGTATAAAAATGTTAGATTGCTATATGATGGCACATTTAAACATGTTTAATGCATACTGCAGTTGCATACGGGGGACACTTTTGAAGTTCTGTCAGGGTTTGGCAAAGTTAGTTGATTTGTAATAAGAAAGTCAGTATTTCTGTATACCAACATGTTGTCAAATTTTATGAAGAGTGATTACTAAATGATTTTATCTTTTTCTTCTCTTTATCAACAGGCCTGAGGCAGCAAATGAATTCTATGATGGTGACCATGACAATGACAAAGAGAGTGATGTGGAAATCTGATCTTGGTCCCATGTGCACCCTGTTCATTTCATGTTAAAATAGGACTCCGTTTTCTATAAGCTGGACTACCCTGTAGTAATTGGGCAAAATCCATCTTTAAATACCATTTCTTTATTTGGTTACTGTACTGTAAATTTTAACATGGGACACCTCGCCCCTGTAACATTTTTCTGATTTACTCCTTTGTTTCAAGATTGAGCTTTCCTAAATAGTTACTTTCTTTTGTGATTTGCAGTTTATAAATGTGTAAAACTGTGAAACATTTTGATAATAATTTATTTTCCTTGTTCACATATTCAGCTACTCATTAGTCTAATTTAGCATGTATACGTAATGGCTAGAATGATATATACTGTGTTTTATAGATCTGTCTTTTTTTTTTTTTTGTTCCAGCATTTGTAATGATTGCTATTGCTCCATAGATAGTTCTTTATATGCCCCCTTATTTCCAAAGCAAGAGCCAGAATCACAATGAAGGTTACACCATTACAGTTTGATCTTATGTTTACAACTTAAGTAATGCAGTTTTCAGTGACTTGTGGACTGGAGGCATGTTTTTATTAAGCAAACCAAATCAATGAAGTGTAGCTTTTGGGTTTTTGTTTGTTTGGTTGGTTGGTTTGTTTGGGGGTTTTTTACATTGTTTTTCAGATATTTTTAGAAACTGCAAGTAAACGGTGCATACACCAGTTCAAATGCTTTTGCATTGCTAACATGAGACTGCAATACAGTATCCAAGGCAACGTCATCAACTTGTTTAGGAAAATTAAGAGAAATGTGGGAGGAAATATGATTTCAGTTGAGGGTTCAGACAAGTGTTTCTCTAATCTCAAGCAATAATTCACTATATTATAGCAAGCAGGTTGTCCACCTGTTTTAGAATGTTGCTCTAAATCAGTGCAGGAGGATTAATTTGTTCATGATACCATACAGGGCCGGAGTGGGACACTTTTTCAGCCCGGGAGTTTCATGCCCAAATCCGGCCCAAAATTATTTTTGCCTCCCAATCGGCCCAAACTAGTGACTGACATGAGCCGGCCCATCGGAAATCCTCCCGAATTTCCCGATTAGCCACTCCGGCTCTGATACCATATTACAGCTTTTCCATCTATAATACAGTACTTGCAGCAAAATTAAATCTAACATTGTTTAATATTTCACCTGAAACAAATAAAAGCAAGAAGAGGAACCTTCAGAACCTGCCATAGTCCCAGGGGCCAGGGAATGTATGTCTAAAACATAATGACAGCATTTTCACAGCGAATTAACCACTGCGTTGGAGATTAACAACACACATTTTGTTGTTGCTGCACCTTGCATGCTAACAAGAGTGAGGCGTTGTAAATGATCATATTAATAGGCATTCTCGTGTAGAGAAAAAATGGAAAGGATCAAAGACTTTTCTGCTAAGTTTCACATTTTCCCTTCCCTAACACACGGTAATTAATATTATGAAGAAACTAGCGAATTATCGGATGAACTTGATGTGTTATATATGAGAGTAGAGAAAACATGAAACACTACAAATTATAACATCTGAATTAAGATGGAAGGCTCAGATAGCACTGCAAAGGGTGCGGGGTAATAATCACCCTGCATGTTGTAGGGTAATATATAAATGTATGTCTATACACTCGTCCAACAGCGCGCAGAATACACTGCGCAAAGATGGTATAAGCTGACCTCAGCAGTACCATTCTGGACATCATGTGCTTTACTGAAAGATGAACAATTTCGGTTTAAATTAGCTTCAGTAGAAGATAAGCGTGCAGAACGCACTCGTATGAACTAGTCTTTCTAAGTGAGTCGTGAGGTCTAGGCCCATGTGTTTACAGCGCTGCAGTGGGACCTCACCGGGCTTCTGTGCCTACGTGCCTCACGAACCTGCGCTTGCTGCTAGATGGACGCACATCGACATTGTAAAGTTGAATAACAGTTTCCTAACTGACTTTCCGCATTCTGTGTCGCAAAACGGATGCTTACGTGTTAATTTGCGCTTCATTGTCGCATTCCGTTTTCGTTTTATCGTATTAGGATGAAGTTCGTTTTTCCGTAGATGTTCCAAGATTCGGGCACCGTAGCTGTCGTCAGCGGTGATCACGAGAAGATGAGAAGATCTCACCCGTCATAGCCCACGCTGCACCTGCCGCGCAGCCCAACCATGCAGGGTGTTGTAAACCGGCGTCCGATACTCCAATAACAAATTGACCACGCTAGATCTTCTAAATATTATACGCGTAATTACATCTTGTATATGAGAGCAGTTAGTGCTCAGCTAATTATCCTGCAATGACAGACAAGGGATTTGAGTCGTGACTTTGGCGTTGCACAACGAGCGTGACATTGGCGTAAAATCATTCGAGGTAAGAGTTATAACTATTCCGTAGACTGCACAAATATAAGTTCACATCCGCATGGATGCAGCACGAGCTCAATTGGTTTGTTGTTGCTGTTTGTTTTTGAGCAGAAATGTTAAAGAAATACCTTCAAACATTTTTATGCAAAACAGGACTAAGGTGTGCTATCGCTAAAACGATGGCGTTTCATACAGTGGCTTTGACAAAGCAGGGATCATGTATTAAATAAGCAGATATAACTTAAAAGGCAAGTTATTCCTCAGTAAACATGACTTTCTGATGCTAATAATACATGGCATAGGTTATCCGTTAAGTCCTCAGAGAGGCCACTGTAAGGCTGAGTCATGCTGAAGAATTTCATACACTGCAAAGTTATCATCTTTTTTCCTACTCTTGTGAAATGTAACCTTTATTGTAAGTCGTGCATCAGCAAATGTATCCACTTGCACTGCATTTAGGCCTGATGTAAAACCTCACCCCTATTGTGTCGCATGGAAACACTGAACATTTTTGTTTGTGGAAAATAGAGAGAAACCTGGTTTCATATCTTTCTTGAAGTCATTTTGACTGTTTTTTAAACAGCATTCATCCCCCCTTTTTTGGTGCATAGGCCTATATGATTTTGTCTTGAGGCACACTCATTCTATGAATTTCCTATCTCCAGTATTAGAATTAGCACACATATGCCAGACTGTTGGCCACAACACCAGATCAGTTCCAGTCCCAGATAGATGAGGTGCAGAAGATGCACTACTTTTCTAAACTATATGAGATGTTTCTGATATCCTTACAGTTGTTGTGCTACAAAACCTCGCACAATTACATGGAAAGACAAAATGTTTGCCATTGGTGGAAAGTGAACTTTGTGTAGGTATGACTGAATATGTAAATATAAATGCTCCCACATGGTTACTGCTGTCAGTGGTACTTTGACTGCATGTGGGCCTGCAGTAAGGTACGAGAAAAACAATTTGTGTTAAGCCCCAATCTTACTTTTTTGTGAATTCATAGTAATATAATGAATTTTTGTTAGTACGCAATACAAAATATGATGGTGCTCAATTTGTAGGTCTACAGGAAATGGGGGGAAAAACTGCCTCATGACCGTTCAGACTACCCGATGCTACAAAGTTAAGTTTAGATAGAGTTTCTCTTTAATATTCCACCCCGTTAATAACAAGAGGCTATCACAGGAACCAGACAATTATAAATGTTCTGTATGTTTAAAGACTGTGATCTTTAAAGAAGAAAATCAGATGTCTTTAGTCCAAGCTCAGTCTAGGTATGACAATGCAAGTTTATTTGCGTACAAATTTTCATTCACACTGTCATTTCAAAGCATTATTTGTTCAGAAGTTTTTGAAACAGGAAATTGATTAAAAAAAGAGTAAAAAAATATCAAAATAACTGACTTATATAGTTGACCTTGTCCAAGAATTTCACTTTAATTCAATAACCCTACCAGAGTTCCAAAGCCTCACCCCACATTTTATGGGATGAATCTCAAAAAATTTTGTTTAAGTGAATTATAATAATGCAGATATCTGTATTTTTGTTGCATTATGTTTTAAGTATGTATGTATATATCGGTGCATACAAGGTTTTGCTACAGCCAATTATTTAGTATTACTTTTATGGTCTAAATATATTCTAAGTATATATTATATACTCCTGCCCTTTCAAGAACACGAAAGAGACCCAGACACTTAGTAGAGGCTCACAATGCACAGTGTTCAGACTCATGTACAGTTCCTTGTGTCCTTCACTCCTTAGTTCAGAGTAGTGGTTCTAGCACTGGTGGATCACAATTTACAATTGACTGTATGAAAATCTATTTGTTATAGCTGCACCTATAAATGTGAGAATCGGTGTGTTGAAAGGCAGCTCAGTAGCTACTCACTTACCACATTCCCCAAATCATGTAGCTTTGAAAGTCTTTTTTCACATATAAGATCCTGTGTAACCCTATCAGAGCAACTACATTCTGCTTATTTGTTAAAAACCATGGTACTTTTATTTTATGCTAATATTGTGTT
The DNA here is from genome assembly GCF_052324685.1 of Brachyhypopomus gauderio. Lineage (NCBI taxonomy): Eukaryota > Metazoa > Chordata > Actinopteri > Gymnotiformes > Hypopomidae > Brachyhypopomus > Brachyhypopomus gauderio. Next base: position 18,265,995 of record NC_135221.1, on the reverse strand, counting down.
ATTAACGTATCAAGTGTTTAATAATCATAGTACTTTTTATGCTATCTTATGTAATACACTTAGGTTTTACAGTAAATATTTGAACTAAAATGAACTACAACTACTTCTACTACTACTAATACTAATAATAATAATAATAATCCCTACTTACTGGAGATGCTGATTGATGGAGTATATATTTCCCTAACAGTTTTAATGCATCCCACTGAAGAACAGAAGAGGGTGTGGACTCTCCTCTGTAATCATCTGCATGGTAAGATAACCCGGGGTGCTCATGAAAGTGTGCGGCACAAGCTGAGAAGGAGGTTATCTCTCAGAGCCAAGACAGTCCTACGCTGCGACAAGATCTCCGTTCTCCATGAGTTCTGCTGAAAAGCTGAGTACTTGACGTCAGCTTAAAGGCCCCATCTTGGGTAACGTCAGACACCAAATACAATCTCTTTGGCATAAAGCCATTTGTTTCTATTTGTCTTCTGTCCAGTGAGGGAGCGTGAGCAGAAAGAGAGAGCATGACTGACCAGGAGACATCCACTGTGGAAGAACAACATCCACCATATATAATCTTCCTCCTGGTCTTTTTCTTCTTCATCACTGGTCTTTTGGGTTTTATCATTTGCCATATACTTAAAGAGAAGGGGTACCGCTGTCGCACAGGCGAGCCCGAGGATGAAGAGTGTAAAGAAACATTTGAGCCCGACAGTGATGGTGGGTGGCACACCGCAAAATTCCATCACATTATACCCAGTTATAACAATGTAATGCTCCTTGGTTTACACACTTCACTTTGGCCAAATCCAGGTTAGTAATTGTACAAGAGATTTGTACAATTGAATTGTACAAGAGACTACAAAGGCATAAAGTTTCCACTTCTCAGTGTTCTTTTTTCGTATGCTTAATCACCACTAACCACATCTGATTTGGTTTTTATTTTCAGATGAATCCGACAGCAATCAAGATACAGTAGAACAAATACTTAAATGCATTATTGAAAATGAAGGTATGATTCTTTTTCTTGTCAATTTTTTCCTTTGTATTATCGAGCTTGTCTTTTTTTCTCTTTCTTTCCTTGTATTTTAAATATATTTATTTATTCATCCATTCATTGCATGTGTTCCTTTGCCTCCTGTTTGTGTATACTAACTGCATATATGTTATTTATTTAGGATGCCTTTTGTAGTGATGCCACAGTTTGTAGTTGATGTCCATTCTACAGCATGTTTTTATTTTACAAAGAAAAAAATTCAGCGCTACTTCTTATTTTGATTTCAGCCAATAAGGAGGCTTTCAATGAAATGCTGGGAAAACAGAACACTTGTGAGCAGCATGGTCCAAGGTATAATTTTAGGCACATGTGATAAAAATATTTATTTATGTTATTTGCCCAGTATTGTATATAAATCAATAAATTAATAAATGATTTCAAAGATTAACATAATGTTAGCTATTCGAGATCAGGAAGCCACAGCTAACTAATATGACTCCATACTCTGTAAGCTTTGAAGTGTGCATAAACAGTACAGAGCCATATAGTTAGCTGCGACTTCCTGATCACGAATAGCTAACATTAAGTTAATCTTTGAAATCAAATGGGGGCATCCGGGATGAATGCACATGTTTAGTTAGCTAGCAAGCTTTAACTTTGTGGTGATGTACCTTTCTGTACAGTAAGACACCTTGCTATCGATTATAGTTTTGCTATAAAAGGTGATTGAGTAAGAGCTGTAAGACAAATGTTGGTGTGTGCTCTTTGTTTTTTAATAGAATACTACGTAAGGAGAGCTTGGGTGGTGTTCCCCCTCATCTACATACAGTTCACTCAGGGAGTGATCACAACTCGTGCCACCACTGTATGAAAAGTCATTCCAAGAAAACTCAACACAGAAACCGCATAGTTCGAAGCAAGGGCAGACCCATAGAGCAGACTGTATTCTCTGTAGGCAGGTATGCCACATGCAATCTAACATCCTTGTGTTTCATGGGGACCAAATAACTTGTATAAGTTATTGGGGGTGGGTCAGCAATATTGTAACTGAACAATGTTAACATAATTAATGAACTACATTCTACATATTTTTCCCCAAAATGTTAATTTTGGATAAAGCCCAATTCTCTCAAACATTTTGCCATGAAATTACAGGTTTCGTGTCACCCACATGGAGAAGAATGGTCTTCAAGAACCAATACATCCCACTATACCTGAAACAGAAGACCAGTCTGACCACACATACACCCATAAGAGAATTCAGGAGAGTTACAATATTCGTAATATGTTCAAAGATGTTGAAGCAACCAATGGCACTGGACCAAATACAGCAAATCAGAAAAGTATCACTCTGTTAGGCTTCAACAAAAGCTGTGATGTAGCAGATCCAATAGAAAGCGAAGTAGCATTTGATAACAACAATGAGCCTCACATCCCCAGTCAGCTCCCTGTTAATTTGCAGAAGACCTTTGGTTCAGGTAATGTTCCTGGAACTGACGCAGAGGTGATTTGGGACAAAAAGTCCCTAAATGCAAGTTCCCAGAACATATTAGATGAAGTGGAGGTGCATAAAATAAAATCATTTCCAGACGCTAAACAGGTTGATGAAATGTCTTCAGACCAGTCAGACACAGTGGAAGTACAGCTGGTCAAGGTCACTTTAGCCAGCCAGCGGGAATTCTCCGTCGTACGAATGCAGGAACCCTTAACCACAACTCCAGCCTCCACAGGTGAGAATTAGATTGGACAGAGAGAGGGTCTCTAAGGGAGTGGAGGTGATCTATTCACAGTAACAACAGATGTGACAACGTGATGTTTTGATGTCTGGGACATAGGAGACTATAACCACTGTGAAAAAAGATGTAGCTAGTAATACAATCTGACAGCGTTAATATACAATATATGCTCATACCAGAGTTAATGTTCTGGAATGGTTGGATTTAATAAATCAGTGGACATTTAAGGATGCTCAGCAGGTGGTGGGGAAAGAAAATAAAACTTTGGTTGCTATCATCCCAGTATAGTCACTGAATTTATCACATTGCAGAAAATTATGCAAAATGCTTAATAGGATTTGGTGGTTGGTGCTAATTAACTACCAAATATCCATATACACATTATGTACAGAAAACAGATTAGCTTGTGTCTTGTAGTAGAAATGGTTTAGAAAGCTAATCTGACTCTAAATGAAACTAGTTTTCTTTACAGAAACACAAATAGCTTCACTTTTATAAACAAGAAGGACATTTGGTTTGTCATTATGTCAAAAACTGTGGACTTCTACCAACACTTTGCAAAAACCTGCACACTGTACCATATCCTGTACTTCTGTTCCCTCTGTTCACCACTGTTATTTATTCTCATTCTAATACTTGAAACCGAGCTTGGTGGCAACCATCTCAAGAAGAGAGACATGTGTTGTAATTCATTTTGAGGGCTGAATTCCATTTGTAAACCCATTTCTATGTAAACCCATGTGAATCCATATTATGTCCTTTTCTTTTATAACAATAATAACTATGCACCATAACTCAAGCACTCACTACTTACAGTTTAAGTTTAAAAAAAAAATCAGCTGGGGGTGTTAGGCTTCTTGTACATGTATATGGGCTTCTTTGACATGCAAAAATGATGAATTATTTTGTATTATATTTACATTTAAATGTAAATTGTGCTATCCGGATTTCTGCTTTAATGGCTCCCAAAATGTGATCTGATCTCCATCTAAGTAATAATACATAAAGATAGTCCTATTTAACCAGCAATACACAGAATATAATACTGTAGCATACTGTTTCTCAGTTATGTAAAACAATATACCAACAAATTCACTCATATACTTGTGCTTGCCTTATTTAGATGCAGTAAATACAGAAACATACTCCCTTGGAGACATCTCATAGGTTCCAAATATTATAAATCGATATCATAAACTTATTCCAGCTACTTGCAGCTAGCGAAATGATGTGAGTTTTAAAATACGACCATGCAGTTTTCTGCAACAAGGAAGCATCTGTATATGTGTAAACCTATATGGATAACAAATGGAAAGAGTGTGACCTCACAAAAAATGTAAATTACAAAAGGAGATGTGTATTGTACATAAAACACATTTGTAATAAGGACAATGACTAAAATGATTTGCTGATGCATTACTAAAATGATTAACATTCTGACAAGTGTTCACATAAGAATACAGAATTAACCTTGTGGAGGACATTTTAACAAGCATATTAGCTATCATCAGAGTAAATTACTTTGTGAATTTGACTACATGATTTCATTCACAGGACTATTAACATTGTGTCACGTGTCATATCGATTAGACATGTTCAAATTTCCACATGTTCACATTTCCACATAAAGTCTGATCTGTGCATAAATACCAGTGGACAGAGAACAGTTAGTGGACAGAGAAAATACGCCATACAATACATGCTGAATTCATGCATTATGGTTTTTTGTTTTTAGTAAAAAAAAAAAAAAGTGAGTACTAATGAAGTGCTGTATAAGACAATCACATCGTTTATTGTAAGGACCTACAACACAACTAGACTGGATAATTACTGGCTAAATCTAGCTAGCTAACAATGCTGAATCCAGCAGATAATGTAAGAATAGTAGTGGCAAACAGCCAGTGGAAACACTGGTGCATTGATTTTTGCAAACTAGTTTGCAAAGTAAACTTTACTGTCATTTTCATCATTCTGTTTCAACTGCAAAGTTTGTTACCACATGTTATAACCGACATACATGCAGCGATGGCCGGGGAACTCCAAGGGTCCAATGAGTGTGTTTTGATCCTATCTGTCAACACACATACACATTCCTTGACCATTTGCAACTATAGACTCTACGGGTTACAATGATCTCATACCGAGTCCATAAGCATACAGTCCAAACACGTTTAGCCATCGAGTAACATTAAGTTATTACCTGCATGTATAAATGACCGCTAGCATACCAACCCAAACTAAGTGCTAGTCACTCTCAGCATTCATAGTTTAACTAACAATATATGTAGAACAGTTTGTCATTACTCAAAGCAAATTTCAATATTTACCTTCAGGTATCTTTCCTAGATACTATAAAAAGTGTTATATAAATACATTTTGATTGATTGATAGGAAATGGCTCTGCCCCTATGATACTTTTCCTTATTCTGGGTACTAATAAATAGCCTGTACCTTTTGATCTAACCAGTGGGTCATTAGAAGTATTTTAGAATACTTGTGTGCAGGTGATTAGAAGTATTTTAGAATAAATATGAAATTTGTCTGGGAGCCAATGTAATGTAGCTAATATAAGAGTAATGTGATCACACTTTCTAGTCCTGGTAAGACATCTGACTACTGCATTGACCTAGCTGAAGGTTGTTCAAGTAGTACAGCCAGATAGTAAAGCATTACAAAAGTCCAATCTGGAAATGATAAATGCATTAAAGCGACAGGTGAGATGGGTGAACACACGCACATAATACCACACCCGTATTTGGACATAAACAGATGCAGCCCACACCTACATATGCTCAAGAGGAGGGGTCAAGGGCTGTACTGTGACAGAACTAGCTTTTCTGCATCCTGGGAAGGCAGTATGTTCATAATATTTGCAATGTTCCTAAGGTGGAAGAAGGCTGTCCTAGAGATATTATTACATGAGTGTTACGAGCCACGAGACGTAGCACGCCTGAGCTTGTTAACGCTCTTGTTGTACATGTTGTTGTGCTGCCTGTATTTGTTTTCTCTTTCTTTTTGTTGTGACTTTTATTCTGCCAGGACGCTTGGAAGGAGGTGGAGCCTAAAGGCGGCCATAAGGAGGAAGCAGACGGTCAGAAGGAGAGCCTCTTTGGGGGATTGAGGGAGAGAGAGAGACCTTGTAGATTGAGAGAAGTGTTTGGCATGAAGGCTCTGTGACTTGTGTCTTTGTGCAATGATTGATGGTTGATATCATGATCTGGGGAGGGCTTAGACAGGTGCGCCCATACATGGTTTCACCACATAGTTGTTTTGTGGTAGGTAAGAGCAGGACTGGACTGGGACAAAAAATCGGCCCTGGCATTTTTGGTTTAGACCGGCCCCTCATAATTAGCGGAGCACAACCAACTTGTAATTTACGTCATGTGGTACGACGTGGAAAATAAATAAATAAATAAAAATACTGGTTAAAGTCATTGGATTCAATCATAGCATTATTATATCACAATCACTTTTATGATTTTATTGAAATCATCTCTAATATGTATTTTCTGAATATCTCTGATATAGCAGCTAAATTCTAATTCTTCAGGTTAAATGTGCTCAGCTATAACGTATTTGTATCTGGCTACAAACAAATCTGCTTTATGAATTCATGCAACGCAAACATGTCTTAAAAGCATTTGACACCGTTTTACTCTTATTCAGTGTGGGCTTATCCTTTGCTAATATTACTTTTATACATTTTTATACTTACTGTAGTCATGCTTAAATTGCAAAGCTGTTATTTATCATTGATAAGTTTTAAAATCTGTAATTTCACTTTTTAAAACATGTTGAGCCACAGCATAGAGGCTACAAATTCAAACTTCTATGCAGCCTTTCAACACACCTTTAACCTAAATATCTAAAATGCTATGTTAGCCTAAAATGGACACTTGCTGCTCATCCAACACTTCTCAGTCTTGACCATTTGCAATTTTATCAGAATAAGAGCGCGTGGCTGCAGGATTTTGGGAAGTATGCAAATACCAATTAATATTGATACTAATCAATTGCCATTGCTCATCATTCTCATGTAATAAAAGTCCCTGTGTTATCCTAACGTTACTACCTGCTTACGTACTACACTTTCCCTCTCAGTCTGTCCCTCGGTTTCTCTTTCACAAGCCTGCATCTCTGGCTGCTGCTCTCCCTGTCTGCTGCTGCTGTCTTCACCTACAGAGGACGCAGAGGCTACAGCAGCGAACATGTCTGTGATTTTTACACATTTTGTAGCATCTACATTGAGACTCTTGAATTTCTTCGCACGTAACTTCTCCGCACCCCCTTTCTGCCGCTTCTGTTGCTCCATGCTTATGGTGTAATTTTTGTGTCTAAAGTTCCACAGAAGCAATCTACAGGCAAAATTCTTAGCATCAAGAGCAGAAAGTCTGTTGTGAATGCAAAACAGAAAAAAAATTATCAAAAGTGTATTTAAAAAATATAATTGGTTACTTGAAACTTATTTTCGTTTGCATTTTGAGAGTTTTTGGTTCCATTGTTTTAGTTTTTTTGGATTTTCCCAGTAAGGTCTTTTGCTTCTTCTCTCTTTGCTTCGTTTTTTGCTTCTGACTTTTGGAACACATTTCACGTGTGGGAGGGGCTTAAATGAAGGCGTTCCTCTGCCATCTCTATTGGTCACTGATTCCGGACTGACACAGAGCTCTGAAACCACCTCTGGGACCAAGCAACAACCCCCCCCCCCAACAGCTTCCCAGCATTTTCAAACATGGTGGTTTGAAAGGTAAATTGAGTTTTACAATTAAAGTTTATACAAGGGTTATAATTTATTATATTATTAATTGCTAAATGGTCTGTAGATATTGCAAATACTCATATACTCAAATACTAATAAATTGCATTTATTGAACAGCACAAAACAACATAGTACCTGCCTTACACGTCAAGCACTCTGCCTCAAACGGATCACGACCCTGCCGAAAGCACAGGAATTTTTTCTTTAACTCCTCCGTAAACGTACACTTTCGTTTCGGCATTGCCGTAGAACCGGCGGACACACGTGCTTTCGCTTGTAAACCCTCAGGGGTAGACTGGCAGGCCCACGCTTTCTTCTTCACACACACACAATCCAAAGTAGTAATTAGTATCTAATTTGCGATACAGAGAAACCTGGAATGGAACAGAGTGGCAATTCTAATCACAATGCACTGTACATGTATTATGATTGAGGCAGTCGAACAAAATCCCCGTTCCCCGCCAAACGGGGGTTCCCCGCCAAAAATAGGCACCGTTAAACGGCAGCGTGACTACGGGCCGGGGCCGCAGTGCGCGGCAATGGCTCCTCCACGGGCTGAGTTAAACCACCGGTGGCCCACTAACCCATTGACCCACCGGGGAAATCCCTGGTAGTAATGTATGCCTGTCCGCCCCTGCTTTCTGCTCTTGATGCTAAGAATTTTGCCTGCAGATTTACTTTTGCTTCTGTGGAACTTTTGACACAAAAATCACACCATCCATGCTGCCTCTCCTTTAACAATGCTCTCAACACTGAATGTAGTGGGAGTTACAGCGGACCACCCAGAGAAAGGGTGGGGCCGCTTTCGTCCTATATCCTGATTAGTTCAGTCCACTGTCTATATTGAAGATGGGCCAATGGGCCGCCACCTCTAAATTGTGGGCCGGTCTCTTAGAAAAAAAGGGAAGGAAAAAAAATGCCTGGTACACCAGATTACCAGTCCAGCCCTGGGTAAGAAGCTTGTGTATTCGCTTTGTATTTATGTTTGTTAGACAGGTAGAGTAGATAGTTTCTTTTGTTTCATTCTTTATTTTGAAGGTTAGACTGGAGTGGGGGAGTGTCTGGGGTCAGTAAGCTTGAGTCTAAGCCCTTTTGTTTAGTACTACAATAAAAAAAACATTTTCATATACCAAGACACACAAGGCATAGCATCTTTGTTTTAAGAACATTTAGACAATTGGCTGCAGTAAAGTATATTGCATCGTAATTCACCTGTGGTGTTACCTATAATGGTCCCACCTTCCCCCGTGAACCCCTCAGGTGTTAGTTGGGACCGTAACAATGAGTTTCAAACAAGAGACTGCGATCCATTATAACACCAAGATAACCAAGATCTTTAACTGTTAAAGAAAGAGTGTATCAAGGTTTGTTATATAGTTGGCACACACACTTCTGGCTGACTGTGGGCCTAATAGAATCACTTCTTTTTTGTCAGAATTAAGTGACAGAAAGTTTCTCAACATTCAGTATCTGATGTCTTTCACACATTCCTCAGCAAAATTAATCTGAGATTTATCCTCTGGTTTAGCTGAGACATCAGCATAACAGGGGAAACTAGCAGTGTTTGCACAAGTTGTCACCTAGAGGTGATGTCACGGTGGGTCGGCCCAGACGCCACCAGAGGGCGCGCACACTCACCCGTTCACAAACCAGCACGCCCACCTCTTCACAGCGCACACCCTCACATCCCAGGACACTCCCACCATCTCAATCACCTGAATATTGACACCTGCCAGAAGATAGCTACAAATTTGATGGAGGAAGGGATAATATGCCCCTTATTTTCTGATTAAGTGGGTCTTGGAATAAAGGGAAGGCTTGCGTAATGAAAAATCCCAAGGAGGGAAACTTCATTAACGGTGCAACGGAGAAAAAACCCAGGCCAGCCTGCTAACAGTGACCACACACTTTTTACTTTCAGTTTCTTCCCAGAGTCCCTTAAAGGGGTAGATCCGTCTGAATGATGCTTGTCTGTTGGGGATTCACTCTAGCTGCAGCCTGCGAGTAGAGCCAATACACTATAAAGGATAGGGTTAGCTAATTCTACAGCATATAGACATTTATATGCTTAAACTTGTGCAGCAACAATATGGGCAATGACCTTTCCTGTTCTAACATGAATGTGCACCTGTGCACAAAGTGAAGTCCATTGATGAGTTCAGTGTGAAAAACTTCAATGGCCTGCACAAAGCCCTGACTTCAATGACAATGATTACCTTTGGGATGAATGGGCACATATTTCCACAGATACACTTCAAAATTGTGTGGAAAGCCTTATGTAGGGAAAAACTATAGTGTGTGTTTTGTCCCTATGAGAGTATTTTAGAATTTACTAGCTAACCAGTATAATGCAGTCAAAGCGACTTATTTTAACATACGTAAATGGTATATGACACATTTCTTGAAACCATCCATTCAGTTCTTTAAGCTGTTAACATAAAACCCAATTTTCACTACATTTGTAAAATTATTGCCTCAAAACAGTTCAAACAAAACCAAACCATGTTGTCACCTCTTATTCTGCATTTCTGATTGTTTCTACCCATAGTGAAACTTCAACAAGTAGGGCTCCTTGTACTGGCTTATATTGGTTTCTTCACATAAGCCACATGTATGATCAAATTTGAGTTGCTGTTTAGGTTAAGACAACTGTGCTTTATTTGAGTTTCACTTTTACTACCTGTCACGTTACGGTCCCCGAACCCTTCCTTTGGGGCGTGTGTTAACGTTGTCTGCGTCTACTCGTCTGCGTCAGTGTATCTCCGTGGGTGCGGGTGTGTCTTGTAATCATCCGTCTCACCTGTGGCTCGTCTCGTCATCACGTGGGGTTGATGTGGTCTGTCTATTTAATGTGCGTTCGCGCAGTGTCTTGTGCTCGTCGTTGTCTAAGTTTACACGTCTCTGTGTGCTGTTTATGTTCTACGTGCGCTATTGCGCAATACTTGTAAACGAAAGTAAAGTGACATTTGCTGCCACCGAGGGATTCTGTGTCTCGTCCTTCACGCCGCACCCATCGTCACAGAACGACGAGCCGTCTGAGACACCCAAGTATGCCAGGCTACACGACCCGACCAAAGAAGGGCAAGAAGCCCAGCAAGCGACGTCATGCCTCTTCCCCTGCCCAGCACCGCAAGACCACAGCGACCCCTGAGATGATGCAGCAGGACCCTGTCTGTGCGCTCATGCTGCGTCAGGCCCAGGAGTCCTCCACCGCGGAGATGGCGGTGTATTTCCGCGAGACCGCGGAACAAATGTGGCGAGAGCGACACCCCTCGCCTTCCCGGGACAGCTCACCTCTATGGGTAGGTGCCGTGGAGATCTGCGCCACCGAGAAAACCCCGGAGGGCGAGTTCTCAGAAGAGGGCTCGGAAGGCGAGGATGAGGAAGAGGAAAGCGAAGAGGAAGACCAGGCTCCCTCGGTTTGTTCCGCCCCCACCACATACTACGGTGAGGGTGAAGAGGGAGAAGACGCCTACCCTCCGTCGATATGCGACGCCTCCACTGTAAACTACGGTGAGGAAGAGGAGGAGGATTACCCTCCGTCGGTTTACGACGCCTCCACCGTTAACTACGGTGAGGAAGAGGAGGAGGATTACCCTCCGTCGGAGTACTCTGCATCGGCTGTAGGCTACGGTGAGGAGGAGGGGGAGTATGAAGATTACCCTCCGTCGGAGCGCTCCGCACCTGCCGTAGGTTACGGTGAGGAAGAGGAGGAGTACGAGGAGGAAGATCGTCCTCCGTCCGTGCACTTGGGTGTCTCAGAGTGCATGGACAGCGAACTCTACTCAGAGAATTAGGGCAATCCGCCCCCCTCTGAGTGTTCTGCTGGGACTGTGAAGGGGAGGTGGACCCCGTCCTCAGATCGCTCCGGAGGAGAGAGGATGGACTGCTCCCGGGGTGGCAGCCCGGAGCAGCCCATGAGTTGGAGCCGGGGCAGTGAGGCGATCGAGATGGAGGTGGAAGAGCCCACGGTCGACTCCAGAGGACGGTCGCGGAGCAAGGTGGGCGTACCATACGGCCAGCTGGGGGGAGAGTCCGCCAGCCGCGCTGCACTCGGCGCGTCCACCCGCCGCGCTGCAGCAACAGCTGGAGGAGGACCGTTCGCTGCACCACCTGCAGCTCCCGATCTCTCTCCCCTTATCGCCCTACTCCTGGCGCGTAGCCTGGCGCCTGTTTCGTGTGTGTGTGTGTGCCAGTGTTTGTAAGTCTGCCCTTATGTCTACCAAATCCCTTTTTCCCGTTTGTTCCTGTGTGTAAGTGTTCCTGTGTGTATGTTCGTGAACGTCCCGTTAAATGTGTCTAACATGTTTTCCCCCGTCTTCCCAGGGAGGGTGTTCTAGGCTGTTTGTGGCGGACTCTCCACCGAGGGCGGTCATCTCACAGACGCAGGACTGGGCGCTTCGGATCCGCCCATCGACGTGGGTTCGGGGCACTCGGTCCTGTTGGCACCCCGGGACGGGTAGTGCCCTTGGTGGGGGCGTCTGTCACGTTACGGTCCCCGAACCCTTTCTTTGGGGCGTGTGTTAATGTTGTCTGCGTCTACTCGTCTGCGTCAGTGTATCTCTGTGGGTGCGGGTGTGTCTTGTAATCATCCGTCTCACCTGTGGCTCGTCTCGTCATCACGTGGGGTTGATGTGGTCTGTCTATTTAATGTGTGTTCGCGCAGTGTCTTGTGCTCGTCGTTGTCTAAGTTTACACGTCTCTGTGTGCTGTTTATGTTCTATGTGCGCTATTGCGCAATACTTGTAAACGAAAGTAAAGTGACATTTGCTGTCACCGAGGGATTCTGTGTCTCGTCCTTCATGCCGCACCCATCGTCACACTACCTGTGCATATTATTATGCAACCTAAGTGCATCACAGTGCAATGTGTTATTAGTGAGTGAAAAAGTGTTTGCAAGTTGTGTCTAACTGGGTAAAAATTGCTTAAGGTTCTGCCAAAAGGTTCTGTGACCTTTTCAAAAAATTGGTTGAGGCCACTGAGCATTTGATTCAGATAACAGGATTTAGTTTTTAGCAATTGAACAATTTTGCAAAATAAATGTTGGTTAAGTTTTGGGAAGTCTTAATCTAATTTAAATCTACGGCGGGGGTTACGCGGCATTGGTAGTGGCATAGTTTATGTGGCAACTGCAAAAATAACACCAAACAACTAACCACTGACACCAGACATTCCAAAGTGCAAACTAATCAGTGTTCATCCTTTTGTTGAGTCACTACCAAAACAAACATGATACATTTAAGATACTTGCATCTCTTGCTTCGTTTATCTCTTACTGTGGAACAGTAACAAGACTGGGCTTTCCCAGTAAGACGAGAGACGATACATGCCATCTTCGATTGGACATAAGAGATAAGTGTGCCTGGAAACCCAAGCAAAGCTCGCACTGAACTAAGAAATCCTCACACACTTCAGGGTTGCCATCGTATGGTTCATGGGTCTTGACTTGCCAAAGACTCAGAGCCTGCTCCTCTTGACTCTATTTCCTATGGAGAGACCCTGTATACAGTGAGCAACGTCCTCCACCATGGACCTGAGCTCGCTAAGCCCACCCCGTTGTTGGTTCAAAGCCACCATACTATGAGGCTCCCACCCAGACCACGGCTCCTGGCTCTGCCCTCTTAGGCTATACATTCTGTAATTTTGGTGGCAAGGAGGGTTCTACAGGTGTGCTTTGCAGGGGATAAGGTTTATTGTCTAGGGCAAAGGCAAACAAGAAACACAGCTGACATTGCAATGAACAAAGCAATCAATCAGTAAATAGTGGTCTGTGCCGAAGTTCTCAAGTCCGAATCTGAATAGGCTCACAATGTGCAGCATTGCTGACCTTGGGATGGAGGGAGTGGTTGATGATGAGTGGGAGTGTTTGAGAAGGAGTGTAAGTGTAAGTAAGGGAATGAGACTGGGAGGAGCTCTTGACCACTGGGGCCAACTCACCATGACAGTTGCATGTATGTATGAAAGGTGCTATACAAATAAAGATTATTATTATTATTATTATTATTATTATTATTATTATTATTATTATTATTATTATTATAAACCAAATAAGAAAACAAGCTAAGTAAATTAGACTGGGTAATTATTATGGGAAAACCAAACATATAGGAAAACCTGGGAACACACCTGAAACACACAAACCGAGAATATTGGAGAAGTAGGAACAAGAGAATTGAAACAATGACCAGCAACGTGAAATTAAGAACACTGGGTAAATATACACCAAAAACCAGGAATCTTAACAGGACACAAGTGATAAGGAACGTCACAAAAAACCCACCACCACACCCCCAACCCAGAAATGCCATATATCGCTGTATAATCTGAAGACGGTCGGTATGCCAATATGAAAACACTCAATACTGTCCAACCCTACGTCAGAGTATTGTCTGTTGCTAATAAATTCTTTATTTTGAGCGACGTGTCATCTCAGCCTTTTTGTCTCACCTTCGCACATGCATTAAGAAGTCAAAGTCCAAGTCTATTAAATTCATATTGTGCTTTTTACAACACATATTGTAACAAAGCAGCTTTACAAATGCATGGGTCCAGATCCCTAATGAGCAAGCCAGGGATGACAGTGAGAAGGAAAAACTCCCTAGGCAGGGATTAGGAAGAAACCTCGGTAAGACCAAGACTCAAAAGGGAATCCATCCTCTAGTAGCAGTTCATACTTTGTAGTTCTATGCAGGGTTGCAATTACTTACTTTCGGAGGTGTATGCAAACATACTATCGGCGCCCCCCGAACGAAAGTTGTTGACCGGGGGGGGTGGGGGTGGCGAACGAAAGTTGTTAACGGGGGGGGGGGGTCGCATACGCTGCATAGCCCCTTTTTGCCCCACTGGTTCTATGTCTAGACCAAGTCATCCCAGTGTAGATATGAGGCCTCAGACATTTCATCAGGATCTGCATTTTAACAGGTGAGGTGTGTTATAGTACGCAATGAGTTCACTCAGATGTTGTGGAGCCAGACCATTTGATGCTATATTATGTCAACAGACGAGTTTTTAATCAATTCAATATTTACCTGGGAGCCAGTGCAACGCAGAGAAAATAGGATTAATGTTGCCAAATTCTGTAAAGAGTGAATAAGTTAGCACCAAAGGAATTCTTTTTGTTTTAACATTAGTAGGTCAACGAATCCATTCTGTGAACAAGTAAAATACAAGCAAAGGCATTATCTCTGACGTCTTTAAGAAATCTACATATTTCCATTCTTTTCTGCAGGAAACATACTGCAAATGTTCTTAAGTGTTAATAAATGTGAGAAAGGGATCAAGTTTGTGTAGGATTTAGAATGTGAAGGGATATAAGAATGACAAATTAAGAGAATATCAGTGGGACGGTTTTTGCAACAAGTAATTGCCTTACATCTCTAATGGCTGTGTATAAGAGTTTAATGTCCATAATGAGATGTAGAGATTTGCCAGGTAGGAACTTTTCTTTCAGGCTTCAACACCAAAAAAAAACTACAGTGGGAAATATCTAAGACCATTTGACACTGACAGTACTGTAGCATCAGTCCAATGGAGGATGACGCTAACTCCCAAGGGCCCTCCAGTATTGTTCTGTGATTTATGTGATGTTTATGCCACGTATTAATGATTATGTATCTGGTTACGTGTGTTGTTAGTTTAAGTTGCCCCGTATCATTTTATGTATGTGTACAGTTATGAGTAATTCCCTCCTTGTCTGTAATGTTGCTGCATTCATTCCATTACCCTCATGTTTCATGTGAAAGGCAAGGTCTAATCTGTGTGATTACGCTGTTGAGGCATTAATAAAGCCTTCGTCAACTCTGGACCTGGCTACTGCCTCTCCTTTCCAAAATATGCCACAATACATATGGCTCTGGAGAAGTCGATTTTGTATGAAATATGTACTTTTGTGAACTTTAATATATTGATAACATGCACACTTTAGTTGACCATGTCAACCACAGATACTATGCCTCATTATCCTACTGATAATGTAATAACGAAGGGCATCTCCACTACTTAGTCATCACAGAGAAAATCCTCTGAGAACTACGTTTCTACTTCGTAGAAGGGGCTTTCCCTGTCTTTCTTAGAAGGCAAACCATGACTTCCCACCGCAGATAAGGAATCACTTTATCCATTGCCACCACGTTGTTAAACACAACATGATCCCAACTAAGTAAGTCTATAATTGGTTAACATGTACACATGCTAAATGTTTACTGCATGTAACCCAAATATTTAATGACTTGGGACTTCTATAAGTGTAACACTACACTCACCGGCCACTTTATTAGGTACACCTGACTAACTGATCAAAAAAAATATTTAACTTCGGATAGATCAACATACGATGGAACAGGGTAACTTTACACCTGTGTTGCAACTATTCAGAGAGAAGAAATGATACTAAACAAAAAGGGTTTGATGGTTTCAGTAAATGGATGTCTCACCCGCAAAGCTCATGTGTGGTAAACCTGACATTCTGTGAGGAATAATGTTTGACACTAGACAAAACTAGAAAAAATATCAGCCAAGTATGCTAAAATATGCTTCAGGCACAAAATGTTCACGTTCTTACAAAATTCTTACAAAGCAACAATCCTAACTGTAATAACCAACAATAACTAGTCAATAACTTGTAGAAACATGTTACATGTTGTAATTACTTGATCTTTTACATTATCACTGTAAATAACAATCAAAATCTCCATAATCCTCTCACTCACTAATTGGATGGGTGGGCGGCTTTTGAAAGATATTATAGTGTTGCTAAAGTGCATAGACAGCAAATAAGTTTGTGACTGTCAGAGAAATTTATCAGGTTCTCTAATTGAACTCCATCTGTTTATCTCCATCTTCTTCCTGCTCTGAAGTTACTGCGGTGATTAGAGTATTCTCGAGGGTTTACCAAGAGGAGAATAGTACACCCTAGTTTATTGATTCCCCCTCTGCATAGTGCAGATCATTGAGAATTATACACTTTTAGATGTACAGTATTCAGCTTACATGTGTCAGATCTTTAGCAAGTACCTTTAAGAGCACTTAGAGCGTTTTATATAATATTTTCAACTGTGCACAAACAGAATATCTGTCCAGTCTTTAAAACAAATGATCAGGAGCATTGTGATAAGCAGCTAAATCAGTTTAAATTGGAGTAGAGTTCAGGAAAAACTCCCCTGTTAGTAATGAAAAATTATTTACTCATTAAAGTATGGAACAAAAAAAAAATCTTGAAAAAGATGCCTGCCTATAGGACTTTTGGAAAAAACAGCATCATAATGATGCAGCTGAACACTGGGTGATTCAAGGTAGTACAAGATTAGAAAGATAGTGGTTAACTCATTTGTGAATAATATGGCCAAGGTTTTCCTTACCACTTGGGTAAAACTGCTGTGGGTACAATATGACAAATAACTATAGAACTAAATGTAGCAAAAGGGTTTTCCCTCTCCCATGGAATTTTTATTCAGGAGTTTTATAAGGTGCATCTCTCCACACAAATACAGGGTGAGCAGGATTCAAACATTTAGAGAGAACCATGAGCACCACGTCATATTTCATCATTTTGCTCTCAATGACTTGCTGTCATCTTTTTGTAAGCTGTCGATCCGTTCAAACGGAGTTTGAGATAGACTTTCGTCCAGTTGAGAAACAGCTAACAGTCATGATCATGGTAAGTAAATGCTGCACATTTGCCATATACTACAAAAAACTCAAATGAGTATGTAATATTTTAATGTTAAAATTGTACATAATTTTAATTGGGCATTTAGTAGATCCAGAGCAACTTACATATAGTGCTTACAAAGCGCTTTGCCATCTGTTCACAGAGCAATTCACAGTGTCCAAGTAATTGCAGTGATGAAGTGGTAAGTACTCTCTGTCTCTACTCAGTATCAAAAAAGAGATTAAACTGGATTCAGTTATGATAATATGGAATTTAACAGTTAAATAGTAGCATTTTTAATGGGAGCAAATGAGCTGTCATGCATAAATTTATGTCAGAAGTCTCTCATCTGATAAAGTTTAGATTGTATCACTTGTGCATTGCAGTGACTTCCTTCCGACTCTATTCATTTGCAGATTTACTGAGTGCATTAGTTCTATTAGGGGGAAAGACCTGTAAACGGTTTCATTTTGATCCCTATAGTTCAAAATAGACAAATTTAGATTTTTACTCTTTCTTTATTGAAGGCATCTGAATGCAAGTGCCTTTGGAAGCCCCACAAATGTAAGGAAGACACAAACGTAAGTGACATTTTTATATAAGTACATTTATTTATATAATTGCCATTCATAGGGTTTCATATTCTTATATATTCTGATTACTACTGCAAGTGACTTTATACGCTGTGTAATGTCCCATCTTTAGAACACCTGTACTGATGATAAGTGCATTGAGGAAGGCCTAAAGGAGCTGAACTTCATCTGTGACGAAAATAACAAAAAGACACACAACATATGTAGAGTGCTTGACATACTTCAGGTAAATCAGCCATTTCATTTGAATTACAAAATCGCATAAAAACAGGTTGTGTCTACTGACAGATATGGAGAATGAAGTAGGAAATGTTTTTAACCTCTGAACAATTTGCAGACACTTGATTAAGTAGCACTGTTAAGTTTTTTAAATTACAAAAAGACACAAAAAAAGATCTTTGGTGAAAAACGTCTGCTTCAAGATACCATTATCAGTCCAATGTTTTCTGTAGCTCTGAGATCTTCATTGGGTCAAAGTCATGTATTGTATATCTTTTTTTTTTTTTTTGAAAGTCAAATGTATAATAAGGAAAATTGTGGTTAAATGAATTGTAATATGCTATACCAACATAAAAACCCCCATGAAAAATTACTCTGCACTTTTAATGAATTTTCTCCTTTTTTCCTCAGGATATAGGGAGTGATAAGACCACATTGTGTGAGCAGCCACTGGCTCAGAGACCATTTTTGGAACACATCAAAACTCTGTACCAAATATCGAATAGCTAGTTATTGTTATGTTATCTATCTACTGTTAGCTATTTATTCTTTTATATTGTTATGACTATTTATTTAGTATTAATGAATGAATAAATTAATAATGATTCTAGCCATTGTGTGTTTTTTGTAATACTACAGAATATTATAATAATATTATTAGCACTGTTATATTATTAACAGGCAGGGAGTTCGAAATAAAATGGAAGCGATCAAGCCAAGTCTCAGGGAAAAGGAGGGTTTAATGAATAAAGTGCGCAAACCAAAAATCCGTGACACAATCTAAATGAAGGAAACAATGAAAGTAATAAAATGAACACAAACGTGCTAACAGGAATAATAGAAAGCCAATGTAACATTAATAACTGACTTCATTTAAACAGAAAGGGCTTAGATACGGAACAACTTAATGAGATAATGGGACACAGGTAATATGGATACAGAGGTGAAAATGTGCACTACCTGAGTAGAAAAAAAACAAAGAACATGTGCAACAAAAGACAGAAAGTGATAACATTACAGTATCAGGTGTCAAGTGGGATGGACAAACAAAAATAATCAATAATTAGTGACACTTTAGTAACTCTTAAATGTGTTGATTGATCTAAAGTGTACATTGAGAATGCACAAACTGAGCTCACATCGCATAGGGTAGTTCAAAAATAAAAATCGAAATTATTATTTTCAAAAATGACATGCTTACGTTGTTGTAAGGATGTCTTTGTGATGTAAAGACTAAGCTTGCTAATACATTACAGATGTTTTGTCCTCATTCATTGGCACCATGTTCTTACAATGCTCTCCCATATAACATATTTCCATCTGTCTCACCATTTTATTTTATTTTATTACAGAGACTTCAACAAAAGCAAAGTCTTTCACCTTCTCTGGTGGGTGATGCTCTCGTTTGCTATACAACTACTGCAGGTGTGCTAGGAGGATCCGTGTGGGCCCACCTGTTCCTTGATAGCAGCTTAATGGCTCTTGGCTGGTTCTGTCACTGACAATTCACAAGGATCCAGTACAAGCTTGGTGAAGGTTTGGTGTTTTCTAGCTGCTTTGGAAAACAAAGTTGATCTACATGTCTCGTCCAGATTTTCCCATAGCTCAGGGTGACAGGCTTGTGCAGTTCTCTGCCAAAGCTGTATCCATAGTTCCAATCAAGCACTTCCTCACGTGAAACATCTCAGTTTTAGGTGTCTCGGTTTTCTTTCAGTTTCAGTTACTTGCTATGCACCCCGGCGTGATGTTGGGTGTCAGCAAATTGAAAGCAGAACTCATTCTCCTTGACATCACCAACTCACCTAGCAACACAACTGTAGTATCATGTGGAGTAATTCAGTACCTAAACAAAAACCTGGACAGCTTTGTTTCAATCGGGTCTCCTCTTACTTTAAAGTCTGAACAGCTTGCTCTGCCAGACCATTTGTGGCTGGATGGAATGGAGCAGACCTCATGTGCCTAATGGTATTCTGGATGGAATGGAGGAGACCTCATGTGCCTAATGGTATTCTGGATGGAATGGAGGAGACCTCATGTGCCTAATGGTATTCTGGATGGAATGGAGCAGACCTCATGTGCCTAATGGTATTCTGGATGGAATGGAGGAGACCTCATGTGCCTAATGGTATTCTGGATGGAATGGAGGAGACCTCATGTGCCTAATGGTATTCTGGATGGAATGGAGGAGACCTCATGTGCCTAATGGTATTCTGGATGGAATGGAGGAGACCTCATGTGCCTAATGGTATTCTGGATGGAATGGAGGAGACCTCATGTGCCTAATGGTATTCTGCTTCATGAACTTCTCAAATTCTGTGCATGTGATGCTGGGCCCATTTTCTGAGGCTAATACTTATGGTAAACCAAAACACTGAAGCTTTGATGTAATTTCTCAATAGTGACCTGTGATGTGGATGTATGCTTCTAGACATTTTGAATTACCATCCATTATGACTAGGAATATCATTTCCATTAATGGTCCCCTAGAACACAGTGGTGATGTGGGTGTAGCGTTCTGGTGGCTTGGGCATTTTTCACGAGTGAATAGCTTTTTTGACATCCTTGTCTATGCTGGGCCACAACACATAGGACCAAGCCACACCGTTCACATGGGACATGCCCACATACATTTGCTGTGGACACATCCATCCAAAGTACACATCCATGTACACATCTATCACAGATACTGAACTTCTATCCTTTTTGATGGTAAGGTGTGAGTTGAGGTTGTACTACAACAGTAGTTGCACCACCCTTTCAGAACATATTGGGTGTATCTGTGGAAAAACTGGATCAATCGACATCCACCGCTTAACATGATTTGCAATCACAGGAGCTGCCTTCATCAGGTGCAACGTCAGAAATTGCTGGGTCTCAGTATCATCTCCCAGACACTCAGAGAGTGGTAACCTGCCCAATGCATTTAGCACTGAAATCAAATTTGCCAGGTTTGAACAATCCAATATTTATAAATGCTTAAATGGTCCGCCCATGTTTGGACACTAGCTGTGGTCTGGGCTTCTCCTCCCATACAGATACTTGTGAAACTTGATAATTCCAAAGATACTCACAAAGCCCCATGAGCTCTGCCATTGGCTGATGCCAATGAGAGGTCCTTAGTGAGTAGTGTAATTGTCATGTGACTGAATGCTGTAATTCTGTTGAGTTGCATTTTCTTGTGTTTCTCTCCATACCCACTTTGCATCATTTTTTTCAACAGGATATGCAGTGGACACACTGGGCAACAATTTCCTCTTGTAATGTAAGAGGAAGGCCTTCAATTTTAAAACAATTTTCTAGAGAAAAATCTCTTTAGACCCAGAGGCCTAATATGGGCATGAACCCAGTATGCTTCAGGTGGTAAGATGTAAGCAATGTACTGTTCTGTTTTCATCTATTAAGTATGCATTATCCTGTAAAAATTAAACCCTAAAGGATTAGAAAAAAAGGATTAAATCAAGGCTCTTGTCTCTTTTTGGCTTCTGAATAAAAATTTCACCACTGCTAAAAAAGAGAACTTCTATTTCCTTTGGCCCAATAGACATTCTGTTGATCATTCTAATTAGCTACTACTTGCCACATCAGGGTTAACAGGGTTGAATAACTTTAAAATGTTGCTTTAAACAAGTACATCATTCCAGGTTAATGATCACCTGGCAAAAAAAAATTATCTGTAGTCCAGAACATTCTTATCGTCATTTTTTATCCAAGCCCTCTGCTCCCTAAGTCATGAAGCAGTTTGTCAGACAGCTGTGTCTTCAGGCTGGTGTATGCTGGATAGGGTTTTCTCCCCTTTGGTAACATCAAAATGGTTGTGGTGGAATTTGCGTCCACAGGCCAGGCGCACTTTAACGTGGGCAAGGTTTATTGACACCACATGACCCAATACGGAAGGGTAGCTAGCCAGAGATACGCTACTGCCACGTTATGGATGCGATGGACACAACGTTTACTTTTGCTTATGTTGTATTTGCTATATGCGTCCTGTTCACACCTAATGAATTTCGTTCGGCGGGGTTGACTGTGCAGAATATTTTCTCAGAATGGCTTGGCAGCGAAGACATTGGCTTTATTCAATACCACATCAAGAGAACAACGCTGACTTTTTTAATACACTGTTCTTTACCATTCGGTAGGCCTTCGCCTTTTAAACTAGCTAACATATCTAGTTAGTTACTTTTAACGTATTCTTTAAGTGTTAAAGGGGTTTTTTGTGTGTGTGGAGCTCTTGCGAGTGTGTTAAGGAATACGTATTTTAGGGAATTCTTCATGAAACGCATATTTGAAGCGCTAACTAGCTAGTTAACATTCTCCGCTAGCTATAGTGTTTTCGGAGAAATAAAAACAGGAGAAATAAAAACACCACGAACACGGATGCTAAATGTTTTCCGCTTCAGATTATCAGATGAGTTTGTCATTAAGTTTCCAAGGCGAAAGCGTCGCGTTTCTTTCTTCACTTCAGCGCAAGCTGCTCACTTCCCACTCACAACACGGACACGTACGTTAGTGGCGCCGGTCATATCGCGTTTAGGTTCTTAAAGGCGTATTAACCTCAGAAGGCACGCAAACCACATAAATACCGGCTTCAAAATGAACCAAATGTTCAAAAAGAGGCCAAAGCGCTGAAGTTGAGCTAGTGAGTAACTTTTTGGCTCTGTCATATTTTGTTGTTGTGGACTAGTCGTTTAAGTCACAGTCTTGCAGGTCCTGAAGATTTCCACCCTACACTTAACCTAGGAGTCCCGTGTTATGACGATGGGGCCAATCAGTTACATTAATCATTTAATCAGCTACAAATGATAACAGAATTCAGCACTGGATTTGGGTCCAGCTGATACTGATGTCAATTTTTAAAACATTATGGGTCAGGAGTGTCTTACAAAAGACTTTAAAGCCAATAGTATCAAGCAAACTAATTTGTCATAGCAATTAGCAGGCATTAAACAAGTTAAAACTACTTAAGATAGTTTTGCAGGTTTTTTATCTTTACCTTATTAGGGTTCACACACATAGTGTGGGAAACCTATTGTTATTGCTCGGATTTTTCTTTCTTATTATTATTATTATTTTTCTCCGCATAAAACGCATACTGCAGCCTAGACCGTAAGGCCCAGGGAGACCAAACTTGGCAGACTGGTGTAGTCTGTTTGCGGGACCGTGCTAAAGTACAGAGACCCACATTGGCCTGATGGTGGCGCTATAGCGCAGCATTTTGCGTTTTGGTCCATATCTCCCACCCCGTAGGTCCTAGAAACAAAATTCCACTTCAGGTGCATTCCTTGGCTCCAGACAAACAAAAAAGCCTCAAGAACCATTAAGCTCCGCCTACTTAGATTTTTTGCTAATTTGCATAATATGCAAAACCTACTTTTTTATACTAGTCCCTGGTTTTTCATCGGATTTGTTCAATCTTGGTGTCAAAATATTCAGAAGAATCTCATTATCAATAAATTTGAACAAAATTGTTACATTTGCATACAGTGTCGTTGTGACATGTCAATCAATAGCTCTGAGGCGTGGCCAAATTCACTTCAGCAGCTATATCTCAGCAATGCTTTGACCTATCTTTATGAAAATTTATCAGTTGTTAGGGCACATGACTCAGAGGTCACAGGTCAAAGCTGGCCACGATTGTCCAATAGGGGGCGCTATAACATGGGGAAATTTGTTTCTCAGAAACTATTAGTCACATCAAGCCCAAACTTTACAGGCATCATCAGGGGCCCAAGTAGTATCAAGGCACACAATGATGACCTCATCACTCAAAAAACATGGCCGCCATGAGCCAATTAATTTTTATTTGAATTAATTGGCCATTTGACAGACTTACCATTGGCCAATCAACATGAAACCTCATCACTGTGCATATCCCAGGACTATGTGTCATACTGTGCAGTGTTGAAACATTTGGCCACTAGGTGGCGCTATTTGTGAAAATCATGCATAACTCCTCCAAATTTTCACTTAGGAACATGCAACTTGTTTCTTTTTATACCATGCAGTAGACCTGACAACTTTGCAATTACAAGTCCTATTAAAAAATGCATACTTTTGTCACATTCATCAATTGTTTGAAAATAGCTCTTTAAGAACTAGTCCTAGGAATTTGATCCAATGATGGCAAAAATGGCATAGGCATAATCTGTAGACACTGTAGTTAACAAAATAAGGAAAAAATGTTGCATTTTTATTTGTCTGATTGATCAATTTTTCCATTATATCCTTCTGGCCATGCCATAAATGACCTTTATTGCTATAACTCATAAATCATGTAAGTGATCAACTCCCAATTTGAAAGGCTTTTATACACTGAGGTCCTTGTGAGGTAGGCCAAGTTTGGTTCAAATTGGCCTGTCGGAGGCGCTACAGTACCCAAAAACCTGAGAAATCATAAAAACTCACGCAGCAATCTTGTTATGCAGAATACAGACAAGTAATGGGGCTTGTATGATTCAGATCAATGAGATCTATAACATTGCAATTACATCTCATAACAAAAAGTGCACTGCCTGACCAGAAATGAACCTTTTAATTCACCAAAATGTCATTGCATTACTGAGATTAATGAGATATCAGTATCATAGTACTTGGGCTCCATCTAGTGGCCAAACACCGAAACTGACTGAAAACAATTGCTCACATGAAACACCACACAAACGCACACAAAGCTGATCTCAGCATGTGATTTAGTTCTGTGATCTGAATCATTTTGCCAATACACATTATTTTGATCCTTTTGGGCCTTTAGTGCCTCAGTTGAATTGAATGTTTTGTCACATTGATTTACTTATGCATTTTTTCCACTCAAACAGCTTCTATTCACTTTTGGGTCTAAATGACCTATTGGGCTTCTTTTTGCCTATTGAGGCCAAGAGGCCTATTTGTTGGTCTAAAAGACCCTTTGGGCTTTTTTGCCTTTTTTTGTGTGAACCCGCCAATCGCCGCTTGCGGCTATATTTAAGATTGTTATTATTTACAGTTTCATATATTTCATATATGCATGTTTTAATCTGTATGTTTTTACTTTTAGGCTACTACATAGGAATGTGTTTTGCAGAACCAGAAAAGAACCTTATGTTCATTCATCTGGCAAGTCAGGGATGGCAGATCTATTTTGGACTCACCGTGGCTTTTCAACTTTGGAGTGCTGCCCTTGCATTCTATTGGTCCAGACATGGATGGGCAAATCATCCAATCTCTAAGAGACTGGAAATGTTTGCTTTACCACAGTCCAGCTGGAGGGCCGTTGCATCATCAATCAATACAGAATTTCGCCGGATTGACAAATTTGCAACAGGTCCACCTGATGCCAGAGTAATTGTCACTGACACATGGGTGATGAAGGTTACAGCGTACCGACTGCACATTGCTCAGCAGCAGGACACACATCTGACTGTTATAGACTCAAGACAGCATGACCTGACTCCTGACTCAAACACTCCGGTTCAGATTCTTACTATTACTGTTGCTAGCATTAATCCCAGCATTAAATCCTTTGATATAAGGTATTTTATTTTTGGTTTTTTAAAGTTATTGTCATGTCTTCAACCTCTTATTCTAAAATGTGATAATTCTGTTTCCGTCAGGTTGAATTCAACAGAGTATGGAGAATTACGTGAGAAATTACATGCACCAATCAGAAATGCTGCTAATGTGGTTGTCCATTTGACTCTGAGTGAGCTCTTCCTGGAAACATTTAAATCTCATGTTGAAATGAACCAGGTTTATACACACAGAAGTGGACAGGTGAGACAAGTACACCAGTATTCTCAAATGGGCTCTTATATCTGTTGTGGAGCCTGTGAACTGTGATAGTTTGGAACTACTTACGTAAAAAAAAAAAACACATTTATTGTTGGTTTTGTAATAATAGCAAATTTACACAAGGCTAATATCTCCATTCCTCTCCCTAACAAGCCTCAGTATGCTTTTAGTTACTAGATGCTAGTACTGGACCCAAATTAATTTTAGCCATCTAGCCAGATATCATTTTTCTTGTGAAAGTTATGCTACTTTTTGTTGTAGTGTTTAACTCATCTTTTATTGTACTAATGTTTGTTATACAATGTATTTACATACAATTCATACTTTCCGTCCAGTTAAATAGGATACTTGTATGGTCTCTTAAAGCTTAAGTCAACTGAAATGTCTTTCTCCTGTCTCAGGAACTAGAGCCCTGTATTGGATGTATGCAAGTGACTGCCAACATAAAACTCATGCGCCTGTGTCAAGATGACAGCGAATGCCAGGAGTGCTACTGCCGTCCTATGTGGTGCATCGTTTGCATGGGGAAATGGTTCGCAAGCCGCCAGGACCAGACGCGGCCCGAGACATGGCTGAGCAGCACAGTACCATGTCCTACTTGTAGAGCCAAGTTCTGTATTTTAGATGTTTGCCTTGTTGATCCATAATATTGTTTTTTGTCGTATTACCGTACAAAGGTGAATTTGAAGGATGTAAATATATTGTAATATACACTCACTGGCTACTTTATTAGGTACACCTGTCCAACTGCTCATTAGCACAAATGTCGAATCAGCCAATCATATGGCAGCAACTTGATGCATTTAGGCATGCAGACATGGCGAAGATGATCTGTTGCAGTTCAAATCTGTGGCGCGGGGATAGAGGCGGCAGGAGGCACAGGCTGCACATCAAACTCTTTATTGTCCATTGTCAAAATAAAGAAGTAACACAAAATGCACAGGCTGCAAAGCAGCAGCAAAACAGAGCTCAATACTCATTAAAGTCCGTGAATCAAACGGCAATAATGGCGACGAGTGAAGAGCAGGTCCCGAGATGCAAGGTGTTGACTCCATTCAGTGTGCAGCGCTGGACTGCACGGCCTGTGGGCTTAATAATGTGCAAGGTAACAGGCCACAGGTGTCAATAGTGAGGGGATTGGGACCTGGGGAGTGGTTTAAGTGCTCGGGGGCGTGTGCAGTTTGGGTGTGCGTGCACACGCTCTCTGGTGGCGTCCTGGCCACCCCACCGTGAGAAAACCGAGCATCAGAATGGGGAAGAAAGGTGATTTAAAGTGACTTTGAACATGGCATGGTTATTGGTGCCAGACGGGCTGGGCTGAGTATTTCAGAAACTGCTGATCTACTGGGATTTCATGCACAACCATCTCTAGAGTTTATAGAGAATGGTCCAAAAAAGATAAAATATCCAGTCAGCTGCAGTTCTGTGGGCGCAAATGCCTTGTTGAAGCCAGAGGTCAGAGAAGAATGGCCAGACTGGTTTGAGCTGATAGCTCGGCAACAGTAACTCGTTTCAACCGAGGCATGCAGAAGAGCATCTCTGAACGCACAACACGTCGAACCTTGAGATGGATAGCCTACAGCATGGCCACTCCTGTCCGCTAAGAACTGGAAACTGAGGCTACAATTCACACAGGTTCACCAAAATTGGACAATAGAAGATTGGAAAAACGTTGCCTGGTCTAATAAGTCTCGATTTCTGCTGCGACATTCTGAATGGTAGGGTCAGAATATGGAGTCAACGGTTCAGGCTGGTGGTGGTGGTGCAATGGTGTGAGCGATATTTTCCTGGCACACTTTGGGCCCATTACTACCAATAGTGTGATACTATCATGTCAATATGGACCAGACTCTCTGGGGAATGTTTCCAGTACCTTGTTGAATCTGCCACGAAGGATTAAGGCAGTTCTGAAGGCAAAAAGGGGTCCAACCCGGTACTAACAAAGTACTGAATAAAGTGGCTGGTGAGTGTATGTTTAGTCATTTTTTTCAATATAAAAAAGGTGACATTTCTGTGCACTTTATGAATAAAAATGTGCACTTTATGAATAAACCCTTTTCAGACCTGTAAGTCAGAACAGCTGCCACAGTGCCTTGAAAACTGCTTCAAATATGTTCTGAAATAGATCAGATAGTAAATATGAAAAGTGATCAATTTGTTGAATGTATTCTAGTTTGTGGTGAGATTTTAGTAAAGTACAATACACAAACTCTGGTATATGCAGATTTTCTTATGTAATGAGTGTCCTTGATTGACCTTTTGCTATAGTGCATGTTGGATGTATGGCTCAAACTCTTAAATCATAAAGCCAGAACAGATATTCCAGTCAATTCAGATAGTGCCAGTGTTGGGGAGTAACGAATTACATGTAACGACGTTATGTAATTTAATTACAAAAAAAGTGTAACTGTAATTCGTTACAGTTACAATGAGAAAATATGTAATTCAGTTACAGTTACTTCTGGAAATATTAAGAATTACAATTTTAGTTACATTTAAAATATATAAACAAAAACCTTTGCGAAATATTTAATGACAGTTTCAGTTCAAGCAGCTCAGTTTCAGTTCAGTTTCAGCTCAAGTAGCAATAATGACAGCCTTGAAGCGCTGGGAATTTAAGGAGCATTTGTTTTCGCTACGTGTTGTCAATAAATGTGAACCATGTGCCATCATCGGCAACTATTTGTGATTATGCCAAACCTTTGTGTAAATTTCGGAGTTTGGAGGTTTATTTCTGATCAGAAGGCAACCACTTTTGAGGTTGCAAGGTATGCTGACCGTCAAACACTGTGGTTTCCATAGTTAGCTACCTGCTGGGCTACTACCATTCACTTGAATGTGCTAGCTTGATTTACAGGCTAACCAAATTAACTGTTTTAAAGTCAGTGGCAGTACAAAGCACAGGGCAAATAAAAATAGCATAGTATAAATAAATGTGATAAATACAGATGGAATCATACAGATAATATACAGATTATCCTATACCACTGTAGATATGGCTATACAGATGTGAATTGAAGAGGAACACTGTACAGATGTTGTGTGGATGTACAGTGGTCCAGGCATCTCTTCTTGTGTACCTCCTGTGATTGCCTGTCAGCAATTCCCTCTCAGCTTAGTACTCTTTTAAGGTTCACACTGTCAATTCTCAAAAATTAAATGTTGAACATGGGTCAATACTCATTTAAACCTTAAAGTAATCCAAAAGTAATTAGTTACATTACTTTTTAAAAGTAATCGGAAAAGTTACACTACAATTACATTTTAAACAAGGTAACTTGTAACTGTACAATTACAATTACTTTTTTTTTTAAGTAACTTACCCAACACTGTATAGTGCAATATGGCACTTTAGAAACTTTAGTAGCTGTTGGAGCTAATAGCTCAGGTTGCAAAATGATGTCTAAAGACTTCAGTTTTCATCGTGTTGTAGAATCCTCAAACAGTCCCTATAGGATTTCCTTACACTTGCTGTGTTCATGACTTCACCAGACAAGAGCGGTATTTAGTGCGAAGGAATCACATAGGAGAAGATTGTCCCTAAAAATTAAAGAGGCAGTCCAACTCAGTGTTGGCTACCACTGCTTCACTGCTGGGGAAATATCTGCAGATGAGATGTTCACTTTGTAATGAATATACATCAGATTCTGTGTGGACACACTGCATGTAAAACACTATCACCATTGATGCTCTGCCAAACTGGGAAGGATGATGACACGACATATCAGGCCTAATAATGGAACCCAGCTGACCTGCACACTTCCAACTGCTCTAGCACACCTGAATTCAAATAATGTTTATAATTTTCTCCAGAGATGAGGTCCTGTTGGGATATAGGGGAGACATAGGAGAAGACTTCCCACTTAACATAAACACACACACTCATTCACACATAGGAGCGGCATCATCTCGCTTCAAGAAGTAATCACATATTACATACATACTGTAAAGCTGAAACTACATACTAATATTTTTGGTCAATTTGGTGGGTTGCAAATGCACACCTGCCCACACAAAGACAGGTGACTTATGAAAAAGTTTACTAAGAGTTAACACAGTCTCACGGGCTGTCAGACAGTACTACAGTCACATGACAGAAAGCAATAGTGCAAGCAGTAGTCAATTATAACTTATAGATGATGGTACAATGTGTGGCAGCCTAAATACGGCTAGAGTGTAAGTATATGTAATAAAGTGCTCACTCTGTAAGGTGTGATATGAACTAATGCAGAATAGGCCTAACAGAGGCCTAACACCTCAGCTAGAGGAGTAAGTTTCCATCTAAGAAAAAGATTACCCTCAAAAACACTACACAAATTATACCAATACTGAGTATGTTGTGCTAATATTAAACCACATAAAACATACTCTGTATTTTGTTTGTCTCCACTCATTCAAAAAACAGCAATTATGTATCTAGGCCTAGTCCATGTGTCTCACTTAGCTGAACATGTTAAATCCAGATCAGACTTTGTCTCTCAAGATTTTAAGTTATGTATGCATGCATAAAAATGAAATAGTATATTAGTCACACTGATTAGATTAGTACATATATGTTATTAAAACCTAGTATGTGCATCACATGTGAAAGTACGATATCCATGGCAACAAAACAGTAGAAAAATACTCAAAATATGGCCCTTAAGCCACTATGTTGGGGTACATTGGCCTTGATAGCATGTTTCCATGATGTAATAGCTCCATGTTCATCACTTACATCAATGAAATATGATGTGAATATATCTAGATCACGGGAACTGCCTTTTCTGCATCATGTAGGTCTGGTTTTGGAGCGTGCTCACTATCTAGATACACAGTTTGTGACTTTTTCTTCTTTCAAAGTCCAGCCTGTTTTCTAAAAGAAAGCAAGTCAATATAAAGCAGTTAGAACACTCTGATCATGGCATATAGATCATTTCTTGAGAGTGGACTAACGTTTAATATTGTGTCCATAGTATGGAAATCTCAAACAGAGCAGAAGCCTTTCAAACAGTATTCAATACATTGTCACAGGTTGTAAATCAGGCCAGTAAAATCATAGGACAGAAACATCCACAACTCCTGGACATATTTCTTCTCTTTACAGAGAAAAAAGCAAAACACAACCCCACACATCCACTTTACCCAGTGATTATGATGCTGCTTCCAGACCAAAAGTCAGAAAGTTCCCAAGGCCAGGAAAAATGGATATAATTTTTTTTATTCCACACACTGTGTCCATACTAAATAGGTTGCTGTTAAAATGAATTATCTATTGTGGTGTAAACTATTTGATATGAAACTGTGCATTAAAGACATTCATTTACGGAATGGATCATTTATTTCTGTGGCTATTTTTCTAAGTTGTACGAGTCCATAGAGACTTATTCACTGTGTCAATTCTTAACAAGCCACTGTTTGAATGGGTTATCATGAGATCAGATTCATTATTTACTTTTTTAATGTGGAATGGAGAACTTAAAGTTTTCTTAAATTCATGCAAATTTTCTGTCAATTAGGTTACCATAATGACAAACTGCAGTGTGTTTGTGACCCTGAAAAAAATAACATTTCTATTTTAAATAAATAAATGAACATTAAAGTATTTATGATTCTAATCTGATAAACCTGTTCATATAGTTTTGTGTCATATGTAATTGATTTGTGTCTAAAAACTAAGATATTTCTCAACGGAGTATTAAAAAACTGAACCACTAGAGGTCGCTAAAATTAACTGCATGCTATGGCCAGAATAACAACGTTGACAGAACGACCTGTTATTGCTAATGTTGTCTAGGAGATAACACTTGTCTAGGCCTGCAGACCAGTAAGGCAGTAAAATGGGAAAAAGTTATAGTTTTAAAAGTTGGCATGCCAAAAAACAATCATAAAGGCATGCTATAAATTCAAACGAACAATATATGTCTCTGCGATTGAAAGCTAATAATGTCATAGTTTCATGTACAAACACAGAAACCTTTAAGTTTCAGAAGCAGTGAGGTAGACAGAGATCACTTGAATGAGTCAACACCAAAAGCACTGTGGTGTTATTGCATGTGCTATTACTGTTCCTAAAATTTTATGGTGACCTTTCTACAGCCTTCCCACATTGCAAGTTTGTGCAGTTCAACAACTACAAATAGCATTTTCGCTCTGTCTACAACATTGATACACAACTACCTGTTCTTAATATAATTAGTAGGAGTAGTAATAGGAGTAGTGATAGTAATATTAGTAGTAGTAATATTAGTAGTAGTAATAGTAGTGGTAAGAGCAGTAAGTCTGAGGAGTGTGTCAGCTCTGTTCTCCAAACAGAATTAGAAATCATGTGGTGTCTAATGCAACATGAAATAAGAGCTCATCGAAATGGGGATTTACTAGAAGAGATGATGAAAACTACATCAGAGGCCGTGAAGGGGAGTGCTGAATTTAGAACATTCCACTATCCTGGCAAGAGGAAACATCCATAAAGCGACTATGACACCCTCACTGTGCTTCAGGAAAGCAATGCTATTGACCTGGTTTGAGCTCTGCTCTCAAAATACAGTCACGCACATTGCGGGAAAAAACAACATTGCAATCTCTTTCACCTTTAGTCATGTTCCCTAGTCAGGTTGAGCCTGAGGAACAAAATTAAACTGTTGTGTAGTGTACTTGAGTAGCCTACTCATGTATGGCAAGCAGGCTAACTGCAAGGTACCCCAACCAATTCACACAGCACCAGCACTGCCTGAATTCAGCTGTAATTGGCTGCATCAGATGTTATTGGCTCCATGAACATGAAGCATTTAAGGACAAAGGTAATCCGTATGATCAAACACTAGCCTAGGACAAAGCGGGAGGCGTAAGAATGTATGACACTCTGATTGAACTGGTAAGTCCCTGTCAGCTGGGAGTCATTCTGTAAGCTTGTTCATTCCGTTTGGAGCTGAATTTCTTCACAAACATGTTATGGTTGTCTTTTAAAAAGAATGATTAAACAAGCAATGATTAAACAAGCAATACGAGATGAAGAGTCTAGATCTCTTGCTTTGAAACCAGATACAAAATCTTGCACCAATCACTCCAGAAGAGTTGCCACAAAGACCAATTAGCCACCAGTGAGAGGTGTGTCTAGATGGAAGATGAAAATGCTTCAAGATCTTAGCATTGTGGATCCAGTAACTGACACGCAGAAACTGATTCTCTGTATGCATAAAGATGAAACATATATAAGTAAGTGCAAACATTCCAACCTTGCAGACCATATATTTATATATATTTTGCTTGCACAGCTGATGAAGGACCTCTGTCCGAAACGTCCTGTTTCTCTGGAAACTTTGCACTTTACTGCAATTTCTCTCTGTCACTCTCTCTCTCTCTCTCTCTCTCTCTCGCTCTCTCTGTACTACTACCGTACGACAGTTTTTATGTACACAGCAGTTATTTACCTTGTTTATATATATATATATATATATATATATATATATATATATATATATATATATATATATATATATATATATATATATATATATATATATATATATATATATACAGGGGTTGGACAATGAATGGACAATGAAACTGAAACACCTGGTTTAAGACCACAATAATTTATTAGTATGGTGTAGGGCCTCCTTTTGCGGCCAGTACAGTGTCAATTCATCTTGGGATGAAATCCTGCACAGTGGTCAGAGGGATTTTAAGCCATTCTTCTTGCAGGATAGTGGCCAGGTCACTACGTGATGCTGGTGGAGGAAAACGTTTCCTGACGTTTCGCTCCTCCAAAACACCCTAAAGTGGCTCAATAATATTTAGATCTGGTGACCAGGCCATGGGAGATGTTCAACTTCACTTTCATGTTCATCAAACCAATCTTTCACCAGTCTTGCTGTGTGTATTGGTGCATTGTCATCCTGATACACAGCACCAACTTCAGGATACAATGTTTGAATCACTGGATGCACATGGTCCTCCAGAATGGTTCTGTAGTCCTTGGCAGTGGCCCATCTAACACAAGTATTGGGCCAAGGGAATGTCATGAAATGGCAGCCCAAACCATCACTGATCCACCCCATGATTCACTCTGGTCAACAGTCTGGATGGTACGCTTCTTTGGGAATTCTCCACAGCGTAACTAATGTAAATGTGCCATATTTTGTCAATTGTGATTTTTCACTGCGATCGAAATTTGTCCTCTGCTTTTTATCCATCTGTGCAGTTAGAACACACACACACACACTAGTGATTACTAGGGGGCTGTGGATCACACGTGCCCAGAGCGGTGGGCAGCCCTAGCCTGGTGCCCGGGGAGCAGTTGGGGTTAGGTGCCTTGCTCAAGGGCACCTCAGTCATGGCCTCAGGTCTGGGAATCGAACCCACGACCCTCCGGTCACAAGACCAGTTCCCTACCACCAGGCCATGAACTCTCCCGGATGTGGGGAAAACAGTAAAGGTGGACTCATCAGAGAACAATACATGTTTCACATTGTCCACAGCCCAAGATTTGCGCTCCTTGCACCACTGAAACCGACGTTTGGCATTGGCACGAGTGACCAAAGGTTTGGCAATAGCAGCCCTGCCGTGTATATTGAACCTGTGGAGCTCCCGACGGACAGTTTTGGTGGAAACAGGAGAGTTGAGGTGCACATTTAATTCTACCATGATTTGGGCAGCCGTGATTTTATGTTTTTTGGATACAACTCGGGTTAGCACCCAAACATCCCTTTCAGACAGCTTCCTCTTACGTCCACAGTTAATCCTGTTGGATGTGGTTCGTCCTTCTTGGTGGTATGCTGACATTACCCTGGATAATGTAATGGAAGTTGGTGGGCGAACACTCGCGGGAAGGTAGATGCTGCTGTGTCGTCCAAAGGTAACACGCAGGAGTCAGCAGGTGAGGTACAATGGAGACCTTTTATGGGGCTAGGGCACCCACACAACTCTCATCACAATCCGAATAGAAACAGAAGGCAGAACATACAGGCTACAACCTAGAGCATCCACCATGTGCGCATATCTAACACATCTCAACCAGTTTTTCATCACGTTTAGTGTGCATGTGCGTCTCTAAGGCACTTAAAGTGACCGTCACAATACCGTGGCTC
Organism: Brachyhypopomus gauderio; assembly: GCF_052324685.1. NCBI lineage: Eukaryota > Metazoa > Chordata > Actinopteri > Gymnotiformes > Hypopomidae > Brachyhypopomus > Brachyhypopomus gauderio. Next base: position 18,231,228 of record NC_135221.1, on the reverse strand, counting down.
TTGATACATCACAAAGACTTGCTATCTTGGTCACAGATGCACCAGCAAGACTATATATATATATATATATATATATATATATATATATATATATATATATATATATATATATATATAAAAGCTGAGGCAAAATAACTGCTCTCACTGCACATGTTTATCTTACTTTGTTTAATTTCTGCTTTATTTAATATGTTTCCCATTATCTGAATGGATGGCCTACAGAGTAGATCAGTCTGGTTTCCATCATTCTACTGACTATAGGTAAGCAGCCTTTTAGGTGTATTTGTGGAAATCTTATAGCCACATGAAATAACTTTTCACTTCAAACTATTTGGAGGAGTCTGCACAAGAGGAACAAAGCCAACTGTGTGTGCTTTGATACAATATTAACTACCAGTGCCTCGAAACACGTGTATTTTCCAACCATGTCCAAAAAAGTAGAAACAGGATTGTTTATGAATGCTGTAATTCTTTTCTTACCAAAGGTAAACAATAAGGACCAAAGAAGAACAAGTCTGTCAAAAAGCAGGAGGCTTTGGAGAAAAAAAATCAAAGGCAGGAGGCTTTTGATGTTCAACCCAATAATAAAATGTTTTGACTTTACTGTATCAGTACCTATACATAATGATTTCATAAGATGGGTGGGCAGGGGAGGGGGGTGGATTTTCGGTAAACAAATTCACATTTGTTTTCCCATATTTTTATGATATTACATACATACTCAGAGACTGGCAAATCCAGTTAATAACACATAATTAGATATTTGTGTTATGACTTGTCATGTGGTGGTGAATATGAATACGGTCACATGAAGGTGTTATGAATATGCCACTTATGTTATGAATATGCTATATGTCATACATGAAGCAGAGTTGGGGTGATTTTTTTTTGTAAACAATTTCACATTTTTATTGCACATATGATACTACATTAATGCACAGAGGGTGGCAAAGCCAGTTAATAACACATACTTAGGTATTTGTGTAGTTTAATTATGTTATGGGTATGTCATATGTGTGAATGTGTAGAACCAACATCACTGTTTTAAGTTTGTAAATTCTACAAGTTTACATCCAGTTTATAAACACTGTGAGTTTGAATTTTGTCTTCAAAAATTCAACATGATAAGCTTTGTAAAAAGTTTAAGATCTAACTAACATCCTTTTACAAAAAAAGTTACAGTACAAAGATCAAGATTTATAACATAGCAGTTTTAATATTAAAGGACAGGCTTGCTATTTTCAACAACCTAGGCCTTACTATTATCTGATATGTCCCATCATTAATAATCATTTTGTCATGCCAAAAGCTTTAGCATTTAGGGTTGCTGTTTGTGTGTTTGCTTAAAGAACATTTAAGGGTATTTTTATACTGCAAGTCATTTATTTAAAAAAGTAAAATGATCATGGGGTTTTAAAGGTTCCATTCATTACTCTACTAGAGTCTTTAAACAAGCAGCTGTACGGTTCTCAGTCTGCAATGTAGAATTATTAGTAATTGCAAACAACATTTTTATTAAGTTGTGGACAGTAAAATAGAATAATTATCCTTAATGTCTACGCAGTTGCAATGAAGACATATTATGTTACCCTGTGCTGCAGAATAGCATGTACTCTATCTTAGCAAGAGCCTGGAATATCTTAATCTTACCTGGAATATTGTGTTAATCTTTTAGTTATGTCTATGTAGTATATTAAGCATATTAGCTTAAAAAGCAACTGCAGAAAATGCAAACACTATTCACACTGAACTTTAAGGTGTATCTGCATAAGACACATAAGAAACGTAGAGTCTCTCAGGACGTGTCAACAGGCAGAAGGCCTGGTTAAGTTCTTCTTTCTCCAAAGCCAGGGTCTTCAGTTTATTCCTAAACAAACAGAAGCATTTCTGAGTTGATTGTCTAATATCCATATTCACATTTGAAGTAAAAACACTAAAATAGCATGGCCTATAATCATATATCTGTTATATTTGGTAGTACAGAAATGAACAAAATACATGTATCAATTACACAAAATATTAATTTTGTAAAATACTGTAAAATAACTTAATAAAAACTTTCCACTGTCCTTTTTTTAAAGGATGTTTGAAAGCAAAAAAAAAAGCTAGAACGACAACATTCACATACGCTTCAGTTTAGAACAACTTAAACACATTCTGAATGCCTTTCATCAGTTTCCTCTGCCAAACATTTTTTTCCTCTTTAGAAACTTTCCCCTCAGACTCACTGGCTCTCCCTGACAAAGGGATTTCTTTCAGCCCAGCCCCCTCCCTTTCCCCCTGCTCTCTGGAACAGCTGCTTCTTAATGCTGTATCCAGAGAGAGTGATGATCAGTGGGTTTCTTTTTTCCCAAAGTGTTTTTTTAGAACAGATGGCTTAGGGAGAACTGGGGAGCCAGCCAAGACTGCACTGGGGAATGTGCCAATTCCTGCAGTGAGTGAGTTCTTCTGGTTCCAGCTCGCGTGCCTTTACCCTGCCCTCTGCCCTGAGTGGCGCCAGCAGGACTTCCCAGCTAGCGTTGCAAACATCTGGTGTCTGGGACTGCCGTGGAGAGGGGGAGGAGCACCCCACCAGTTTCCTTCTGAATGTGCCTGAGCAACGGAAGCACATGAGCTCACACATGGAGCAGAAAAGTCTAAACTGGAGCTATCCGCAATGAGAGCACAAATGTACAAATGTTTTGGTGGTTTAGATACAGCAAAAGTCTGTCTGTCCTAGTTCATAACTGTAATTCCCAGAACCCATTGTGAAAACAGAGACATAAGTGCCTTTTAGAAATACTGTCATATATTGGAGTGTAGAATAAAATAGGTAAATTTTTCCAATAGTTTTACACATTCAAAAGATACACATATACCCTCTACTGCTGGCACCACTAGTGTACTCTAAAGTCATGTGACTGTCAGGTCCAGTACCCTGTGTATGTAGTTCAGTCTTTATTGGCCTCTTTCATGAGAGGCCTGGGGTGGACCAAAGTGTAGGTGTTAGAATACATTCAGCAGACATTTACACTGTAAATGCTCTTGTAAATAATATTTATTCAAAGACTATATTACCCCAAAGAGGCCTGCCTCTCTATTTCAAAAACCACAACCTACATTAATGTAAAAATTATGCACCTTATGTGTATAAGGGATTTCTGTGGTGATGGGTGCTGCTGGATACTAGTGCAATAAGTGGTGAGCATTTTAACATCTGTAGCAACTGGGCATGAAGTATCTCTCATCACTTTGTAATTAAGGCACTTAAACGACTTAATGATGGTCTTGGTGTCAGTAAAGGTGCAGGATAAAAAGGGCCATATGTGTGCTAATACTTTGCTTTATGTAGCTGCACTGAGACATGGTTAATGTTAGGTGCGAATAAAAGGATCTTGGAACGTCAAAGCTGTCATTTTGATCAGAAATCCTCTGTTCTCATCAAATGCAATTTGAATGAAAGCACCCTGGACTGCTACATTTTCTTGGACATTTGACCGGAAGGGAGTCTGTGGGCCAATATAACTGGATGTCTTTGGCGACAAACCACCTGTGGCATTTTTGGTGTGAAGAAAAGCCCTGAGCAGCAGCCAGGCTGTCCAGTGTGTCAGGACATTTCACAGCACAATCAGACTGGATCAGACTGGATCATCACTGCATTATCCAGCATAACAGTGAGTCATGGTATTTTTTTCATATCCTGGCATAGAAAAACCACATAACTTTTCACAGGTTGGGAATGGCTAGAAAGATTAATTATAAATGCTCTGCTCAGAGACTCCAGGGTGAGATGTGCATTAAGTCATCCTCTGTAGCAGATATACAGTAAGCCCCTCCTAGAAGAAAGTGAACAACCTCCCCCGGGCCTGTTTACCTTTCTCTTCTTAGAACGGCCCTCCGCTTGCAGGGTCCTGGTGCACTGTTCCACACACTCTCGGAAGCTCATGTTGCTGTGGTCTGGTGTGTAGTCCAAGTCTGCAAGCTGAGCCAGGGACAAGATATAGTTGCAAGCAATTCTTAATATAGCCAGCTTGGAGAGCTTCTGCCCATAGGAGTAGCAGGGCACCTGTAAACCAGGATTAAACAGAGGGTGAGATCACATGACAGAGCAGCGACGGATTAATGCCATGAAGCCATTAATACCAAAACTATCAAGAAGACGATTGTGCACTACAGATTGTGAAATTGTCCAAGCTACATTCTGAAAGATCTATTTAATAGCGCATTCTGAGATATTTCTAGTAGGTTTATCCTAGCTTTTAAAAATTTACTTTTTTCTGATTACTGTTGTTGCAAAGTTTGTTTTTTTTTTTTTTTTTTGCGTTTGCCATCTTGCTGTTGTGCCAGGCTGTGGGTTTTTTCTTATCATTTTTGACTTAGTTGTTTTCTTATTTTCATAACATAATGTTTTATTAGAATGACTACAAACCTATAGCTAACACTATTCAAATCCAACCCTCAATCTAAATCCAGTCCTGGATTTTGTAATCACCTTTAGTTAATTGAACCACTAAAAGAAGAGCAGTTTTCAGCTTACTCAAAATGTGGATGATCAGCCAAGGCATGATTGGTGGCGACATTTTGCTTTAGTTTAGCAGTAATTCTAATATGCTAATGTGGCTAACAAGTAAGATCACACCCACTAATTAGCAATGCATGAACTGCCAGCTGAAACCATCAGACATATGCCTCAATATGTTATATAATATTAAAATACTTAATTTGAAAGCTAGAGGAATTTCCTTGATCAGTACAATGCAATATCAATAAATAATAATTATTGATTTGTCATAAACATAAACACTAACAACTTATTTCAATTAATATTTTAAAATAATGTTTATATTGAAAGCTTGTATGCATGAACTTAGAGTTTGGACTCACCATTTTGTAGATGATATTGAAATGAATTAAATGAAAATGAAAGTTGAACTGAAAAAGCCACCTTTAATGTAGGTTGTTTAACATCAGCAACTTTAGATAGTTAGATCTATCTAGAACTTTAGATCAACTTTAGTTAGATGCCATGTTTTGTATGACAACATGAACTGAAAATGAAATTGAATGAAAATAATTGTCCAGGTTAGCCAGACAGATAACTCAAGAGTGTTGGGATGTTTATTAGCTGGTGAAATGAAGTTAGCTGCCAGCTAATTGTGTTTTTTATCATGTAACGTTAACTTTCTCTTGTGGGTTCAATAATAATTAAAAAAGATTAAATAAAGAATTAAACATATCTTTGAAAATATATATCAAAATCTCTAAATTAAGCTACCTTGTTTTAACAGGTTTTATACAGAGTGTACTAACTATTTTGCACTTGATCAAGGAAATAGGACTTCTTTTTATATTTTTCACTCGCTTGGCTGGGCTAGTAGTATAAAAGCTATGAAAAAGTTTTTTTTTTCTGTTTTAATCTTTATATAGTTTACATGTTAACACCTTTCTTTCTAGTCAATAAAATGGATTGCAGAAATGTTTTATCTGAATTAAACCTCACATTTGAGATTATTAATCAAAGCATCACTCATCCAGAGATTATCACGTCAGCAAACATTCAGCACAACACCTTGCTGCAGTTGCCCTATTTGTGCAGTCTCCTCTCTAACCTTCTAACTGAGATAGAGCAGTAATCACAATTTGCCAATATTGGCATTTTCTTAATTGAATACATTTTTCAACTTGCATTATGTTTGATCATTTTAATAAGGCAAAGTCTTGTTATGAAACCATTTATCTAAAAATAAAATGAAATTAAAATGCCAGCAACTATGCTGAGTGTTTATGTAGCATAAGTAGTAGTCTAGCTTGGTTCCACCTCAAATGTGATACATTGAATCAAATAACTGCAGTAAAGTTCCTCAGGACTGATTGAGCATCAAAATATGCCACAGGGTAAGAAGCACAAAGTCGGAGATAGAAACAGAGACACTATCTAAACCAAACATTAACTAGCAACACCGTGAAATGACAGGCAGCCTGTAAAAATGCGCCAGTTCCCCAAAGACTTTTTTTAATTCTAGGAAGGTACAACAAACTGACCTTTTGACTAATTAATTTTCAACACAGCCTAATTGATGAAGATACATCATTGTAGGTTTTTCCCCCAGATTTTTCAACTTGAAGCTAAGTCACAATTCTTTTCTTTTCTTTCTTTCTTTTTTGGAAAGAGTTTAATTTTAACCATCTTGCCATCACTTGTAATATACTGCATTAAGAGTATATTAGTTACTGTAATATCAGAATTAAGATGCTCACTGTTAAGATGACAGTCTGACAGTCTGAAGTAGTGATGGTAGGCTATATATATATATATATATATATATATATATATATATATATATATATATATATATATATATATATATATATATATATATATAAAACCATTTTGTGGAATGTAATATGTTCAGACCTACTGACAAACTACCTTTCAATCATATGTATGGTGTCTGAAATAAACAGTTTATCCTAAAGGATGCTAGTGGCTTGCTTTAAAGATGACAGCTGTCTTACTTTGATGTAACCAAAACGTAGGAGAGGGACGTGATTAAATCGGTAGCTGGTACAGTTAGTGAAGGAAGTTGTGATACCTGCTTTCGCAGCGCTTCAAAAGCAGCGCTGATGGTGTGCACCCGGGTCCTCTCTCTGGCGTTGGCCAGCAGTCTCCGTGTCTGCTGAAGGGCTTTGATCTCCGTGACCACGCCGGACGGCTCTCCCGTGCGTCTCCTCGGCGAGTCTGCAGGCTCAGGGTTATTGATGTAAGACGCCCGAGAGCTTGAGGACAGAGACCTCTCTGAACGTTTGCACAACACAATACGCGATTGCGGAAGATAATCAGTTGAAAACACTGGCTGATCATCAAAGACTACAGCCTGCGGGGATGTTGGGTCATTTCTGTGTTTAACTGGAGTCTCTGAAATCGACCGTGGCTGTGTTTCGGTTTTATTCCCAATAACTAATGGCAAGCTATACATTTTCATATCAAGAGCAGTGTTTAAAATGTCCGGTTGCCGCATACGTTCTCCACTCGATGTAGTTGGATCTAAACCTTGTAACCTCTTTTCGCAGTTATTTCCATAAACCTCATCCACAAGAAGTCCAACTGAGTCGACGATTTGTTTAGAATCAAACATGTCCTTATCTTCACTGGCACGCTTAAAAAGACCCCGAACTTTTCTTTTAAACTTCTTGTTTCCTTCGGTTGGATTACACTGGTCCATGTTTACATGGGGGTTCTTCATTTCCGATGACCACACTAACAAACGTCTTTTAAATGTTCTGGGCTAACCTACTTATTCATGGAGGAAAAATCAATGTAGCAGAGCGAGCTGCTCTTCCCGTGGTTTCTGAGGACCTTCTGAAGTCAAGGAGGCATTGCCAGCATTTTTGTGTGCTCGATCGTTCATCTGCATTTTCTAGGCTCTGTCACATAGAAGCCCCTGTTGGTCAGCTTGTCAGCACGCCTGCAAGAGGAGACCGCCCAAAATAAAACCAGGCTTCGTGGGATTCCTCGACGAAATCGTGATGTAGCTCATGGCAATGATGAAAAACTTTGGAAGTCTTTCAGACAAAAGGAACAATATCCATGCCACCACAACGGTTATTGCAGCGTAATTTCATGAAAGTTATAGCTAGACAAATTCTGAAATCAGAAAAAAACACAATGTTCAAATGGGCTCAGTAAGATAAAATAATAACTTTTATTGCAGGTATACAGCCTATATTTTAACATCAAAATGACAATCGTTACGTCTTTAGATTCAAATGTCCTGTTATAAAGCTGTTCTGAAAATAAACGCCCACATTCAAACAACAAACTGTTGTTTACAAATTATACAGACCAAATAGACATTCAAAAATACCACATATCTGTATTCTATAGCTAGCCTACATATGATCTATAAATCAACTAAATAAACATATCAGTGTGTTTACCTTTTGATGTTAAAAGATAGCTTAAATCAGTTTTTGCCCGAACGTTTATTCATATCGCTTCTTGTAACATGTAGATTAGAGCGTGTCAAACTACTATTATGAATACATCTGGGGCCCATTTCATTAGGTGTTTTTTCGCCGTTAGGTTAATAAACCTCCCCACAGGACTCGGAAATGTCACCTACATCACAACTGGACGTTTGCAGGACCGGCAAAGTGGACATAGCGGTTTTTTCCCCTGTGTATCACACTTAACCTGGGTAATAAGCACATTTCCAGCTGTAACGATTCTCCTGGAGATTAGCAATATCATCAGTTTCCTTCAAACTATGTAGAAAATCATATCAATCCTATTTTGAAAAAAAAAAAACAAATGATCTGCAATTAATGTTGACATAAGCCAAATGTAAGTATATGACAAAAAGAAAACTGACAAACTAACCTGAAGAGTACATTAATGGAGTTTTATGACATCCGGTGCCATATGTACAGATGGAATATTTGACAACAAAAAACAAACAAACAAAAGGCCAGTAACTAATAACTATATTATTGAAATAGGATTTTATTGTTTTATAAGCTCCCAAACTTAAGTCTCACAAGCACTGATATAAGTTTATTTTCAAGTAACCAGATTTCAAGGGTGGACTTGCTCCTGTGTTCCAGCAATCCGTGAATCAGAAAACACAGAATAACAAAACATCACCTGCCAGTGTAATCACAAATGACAAGATACAAAATACACATACACATTCAATAAGGATGAATAAATTTAGAACTTGTTTCTGAAAATGTCATAATTAAATGAATTGTAAATTTTATTTAACATGGTAATCTAATCACATCAGTTATTTGTTTGTAATGTTATTTGCAGAATAACATAATAAAAGTACGCCAAAAAGCACCTCCAGTGAAAGAGGAGCCATTCTGAAACTGGGCTACACCATAGTGCTAGGTGACAATGATTGAAAAAATATCCCCAGAGAGTGTAGTTTTACTGGATGACACTATTTTACATGTTTATTCAGGGAAAGAATAATGACACTTGTTATTGAAGGAGCACAAGTCAGAGCACATTTAACTTGTTTAATTTACAGTAAGTAAATTCTACAAAAAAAGGAAATTGTTAACCTTCCAAGTCTGTAACACCCTCACAGTCTTTTTATAGTGGCTTGCCCTCCATTAGCCTCCATTAGATGGCAGTGGCATTGCATGAGACTTTAGTTCCTGTTTTTTTCTTTTGTATGGCCTCTCTCAGGTGACGTGTGTTATGCCTGATTCACCACACTATCTGGGGGTTTTATGTTATTATGTTTAGCCTTTATAAGCCTGTTATGTCATTGTGAATGTAATGTTGGCTTTCTTTTGTTGCAGTTAGAGCAATTTTATGTTCGGTTTCATTTTCATTAGTTTCATTAAACTCTTCAGTTGGAGGCTCATGTTTGCTCCCTTTCTTTTCCTGCACACCCACACAAAATGCCTTTGACTTTGTATTTGGTGGGAGCTCTCTCCACCTTGGGCTTCTACGTGTCCCATTGTTCTCCAGAAAGTAAGCTCAGTTCCCCAAAGCTCACCGTGGATGTGAGTGCCGCCTCCATCTCACACCAGGAGACCTGTTCTGTGACCTGAGCATCATCTCAGGGAGAAGAGCCACCAGCAAAGCCTTCCTGAGCCCACACTTGAAGACAAAGGGCTTGGTGTCCAGAACTAGCTCGGTTCTGGGGGGGCGGTTCTGGGGAGAATTACTTGTATGGGTCCTCATAGGCCCCTGTCTACTGCTCTCTGGGGCTGATCAGTCCATGCCTGACTGCGCTCTGGCTAGGCCAGTTGGTGCAGAGGCCCACCCAGGGGCTAAATTATCGGTAGCGCTTTGTGTGTTTTGTAGGCGAGAGCATGGAGGGAGGTGGTTGCCTTGTCAACCAAGGAACCAAGGAACCCTGTCTATGCAACATGGCACCAGCTTTGCACCCATTCAACAGTAGGGGGCGCCATTGATGGCAAGGAGCAACACCTTCCCACCCTGTCTGGGATGTGGGGCTCAGCCGATATTGAAGGGGGGGGGGGGCATCTCCACGCCTGGTTGTTGAGGGGACCCAGGCAACGAAAGGGGGGGGGGGGGGGGGGGGGGGGCTCTCTCCGTGCCTCACTGCGAGGCCACCATCTCCCAGCATGCATTTGACGGCGGGTACTTTGACGGTACATGCACCCCGGCACCCGTCATTAGACGTGAGTGGCATTGCACGTGGCTTTGGTTTATGATTTTATTGCACATGGTCTGCGTTTTGATTTGTTGCCACACCTCTATCAGGTGGTGTGTGTTGTGCCTCATTTGCCACACTATCTTAATTAATATTAATATTAAAATGGGTGTTATGTTTAGCCTTCATAAGCCTGTTATGTTTGTCTCCATTTGTCAGTGATTGTAAATGCCTTGTTGGCTTTCTTTTGTTCCAGTTAGTGCCCTTTCATGTTTGGTTTCATTTTCATTTATTTCAAACTCTTCGGTTGGCGTTTGCTTTCTTTCTTTTTCTACATGTTCCATGCTTGGTAGATTAATAAAGGCTTGTTAGGCCAGGGAAGGTCAATTGAAGTTTGAAGAGTCATTTCCTGTACATATGACTATGCATGATAACTATGGTTGTGAAAATGTACTTATGATTCAAGACAGGGTTTGGTGATGACCATCTGCTTACACACTTAGTCTCGTCTCTCTCAAACATGAGCTTTTACATTTCTTTATCTGACACCCCTAGTTTCTTCTTATTTCTATGTACTTTTTTTTATCTTTATAAAAGCATGTTTGTACAAAGTAAAGTTGAGAAGCTGGCAGTCCACATAAACCAGTGTTTGTGTCAGTCTCTCCCAAGCCCTCACACACCTCTAGATCAGCACTGCCATTTTCATGGTTACAAGAAAGTGTGTGAGAAAGAGCAGGTGTGTTTCTCTCTGTAGTTAACTCCTCCCTCCAGTGTCCCAGTGTTATGGTGAGATACAGACCAGTAAAACATATTTGATGAAAAAAATAAATAAATAAACGCAGTGCATAATCTTTAGACTCAGTCCTATGAACAATGAACAATAGCAGTAATTAGCTATAGTAGAACAGCCCAGAGTCTAGTATGATCTGTCCAAGTGGAATGTATAATGTATAAATTGAATGACCCAAGAATTGAACCTTGTGGAACACCACAAGTCACTAGCACCCTTTCAGTAATCTTATTTTCAGTTTCAACAAAACAATTCCTGCCTTGCAGGTAAGAGCCGAACCATTTTGGCACTGTTCCTGAGAGACCTACCCACTTCTCTAGTCTATCAATAAGAATGTTATGGTCTACAGTATCAAAGACTGTAGGTCAAGCAGTACTAGAACAGACAGGTTCCCTGAATCCGTGTTCAGACAAATGTCATTAATTACCTTAATTAGAGCAGTTTCAGTTCTGCGAGCAGATCGAAAACCTGACTGAAATCTTGCAGATCTTGCAGATAGAAAAACAGGGAGTTGTTTGAAGACAATTTTCTCAATTATTTTCCCAATTATGGTAGATTTGAGATGGGTCTGTAATTACTTACCACAGTTGCCTCTAAATGTTTCTTTTTAACAGAGGCTTCACCACTGCAGTTTTCAGTGCATTAGGAAAAACACCCGATAAGAGTCAAATGCTTCCTATCTGAAGTGTGTCATCTGCTATTGAGTGAAACACATTCTTAAGGAAGGTAGTAAGTAGAAGGTCAAGGCTGCATGTAGATGACTTAAGGTCATCTCACTGTTTTAATTAAAATTTCATTGTTACCAGTACTAAATTGTAGCATTTCCATGATTATTTTACGTGGTGATGGACTAATCACAGCCTGATTTGTGAGCAGAGACAGACTATTAACTATTTTGTTATTAAAGAAAGAAGCAAACTCATTATATTGTTTGGTTGATATTAGTTTAGGGACCATTTGTGTGTGCACTTTAGTTAATTTGCTATTGTTAATGTTATTAATGTTGGAGTAAAGAGTTTGTCTTGCTTTACATATGATTATATTGTAAGCATGCAGCATATCTTTGTATATTTTTTTGTGAGGTTTTGTTTTACGCCATCTGCGTTCAGCCTTCCTGCATTCTCTCTTTTGGTTTGAACTGCAGTAGCATTTCTCCATGGTGATCTGTTTATCTGCAATAGTTTTAGCTTTTAGTGGAGCAATTCCATCCATAACACTAACAATGTTTGAGTTGAAATTGTTCAATAAATCATCAACAGAACCAGATGATTCGTATGGTGCCGTGCTCATTTTGCTTGTGAAAAGTGTAGCTGTTCTGTCACTGATAAACCTCTTCTTAAAATAGATAGGTCATCCGTTCTATTGAGGCCACGTATCAAAGAACACACAGTAATGATCTGATAATGTTACATCCTTAGCAGAGGCTGATATGTTGAGATCTTTTGAAATAACCAGATCCAGATTGTGACCATGACCACATGCTGAGAGAGCCCAAATGAGTCTAGTATAGCTCCTTGGCATAACTGTACTTTGGATTGTCAATATGTATATTAAAATCTCCAACAATTATATATAAAATGGTTGAAATCAATGGAAATGAGAGGATAGAAAATCTGAAAATTCATCAAAATCTGCATTGTACCTTGGAGCTCTATAGACCATTACTAATAATATTTTTGGGTGCCAGTCATAACTACACAGAGATGCTCAAAGGATGTCATATAACCAAATGATAACTGTTTGCACTGGTAGGAACCATTACATAGAGCAGCTATGACCTTTACCGCTGGCTCCAGAGACATTTATGAATTTGAAGTTTGGCGGTGCTGACTCAATCAGTACGGTTGTAGCAGTTCATTCATTTAACCATGTTTCAATTAAAAACATAAAATCAAGCCAGTGGGTAATAAAATCATTAATTAAATGTGATTTGTTTGTTAGTGACCTATTATTAAGAAGAGCTCCCTTAAAAACTGTTGTGCTCTACATCAAACACTGTGGCTCATATCACTGTGGCTCAAGAAGACTCACAAACCTGTGGCTCAAGAAGACTCACAATCCTGTGGCTCAGGTTGGTCACATTTGCAGTGTTCTGTACTCCCTGTTTTTCCTGTTTCTGATAACTACTGGAATGTGAGAGATTACAGGCATACACACACACATACAAATACCTAAGGAGGTATTCTTCACCTTCACACAAACACACACCCACACACACACACACACACACTCTATGCACCCACCATAAACCCACTGTACACATTTTCATATACACTGCACACACCTTCATACACAATACATACCTTCTTATACATCATACACACTACACAACTTCATAAATATAACACAATACACACTACACACCATCATGCACAACACACACCATATTCAACATAAAAGACCATGCACAGGACACACCTTCATACACACCACATACATTTTCACACACCATAAACAACTTAACACACACTAGACCCTACACACATTACACTCTAATTCTCTCACAATTCCCGCCACACACATACATCTGTCTGACACACATCTCTCAGATACACACAAACAGACACATGCCTAAGGAGGTGTTGTTCACCTAAACCAGTGGTGGCCAACCCTTCAGAGACCAAGAGCCACTTTTTTACTGTGTTACAGCCAGTGTTGCGAATAACGCCGTTAAAAATAATGGCGTTAGGTAACGGCGTCATTTTGTCAGTAACGAGATAATATAATTTATTACTTTTCCTGTCGTTACAACGCCATTGACGTTACTGGTCATTAAAAGCAGTGCGTTACTATGTATTTATATACTAACAGTAATCTGAGTGGACCCCTGCCCAGGCTAGTGAGTAGCAGTGTTAGGAACATTAACAATTATCTGAGTTAGTAACTGAATTACTCTATAATAAAAGTAACTTGTTACCAGGGAAAGTAACTATTTGCATTACAGTTAAAAAAAGTTATATGCCAATGAATAAGGATTTTTGAAAAAGCAGTTTTCACAGTCAGTTGAAATGAGTAGTTCAGAAAGGTATTTTTTTATATTAACTTTTGATATTTATTGCACATCAACAGACCAGTGCAGGATAAAATCCTTTAAAAAAAAAGTAAACAGTTACATTATATAAAGTGCATTTACATCTATCAAATTTAATTTAATTCTCTTAGTTCTCGAGAACTGTGACCTATCGAGATGTGTTATTCCTCACTAGCCTGGGCAGGGGTCCGCTCGTTTTTTTAAAACTGTAATGGAAATAGTTACTTTCTCTGGTAACGAGTTACTTTTATTATAGAGAAATTCAGTTACTAACTCAGTTACTTTTTTGAAGTAGTGAGTAACTATAACTAATTACTTTTTTAAAGTAATGTTCCCAACACTGGTTACAGCACAGAGCCACATCATACACATGGGCACATTGACGAAAATACCGGGGTGAACTCAAGCTAAGCCAGTGGTTCTCAAACTTTTTCTATCATTACCCACCTCAGAAGAAGGGGAAATTCCATGCCCCACCTGTCCCATATCACCGATTGTGATTTGTGATTTGTTGACGGGGGGGTGGGGGTGGTGGCGATCGTGATTTGTTGACGGGGGTGGGGGGGGGGGGGGGGGGGGGGTTGTGGTGATCGTGATTTGTTGATGGAGGGGGTGTGGCAATCGTATTTTTTTTATTTCTTTAATTGCTTGCACCCCACCTGCAATACCCATGCACCCCACTAGTGGGGCGTGCCCCACACTTTGAGAAACGCTGAGCTAAGCGAACAGCACATAAAAAAACCATAAACACAAACTTCGATATAAATGGAAGGATTGAAACGCCCCTATAGCACGGCAGGGTTGGCTAATGTGAGTGTTCGGAACCACCAAAGTCCTGATATGCTTCAGGACTTTGGCACGGTTGGAGGAGGTGGGCCACTACGAGCAACTGTTGTTTGTTTTCTAGGTAAAAACTGGATAAACTCCGTTATCAACACTCATTACAATGCCACTGACCTGCGCTCACCTTTAGGAAGAAGAGAACAGATAGTGTCAGTAGTTTTGAAGCTCCCTCAGTCGTCTGCGGTGCCTTTGCTGCACCTCGTATGTGGCTTATTCCAAAACGTGGGACAGAAGACCGCGTCTCACCAACGAGACTCAAAGCAGAATCACAATAGCACAGATACTTCATGCCGCTAGTGTTAGTAGCTCGCTAGGCTTGTAAACAAACTGCGCACGACGAAGATGTAGCAGTTTGTCGCCCTCAGAGCTGATGAGGTAACCGGGCCACGGCACAGAGCTTTAGTGCAGGTGAGAGCGTGGTCCGGCTGGGGACTCAGACCTCTCCCCAATCGGACCAGGACACAGCTCGGTTCGAATGGCCCTAATGTGAGTGCACCCTAAGAGCCGCATGAAACCAGGCAAAGAGCCTCAAGTTTGGCCACTCCTGACCTAATCAGACACACACTTTGTATACACTGTACACATCAACATTCACAGGCAGGGCATTGACCTTATGCTTCCTCACTTAGGGGTATTAGCCATAACCTTAGTCAGATCAGGGCACACCTTTTCAAGTCCTCTTGTATTTACTTCAGGAAATGCAAATCTAGTTTTTGAATGAATAAATCAGTGAATGAATCCCAACTGAATTCTGTCACATGCATATCTAGGACAGTTCCCTTTGTCTATGGTGGTTATCACTCACTATCCATCAAAAGTCCTTTAAGTTGGTCACATCTCCTGGCTTCACAGGCAGAGCCAAGCAGCTCTTCCTACTGTGCTTGTTCATATGCTAAATAGGTCTAATGGGTTTGAGGAAGACAATCATGTTTGAACTTCATAGTTGAGAGAAATGAGGTAAGCTTTTGGGTCCATACTGTAATTTCTTTCAACAGCTAGTAGACCTAGCTAAGTAGACCTAATGGTTTAACACCTGCAGTCTTGACACTATACTGCCAATGTTTGATTTTCCATTATTACACTCACCGGCCACTTCATTAGGTACACCTTGCTAGTACCAGGTTTGACTCCCTTTTGCCTTCAGAACTGCCTTAAACCTTTGTGGCACTGGAGGCCATTTAAGTACAGTGAACTCACTGTAGCCACCAGCAGATGGTTACACTGTGGTCATAAATGGACATGGTCAGCAACAATACTCAGGTAGGCTGTGGCGTTGACACTAATTTGGTACTAATGGGCCCAAAGTGTGCCAGGAAAATATCCCCCCACACCATTGCACCACCACCTCCAGCCTGAACCGTTGATACAATGCAGGCTGGATTCATGCTTTCATGTTGTTGACACTAAATTCTGACCCTACTACGAATGTCGCAGCAGAAATCGAGACTCATCCGTTCAGGCAACGTTTTTCCAATCTTCTATTGTCCAATTTGTCACAGTCCCCTCAGCAACCCCTCTTGTTTTGGTTTGCTTTGTGTGCCTTTGTGTGTTGATGTTGCTACATATGTATTATGTCCATGTCTTTGTTCTGATATTGTAGTTAGTGTTCTTGGTTGATGTCTTTAGTGTTGTTTAACTTATTTGTGTTTGATGTCTTCTTAGTTATACTTCCTTGTGTTTTTGTTAATAAATCTTATTTAATATCCAAATTCTCCTGCATTTGCGTCAACCCACCCCACGAGTATATGACTTGATTTGGTCAACCTGTGTGAATTGTAGCCTGTGCCTTGTTCTTAGCTGACAGGAGTGGCACCCGATGTGGTCTTCTGCTGCTGTAGCCCATCCGGCTCAAGGTTCAATGTGTTGTGCATTCAGAGAAGCTCTTCTGCATGCCTCGTTTGTAATGACTGTAATTACTGTTGCCGTTCTATCAGGTCGAACCAGTCTGGCCATTCTCCTATGACCTCTGGCATCAACAAGGTATTTGTGACCACTGACTACCATTCTCTGTAAATCCTAGATATGCTTGTGTGTGAAAATCCCAGTAGATCAGCAGTTTCTGAAATACTCAGACCAGACCGTCTGGTGGCAACAACAACCGTGCCACGTGCAATGTCATTTAAATCACCTTTCTTCCTTATTCTGATGCTCAGTTTTAACTTTAGCAGATCGTCTTGGCCATGTCTACATGCCTAAATGCATTGAGTTGCTGCTATATGATTGGCTGATTTGATATTTGTGTTAATGAGCAGTTGGACAGATGTACTTAATAAAGTGGCAGATGAATGTAAGGGATTATGTATAAAATATTTAAAAGTATTCAAAGGTATATTGCTTGTTCATGACCATAACATTTGCCAAAAGACAAAAAAATAACAAATTGTATGCTAAACTCTTTTTATTGTATATGAATCGAACTTGCAGTTTTGCCAGATCAGTGTCATGTGGGAGCAGGTTGTAGTAAGAGGGGTAGGAAGAGTGTAATCAAACATCCTGGACAACTTATTGCAGAAGCGATTTTTCAGAATGCAGCTGCGTCATGCTGAAGGGTCAAGAAGACACACACTCTCCCTTATACGTCACCTTCACTTTCTCGACTCGTTTTCTAAAAAGATGCAAAAATGAAAATAGATGTGACTCTTTCTTTGGGAATTCATTTTGAAATCACAATATATTTCTTTTGAGGTTTTAGGAAGCAAAATACAAAAATCCTTGCCATTCATTACTTAATTAGCATTACTCGTTCATTCACTGAATCATTCATTCATTCACTTATTCACTCGATCACTAATTTATACAGCATTAATTTATATAGTTTGTTATTTTACTTACTGGTTTTCATTACAGAGGACACACTCAGTTGCATATGTACGGCCATCATCACCACACACTGGATCAAATTCACGGGTGCAGGACAAATTTGCATACTTGTCACAGTCAGCCTATTACAAAATAAGAGTGAACAAATTTTTTGCTTATTTTATAAAGTATTCAAAAGTAACAGTAACAGACATTTTCCATTGTACAATAGAGACAATGTAAACAATAGATAACAATAGATCATTTTGTCAGTTATGGTTGAGAGGTTACCTCTCTAGGCTCTGAACTTTGACCCTCTGCAGAGAACGCTGTGTAGAAGACATGTAATGAGGGGAAAAAGAATTTGTGTTGGATTTCAAAGCCGACATGGCAGAAATATTAATAAATGTTATCTCTCATACAAGTAATTATTCTCAATCTCAAGTAATTCATGAACTAATTATGAACTTAATTCATAAATCAACAAATGAATCAAAATGCTCTCTGTTTAAAGTGAACACAAGAGACACTCTTACTTCAACGACCTGGCTATGATGTTATATTTTGTTCAATTCCCTCATTTAGACTATTGTCATTAAAAAATGTTTGTTGATTAAAAAAAGGTACACTTTGTGTTCCCACTCATAGGAACAGAAATATAACCATTTCTGTTACAACTTGGATAGTACCAGACTTTGTTCTAGAATCAGTGAAAACAAGTTAGATTTACTAAAAAAAGTGGGAATATGTGGATATCAGTGGGAAATCTGCTATGTATGCACATCTGTTCAGTCTTGTTAGCTCATTAAATACATAGGCCAGATGAATAGGTAAAACAGTATTCAGTTCATGAAGGAGAGAGATTTGCTCCAAAAAGAAGCCTTATTCATTTGTTATCGGTTGAGTTGTAGTTATTGTTTGGTGGTCTGCCTTATCACCAGGGGACATATTTTTCCATTAACTATGTTAAAAAGAATGACTTAAGCAAACTGTAATAACATGTTGAAAAGATTATCTATGCTATAAACTAAATTCTCACAGTAGGAAATGTGAAATACTGTCTCACTACACATAATAAAAAATTGAATATTACTTTTACTGTCCTCTTGTACTCACCAGAGAGACAAAGGAGAATCACCAAGCAGGTCAGCACAGCCATGTTCATGGTTACAGAGTGTGTGAGAAAGAGCAGGTGTGTTTTCCTCTCTCTAGTTCAGCCCCTCCCTCCTCTTCCAACGTCATGGTGAGATTCAAATGCTTGTTGTGATTACTAATGGCTATATCATTCACATTCACATCATTCATTTTGTATAAGCTACTTTGAAGGCTTTGTTGAACTGTTTAAGATCCATAACAGATATGGTTATGTATTTGTTAAATAAGAAATAATTTAAAAATCCTAGAAACTATATGTAAATAAGACATTGTGTTCAGAGCTTTTATACATCTTATACATGTATATCTAATCTTATATCCACCCCAGTGCATCTACATTCCTGTGAGGTCACTTTCTGTTAATGTGTGTGTGTGTGTGTGTGTGTGTGTGTGTGTGTGTGTGTGTGTGTGTGTGTGTGTGTGTGTGTATGTGTGTGTGTGTGTGTGTGTGTGTGTGTGTTTGTAAGATATGTGTACACATTACATTCAGTGCATTTCTATTCATGCCTTTAGGCCTAAAGTGTTTGTATGATACTCCTTTCTCTTAGTCACTTTCTAAGGATTTATATTCATGCTTCCATTTTGTGTGTGTGTGTGTGTGTGTGTGTGTGTGTGTGTGTGTGTGTGTGAGTGTTTACTGATACTCCTCTCTCTTAGTCACTTTCTAAGAATATATATTCATGCTTCCATTGTGTGTGTGTGTGTATCTGTCTAAAGCTACATTCAGCTCCAGATGAGCATGATTACTAGTCATGTGAAATGTTAAATTTGCATCAAATTTACATTAAAAAGTGAATTTGCTCCCTCTGTTGGAGAGTTATGGGTATGTTATCCTATTTAGAAGTTACGTAAATTTATGCGAATTGAAGTGTAATAGACAGTTGATTAAGGGTCTTTGCATGTTACATGGATAGCAGTTCTGGTAATAAACTTGGATATTATATAAATTAAACAGCTTCATAGAGGTCTTGTTCACAGTCATGGAGCATCAGTGTATTTCACATATGAATTGTAATGTTCTCTTCCTTTCAGGGATGACAGTTTGTTTTCATTAGCTTACCTGATTTAGCACATAGACTAAAGTGGCAGCAGTAGCCTACCAAGGCTGCGAGTTCAGTCTTCTGGGAGGACAAACGTTGTATATTGTATATAAACGTATATATTGACAAAAATATATATGTAACTCTCTGGATAAGAAGCTCTACCAAGTGATGAAAATGTAATGTAAATCTTGAACATGCTCACTTGTACTTCCTGTTGAAAAGCAATTGAGACACATAAGGGAAATCTACTATTTTAGTAGATTATTTAAAAAAATATTCAATTAATGTATTTTGATGCCATCAAACTATTTTAAGCTTCTTAATGCTTTGTGTAGTTTTAATTGCTGGTTTTTGTAAATAGATCGTTTTAAATCAATTAAAACTTTTATTTTGAAACATTTATTTTGAAATATGTTGCTGAACATGGCCGGAAGTTTCGCTATTAACGTTAAGTTGTGTTTCTGTTGGTGATTCTGTACACGATTATCGACACGATTGGTTCACGTGTATCATGCTGGTTACTGGAGTGCAGGAAGTTGACGGCGCTGTACATCAACATCTTGTATTTCTGTAACATATAGTGATATGAAGGAGCTTAACTCCGAGAAATTATTCAATGATTTGATTGATCTTTGTTACGCTGGTAACAGGAGATGTTACATGTATGAAATCAAAGTTAGTCCTAGCGTGGATTCGCCTTGGTAGTTAGATTATTTTCTTTTTACTACATACTTTTTCAAGCTTTATAATTATCAGTAATACAATGCACATCAAAAACGGCAAGGTTAGACTTAAAATGGCACTCATCCTCTGGTATTTATGTTTGCACCTCGTCTGTACCAACACTGAAAAGGTGAGTTCCGTTATAAGACATAAATCGGTTTGTTTGTTTGTTTGTTTGTGATGACTGCGTGCT
The DNA here is from genome assembly GCF_052324685.1 of Brachyhypopomus gauderio. Lineage (NCBI taxonomy): Eukaryota > Metazoa > Chordata > Actinopteri > Gymnotiformes > Hypopomidae > Brachyhypopomus > Brachyhypopomus gauderio. The sequence continues at coordinate 18,210,536 of NC_135221.1, read as the reverse complement.
TTCAGAGTACATTTTAAAAAAGCATTTGTAATACAACTCATTTGAACCCATGCTGTGTGATACCCTGTACAAGTCATGTGAGTCCATTTCATGGGCAACAAAAAAACATTGGTAAAATATAACTGTTTTAACTCACTGTTTGTGCTACATATGTTTTTGGATGTATGTATAAGAACAGATCTAAACCGGAAAATGTTATACATGAATGACATAACATGACTTCCCAATGTGCAGTTTCCTACAGCTCTAACCATTAAAGAGGACTTGGATGATTTGAACATTGAAGAGGATGCCCATGACTCTGATCCAGAAGACATGGAGGTATTTTATCCGACTGACAAGTGGCAGACTCTCAAACCAGGTCAGTTCAAATGTTTAGTACTGGTTAGTACTGTTAGATATACCACAATACTGGTTAGATATACCACAGCATTGACATAACATCAGCAGCACTGGACGTGATTTTTAAATGTGGTTGTGTGATGATGTAGATGCACACATCACCAATAGACATAATATATAATATGATTACCTGTGACCAGTCTGCACCCATAGGACCAAAAGAGTAAGAGTTCAAAACTCAGACTTTTACTTACCTGGGCAGGTGTAACCTCTGCAGAAGAGGAGGGACGAACATAAACTGTACAAAACAGATTATATATGTATGTGCACATGTGAAATGAAATTATGTAAAGAGACTAATGTCATGACATGAGAAGATGTAACCACATATGTTTATTTAATCATGTATTAATAACAATTAGAATGTCTTATATTCTTTGTCCCTGTGTTACCCGTACCATAAATGGAATATTCTTGGGGAGGGGCTGACAGAATATAATGGGGTGTAACTAGCCCGAGGGGAGGCTAGCCCGGGAGAGCAGGCTTGTAATGTAGGTAAAGGTGGGATCTATGTGACTTTACAGTCACAGATCTCTAAACTCTGACTAAGAGGGTCAATTTAATACTGTTTTATTTGTTGTCATGAGCACGCATTGGAAATATGTATATAGCTGTGGGTGTCTCAATTAAAGGTGCAAAGGAAAAGCAAGTTTCAACCTCTTGTACGGACTTATTCCAGGCCACAAGGCCCCTCACCCAACACTACCCATAGAGTGTGACTCCCTACATCCACACGCTTAAAGAGTTTCGGGTCACGCTTTATCACAGGTTGGCTGAGTATGGCCAATCTGTTTGCTTGCATGAATATTGCCATTCACACTAAACCATATAAATACTTGTGTACTAAAAAGCATGGGAAGACAAACCATTGGTAGACTGATAGAATTGGCACAACAAACCGTTAGCTGTCAAGTCATATTCACCTGGGTCATTCATATTATATTATAGTATATTTTTCCATGGATGCAGGTCAGGCTGTTCCAGCAGGCTCTCATGTCAGGCTGAACCTTCAGACCGGACAAAGAGAAGCCAAGCTTGGAGAAGATGAGGGCCTTAAACTTAAATACTGGACAGATGGAAAGAGGTATGAAGAGGGGGGCAGGGGTTTGTGGGACCCCAAATACAACGCCTGGAGTTAGAGATACTTATTGTACTTGAAAGAAATTTTTTGTGATCCTACCAGTGAGTCGACTGGTTATAGACATGATGAATTTTCCCCATCCTTGAGGCAGGCAAGGAATGGTGAACCAAAATGCTGCTTCATTTACACATCAGGAGCTAAAAGAGGCTCTGAAGAAGTTTAAAAAAGAAGCAGATGACGTCTCTATAAAAGGCTCAGCGCAGGTACGTAAATGTTAATGGCCAGTATCGGTCTTTCTGTGCTGTTTGGGTTACTTAATGACATGCCGTTACAGGATGAGGAGTCTGTGCAGGCCCGGTTTCGCTCCATGGATGAGCTGAAGAAAGACATGGAAGCGCTGGACTTGCTGGTAGAGACAGATGTCCAGATTATGAGAAAACTGCTGTCCAAACTTGGCAGCAGTAACAGTACAGTGGATGAAAGGGTGACTGCCCTGCTCGACCTGGAGTACCTTGTTCACCAGGTGATAAGTTCATTATATATGTCATTTCCATTATGGTTCAGCCAAAAGTAATAGACCGCCGAACTCATGCCTCCCTTCTGCTGTCTGCATCATGCTGTTATGCCCATATAAGGAATTTCGGGTCTAAAGGGCTATTCATAATACGTACATACAAAACGTACATACATTTTCATAAATCACTCTTTTTTCATAAATTTCTCTGTTCATACAAAAACATGTTTCAAACCTGGACCTCTCAAATGTCTTTAATTGTTTATATTGATTTAAGTAGGTCATTAAAAGGTCAAAGAGAGAAAAGTAAGCTAAAGCTTCTGCACAATTGATCTCGTAAGAGTAATTCAACCTCTCCAGTTGAATTTTTTTCACTTACGTTATTATCATTTTTTTATTAAGCCTTTCAAGCTCCTGTTTAGCTTGCTGCTGTTAACTGTCATGAGGCAGTTAGATAGAGTTTTATTGGTGATATAGGCTATGACACAGTTAATTAAATCGCTTAATCTGATACTCACTCAATAGTCCTGTACCCTTATGTTTCTGTTTGTGGTAACACACTCTCAAAGCTAACCTGCTATCAAACTACACAGCAAATAATGAAAAACCAAATGTTTACTCCTTTTAATACTCCTCTGGTCAGCTTGAAAAATGCTCACAAACCTCAGAGCGATATGACCATCATAGCCCATTTTATATATAAATACCTGAAATCATGAAGAGTAGCTTTACAACATAGTATTTCATGTTTTTGTAATTTAGGGAGATAAAGGTAAAGTGAAATATTGTATTTATTTATGTACTTTTGTATTGCAGGGTGAAATATAGGTTATTTTCAAACACACTCCCACCAAACCCACCCCCCTGCCACCTTCCCACCAAAAAAATGATTCCATAGAGATTAGATTAGGGTTCCTAGTATGGGGATGATGTGAAATTTCAGTAGTTTATGAGCTATAGCTAGCAGTGCAAAATTATTTAAAAGCATTTAAAGGTAACATTTTATTACATTTCACTCACGTTTTAGGTAGATAATGCACAGAACTTAGTGTCGATGGGTGGACTTCAGCTGTTAACCGACGCCTTAAACAACACAGATGTTCGACTTCAGGAAAGTGCTGCATTTGTACTAGGATCAGCTGTTTCAGGGTAAGTTATGATCTTGGCAAACGTGTATTGTCTGGTTCCACTGGGATGCCGCATTATTGAACAATATTGGAACTTAAGAGTAAAAGAATTAAGTGACTGTGCTTTGGTCTCGTGGCGATTTTCTGTTTTCAGTAATCCAGCCGTCCAAGTTGAGGCATTTGAGGGCGGAGCCTTACACAAGCTGCTGACTTTGCTTGCCACCCCACGACAAATGTCTGTTAAGAAAAAGGTACGAACCTTGTGTATCAGTTAAGATCTTTTTTTTATTTTCTAATAGTCTAATACTTTTCACTCAAGTAAAAGTGCACAAAGGGTTGTACTTCCTTCTCTTCTACCTGCTCAGGTGTTGTTTGCGCTTGCATGCCTGTTGCGACACTTCCCTTTTGCCCAAAGTCGTTTTGTGAGGCACGGAGGAGTGCAGGTGCTTGGCGAGCTGTTCCAAGCAAATGGTGCTGAGGCTCTGCGTGTGAGAATTGTCACACTGCTGTATGACATGATCACAGAGAAGGTCAGTGTCGGTGCATTTCCCAAAGATTTTGGGCCTGAAAGTGTAGAGTAACCTAAACGTCACTACAACTCAAACAGTTGTCAGATTGTTTAAACACGGTCCCACAGAGACTTTGACATTTGCTGTCATGCATTGCAGGAGCTAATATCGCAGCACGGTGCGGACGACCCACCAGGCTCGGCCCATGAGGAACGTCTACGGCAATATGCTGAAGTGCCTCTCTTACCCATGCTAGCTGAACAGGGCTGGTGCAGCCTGGTGCCTGAACTCCTGGACTCACCAGAGCATGATTGGCGGGAAAAGGCTTTGCGTGCTCTCCTGACCATGGTTCCCCGCTGTCAGACTCTGTATCAGCAGAACCCGAAGCTGATCACGTCTCTCAGTGACTTGCAGAAGCAGTACCAGGAGCTTGCCCTGACCGAGGAGAACCTGGGTGAGGAGGACGGCTACTTTAAGGAGATCTTGGCCCTGGTGGATTCTTTGGTGGGAAAAATGCATGAAGCCACAATGGGTGTCGACATTTTGCATTATCAGAACAGCTGATTGTAAATGCTTGCACCTGCAGCTAGCTTTTGTTCTTTAGAAAAAAAATATTCATTCAGTGCACTTTAAAGACTTAAAATTGTACGTAAGGTCAATAATTATTTTTCTCAGAAAACGGGTGTATAGATTATACTGTTTTGAAAACAAAACTGAACAGGGTTTTGCCGTAGAAGCTCTAGTTTGATAATGCAGCAGAACATGAAACCAGAAGCTTGTTTAAAATTTCATGTAAAAAGTGTAAAGACTTGAGGGTTATGTCAGAACTTACTGATCTATGAGAATGTGGATGAGTAAAATAAAATAAAAATGTGAACAGAAAGGATGCGAATAACAGCTGTTCTATGTTACCTGTTCAGAGTACAGAAGATATGAGACATAGTGATTTTAGTAAGACCTCTGACTCAAGTCTTATAAGGATTATTTAGATCTTCACCTTATGGTGAGATATATGCAAAAGACAAAGAACACACACATTACGACCAGGGCAGGAAGTGTTCCAGCACATTTTGAAAGATCAACTCTTCTTTGCACTTGCTGTGACTGCTAGAGTTAGGGCAGCAGGGAGTAGCAGTGTTCCTAGTCCTTGCTAATGCTGCCATGGCTGCAGATTAGGAGTTGAATTAGACATAAATTATACTGTCTCTGGAGTGGCATTAGTTTTCATTAACATTGTATTTTTAGTTGGATATATATATATATATATATATTTGCAATTGCTAAGACCCAATTACTGAAACTGTTTCCTTTTGTCGCAAATTAACACAGAGCAACCAAAGTCAGTTACACTGGTAACGCAAAACATTTCACACTTTTGGAAAAAGCAAATACTTCATCCAAAACTATTTGAACTCTTGCCAAAATTGTATTTTCGCAATCAAACTCTTCACACAAATGTCAGTTGAATAACCTTTCCTATATGACTACACAACTACACTGATGTGACAAATGGAAAACTGTGTTTTTTTTTGTGTTCAGTGTGTAGTCTGCTGTGTAGGTCTGTCATAGTGCTCACTTATACATGTATATTCACAAATATATTGCATATGTAGTACATTAACACATTTAGTACATATAAAGTAAATCGGTTACAAGGGAAAGGTTTATTTTCTTATTGCATGAACAGTACAGCAAAAGATGTTATGTACTGTAAACACGTGGATGATAAAATAAGAAAAAACATAGGCTTGTAACACCAGCATAGCAAATTAGGGTGCAACTCATCTTGCGTTTGGGTCCGGCCACAAGATTTCATCAATATCACAGGCGATGTCCTCTCTGGCAAGACAACAGGACTAGTACCACCATCTTTTTTTTTGTTTTTGTTTTTTTTGTGGCCCACCTCCACTCCCCTCTGTCCTCTTTGGAGGACAACTTTATTTTTATTTACAGATCAAATGATAACAATTCTGTATAATATAGTGCAATAGTGATAACAATAATTGGGGTTAGGTGGACCATAAGAAGATATAGTAAAGAGGGGGAGAGAAAATAAAAAGGGAAAAGACAGAAGGGCGGGGAAAGTAAAAAAATAAAATAAAAAACCAGCTCAAATGACCACTGCAAAGAAGAGCAGAAAGTGTACCCAAGACATATAGCACAAATGACTGTGATGTATGTGTATGTGTGAGTGTGTGTTTATATATATGCAACATAAAAGTGCAACATAGGATAAATGTACGGAATGTACTTACCAGCAAGGGTAGAAAGCTGTGACAACATTCCCCCAGAGGCCAGAGGCAGGCAGAGAAAGACCCGGGAATCCCACCCGCCCACGGCCCCCCCAGTGGAGTCCCAGGGCCGCACTTCCCAGTGACCCCCGCATGCATGGGAGAGGGAGACCCCGGACAGCGACCCCCCAACCAAGGAGCGCAGGTCCAGGGGAACCAGAGGAAACAGAACCCCCCCCAACCCCACCTCACCACGGGCCAGCAGCAAGGCCCCAGTGCCGTGTGCCCCCGAGAGCCACCCACCACCCGGCAGGGCCCCCCTCCCACCGAGGAGCCCCTCTTCAGGCTCTGATTACATTTTTAATATATATACACTACCGTTCAAAAGTTTGGGGTCACTTAGAAATGTTCTTATTTTTGAAAAAAAAGCAGTTTTTTTCAATGTAGCTAACATTAAATGAATTAAAAATACACTCTATACATTATTAATGTGGTAAATGACTATTCCAGCTGTAAACGTTTTTAATGCAATATCTACATAGATGTATGGAGACCCATTTCCAACAACCATCAATCCATTGTTCTAATGGTACATTGTGTTTGCTAACTCTGTAAGGAGGCTATTGGATATTTTGAAAACCCTTGTGCAAGTAGGTTATGTTGGGAATTTTCTTCTCCGACCCAGACGGGCCCCAACACCGCCCCGATGAACCGACTGGTTTTTGACTGAGTGGTCCAAGCAAAGTCTTGACAACAAAAGTTCTTTTAAAATGATTTATATAGAATATTAATGAATGCAATATAATAGAAGTATTCGTGGTACAAACTCTTCAGTGCACTGGTGCTAGTTGCCTAGGAATCTACCTAACCCAAGTGGATCTCAGCAGTGTCCAAGCGAAAAGCCCCTCGTGCTGGGCGATGTCCTTTCTTTCATACTCTCTGTCCATAAGTTTCGATTTGTTAAGTTTCGATAACTCCCCAATCCTGGCTGCTCTCCATGGAAAATCACCTGCTCCTCTTCTCCCAGCCTGTGTGCCTGGTTATCTAAAAACTGCTTGCTACACATCCTGCACTGAATAGGCCCCTTCTGTTCTCCTCAAGGCCACTGAGGCCTCCTTACTCCTGCTTTCCCACAGTCTTCCTGGAAAACACTAAATTGACACATCAAGTTATTAGCCTTTAATTTTCTTTTTTCCAACATTCCCCCTTTTAGACCAAAACATTGGTCTAACTCTAGTCTAATACTAAAATCTATCTAGCCCAGTGCACTTATTAAAAGAAAGACAATCATAAAAATTCCTAAATGTGTATACATTCATAGTGTGACTATGTCAGTTAGTACAACGTCTATGTGTTCTTTTATGTGATTTGTGGGTTCTGGATCACTCCCCAGTCGTGGGCCGAGACCTTTCAGACTATTCGGAGATGCCCCCCTTCATCTCCCACGGTCTCGTGACTTGACGTTGTCCCCGAGACCCAGGTCCCGCCTGGTGGGAGATCACCTCGACCCGTTCTATTAATGTGCCCATGTGTCATGCATATTACTTTTAAGCTAGTGAATCAGCTTTCATGTGCTGTTGGTTGTGCTCTAATGTGTGGTGCGTCTTCATTCTTCATCAGTCGCTGACGCTGCCAATACCTACAAAGCAAGCATAATTAATCAAAAACAACAAGTTTTTCACACAGAATCGTCTTCTTCAGATGATATGTCATCATCATCCTCCGCCATCAGTGGCATAGTGTATGGTGGTGGGTTCTTTGCGTCCCCCTTCTCAATCGCGGCTGTGATCAACCTTTGGGTGAGAGATCTGATACATGGTATACAACAACATCCACAAATAACAACAATTGCAATAAACACTGCTACTGACATAAACAAGGACATAATTAGTGCCTTCCATTTCCCAAACACCTTCGTGAACCACTCCTCCATGGGGTTACTGATACCTGAGGCCTCCTGCATCTCCTTAGATAAAGCCTTCAGTCCGTCCAGAGCTCTGGTCACCGACCCGTCCGGTGCGGTGTTATTGGGAATGAAGGTACAACAGTTGTCGCCAAACATGAAACATACACCCCCTTTTTCCGCCAGGAGCATATCTAGAGCCATTCTGTTTTGTACGGCCATCAGTGAGGTAGCTCTCAGTTGTTTGCTCAGCCCCTCTATTGCGTCTCTCGTTAGGTTGGTTAATCTCAGTACATTGTAATGGACAAAGTTGATCCTATCTACATTCTTGTTCGGTGTTACTGGAAACAAGGCTGATATAATTGGAATGTTCTCAAAGCCCGTAGCTATTTGATCAACTAGCTTGTATTCATTGGGAACCCCCCGAGGCACTCCTATGGAGTCAATGTATGTTGGTGACCCTATGGACAAATCAAAGGCATCACGCTTCTTTCTCCCTTGGGCTGTAGCAGGCTGCGGTGTGATTTCCCTCAGCCCTATCATTGTTATTGGTGTGATTAGTCTAACCATAGCACAGATTGCTTTAGCTCTTCCTGGTATTAATGCCAACAGAGTGTGTCCTCCGCAGTACCACCAGATCCCTGCCCGGGCTACTCTCCCTATCCCCGGGACCTTCGTTGTGGCGTTACACCAATCTGGTTCAATTTCTCCCACACTCATGATTGCGTCTTTCTCGGTCAAGTTAAAACATTGGTACTGTCCTTTAAGTTTTACTGGCACGAAAGGAGCGTTACCTCCTTCCAAATTTTTTACATACGGAAAAATACTGTCCAGGCTGGAACAATTTGAGGTCGCAGTACTTTTCACCTTAGTTAAATTCAACATACACTGATATCCTACTGGATCTGTTTCAGGATTCAGTGGGGCTGGTGAGGTCATTAACGCGGGTCGGGCCGCTGCGCAGGCCACACAACCTTCTAACCCATTTTCTCTACTGTTTTGTTCTAGCCATGACAACCACAAATTCGAGCCGCTGTAACCGGTTGCTAATTCTATTAACTGCTGGGACGATAATTTAGTGAAATCTGTGGTTAGAGTGAACTTGTCTGCTGAATCCTCCATCTTCTCTATTTCTGCCTCAGGTTTTGCTGGGCTGAGTGGCTTGGGTTTGGCTAAATAGCTGAGTTTAATTATTCCCCATATGTCACGTCCTGATTGTTCCACCCCCAGGGTGAAGTACAACGGTCTGTTATTACCCCATATCTGCCCATTCCATCTGACAGAAAAAGTTACTGGATTTTGGGACACGTGATAGTCTCGCTGAAACGACACATCGACCCACCATTTGCTCAAAGAGGTCGTGGAAGGGTTACCTTTCTTATCTCCTAATGTCGGTTTCCATCTCCCCGAGTACTTTATCACCGACCCCCAACCAGGACACCAGTCTGCACTATAGAAACTCCCCCTTCCTTGACAGCCCGCATTAACTTGATTGGTCCAACATATGTACAAATCACATCCTCTGTATGAGGCATTGGCTCCCCCGCAGTCCACTACCTCACATAAGTCAAAAGTCCAGCTCGAGGCTGTACCATCTCTATAACTCAACTCCACACCTCCGTATGTCCGTACACACCGGTCCTTGGACTGTCCTACTGGCCTGGTTCCAGCTTCTCTTGGTTTTCTTACTTTAAAGTCTATTTTCTCTGGTTTGGTCGCGTTTACTAGCGGGTTAGGGCTGTGGATCTCATCGGGCCTCACCTCTTTGCAGACAGTGTGATTGTCGTCCCACTGACACAAAGTTACGTTCACGTTATTGGGTTGTTTCTGATTTCCTACACTAAATATTACCACCGCTCCTATTATCACTGCGGCTAGAAATGTTCCCCCCCATAGCCAAGTCCATGTTCTCAAAGTTAATCTCCCTACTCTAACATATTGTTGGTACTGAGCCTCATCTGGACGTCCGACACGTCCCGACAACATGTCTCTTATTTCCCACAGTTCCATCCTAGGATGGAAGATGGTGCACCACCACCTTGGTACCGGTTGGTTTAAGTAAAGTTTTAATGATTGGTTTCACAGTCCTCCAGTCTAATCCGTCTAGTCCACAACCCAGCTTCGGTATGGCTAGAGTGTTAATGTTCAATGATATTAACAATGTGGCCAGGTGTTGTATGCTTGAAATCAGATCTCCTAATTCTGGCTTCTCCCTGTAGTATCTTTTGGTCACTAAATGGAATATGATGTGTGTCTGTGTGGCACACTTGCCTATGGGCACCTTGGCTATACCTGTAGTGCCAAACGCTTGTCTGATCTGCAGAGCCACTCCAGCTCCCAGGTTCAGGTCTGCACTCACACAGTGTGCTATAGCCTCACAGTCAGTCTCCAACAGGTCTCCTTCACCTTCCTCCCACCAGTCCTCGGCTGTGATGTATTCTCTGTAAAAAGCTACACTGGGGTCGGTACTTACCACTAACTCCTTCCCTGGGGCTTCTCCTGTCTCCTCCAGGTGTGTCTTGATCTCTCCTGTGGTTCTTGTTGGTTCTTTTGCTGCAACACAGTGTGAAATGTGGTACCAAGTCTTACCTTTGTCTTTCCTCACTTTCACTGAGTGCTCGTTGGCACCTTCGACCTCCCACGGGCCTGTCCACCGTGGCTCGTTCCACTTCCTCTTGTGCACCTTGATCCTTACCCAATCCCCTGGCTTCACCTTTACCTTGGGTGATTCCAGGTCTTCTTTTCCTTTTTCCTGTTGAACAGACTTATTTCACAAAGCAACTTGGTTAATTCTCTCATGTACTCTGACATCTCCTGTTCCTGGATTTCTAAAGCTGGTCCCTCAATCCTCGGTCGAGGGCACCCTGGCATGGGTCTTCCTGTCATGAGCTGGTGTGGTGAGAGATTGTATTCTCCCGTGGGGGTTGCTCTCATGGACATCAACACTAGTGGCAGCGCCTGAACCCAGTCCATGTCTCCTGCTGCGCACACCTTGGCCAGTTTAGTCTTAATGGTCTGGTTGGCTCTTTCCACCAACCCCTGTGACTGTGGGTGGTAGACAGTGCCAAACTTGTGGGTTAGGCCCAGCTTTTGTTCTACTTCTGCCAAGTGTTTGTTATCAAAGTGGGACCCATTGTCACTCCTAATCACTTTTGGTAGGCCGTACCTGGGAATCAACTCATTTTGCAACCATTTTATGACTGATTTTGAATCTTCCTTTTTGGTGGGTATAGCTTCTACCCACTTGGTGAATCTGTCTACCATGACCAGCAGGTACCTGTACCCCCTTACCCTGTTGTCTGGCCCCATGTCTGTGTAATCGATCACAATCTCCTCAAATGGCCCCGCGGGCACTGGGTATCCTCCAATTCTCACCCGGTATGGTTTCTTCACATTGTATGACTGACAGATATCACATTCGCTCACGTATTGCTTCACATGGTCTCTGAGGTATGGATGCCACCATAAACATTCTAATTTGGTCACCATGGCCGACACTCCGGAGTGAGTAGGCCCATGTGCTTCGCATAGTATCAATTTCATCTTCTCTAAGGGCAGAACTACCCTCCCTTCTGGACTCCTCCAGAGTCCTTTAGTGACAGTGGCTCCCCGGTCTATCCACAATTGCTTCTCATAGACTGTGGCCTGTTCTTGGATCTGTGCCAGGTGGCTCTCTGTCAACTCAGGCATGTTATGAGTTTCCAGCAACAACAAGCTCTGTGGGTTGTACCCTCCAGCAGCTTTGGCTGCTCTGTCAGCAGCTTCATTACCTCTAGAAACAAAACTGTCATTACCCTGATGTCCTCTTACCTTTATCACAGCCACTTCTTTGGGTAACATGATAGCTTCACTCAACTCATGTACTGCTCTCAAATGTTTGATTGGCTGTCCTGTGGCGTTAGTGTACCCATTATCCATCCACCTGACTAGTTCATGGTGGATGACCCCGTGCACGTATGCTGAATCTGTGTAAATGTTCACAATCTGACCTGACGCGTGTTCCAGTGCTCTAGTGAGTGCGACCATTTCTGCCAGCTGAGCTGAAGCTGGTTGTGGAACCACTCCTGATTCCACCTCCTCCCACTCTTCCCCACACGCTTGTACCACAGCGTAAGAGGCCTTCAGTTCGTTACCTTGTCTCCAACAACTCCCATCTGAACAGAGTTCCCATGCTCCTGGTTTAGTAATTCTGACCTTGTGCAGTTCTGGTCTGAGCTGAATGTATCTTTCTGTGGCGTCAGCGCAGTCATGTGGTGTCGCATCTTCGGCTACTTCAATGTTATCAGTCAGATTCACAAGTTTTGACGCAGTGTTGTACGTGATGTGTGGCTGTGTGAGTATGGCTTTTATCTTGTTCTGTCGTGCTCTTGACAAAGAAAAGGCTTGTGAGTTTATGAACGCCATTACTCCGTGATTGGTGCTGACTATTAGTGGGTGACACATTACCAAGTGTGCTGTCTTCTCTATCGCTGTGGTGAGTCCTGCCATGTATGTTGTGCATGGTCCTGTTCCTATCACTGGTTGATCTAATTTGGAACTGTGAAAAAATAAAATGTTCCTTCCTTCACTCTCCCCCTTCTGAAAGAGACAAGCATGAACATGATTGTCTCTTACAGAAACATTTAAATGAAAAGGTTGTGTGTAGTCTGGTGCTGCTAATTCAGTAGCGCTAGCAAGTGCTTGTTTTAGAGTTATAAAATCCCTCTCTGCCTCAACCGTCCAGTCAAGCTCCACCTTCCCGTTACTCAGACCTTTTGACACTGCGAGTTTTCTGAGGCTGTGAGCTAAATCACTGTAGTTAGGTATGTAGTTGCGGCAGTAGCCTGTCAGGCCTAAAAATGACATCATTTGGGACACTGTAGTGGGCTTTGGAAATGACAGTGTTGACTGTCTCTGATTTGGAGTCAGGGTGTGACCTTTGTGTGAGATGTTTCTCCCCAGAAAGGTGACCATCGGCCTGGCCACCTGGAGTTTTGACTTGTTCACTTTGTAACCTAATTCAGCTAACAAGGTTAGAATGGTTATGGTGTCTCTAAGGCACTTATCAGGTGAAGTACTAGCTATTAACAAATCGTCCACAAACTGTATTAGTACGGTGTTAGAGTCAATCAAATCATTGTCAGTTAATCTAGACAGATCTTTCAACAGACATTGATTGAAGATGCCTGGTGAGTCTTTGTAGCCTTGAGGTAGCCTGTTGTATGTGTACTGTTGACCTTTAAAGGTAAACGCAAAAATGTCTTTCACATTCTCATCAATTGGTATAGAAAAGAAAGCATTAGCTAAATCTATGCATGAAAAGCTGCAGTGTTCAGTCGTCAGGTTCTGCAAAGATCGATAGGGGTCAGGTACTGGTATGTTCTCAGTTACAGTGACATCATTAATGCGCCTCAAATCATGCACCATACGATACTCATCTTTTCCAGGTTTTTTAACAGGTAGTATGGGCGTGTTCCACGGTGACGTCGTGGGTTTCAGAACTCCAACTTTGATTAAATCTGCAATGGTGTCTGTAATACCTGCCATGGCCTCTGGCTTGATTCGGTACTGTGGCTGATGAACGACTGTTTCTCCTGGCTTTAACCTAATAGGAGCCATGTGGTGTGATGCACATCCTACATCTACCTTTGTCGTGGTCCACAAGTTGGCTGGGACCGTCTCTAGTTGTTCTTTGGCCTGGGGGTGATCCAACAGTGCTCTGCCGTGTGTGGCTGTCAGGGGCTGGTTACAGAAGTACGCCAAGTCACTGGTGTCACATGCGACTCTCCAGTACTTACCATCCGACGTACCCTCTACCCCTGGCAGACAGGTTGGGCGAAACTGTTCCTTCATGGCAGTGGCCAGCATGGGGCCCAGCTCACGAGGTTCGTGTCCAGCCGAGACCAACAGCGAGACATGTGGTAGTGAATCCTGCTGGTCCGGGTTTCTCCAGTACGTCATCTGTTCTCCTGTTAACACAACTAGTGCAGCCACACCTTCAGGTCCAACAATCATTGATTCACAAATTATATTTTGTAATTGACCTTCAATGTTATTCCACAGCTGTCCGTAAACCCCATCCTCCCCTCTGATGTAATTAAAAGTGCAGTGTGTGCTGTCTATTGGTGGGGTCATACTCTGAAGTGACAGGAACCATGGTTTCCATAAATTAAACGTGTAAAGCAAATTTTTAGCAGTTGCTTGTTCCTCAGGATGTTGTAATGTGGCCCAGTAAATGTGAGCTGGGCCGTCCGCTGCTTGTTGATTAAGTATTCTGAGGCGCTCATCGTGGTTGGTGACAGAGACAGCTAATTTACCTTCACTCGGTGTGCATTCAATAATAGCTGAAAATTGACACAACAAATCTCTACCTAACAAATTAATTGGGCACTGTTAGACAAGAAATACTGAATACCCTTTTTAGGATTGGGTAATTTATCTATCATAGTGTGCAAATCTCTGTGTGTCCACGGAGCGTATGTGTGTGCGTAACTGCTGAGATGCATCCAATTGCACAGCCGGAGAGCCAACTGCAGTTCTAGACCTGCAGTTTTAGACCTGCAGTTCTAGACGTGCTGTAGTTTTAGACATGCGCCACCTAGCGGCTCGGAATGTAGCTAACGACAGCCAACTGCAGTTCTAGACCAGCAGTTCCAATGCATGCCGTAGGCTCAGGGGCTTGTATATTGTAATAATCCATTGTATAAAGAGTTTATTTGTTAAATATGCCCATTGATTCTCAATTGTTTTAGCCAAATCTCTAACATTTGACAAGTTTTAAACGATAATGTACACCACATGTTGTATTTAAATAGAAGTAGTACGCCTTATTTTTCCTGTTCTTTTAGGGAGTTTTGATTAATTTTGTCATTTACACACACAGCTTGTCTCCTGAAGATATTTTATTTTTAATTAAACTACTGGATTACTGGCATAGGCTATTTTGTATTAAAAATCAGCAAAAATTGCATAATGTCCGGATGCTTTCAGTGAGTAAGCATACGTTTCCAGAATGTTAGGAGTGATTTATTTTACTCGTATACCTTCATTGGCATGCAACTAGCAAATATTATGTGATACTTGGGGTTTTCTCACCCCGATTTCTCACGCCGAAAAAAAATCTAGTTTATTTACCTCTGATCCATATCTATGATTCAATGAGTTACCAGTTCGCTCTGGCGCAAACACTGGCGATCGATCGATCGCAATATAATACTTAATTTTTGTCCATTTTACGTTCGCCACTAGCATTTCTCTCAAAGTCGTAGTAGCTACAAAGTAGCCATAAAGGTAGCCAGAACTAACGAACTAAGACACACTAACGCTAGCCAGATTCATCCTTCATGACATAAACATTACGATAACACAAAAATGACCTTCAGACCGATCATATTTACATTTACATTTATGGCATTTAGCAGACTAAATATATGTCTATCATATATTAATATGCTCAATTGTATCAATATTCAGAACATAGTCTGGGTTCTTATGGGTTAATAATGATGGGGAAATGCTACTTTAGCTTGCTTACTACTTTTAGTATTAATAGTAGCGTAGTAAGTGCTAATTTCCTTCCTTTAAGTTGTTTCAAATTTAATCAAAGTAGCTACTAAGTAGCCATAAAGGTAGCCAGAACTAACGAACCAAGACACACTAACGCTTGCCAGATTCATCCTTCATGACGTAAACATTACGATAACCCAAAAATGACCTTCAGACATTATCATATATCTATCATATATTATTGTTGCTTATAAATATCATTCTTCCATCTGCTCCCGCGACATACTAAAACACTATCTGGATATTACGTTACATACATCTAAAACTACGGCACGTCTAGAACTGCAGGTCTAAAACTGCAGGTCTAAAACTGCGGTTGGCTCTCCGGGTGTGCAATTGGATGATGTAGTAACTGCTCCCTGGTACTGCCATTATCGGATAATGACCACCAGGGGTCGACGTGTTCTTGGCTTTTGATCGCGTGACTACACCGTGCCTGTCATAGTAGGCGGGCACTCTCACCCATTGCTCGGATTCAGTCAGGTTTATACATTCATCTACCACCTCGCTCTCCTCTGAAGAGGGAGTTTTCACTCGTCTGCTCGCCCCACCCTCGTCATTCTCCGCTTCCCATTCTAAATTTTCACCAGTCACAATCAATGTATCTCTACAGTCAGGTGCGCCTCTATTATCATCCGCAGCGCATTTCTTTTGCTGTCTCGCACGCTCTTTTCCAACTTAGCCTCTTCCTGCCTGATGGCTTTCTCCACGTCACAGACCACTTTCTCTGCTCTGTTCAACGTCTGTTCAAATGGGTGGGGGCACTCAGACTCAAACTCTCATCCATTCGCTGTTCAATTCTTTGCAATGCATTATTTATCTCTGTTTCTCCAGCTTTCTCGCGCGCACAGTCTTCGAGCCTCGCTAGTCTACTCTCTATTTTGTCCATAGCCACATCACTGACAACCTCCATTACCACTTGTCTCCCCTCATCACATTCACGCTCTCTCACTGATTTTGGACGTGCAGAAGCCCCGTCCACATCAACGTCACTCATTTCACTCACAGACACAGACACAGGCGCCATCAGCGCTGCACGCGGACATTGAGGAGCACTGGGTTCACACGCTTTTTCTGCATAGGGAGGGGGCACAGGGAGTTCTGTATTTTTGGTTTCAACTCGTTCTTTATCATTAATCTTCTGACAAATTTTCCGAAATGTTCTCACGTACGACAAATAAGTTTCAGCTTCTTCCAGCTGGATTTTACGCTTTTGCTTAGTTAGGGCTCCGCTAGCCTCTAATCTTTTTTTCTCTTTATTAACCTGTGTGACCCAATGCTTCTCGATCTGCTCCCAATCAACCTGAGACACACCACAGTCGTCCGGGTCTGGCCACAACCCTTCGGATCGCATCTTCTCAAAACATTTTTTCACATACATCACTGTGTCAGACCTCATTCTCGGCACAGCACGTTTCTCCATAGTATCAACCAAATAATCCTCCAAACCCTTAATGTTATCCATGATATAACTCTGATTTTTAAACTACTTCCAAATTACTTTTGCTTCGATTCAGTAAATTTTAAAACTTTTTCGTTGTACTCACTAGCACTTTAATACCCCCAAATTAATTCAGTAAACTTTAACACTTTATCGTCGTGTTCGCAAGCGCTTTAATTCGCCAGCGCGCACCCCAAGGGCGGACAGACACAAGTTAATATCTCCACACTCCAAACAACTCCGGCTCAACACAGCTCGCGCGAGTTTCACTTCCAGCACTTAAATCGTACGTCTACGGAGCGTCATAAACCAAATTATAATTTCATGCATGAAAAAAATATATAATAATTTTTGTTTTACACTTTAACCTCTTATGAAATGTTTCTCTTGTGCTTGTGTACACAATGATGAACGTCTTTCTTGGGGGCTCATGCAACTTACTCAGGGGTTCAAATGTCCTCTCATAAGAGGCTCATGGATTTATGGGCGTGGGTTTGTAAGTCCCCCAATGAAAGGCTCTCAAGTTTTATTATAGCACGTATGCTCAAACAATTTATACAGGTCTTTATTCAACATAAAACCACACGATACATGAAAACCAACCCAACACTGCAATTTTGCAAACACGCATACACAGATACAGCTGTAGTTTCACCAATCACGCACGCAATTTCAACAAAACACACGGGGGCCCCCCAAAACCGGCTGAGCGCGTCCTCCGGAATTTCTTTGAATATATTATTCTTGGAATCCCAGGCTACCTACTCATTCTACTCATTCATTTAACCGTGACCGAGCGCGTCCTCCACCGTTCTCTCTTTTTTTTTTTTTTTTTTAGAACAATAGTTCCCCCTTTTTTTTTTTTTTTTTTTTTTTGAACGTGGGCTACCTACTCGTCACCTGAGCGCGTCCTCCACCGTTCTTTTTTAGAACCAAAGTTCTTTTTAAGAACGTGGGCTACCTGCTCTTTCTCTGGGCACGTCCTCCACCGTTCTCTTTTAGAACCAAGGTTCTTTTTAGAACGTGGGCTGCCTACTCTTCAACCGTTTACTGCAGTTTACAGGGCGTCCTCCTCCCGACTTTATGAGTCGTAGGGCAATCCTCCTGTCTATATATCGAGTTTGTAACACGTATACAATTTCAATACTAAATTTACAGAGAGTATTTCGCCTCGACCATTTAGTGACTGAACTTTAATTTAGCCTATGACGTAGTAACATCAGCCAATAGGAGAGAATGGCTCCTTACCTTTTTTCAGACCGCGCGGTTTAGTTCAGTCACCTCACGGACGGATTGACCTCCTCTCTAGTCCTAATTGCAGAATTCGACTCCAGTCAAAAAACCATCCTCTGCTACCAATTTGTTGGGAATTTTCTTCTCCGACCCAGACGGGCCCCAACACCGCCCCGATGAACCGACTGGTTTTTGACTGAGTGGTCCAAGCAAAGTCTTGACAACAAAAGTTCTTTTAAAATGATTTATATAGAATATTAATGAATGCAATATAATAGAAGTATTCGTGGTACAAACTCTTCAGTGCACTGGTGCTAGTTGCCTAGGAATCTACCTAACCCAAGTGGATCTCAGCAGTGTCCAAGCGAAAAGCCCCTCGTGCTGGGCGATGTCCTTTCTTTCATACTCTCTGTCCATAAGTTTCGATTTGTTAAGTTTCGATAACTCCCCAATCCTGGCTGCTCTCCATGGAAAATCACCTGCTCCTCTTCTCCCAGCCTGTGTGCCTGGTTATCTAAAAACTGCTTGCTACACATCCTGCACTGAATAGGCCCCTTCTGTTCTCCTCAAGGCCACTGAGGCCTCCTTACTCCTGCTTTCCCACAGTCTTCCTGGAAAACACTAAATTGACACATCAAGTTATTAGCCTTTAATTTTCTTTTTTCCAACAGTTAGCACAGCTGAAAACTGTGCTAGTTGAGAATCTGCAGCATTATAATTGTTGGTTTGATTAAACTCATGAAATGGCCAGAAAAAGACAACTTTCAATTGAAACTCGACAGTCTATTCTTGTTCTGAGAAATGAAGGCTATTCCATGCGAGACATTGCCAAGAAACTGAAGATTTCCTACAATGGTGTGTACTACTCCCTTCAGAGGAGAGCACAGACAGGCTCTAACCAGAGTAGAAGGAGAAGTGGAAGGCCCCGCTGCACAACTGAGCAAGAAGACAAGTACATTAGAGTCTCCAGTTTGAGAAATCGATGCCTCACAGGTCCTCAACTGGCAGCTTCATTAAATAGTACCCGCAAAACGCCAGTGTCAACGTTTACAGTGAAGAGGCGACTCCGGGATGCTGGCCTTTAGGGCAGAGTGTCAAAGAAAAAGCCATATCTGAGACTGGCTAATAAAAAAAAAAGATTAATATGGGCAAAAGAACACAGACATTGGACAGAGGAAGATTGGAAAAAAGTGTTATGGACAGACGAATCAAAGTTTGAGGTGTTTGGATCACGCAGACGAACATTTGTGAGACGCAGAACAACTGAAAAGATGCTGGATGAGTGCCTGACACCATCTGTCAAACATGGTGGAGGTAATGTGATGGTCTGGGGTTGCTTTGGTGCTGGTAAAGTGGGAGATTTGAACAAGGTAAAAGATTTTGAATAAGGAAGGCTATCACTCCATTTTGCAACACCATGCCATACCCTGTGGACAGCGCTTGATTGGAGCCAATTTCATCCTGCAACAGGACAATAATCCAAAGCACACCTCCAAATTATGCACAAACTATTTAGAGAAGAAGCAGGCAGCTGGTGTTTTATCGGTAATGGAGTGGCCAGCGCTGTCACCAGATCTCAACCCCATTGAGCTGTTGTGGGAGCAGCTTGACCGTATGGTACGAAAAAAGTGGCCATTAACCCAATCAAACTTGTGGGAGCGGCTTCTGGAAGCATGGGGTGAAATTTCTCCACATTACCTCAGCAAATTAACAGCTAGAATGCCAAAGGTCTGCAATGCTGTAATTGCTGCTAAGGGAGCATTCTTTGACGAAAGCAAAGTTTAAAGTAGAAAATTATTTTTTTTTTAAACCAAAAACATTATTTCTACCTTGTCAATGTGTTATGTCCTATGATAGTGTTGTATTGTGTTTGCTGTCTACTCCGCTCCAGACTCCGCTCCAGACTCCATTTCACCCTGCACTATATAAGGCCCTTCCCGGTGCCTCCCAGCGAGACATTTTTGCTCCTTGGTGGTGTTGGTGTTAGTTATTAGTATTCTGCATTTGTACCTCATCTTAGAACTCTGGTTTTTTGACTGCTTTGAACTTGTTTATGCTTTTTGCCTTTGCCCCTCTTGGATTGTCTGCCGGTTGTACATTTTGTAAATATTCTATGTGTTGTTGGTGTTCTGGTAAGTAGGGAGTGGCTGCCATTTTGTTTTGGGATTTGGGTTTGTTTGTATGGTTTTTTTGTTAGGGGGTTAGGGTAGTATTGTATGTTTGTTTTCTGTTAGAGTAATTAGTGTTTGGTTTATTTTATAGTTCAGTTCTGTTTGTTATGTTGGCCTGGGCCACTCCTGAAGCTGAGACCAGTTACGTGTATGTATATATCTTGTAAATTACAATTTCTGTATAATACACCTTTAACCACCCACTCCTGTTGTCCCATCATCACTTACATTCGCACTGCTGTTCGCATACACCACTGTTACGGTCCTCACGCCTAGACAGGCCGTAACAGAATTGGGGGCTCGTCCTCCTTTCTTTTGGCTCTTTGTTTGCTGCTTCTTTTGGTTTTGGCTGGTGGGTTTTGTTCTTTGTGGGTGGGGGTGTGTGTGTGTATGTAAAATGCCGGACTTTGACCTTACCCAGTTCACTGTTTATCCGACTCTTGAACAGTTTGATGATTGCCGCAAGGTTGACTTATTGTTGGTGGCTGATTTCTTTAGTGTGGATGTGCCTCGTTTGGCTCCCAAGAGAGAGATTAAGAGGATTTTGGAGGCACAGTTGGTTAAGGACGGGATCTTGCCAGACCGAGACAAATCGCCTGGTGTTGCACCGAGTTTGGCCCAGGGGCTGGAAGCAGCGGAGGCTGTAACCGACTTCATGGCTAGGCCCAGCATGGAACCTGGTGTTTACCGTTCTTATGAGGTGGATCCTGTGCTAGCAGTGAAACTGAAGGAGCTAGAGCTGGAAATTAAGATACAGGAACGCGAGGCAGAGCTACTCAGAGTCAGGGGGTTGCAAGTGGAGGCTGACAGAGATTACCCTGAAGAGGTTGAGTATGGGCTTGGAGAAACCTATACCTTATCCTCGGAAGGTAACCTCACCAGCACCAGCTCCCCTTTCTCACGTGAGTTCACCAGTCCCTATGCCTCGTTCCTCACGTACATCTACAAGTCCAGCAAGCCCAACCGTGAGTACTGCTTTTGATGTCAGTAGACATATTGGCCTAGTTCCTGTGTTCAGGGAAAATGAGGTAGATGCCTATTTCCCCATTTTTGAGCGCATAGCCACCACACTTAGTTGGCCACAGAGTCTTTGGTCGCTGCTGCTACAGTGTAAACTTGTAGGAAAAGCGCAGGAAGTGTGTTCCTCTCTGTCTCTTGAACAGAGCTTAGATTATGACATTGTAAAATCCACTATATTGAAAGCATACGAGTTAGTACCTGAAGCCTATCGACAGAACGTCTGGCTAAAACCCAGAGCCAGACCTTTGTTGAGTTTGCTAGAGAGAAATCTCTCCTATTTGATAAGTGGTGTGCAGCCTGCAGTGTAACAACTCTTGATCAACTCAGAGAGCTTGTGTTGCTAGAAGAGTTTAAGAATTGCCTTCCTGAGAAAATGGTGGTCTACCTTAATGAACAGAAGGTAGTTACTTTGTCTTCTGCTGCTACATTGGCAGACGAATTTGTGCTGACACACAAAACTGTATTTCATTTGACTCCCCGAAGTGTAAACCCTAGTCGACCTGTTATGTCCAGACCTGTTGCTTCTTCAGAGTCTCGGGAAAACACTTCAGCCACAGACAAACGGGAATGTTTTTATTGTCATATGCAAGGCCATCTCATTGCTGCATGTCCTACTTTGAAGCGTAAAAATGATCGTCAAAACCCTACTGTGAAGAAAGTCAATGCTTTTAGTTCCAGCACTACAGAGGAGACACTAGGATGTCGAGCCACTGTTTCAGCCACAGTAGACCCTGTGTTTAAACCATTTGTGTTTTCTGGGACTACCTCACTAACTGAGGATTGTACACATAAACAGCCCATATCCATCCTACGGGACACTGGGGCTGCTCAGTCATTTATTTTGGAGAGTGTGTTGCCATTCTCTGCAGAGTCTTATTGTGGTAGTGATGTGCTTGTCCAAGGAATAGAACTTGGAGTACTTAGGGTTCCTCTGCATCGTGTATATCTATGTACTGAGGCGCTTACTGGCTATGTAAAAGTTGCGGTCAGTTCTAAACTGCCTGTCACAGGTGTGTCGTTTATTCTGGGCAATGATCTTGCTGGTGGTACACTGTTCACTCTACCAGAAGTGGTAGATGAACCTGTGGATGTTTCACTCGATAAAGACCTTGATGCAGTGTTTCCTACATGTGTGTTGACTCGTGCACAGGCACGTAAATTCGGTGACATAGATTTGGCAGAGACATTTATGAATCCTAACCCTGTTGTGCCCCCTAGCCCTGTTCCTGATGTGACAAGGGATATTAGCAAACGTGAGTTGGGATCACAAGTAGAGGAGTCCAGTGTTCCTCCTCCTGTTACTAGAACAGCATTAATCAGAGCACAAAGGGCTGATCCAAGCCTGGTCCCTTTCTTTAATGCAGTTACGGAAAACCCTCTCTCACTAGACACTCGTGTGACATATTTTTATACAGATGGAGTCCTGATGAGAAAATGGTCTCCAGCAAATGCCAGTGGTGTGTGGGATGATGTGCACCAAATAGTAGTTCCCCAACCATTTAGAACGCATGTTTTGTCCTTAGCCCATGACCACCCCTTGTCGGGTCATTTAGGCATTCGAAAAACAGTTCAGCGCCTATTGCAGCATTTCTTTTGGCCAGCAATGAAATCTGATGTTGTTAGTCATTGTCGGTCTTGCCATACCTGTCAACTTGTTGGGAAGCCAAATCAGGCCATTCCTTCTGCTCCTCTCTGTCCCATACCTGTGGTAGGAGATCCATTTGAACGGTTGTTGATAGACTGTGTTGGACCTTTACCGAAGTCTCGTTCAGGAAATACTTACCTTCTGACCATAATGTGTGCTGCTACAAGGTTTCCTGAGGCCATTCCATTACGCTCGTTGAAGTCAAGATCTGTAATAAAAGCCCTTGTAAAATTTTGTACTACCTTCGGTTTGCCAAAATGTGTACAATCGGACCAAGGGTCCAATTTCATGTCAAAACTCTTTGCTCAAGTTATGTCAGATCTGCATATACAGCACCAAGTGTCGAGTGCTTATCATCCTGAGTCCCAGGGAGCTCTCGAACGCTTCCATCAGACGTTTAAGACTATGTTGCGATCATATTGCTTGGAAGTAGGAAACGATTGGGATGAAGGTGTCCCATTACTGTTGTTTGCCATCCGTGATACAGCGCAAGAGTCCACTGGTTTCAGTCCCAATGCCTTGGTATTCGGACGCTCAGTCCGTGGCCCACTCAAATTGCTTTATGAGCAGTGGTTAGCTTCCCCTACAACTCGTTCCTTTGAAACTGTAGACCACTATGTCAGTAAGTTACGTGAACACCTTAAGGTAGCTCGTGAAACAGCTAAGCAGAATTTGTGTGTAGCTCAGCAAGCTATGAAGAAGAAATTTGACAGACACGCTGTTGCTCGTTCATTTAATGTTGGTGACAAGGTCCTGGTTCTGTTACCCATGTCAGGTTCTACCCTACAGACTCGCTTTTCGGGACCCTATGTGGTCCAGCAGAAACTGTCCTCAACAAACTATGTGTTGACAACCCCTGATCATCGGCGTAAGTCACGTCTTTGTCATATTAACATGCTCAAGCCATATGTTGATCGCCCCACAACTGTAAGTGCTACAGCTGTTGCTCAGTTGTCAGTCCCTGTGCCAGTAGCATCTGCATCACTTGAGTATGCCCCTGAACAGGATGACCTTCACTTGGGTAGGAGCTGTGTTCCGAGTGCTAGACTTGCTAACTCTGAGGCATTAAAGCACCTGTCTGAGAAGCTGTCTTATTTACCTTTGGCTGCTCAGTCTGATCTTAGATCTTTGATTGCTAGGTTTCCTTCTCTTTTTGTTGATGTCCCTACGTGTACCTCCGTACTAGAACACGACATTGATGTCCAAGGTCACCCACCTATTAAACAACATCCTTATCGTGTAAACCCTCACAAACGCTCCCTTCTGATGAAAGAGACGGATTACATGCTTAATAACAATCTTGCAATCCCTAGCAGTAGTTCATGGTGCTCACCCTGTCTTTTAGTACCAAAGCCTGATGGTACTTATCGCTTCTGTACTGACTACAGAAAAGTGAATGCAGTCACCATACCAGACTCGTTTCCTCTTCCCCGAATGGAAGATTGTGTAGACCGTGTGGGGTCTGCAAAGTTTGTTAGCAAACTAGACCTTCTAAAAGGTTATTGGCAAGTTCCCCTGACTGCTCGTGCTGCTGAGATTTCTGCCTTCGCTACGCCAGACAACTTCCTACAATATACAGTGATGGCTTTTGGGTTGCGAAATGCTCCTGCTACATTTCAACGGATCATGAACATTGTGCTAAAAGGTGTGTCGAACTGTGAGGCCTATCTGGATGATTTGGTTGTGTACTCTGACACTTGGGAGGAACACATGAAGTCCTTAGAAACGGTGTTTTCTAGACTGCATGGTGCATCATTGGTGCTTAATCTGGAAAAGTGCGACTTTGGGAAAAGCACAATTTCTTACCTTGGCAAGTTAGTAGGACGTGGTCAGGTACGTCCCCTTGATGCCAAAGTCCAAGCGATAAACGCCTTCCCTCCTCCCCGGTCTAAACGTGAGCTTAGGCGTTTCCTCGGACTGGCTGGTTATTACCGTTGTTTTTGTAGAAACTTTTCAGATGTTGTTCTGCCGCTTACCTCTCTCTTGCGTAACAATGTTCCGTTTTTGTGGTCTTCTGCTTGTCAGTCTGCTTTTGTGTCTGTAAAGAGTCTACTGTGTAGTTCACCTGTGCTTGCTGCACCAGATTTTGCTAAGCCATTTAAGCTAGAGGTTGATGCCAGCTGTACCGGGGCCGGCGCAGTGCTCCTACAGGAGGACTCATGTGGAATAGACCACCCAGTGTGTTACTTCTCAAAGAAGTTTGCTAGACACCAATTGGCCTATAGCACCATAGAGAAGGAAGCATTAGCTCTCCTTTTGGCCTTACAACATTTTGAGGTTTACTTAGGTAGTAGTTCTGAACCTATTTTTGTGTTCACGGATCACAATCCTTTGACTTTCTTGCATCGAATGTCCAATCTGAACCAACGCCTTATGCGCTGGTCCCTTATTATCCAAGGTTTTAACATTTGTATTAAACACAAACGGGGCTCTGAGAATGTTGTGGCAGATACCCTCTCTAGGTGTTAATTGGAATGTGTTGGGTTATCCGTGATTTGGTGGGAGGTCTCACACTTATGGGGGGGGTGTTATGTCCTATGATAGTGTTGTATTGTGTTTGCTGTCTACTCCGCTCCAGACTCCGCTCCAGACTCCGCTCCAGACTCCGCTCCAGACTCCGCTCCAGACTCCGCTCCAGACTCCGCTCCAGACTCCATTTCACCCTGCACTATATAAGGCCCTTCCCGGTGCCTCCCAGCGAGACATTTTTGCTCCTTGGTGGTGTTGGTGTTAGTTATTAGTATTCTGCATTTGTACCTCATCTTAGAACTCTGGTTTTTTGACTGCTTTGAACTTGTTTATGCTTTTTGCCTTTGCCCCTCTTGGATTGTCTGCCGGTTGTACATTTTGTAAATATTCTATGTGTTGTTGGTGTTCTGGTAAGTAGGGAGTGGCTGCCATTTTGTTTTGGGATTTGGGTTTGTTTGTATGGTTTTTTTGTTAGGGAGTTAGGGTAGTATTGTATGTTTGTTTTCTGTTAGAGTAATTAGTGTTTGGTTTATTTTATAGTTCAGTTCTGTTTATGTTGGCCTGGGCCACTCCTGAAGCTGAGACCAGTTACGTGTATGTATATATCTTGTAAATTACAATTTCTGTATAATACACCTTTAACCACCCACTCCTGTTGTCCCATCATCACTTACATTCGCACTGCTGTTCGCATACACCACTGTTACGGTCCTCACGCCTAGACAGGCCGTAACAAATGTCTGGACTATATTTCTATTCATTTTGCAACTCATTTGATAAAAAGTATGAGATTTCAGGGAAAACACAAAATTGTCTAGTTGACCCTAAACTTTTTAAACGGTTGTGTGTGTGTGTATGTATATATATATATATATATATATATATATATATATATATATATATATATATATATATATATATATATATATATATGGAAATGTTCACTGTACTCATACAAAATAGTCCAAAGACAATGTTGATATTTGGATTTCATTAACCTACTTGGATAAGGCACTCCTTGAGTGCCTTCTTCTATCATATGCTTTTTATATGTTTACAATCTCTAAATTGAGTGCATATACTGTATTTTCATCCTTAGAGAGGACTAAGTATACACTACATTGCCAAAAAAATTGGATCACCCTACCAAATGAAATCAGGTGTTCCAATCGCTTCCATGGCCACAT
This sequence comes from Brachyhypopomus gauderio, assembly GCF_052324685.1. Taxonomy (NCBI): domain Eukaryota; kingdom Metazoa; phylum Chordata; class Actinopteri; order Gymnotiformes; family Hypopomidae; genus Brachyhypopomus; species Brachyhypopomus gauderio. The sequence continues at coordinate 18,184,058 of NC_135221.1, read as the reverse complement.
GTCAGGGCTGGCTCCAGTGCGGATCCTCCCGCCACCACAGGGAGGAGCTCACGAGCCAGTTCCAGGCAGAGCTCCCATAATCAGCAGTGATGAGCCACAGCTGTTCTTGCTACTTTAAGAGGATAGCTGTGGTAACTCACTGCTGAATCACTTGTTCTCCGTGCCATGTGTTTGTCAGCCAGTTCTCTTTGTTGGTCTCGAATTGCGTTATTGGTGTCTCGCCACCACTCACTCACTCACTCACTCACTCTCGTTCCCCCCCCCCTCTCTCTCTCTCTCTCTTTCTCTCTCTCTCTCTCAGAGCCTTTACTTATTCAAGCAGGCTACTTACCTCCTGCACCGCTTCCTGGCCTCCCTCAAGTTCTCCTCCTGCTATTATATTCCTAAGAGTTTTTTGTTCTGTGCTTGCATTTGCCAGCCAGTCAGTTACTTCCCTTGGCGTATTTTGTAGTTTATGGGCTTTTCGTTTCTTTTTTCTACGCTGAGTATTCTGGGTCTTTTCTGTTTGATAAGTTGCCACTTTTCTTTTCTTTTCTGGTGTTCTTCTGCCATTCTCACTGTTCAGCGATTTATTGTTATTATTTTAGCTGTATTATAAGACAATGGGAGGTGCTTGGGAATGACAGCAACTCTGTGGATGCTGAAGCGAAGAGGTCGCCAACCTTAGAGCAGTGGAGGTGCGTTCTCTGGAGACTCCATCTGCTAAATTGATGTACAAGTCTGGGTTTGGCAGTTGCCAGGAGAACTGTTCTTGTCTGACTGCATTGTACCAATTGTAAAGTTTGGTGGAGGGGGATTTATGGTGTGGATTATGATGTGGGGTTGTTTTTCAGGAGTTGGGTTTGGAGCCTTAGTTCCAGTTAAAGAAACTCTGAATGCTTCAGCATACCAAGACATTTTGGACAATTCCAATTCCTTTGTGGGAACAGTTTGGAGCTGGCACCAGTGTTAATTTTGACAGCAATTTTTAATTTAGTTTTAGTCTTAGACTTTTGACTAAAATGTCATTTAGTTTTAGTCATAATTTAGTCTTTGGATTTGTTTTAGTCTTAGTCTAGTTTTAGTCGACTAATTATCATTAGAATTTAGTCGACTAATTATTCAAAGAATTTAGTTGACTAAATATATATGTAATAGTCATTATATACTATTGCACAAAATGAAACATTTATTAACCAGTTACACAGAATATTATTGTTTGTATGTGCAATATATACAAAAATAAATTTCCAAACAACTTTGTTGACCTAAACTTATAGTTATTAAGCATAACAATAATAAACCATTGATGACCAGTAGACCCGCTCTACCTGAAAAGCATATCTAGTTTATGAACAATGCATATTACATTGTATATAAAACTGGGTGCCGTAAAAACAGCAATGTCATAGACCGCAGATGTCGTTTCATTTGTCGTATTTTTCCCGACATCATCGTCCCACATGGTTTACACACCGTCTGCTTTTTCTCAAAGTCAAAGGAGAGATGTGTCCATCGCCGCTCATCTTTCTCCACTGCTGACTCAGTTGAATTTCATGAGTGGCCACAGTTCACAGGCTGGTTTGGTCTTCCCGGGTTGTGTGCGATGTGAAGACGTTAGTGCTGATTGGACGGTTACCAGTTTGTCCCGCCTCTTCGTGTGCGCTAAAGTAGTTACGGTTGGATCTCTTCTTAACTCATTCCCACCTTTCACTAAACTATTAATTGCATGTCGTCGCTGGCCAATATTTTCGTCTCGTTTTTATTCGTTGACGATAATGTCCATTAATTTCGTCATCGTTTTTATCCCTTCGTATAGTTTTTATTTAGTTATCGTCTCGTTTTCGTCGTGAAAAAAGGTTCGTTGATGAAAACTATGAGGAAAATTAATCGTCAACGAAATTATCACTGGCTGGCACTAACATAACTGTGCACAAAGCAAGGTCCATAAATACATGGATGGCAGAGTCTGATTTGTATGAACTTGACTTGCCTGTGAGTCCTGACCTCAACCCAATAGAACACTTTTGGGATGAATTAGAGTGAAGACTGAGAGCCAGGCCTTCTCGTCCAACATCAGTATGTGACCTCACAAATGCACTTCTGGAAGAATGGGCAAAAATCCCAATAAACACTAGGGGTGGGAATCATTTACTATCTCACGATTCGATTCAGATTTTGGGGGCCACGATTCCATTCAAAAATCGATTTTCGATTCAAAACGATTTTCGATTCAAAAAACGATTTGATTTATAAAAATGGCTGCTTCATTCTATAAAATCTGCATGATCTACTACAGTCTGCTTTGCAAGACAGAACGACAAATAGAGAAAATTAAGTCTCTCACATTTAATTAACAAAAATTAAGTGCTTTGGTAAAATAAAATAGTTTTTGTTGTTACCAAAATTCTTGAGCTTCATTTTGCGAGCTGTCAGGGCTGGCTCGGATGCAGTTCCCCCAACTGTTGCTAGGGGCACCAGAGTCAGTCCCAGACTAAACCGGCGTAACCGTACGTTCTCAGCCAGTCTCTGCTTTCTCTGTGATTGCTTATCGTTTAATGGTGTCTCGCCACCTCTCTCTGTTATGCTTTCTCTTTACTTATTTCTCATAAGACAGCCTGATCGCTTCACCAGGTGACAGCACCAGCTAACATGTTTATAATTGTAAGGAGTAACTATACAGCATGTAAAAAATGTATCAGAGTAAAAGTATTAAACTGATGGAAAATATGTAGTGAAGTAAAAGTGGAAGTAGGAGAAAAAAATAATACTACAGTAAAGTACAGATACAGCATTTTAGTACTTAAGTACAGTAGTGAAGTAGTTCTATTTCGTTACTAATACATCTCCGCCTAAGCTCATGTGTGAGTCAAGGAAGATGAGCGAATACTTTTGGCAATATAGTGTGCTTGCATCCATTAACCACTCTGTGGATTGAAAAATCCAGTTGAACCACTAGTTGGGGCTAGTGAATAATATAAGGGTAGGTTTATAATATAATAATTTACTGTATCTTCACCACCCGCTTCAATGACACTTCTTTAATTTACCCAGCTGCGTCACTAGAGTTTTTATATGTATATAGGCCATATCAACTGCAGTTATTCTCAACAGAAAGGTATAAGACATATTCAATAACAAATGAGCTTAATAGTTCTTATTTTATATTTGTAGAAGAACTATTACAGAACACTAATTTCTCAAATGGTACCCAAAGTTTATTGCACCCACTGGACTTTTGTTTTCAGGCCACATCAAATCTAGCCTATATGAAGATTATTGTGAGGATCTAGAAAATAATAGTTAGTAATAGTTTAAGGCCAACCCTAATGTTATTCACATAAACTAAAATCAAGATCTTCTCTTAGTATTGGGAACACTCTTCGACAGGGCTGGAGTGGGCTCCTTTTTCAGCCCGGGAGTTTCATGCCCAAATCCGACCCAAAATAATTTTTCCCTCCCAATCGGCCCAAACTAGAGATTGGTATGAGCCGGCCCATCGGGAATCCTCCCGAATCTCCCGATTAACCACTCCGGCTCTGCTCTTCGACCACTTCTCAGTGGTCACAGGATCATAAACATTTGGTTTTGTCATGGACAGCAGCTCAGCCCACAAACATGCAGAAATGCACGTAGAATTTATGTAGTTTTTTTCCAGAAAAGCAGGAAAAGCAAGAACATGAACCTGCAGACTGTTATTAGTCCACGTCATCCCAAACTTGCAGGAGCTTTATGTGAAATCCTGTAAAAGTGGTCAAATAGTATAGATCTTACTCCTAAGTACTTACTCCTAAGTACTTCAGTAATATATACTAGGGACATCCAGGACAAGAAAAAGTGGATTGATCTTGAGATCACATTTAGCATACACTCATTTTATTTCTATTATCTTAAATATCTTCCCATATCTTTACTGTAATCTACTCACGTTCATGTGAGACTTTCTTCACTGCTAAACAAAATGAAATTGATTGAAAATTGATTATTGTTTTGAAATGATACATAGTACATGGCATTTTATACTTTTTGACCTCCTTTTTGACTATTTTAATATCACAAACATTTTTTTTTTTCAATTAGGGGATGTGGTGAAATGGTTGTTCCTTTAAGATCATTCACATGATCAACTTTGTGACAAATCTAATGTTTGTTTATTTAGAGCACGAATGCAGAATTTTGGAGGCATTAGGATGTGCAGCATTTGTTTGTATAAACGACATATTCAAATTGGGTCATGTATGACTGACAGGGACATTCTGTTCTGAAGTTCACACGTCAGTACCTGGCAATGGGGAAATAACATTTTTTCTTGAAGTCTTCCAGGTATGCTTTGTCTCATGAGAGCTTGGTGCAAGTCTGTCTCTAGTAGGTTTGAGTAAATGCAATTTGTTAATGTATGCTTTGCTTCTCAGATTTAAGCAAGAGATATGAGCGGGACCTTGCGACCTTGTGCTCTCTCTCTCTCTCTCTCTCTCTCTCTCTCTCTCTCTCTCTCTCTCTCTCTCTCTCTCTCTCTCTCTCTCTCTCTCTCTCTCTCTCTCTCTGAGAGCTACAGGAAACACACTGGATGAACCAGCTTGTCAGACACAACCAGTCTGGCAAGAACAAGCCTCTATGTATTTGTATGCACCACTGGAAGATTCCAATGGGTGTACCCAGCATCCTTTAAGGTCCTTTAAGGTCCTCTATAGGACAATTAGAAGCTGATAAAAATAACCTTGCAGTAGGCTAGTTTTATAAAACGTTTCATTCATTACCTCTGTTTTAGACATTCAAGGCCTGAGCCATAAAATAAGTCTGATCAGACGCTACTTAATACTTGTGTTAATAAAGAGTAAAAAAAATTGCTGATGTGCACATTTATTGATTTCAAATACTCATTATACATACACACAAGAAAAACATCTATTTAAAAATGGTCTAAACACTAATAATTCTGGTCAAATACAGGATTGCCATTGATACCAAATCATTGGCCTCTTTTCCATTTCAATAGTTGCATGATCTGTATAAAATCTAATATGCAGGAAATGTCACCCCATACCATGTTTCCTTACTATAGAAGTGTGTTGAAGTGAAGCATGGCAATTTGTATGCAATCATTTACATATTTTAAATAAAATAAAAATTAAATATGATCTTTTAATTTAAAAAAGAGCATCATTACAGCATATAGAGATTCTTGTTTGTATAAAAGTCACATTTATGGCCATTAGGTTAGTCACAAGAGTGACAGGGATGTGCCTGTTCTGAAGTTCATACGTCTTTACCGGGCAAAAGTAAAATACTTTTTCTTTGAAGTCTTAGGTATGCTTTGTCTCATGAGCTGGGTACAAGGCTGACACTTCTGGGTGTGAGTAAATGTACAGACAGCAGATGATATGAGCAGAACCTTGCTCAAATAGACATGGGACTGTATCGTTCTAGGTCATTAGAAACACTCATTATAGACTTATTTATAAGGAAATGTTTTACATACACTACAAGTCAAAAGTTTGGACATACCTCACTAAATCCATGTTCTTAACACACTAGAAAAAAAAAGGCATTTAATGTTATGGATTATGATTACATTTGTTAATGAGATAAATATAATTTGGGAAAGGTGTCATTTTATATATGAATTCATTCACAATTTTAATTGCACCCTCAGTTTTATTTCAGAACTTTAGTTCTACAAATGCTCTGCATATGTAAGAATGTTTTCAGGACTGATGGAAAAGCATCATGGGTAGCTGATTCATGAAGCTGGTTAACAGAACACCAAGAGAGTGCAAAGCAGTCATCAAAATATAGGATAGTTACTTTGGCATCTTCCCTGTTTTTTATGTCGACAATAATACAAATAATCAGAGTAGGCGTGTCCAGAGTAGGTGTTTACATATTTTGTTGTGACAAAGAGTGGCATGTGAACAAAAGTACAAGATGCAGGTACGAGTGCAGAAAGCCACAAAGGCGTTTGATGTTAGTTTTTTACGACTGCTAACATCCTTTTGTCCAATCTGTAGTCACATTTGCAAAACGCTTAGTACAATTAGTACAATTTGTGTTATTTTTGCACAAAATGCAGTAATTTAACATGTTTCTACAATGCTTACATTTTCTATACACACAAGGTTACCCAGTAACAAAATTCTGGATCATTCTTGTCTTCCACCCAATGGAGGATGGGTTCCCTTTTGAGTCTTGGTCCTCCCAAGGTTTCTTCCTATTCCCCACCATCATAGGGAGTTTTTCCTTGCCACTGTCGCATTTGGCTTGCTCATTAGGCATTTGGACCCATAGTATTGTTAACCTTGTAAATCCTGTAAAGTGCTTTGTGACAACATGTGTTGTGAAAAGCGCTATATAAATATATTTGATTTGATTTGATATTTGATTTACAGTTCTCAGTCGATCTGGTTCGTTTCTCACATCATGGTTTACATTGGCATCACAACTAGTGCACCTGCAAAAGCAGATACTTCACTCAAAATTCTTTGGTTTTGCCTCAAAAGCAAATATTTAGGTCAGTCAATTTTTCAGTGCCATCAGAGTATCTAGTCTGTGTGCCATTGCCTATGAACAAGGCAGTCAAAATACTTAGTCCTGTTGTCAGTGCAACTATAAGTCACAGTCAGTGCAGACTGTATATTCTGATGGAAACTAGCTAAGCTTTTGATTTCAAGAACGCTGCACATTCCGTGGTATATCAAATACATGTTACAAACATACAAACTTACATGGAACACAAAGTTACACATGACTGTATGTGGACTGATAGCAAATTTGTACAGCAATATTGTTTGACTGTATTGTTCGCACTGCAATTTGTTGACAAAAACAAATCTGATTGAAATTCAGAAAAGACTGACTGGAAAAACTGCAAAATAAAAAACTTATTCTACACATTCAAAGCAACCTACAGTAAGCATATACAGCCTCCTCTTGTTGTGTGAAAATAGAACCTCTGCTACTCCTATGATATCCTATATGGTATAAGAATGCAAAAATACAAAACAAAAAATTGAATAACATCAGAATTTATGTCAATGTGCAGCATTACAGCAGAGAGCACATTTATGAATTACAGTGCATACATGTTTTCCCTATGAAATGTTTAAACGACTGAAGACACAGTTGTTCTTCCAATATTCAGCTGCACCCAACGACTAGCTTCAGCCATTGTAGGACCATGATTTACATGTAAAATATGGTCCACAATTGTTGCCCTTAATTCATTGTTTTGTCCCCTCAGCCTTACACCACACAGTCTTACCCCTCTACACCAGTCTTACCCCTCTACACCACACAGTCTTACCCCTCTACACCACACAGTCTTACCCTCTACACCACACAGTCTTACCCCTCTACACCACACAGTCTTACTCCTCTTATTGGCTGTTCACCTTATACATGGCCTTGTCTTTCCATTATGAGACTTTGTGATACTGCAGTGTTTAGCGTCTGTTTGCCAATTACAGTAAAGGTTCGTGAGACGCACCTCTGACCTGTGGTTGAGACCATTGGTTGATCTAAGCCTTCACCAATTCCCTTTCTTACTGTAACTGTTCACTTGCAAACAATTTAATCAAATTAGGATAAATTACCAAAATGTAACAAAAAAATAAACTAAATAAATAAATGTAAAATTATGCCTTAGAGATTATGACAACATGTTCAGCACTTTTGCATATAATGACCTAGGCGATGACCTAAAGACTAAATGTTTGGGAGGGTAAGACAATTCAACAGACAATCCGTACAACACATTTTGATAAACATGACATAAGCAACTGATAATGTAAAAAACAACAGACAACTGTCCATGTCCATTTGCAATATGTACAAAAGCATTTGCAAAATTTAAACTTGCAATTATGATGTGCACAAGGGACAAGGAGATGTAGAGACTGAATGAACAATTTTGAGAATTTCAATTCTGATCTGAGAAATGAACCAGATTGACTGAGAAAAACTGTATTTACAAATGCTTGCACACAGCATGTCAAAAATGAAAACCTAAGGTTCAAAACATAGGGTTAGGATTAGGGTTATCGTATAAAAGGCAGATGAAAAGCTATTACTATAATAGACATTTTTGCATATAGATCATTGAGATAAAATGCAGTCCAGTAATCTACCAGGTCATAGAGGACAAATATAACAATTTGTCCTGCAATCTCAAGTGCTGGTTTGGAAACTGGTGGAAGGAAATATATTTGTGATGGGACAATGTAGCCTTCCACCACTCTCATGTCATCACAGACTGGTTTATAGACCTTCCAAGAGTGACGTCCCTACTCGCCTTTCCTCAAGCCCACTGAGGAACTTTTTTCACACTTGGCAAAGATCATATCAATATTTTATGTAATATCCAATATTAACCTACAGCAAAGCTAATTCACATGTGAAAGTTATTGCAAAATGTAGATATAAATTAGATGTAAATTTAAAATAAATAAAATGAAGTTTCACTGGAGGCTCTGTCTGCACAAATGAGGAAACGATTAAAATTAAAAAAACACTCTGCTCTTCAATACAATCACCATTTCCCTTATAGAGCCTCATATATCTCAAAGAATGACAAATAACCAGTATAGTTAGTCCTGATGGGAAGACACACTCTTTGTATACCGGCAGGTTGGACAACTGTGCATGCAAGTTGAGAAAAAAAGGTAAATACTTGTGGTTGAATAAATGTCTGAGGGAGGAGGTGGTACTCGTATCTATCACAAAATCATAATTTCTGCCATTACTTCTGCCATTGCAGGCAGCCTCTCTCCTGTCCAACAGACAGACCACTCAGATGTACACCAGTGGTCTGGCAAGGACGTAGACAAACGGAAAGGTTTATATACACATTGTAATTGTGCATTTGCAAAAATATACCTATACAATATATTTACATAATGAAGTATCCAAGTTTTAGGTCAAATATTGTAGCCAGTAAATGTAGAAGCACGTGTATCACTTCTTTTCTGTCAATTTCATTTTGCTCTGCTCTCACACTAGGCTATAAAAGTAATTCTTATCTTGCTTTTTCTCTTCTTGTTGTCTCTGAGACCATTTCTTTGAAACTGCAAAAGATATTGAAACTGCATTTTTCCCGGCAACACACATGACCTCATGAGTATGCACAAAAAAGTGCACATAGTTTTAGATCAAAGTTATGCGAAAGCTTTAGGTGTCTGGGCTGGCTACAGGAAACGTGCTGGGTGAGTCAGCCAGACTGACACAGCCGGTGTGGCAACAGGGAGCTGGTGCATTTGAAAAGGTCAATAATGGGAACACATAGCATCCTTATTGTTATGTGTAATAGCTATTATTCAAGAAAAGATTAAAAATAAGTCTAGGCTTTTTTTTTCTAGGCTACGTAGTGCAAAATAAATTTTGTTGCAAGATATATTGTACACAGAAAAAGTCTAAATGAAGTCTTAAACAATCATGCTGGAAATGACTGAGAATGAGGTCACATTGCCATTGCTAATTCCATCCATCCATTATCTGAACCGCTTAATCCCGCTAGTCGGGGTCACAGGGGGGCTGGAGCCAATCCCAACATCTCCAGGCGAAGGCAGGGTACACCATGGGCAGGTCGCCAGTCCACCGCATGGCCAACACACACGCACACCTACGGGCAATTTAGCATGATCAATCAACCTAACACACATGTCTTTGGACTGTGGGAGGAAACCGGAGTACCCGGAGGAAACCCACGCAGGCACAGGGAGAACATGCAAACTCCACACAGAGTAGCCCAGACCGAGAATCGAACCCAGACTGCCTTGCTGTGAGGCGACAGTGCTAACCACCATACCACCGTGCTGCCCCCATTGCTAATTAGTAATGTTTTTACATTTCAATAGTTATATGCCCTGTTTAAAATACAGTGTTTGTTACTGCATGCCTGTGTTTCTTGTGTTTATTAATATTTAATGATGTCTAAACTTGGCAAAAAATACTGAGCATTAAAGCAATCTTCATGCTTTTTCTAACCCCATTAATACTAAATTAAGTTTGTAAAATGCAGACACACTTTGGTTGCCAAAAACATTATTCTACAAATCCAAACACAGGAGGAACCTTTAGAAAACTCATGCAGGAATGTAACAATTGCAATATTACAATTAAGATATTCCATGAAATCTATTGTAAACCATGGGCATTAATGCAGATTTGCACCCACTCACTGTGCAGTGTGAAGTGTCTTTGGTGTAATTCATATCTGTCCATTCAAAAGAAGATTTGGGGGATCTGACACAAATGTGTCCTGCAATCAAAATTCCTTTTCATAGGGTTCATATCAGGGCACGGTTCACCAACCTAAACTCCACACAAATTGATCAAACCATGTCTGTTCAGACTTTTACACAGGGCACAGTCATGTGGAACAGGGATGGGTATTCCCCAAACTGCTGCCACAAAGTTGTTCAGCCTTTGGACCTAAGGGACAAACAATGAAAACCACCCACAGACCACGATCCATATTCCATATTCCACTTTACTGGTGTCACTCGGCATTCTGGCAAATAGCACTGATTTGTTTGTGTGATTCATCACTCCAGAGGACACGTTTGCACTGTTCCAGAGTATAGAAGATACATACTTTATACCACTGCAGTTGCACTAGTACCATAGCAGACACTGGTCTTCTGTGCTTCTGTGCAGTACATGGAAAGCAATTTATAATTCTCATGACACTCAGGAACTGTGCAATGACTGATGCAACAGAGGATTTTTACACTGTTCAGTACTTGGGAGCCATGCATTTTAAGTTTGCATGATCTTATGCTTTGTGCTTGAACAGTTGGTGCTTCTAGTTTCCATTTCACAATAATAGCACTTACAGTTGACAGAGCAGAAATTTCATGAACCTACTTGTGGCTAAGGTGGCATCCTGTGCCACATTTAAAACTAAAATATGTCAATGAATAATTAGGAGGCTTGTCTAAATACGTATGGTTTTTTGTGTATTTTAAACCTAAAAGTGCAAAAAAGAATTAATACTCAAATTGTCTTAACTGAGATTTGAACGTATTATGGCAGATTAACAGCACAGGTCAAAGTAACAAATGATCTCCTCCTTGCCTCAGATCAAGGCTATGTATCTCTGTTAGTGCAAAACAGAAGTTCTCCTTCTGGGCCCAAAGGCCTCAAGACAGAAAATACCAGATCTAATGCTTAATCTCGCAGACTACCCCATTACACCTGGCGCAGTAGCCAAAAATCTAGGCGTCATACTCGACTCTGACCTATCATTAGATACATACATAGATAATACTACTAGGATAGCTTTTCTACATCTCCACAACATTGTCAAGTTAAGAAATGCATTATCATAGCATGATGCAGAAAAAATTGTACACGCCTTTGATAGCTCCAGATTAGACTACTGTAACTCATTACTGTCAGGATGCTCAAATAAGAATCTAAATAAACTTCAAATAGGTCAAAATGCCGCAGCCAGAGTTCTGACTAGAACTAGAAAATGCAATCATATCAGACCAGTCCCATCAGCCCTGCTTTGGCTCCCAGTTAAATTCCGTATTGATTTAAAAATTCTTCTATTGACTTATAAAGCACTGCAGGGGCTTGCTCCTGATTACCTCCAGGAACTTATTTCCTATTATGAACCCCCACGTCCACTAAGATCACAGGGTGCTGGCCTCTTATTAGTTCCAACAATTATTAATGTAACAGCAGGGGGAAGAGCCTTTTCTTATAAGGCCCCCCAGCTTTGGAATAACCTTCCAGAATGAGTCCGGGACGCTGACACAGTCTCAATCTTTAGGTCTAGGTTGAAAACCCACTTATTTGGTTTAGCGTTTGATAATTAATATTCCCCCTTAGATAAAGGTACAGTTCCAGGCATGTGTTCTTACAGAGTGCCAGTTCTAAGACATGAAACTTCCGGGCTGAAAATGTGTCCCACTCCGGCCCTGGTTCCAGGGGTTCACAGGCGAAGGGTTTTATGGTAAACTGGAGAGCTGGTGCTGTCATCCTGTCACTGCTCGTGGTCACTCAAGTTTGTTGACAGTGCAGTGGATGAATGCCATTGTCTCAGGATGCTCCCAAGTCTATGTTACCTTCTGCCTTTTTTAGCTAGGCTGTAATAATTTAATTTAATGCCGGAGTTGCTGCCACACTCCAGAAATGTTTATAATTTCATCTGTCTTGTATATGTCCTCATACAGAGCTAATTTTCCCTGTTTTATCTTCTCCACATGGCTGCCCGCCTACTCTAGGAACACTGAGATGAATAGAGACGAGCCTTTCCAGAGATCCATCGCCAGCCACCTGCTGCTTAACCAGATATGATGGAGGATCAACCCACTGCCCTGACTAACCAGTGTGGATGAAGGATAAACCCACTACCCTGGGCCCTCTCACCGCTCTGAATTCTACGAGGAGGCATGGGCTCCCCCCCTGAGTCTTGGTTCCTCTCAAGGTTTCTTCCTCATGCCCTTAGGGAGTCGCCCTTGGCTTGTTCACTGAGGGCTTGGACTCAGACACTTGTAAAGCTACTTTGTGACAACAACTGTAAAAAGCGCTATATAAATAAAATTTGATTGATTGATTGATCGATTTTTCTTGCAGGTTCAGCTGTTCTTTGCTAGATCAATTAATTGCTCATTGGTTTAATATAATACTATTATATAATAACAATGAACAAATGTATCAATTTTTTCCATGTAATATTCTGTTGCTGATTTATTATTTATAAGGTAGAAAAATACAATCAATTAAAAAAATAGATAACAGAGAACATTTTTCTGAAGAAACAGAACATGTTGGCTGCTGCTTAATTCAATTTGTTTATTAAAATTATTGACAGTTTGAGAGACAGGTGTCCTTAGAATTCATCCCATAATATGCTTTTAAGACTAGAACATTTGTATGGAAAGATAAAGTTGCATTGTGTAGTTCCTCTTTGTGAAGGGCTTAGGAAGATTGGCATGTTCCATTTTTCGCAAACTTGATGTCTGGGACTTGCCTACATCAAAGAAAAAGAATGCCCATTCATAAAATATCACATGAGATGCCTCAAATCTTATATGTTTGCAAGGTTCTGCATCCAAATTACACATGTTGAAGAAATAAACATTTAAATGTTTCACATTTCCTCCTTTATTAATGTTGAAAACACATGCATTTGTTTTACTTACTTGATGTATTTACAGAAAACACACAGGTTTGCGTGTGTATTGCCACATGTACCACAACATGGTACAAAGTCTGTTGGACAATCCTTCACATTGTCATATGGGGTACAGTCCGGCTACAATAAATCGGATAAAAGAATCCTTTATTAGTTTTCCAAATAAATCCATTCTTTTGTCTGTATTTAGATTCATGTGACACCTTCACATATTAGGCAGAAGGGAATTTGAATACATTTGCATATTACTATATGAAAAGTGAAACAATGACACTTCAGAAAGGTAGATCACGTTGTATTTATTTACCTGTACTTCTGCGGCAGGACGTTCAGAACCAGGGCAATCCAGTGTCACTGTGACACCTAAATAGAAGGAATAGTGTTTATGAGAAACAATGATGGGAAATGTTTTGTCCTTTCAAGTAAGTAGATACAGAATGAGCAGGCATTCCTTATCTTCTTGGATATTATTGTGTATGCATCTGTTATCGTTTATATTGTTATCATGTATATGTATATTTGGATATGCATACATATACTTTGAAGTTCTTTAGCACTGTAATATTTTAAAGGTATGTAAAACTAAAAAACAACCCTTGGTCCTTCTACTTTTCACCATTATTCATATAATACAAAGATATATATATATATATATATATATATATATATATATATATATATATATATATATATATATATATATATATATATATGTCTTTTGTAAAATGTAAACTTTGTTGAACCTTCATTAGAAATATTAGAATTTCATTAATATTCAAACTCACATTATTATTACAAATAATTTCCCCATATCTTAAGAGACTAGACAATTTACAGGTCTTTAGAGGTTGATTGGAAGTGAAATGTATTTAGAGTTCATTTAGTTACTGATTACCATGTACACATGAATAATGAAATAACACAAAATTGTCGACACAATTTGGAAAATTAAGCTATACAAATAAAGAGTCAAGACAATAATTTGAAACTCCATTTCTGATGTTAGGATTGTAATTTTAGTTTTCAACATACTGAAATATAAATGCTGTAATTCTACTCACCAGCAAAATAAACCAGAACTGATGCACAAAGCACAATTGCCAGCTTCATGGTGATTGAGAGTGTTCAAACTGAGCACACAAGAATCAGGAGATATGCCTGGCTAGACTGACCTGCGTACTTAAATACCTGGTTGGAGACACCTCCCTTGCCTTTTCTTACGTGTCACTGTGTGAATAGCTCAGATAATTTTTACCTAAACTTTTGCTCTCACAAATCATTCAAACTTGCATTCATAATATGTTAATAATGCCATATTGTATTAATAGTGCTAATGAGTAAACATTACTAATATTTATATTTAATAAATAAATAAATCCACAATATATTGTTACTTAATGTAACTTTATTTGACATTTGCATACAACAAATACTTCTAGATTTGTGTTGTAGGAATCGTGATACTGATTCTTATCACCAGAATTGTAAAGAAATACAGCTGTGGAACTCCTGAGTGGGCCCTTATTGTAGCAGTACAGACTATGCATTCGAAAATTTTGTATTTATTATTTTAGGTGGACAGCTTTCACCTTTAGGAAACACAAATTACATGCATTCTTTATTGTTAGACACAATAATTCTGATAATTATATTTCCACTCTGAAACAGTCTCACAAAGATCTGTGCTAATGTTTTAACTGAAGCAAGATTTTCAAAATAAATAAATGAATAAATCAGTGACCAAGAATCTGCAATGTGAGATATCTTCATAGTATGAAGGTATTTGTTTAATTTGTCATTTTATTATAATAAAATTTGGGTATGTCAGGGTGGCATAATGCCATAATATACCACACATTGCCAAGTGAGGCTGTTGGTAATGCTCTTTAGGGCAAAGGCAATGTAGAAGAAGCTATCTAGCAACCTGGGGAGTATTCTGCTGGGAAACGTTGGGTTCTGGCATATGGGTGTGAGCTTGTCATGTACCACCCACTAAACATTGCTGCAGAAAATTACCCCCCTTCATGGCAATGGTATTCCAAAATGGCAATAGCCGGCATGCTGTAAAAATGATTCCGGAATGGTTTAAGGAACATGGGAGTTGTTCCTTGCTGTAACGAATAAAGGGAGTGACGCAAACGCAAGTATCAATATAATTTATTAAATGAAACAAACACCAAATGGAACAAAGGAGGACAACTAGGGAAAAGGGAAAACACACTAAAGTGAACATAGGAGTGACAACACGGCAACCAAGCAACACTCTAAATGAAATACTACTTTAAACACGCTACTAGAAATACTACACTTTACTTACGATGACAGACATACTAACAACCACGAAAGCATTACACAAATACAACTTAAACAGGACAGTAGAACAGAACAAACATTTAGACAGGATATTTGACACGCGAACATAGGAATGCAAAAGTGAATGCATGCGTTATATAAATAAAATTGACCTTGACGTTAGCCTCTAGTCAGACTTCTCACCTTTCCAGATTTGGCTATTGATTTTAATCATAGCTGAAATAAAGGTATATAAATTCAACAAGATGAGGAGAAACAAGGCAGGACTAGGGCAGACGACACAGGACTGGGAAAGAGGGCAGAGCTGAACGTAACATAACCCCTCCTCTACACTCTGGGGCATGCTACAGCCAACCAGAGGGGAAGCCAGGACAGGGGACGCCACAGTAGGACAGGAAAGACCAGGCACAAAGGTGCAACTGAGGGGAGAGACACAGGCGGCCACAGAGGCAGGGGAGGACATGACACCACCAAATGGGACAGAAGGACAGGACAGGGGACGTTGGGGAAGTCCATGATGGACAGGTCCAGGGGCCACAGGGGCAGGGTCCGCCAAACTTGGGGTATGCGAAGACACGGGGAAGGGACAAGACGGGACAGGACCGGGTACGGAGATGGAAGCAGTCCTAGAAACAGGAGACGACGAGAACACAGAGGTAAGTATGTGTTGGACAACAGAGACTGGCACAGGAACAAAATGAGTAACAACTTGAGGAACTGACATAGGGACAGGAACAGAGACCACCACACCAGAGACAGACATGGGAACAGACACACTGACACGGATGGAAATACAAACTGGAACTGGGACCAAAAGAACTGGAACTGAACATGGCAACCAGGAACGCGAGAGGAGAAGGGGGGCTGACATCTAAAAACACGACATTTATCAAAGCGGCCTCTGTGGGAACTGGTACAGTCTGAAGACGGTCCGAGGGAACTGGCGGGTCCGGCCGACAATCCGAGGGGACCTGCGGGTCCGGCCAACGGGCCAAGGGACTGGCGGGCATGCCGTGGGGACTGGCGGGACCGGCTGGTGGGCTGGAGAAGTCCAGTGGTGGGCAGCGGGAACAGGCAATAACCCCCTCTAGGCCGCAGGAATGAGCGGTGACCTCTTCTGGGTTGTGGGACTGGGTGACGACCTCTTCAGGGTCGCGGGAACAGGTGGTGACCCTCTTTGGGCCGCTAGGACAGGCGTCGCTGGTGAACCCCTTCAGGTTGAGGGGGCAGGAGCTGCAGGTGACCCGTAGAGCAGATGTCATCGGGAGGCGGAGCCACCGAACTGATGTCATTTGGAGGCGGGAACGCCAAGCTGACGTCATCTGGCGTGGAGACCAGGGTGACACCGGTGGGCATGGAGTCCTGGGTGATGCAGGTTCCCATGGGGGAACTCGTCCCTGAGACACCCATCCTTCCCATATGGCCAATAGGGTCGGCCTGTTGGGTCCCGCGAGTCTGATGTGTCAGGACATGGCCCCTCCAAAAGTCTTCCTGACAGACAGAAGGGAAACCAAGGAAATGGGAAACAAGGCTGGGCTAGGGCAGACTACATGGGACTGGGAAGGAGGGCGGAGCTGGACGTAACATTTGCTAATGTTAGCTTTGCCTTGCTCATTAGGGATCCTGACCAATACAACTGCTTTGTGACAATGTCTGTTGTAAAAAGTGCTGTATAAATAAATGTGACTTTGACAGATCTTAATCTAACTGGGCACCTGTTGGATATGCCAGAAACATAAGTCAACTTACAGGACTTAAAGCTGTTTCCAATGTTTCTTCTTCTTCTTCTTTCGGCAATTCCTGTTTAGGTGTCGCCACAGCGGATCAAACACCACCAATGCTCCTGGCCTTGCTCCCCTTCCACTTGGTCTCCTGTACACACAGTATATCTATCTTCCTCCTCTCCATCGCATCAGCTAACTCTCTCCCTTTACCTGTCATAGAGCCCACATTCAACGTACCAACTCTAACCTCCACCCTCCTGCTCTGCCTCCTCTCCTTCATCTTCAGAACCCTCTTCCCCCCCCCTCTCCTCCTCCTCCTTGTCCCAACAGTAGTCCAATTTCCACTAATGCCCTGTTGGACAACAGCAACAGTGGCGGTCGTTGTTAACCCGGGCCTCGACCAATCCGGTATGGAATTTCTGTTTTTGATCCGCATCATTTGATTTGGCGCAGTTTTTACACCGGATGCCCTTCCTGACGCAACCCTCCCTATTTATCCGGGCTTGGGACCGGCACAAAAATACACTGGTGTATGCACCCTAGTGGCTAGGTTCTGTTTCCAATGTTTCTAATGTCTTTTTTGCAGATAGTACAAGACACCTTTAGAGTGGAGCAGTTCACTTTGAATGTGCAGGTACAGAAGATCAGTTCAGTTACATTGTATGATTCAAATAACTGAATACCTAACCTATGTTAAAAGTAAAGCAATGAATAATGCCCCCAGGCGCCACAAAAACTCTGATTTTGAACATGTTAAATATATTTCTCAAACATTTCACAATTAGTTCATTTGCTGATACAATTTATACAAAAAAGGAAAAAATATTTTTCTGTAGCACCCTGATTGAGATTAAATTTAAAGAAATGTGAACTCCTAGCAATTCATGACTACCCTCTAGTGGATATCCATGGTATTCCAGTTAAATAAATTGAGAAATATCTTGGCATTCAAGAGACTGAAAATTATATGTACAAATATAATTAAAAATGAGGCAAATTAAAGATTATTTTAAGAATTTGGATTGAAAGAGAAATTTATTTAATAAGATGTATCAATGTAACGAAAATGGAGAGCACCTGAGGAAACATTTATCCAGGATATTCCAGGCTTATACAATCTTGCTATTAAGACCATGAATCAAATTAATGCAAAGAAAAAAATCATTGCCTTCATTTGTCCACTAAATCAAAATTCTGAATCATGGCTAATAATGGCTAAACTTTGATTTGACTTGTAATAATTGCAATGTCGGGGTTGTCAAATTTCTCCTGATAACCCCCAGTATCTCAATATTCCACCAATTCTGCAACTTTTAGTACAACATTAGTGTCCTTTAACTGTAAAGCTGTCAAAACATTTTAGAAACTTCTTCAATAAGGTACCATCTAAACAATATTTCAGAATTGAGTCTTGCAAGTTTCCTCTAAAGTTTCTATATGTTAAGGAAGTCTGTTTAAAGATATTGATGTACACTTTCATTATGTTTCTTACACTGCCAAAAGTGTACTTTGCTTTTGTGAAAAAGTCTATTTACTGTTGTCAGAAACAACTTTTAAAAATTAACTACAGTATGCCACTGTGACAAGAAGTAATTCCCAACTCAAGGTTCGCTCTCCCAACTCTATCCACAGATTATGCCAAATTAGAACAAATACCAGTCAGTATCCCTTCACCACTCCCAGTGAATTTGCTCCTTTCTTTACCCTCTTTAGAGTTGCTATTTACGCACCAATGCTGTCTCCTACTTGACGCACAACATCCACATTGGAGGGAATACTTGGCCTGGATGTAAAATATGCTAAAAATTGTTACTAGCTGCTGCACAACGGAGGATGGGTTGCCTTTGAGTCTTCTTCCTCTCAAGGATTCTGGCTTAGGGAGTTTTTCCTTCCTACTGTCGCCCCTGGCTTACTCATTAGGGTTTGGACCCCTGTGTTTGTAAAACTGCTTTGTGACAATATATGATGTAAAAATCGTTACATAAATAAAATTGACCTTGACATTAACCTCTAGTCAGACCTCTCACCTTTCAAGATTTGGCTATTGATTTTAATCACAGCTGAAATAAAGATATATAAGTTCCTGAATGATGCTAAGCCCAACTTTACTGTACACAAAGTAAGCAGAGCAGTCTGCAGTTAGAGAACTTTACATTTTCTAGTGTGAATCTATTATAAGAAGGACAGTGCATTTGCAAGGTTAATTAATTCCTGAGTTTTTTCCCCTGATATTATTATATGTGTTCCTGACATTACTACACCTGGGTTCTTATATTTTCCTTTAATTGTATCAACATTAAGCTTTATTTTTGTCATTAGAAATGCATTTTGACATTTGACATTTTTGTGACTGACCAGCTGTCTGATGCACTTCAGACTTCAGACTCTCACTACTGTTTGAATAAGACGTAAAATCCTGTGATAATTTTGTTGTTTTGCTTGGTGGGATAGCCTATTCCAGAATTAGAAGACATTTGCTATCCCCCAAACCCCCTGCCAATATTTAAAATACTTAAATCCAAAATAGCAAATTTGTTCACATTACCTGCCAATTAAACAAAATATAATAATTTGCTGGGGAAAAAAAACATTCCTTTACAGGATTAATAAATACTGAACAGTTTTTGGAAATGCCTAAAAACTTTTTTCTCCTGTCATTGCCTCCTGGTGGCAAGTCTATTTTAACATCTTAGTCTTAAATTGACTGTCTTTTGCAGTATTTCAATTACATGTATCTACTGTATCTGTAAAAATAATTTATTTATTTGATTGAACATATTTTGAATAAGGTTTATTGAAAGTTCACACACCCTGTTAACAAACATTTTTGCCTCAAATATTATGTCATATAACAAACAGGAAATATCTTCCAACCATTTAAAAAACATGGGTAGACCAAAAGTGAGTGTTACTTTTTACTAGATTTTTTTACCTTTATGGGATAATTGAGTGCATAAAGCTAAACCACACAACCTTTTTACTCATATATTAAGAATAATGTTTTTAATGTGTTAAATGTGTGGAACATTTACATTTATTTTTTGTGGTTAAAATTGTTCCGTTAAATTCTAAAAATGTATTTATTTGTAGAATTTAACATAATTTACCTATTCTAAATAAATTGCCTACATATTTCTTCTGTTAGTATAGCATCAGTGTTGCATAGTGTGCCACAATACATGTTGAGATTCAATAGCAGCTAAAATAAATACATTTAGGTTAGATTGTTGTGATAATCTGCAATAGATAGGGCTAATATCAGAATAGATTTCTACAGAGTTCTGGCATTGCACCTAGTGCTGCAGAGAAGCATAGGCTCTACTGTGCCAGACATGATGAGAACAGGACAGAAGTCTCTACAAAAGCAGAGAGAAAAGTGGAGGAAAGATATAGAAACAGGGAAGAAAAGGCAGAGCGATCGCAGTACTAAAGGACAGCATGCCCAGAGGAAGAAGTGGAGAGAGGCTCATAAGAGGAGTAAAGGCAAGAAAAAACACATATCAGGGATTAAACACCTCTCCACCTGGGACCTCGAGGTCAGAGGAGAAGTTAGGCTTAGGTTACAGTGAGGTCATATAGATAATATAGATAATGAAATTAAGAATTGCACAGACACAGGGTCTATTAAACACAAGAGTTATACATCACATCAGTCACCAATCACTCAATTTGCAACCCTGTTGCAAAAATATTTGTAATAAAATAATGGTAAAATGGTAAATAATTTTATCACACAAAAATTTTATATATTGCCATTAGAACAGCTTTAATAATAATATGCACAATGTATGAGCATATATTTGAGAGTAGATACTGGAATTATACCAAAAATAGTATTAAAATATCAGATAATTAAGACTTTGATAATGAGTCAAACATATATAATATATATTAACAGTCTAACCTGAATATGAATATGAAAATGACTATTCAGTGTAAAATGACTCCCTTTATTGAATGATGCAATAATAAATGATAAAATCACACGATTACTATTTCATACTACTTTATAAATCGGTGTAGAAAACGTTTTCAGAGTACAAAAAAAAAGCAAAAAAAAAATCCCCTCGTGCGCGTTCTCGCGTTGAGTATGCTCGTGTCCGTGACACCTCTCCCCTGCCTGCAGCGATAGGCGACCGTTCTTAGAAAAGAAACCCAGTTAATCACCTCGAGACGAGCGGCAGGACGACAAGATGGCGGCGTGAGTGGGTTGCGCTTAGGAAAGAAAGTAGCGACTCCTTTTATTTCTTTAATATTACAACGGATAAAGAGAATTCGTTGGTGTATGCTTAAATCACCGGATTATAACTTTCATCGCGGAGTAAAATCGCCCCTGTGTTTGAGGTGGTTTATAGAAAACGTCGAACACAGGGCTGTGCTAATAACGTTGCTGTGTCCTTCCTTTCTACGAGACTAGCTGCTGGTGCGCTAGTAGCCGACGTTACTGGAAAACTGGCCAAGTAAAACCCATCGGATTTCGAGGAAATAATCGCCGAAATACACTTTTGGGGACGGCGAGAACCTGCATTCGACACAAATGACTTTTATATTTTCGTCTTCGTGATTAATCGAGGGCCTTTGGTAGCCAACGAGAGATTTGAGCGAGCTAGCTGTCCAGCTAGCATTGTTTCAACGGAACGGAATCGGACGAGAGGAGAGCTATATGTAATCTTACTCGCAGCGGTAGCTACCAACGCGTTAAAAGGACTCACATATTCGATTAAAAACGCCGTCATCTGTCGATTGAGTGTTTCCGAGGAGTTAAAAGATGGCTAGTAGCAGTGGCTCTAAAGCCGAGTTTATAGTCGGTGGGAAATACAAGCTTGTCCGGAAAATTGGATCTGGATCATTTGGTGACATTTACTTGGCAATCAACATCACAAACGGAGAGGTAACGACGATTTAAATTCGTTGAAGTTGGCGTCGGTGTTCATTTTAACGTGTTAATATCAATATGGAATAGGGCCAAGTACTCGGTTAGCCAGGCTTTGGTCGTGGAGGATAAACTCAGACGTTTCTTTCGGTCGCTAAACGTTAGCTGTCACACAGGCGAGCTGTTCCGACTGCTAGCTGGCTGTTCGCTCAACCTTTTAATTAAACCATTTTGTTAATCACGCTCATCTCAAATGTTCTTGTGCTGTGAAAGCTAGTTAGCTTGGCCTACTTGCCAATGAACGTCAGTTTAGCTAGTTGGGTTAGCTAAGTGGTTCCGGTTAGATAACATCGCGTTACATTGACCCGTATGAAATCTTTACCGTTTAATCATTGTCAGTAATACTTTGTTTTTTTGTAATTTAGGAGGTCGCTGTCAAATTGGAGTCGCAGAAAGCCAGACACCCACAGCTCTTGTACGAAAGCAAGCTGTATAAAATTCTTCAGGGGGGAGTCGGAATTCCGCACATAAGGTAAGATTAACTTTTTTTTTTTTACCACAAAATAGTGGGCGAGTGGGTTTTAGTGACGAGACGGCTCGCCAACACCAGTGGCTACTAGTTGCAAATGGCCGCTCCTCTTTTGTTGTGTTTGTTCAACATGTCTTCCTTCTCGCCGAGAAAATGGCGGCTGGGTGACGTCGAAAACAAGTTTCCGGACGTAGTGGTGAGCGTTATCAAGGTGACTGGTATTTTTACCCAACGGTTAGCTCTGTTTCGCGGATTAACACATTTTCTGCACACTCGTACGAAAGCTGAATCGGACATTTAATCTTCAAGACACTACACTTTGCGAATTTCACTTTTTCGTATTATTTACGTATCAACCCCTTTCATAGAAGCATATATTCGTCAGGCTAACTATAGCCTATGTCGGCGAGAAAATCGTTCAATCCAGGTTTCAGGTCGGGATCTAGAGCTAGCAAAATTTTGAGTTATACTTGACGACTGGTCGTACATGTAGATTGAACACGAAGGAATATATATATAAATATTTATATACTTATAAATGTAAGTGTGATATGGAGTTTTAACAAGAGTATTTTGACGCTTTTCTCAACAAAGTCTGGAATAAATAGCCCCTTAAATGGAAACTGGTGTATTTGGGTCCTCTGTTAAAGCAGACTCTAGTTGATTTACTAAATATTCATTTCTGATAAAGTGAGCAGTAGGGGAAAGTACATATCAAAGTGAAGTAATCTAGTGCAGAGAAAATTATTTTGCTCTGAATGTTGTGTATAATTACTATATACTATTCTCTCTCGATATTGTGTGTTCCTGGAGAAAATGTATATATAGGGATTGGTTGCTTAAATCTGGAGTTAGCTACTGAGAGCATCACATGTTGTGGTGGCTAATTAAGTATTCTGCAAGTTAACCTTAGCGATAAGTAGGTTGTTTGTACTAATACCACAGACAGTCCTGTTAAAGCTCCATTCTTGCTTGAAACAAAAATGCACAATGATCATTTTCAGCCATCAAGTTAGTGTGATTGGGGTTTGATGAGCATTTGATGGAATTAGTTAATATGCGATTTGAGACTACTGGGATCAAAATGATTACTTGAGAAAACGTGTGGAGTTGGTTCAGGTTTTCAGATAAACTGCTGTAGTGATGTCTTGTATTTCAGTCAGTGTTGAAAAATCTTCTAGGTTAAGAGCTTTTACAGTTTTGGCATGTAAAAAAGTGTGTGTGATATGATATACACACATATATACCCCACCAAGCACACCAACATTTTCGGTTAAGCAGAAGTCAAACATGTGCCTTACTGTTTATGCATAATGTAAGCATATGTATTTACATATACAAATCTGTCTTGATTTTATTGCTATAAATCTTGCTAAATGAATCTTTCTGTATATGTGGTCCTGCTCCCCTTCTTTTCAGGGCCAGTGTTTCTGATGTTAGGCAGACATTAGATTTTACTTAAGCACAGCCTATATTAGCTTTTAGGTGTAAGATTAAAATGAGTGGAGCTCATGTAATGAGCCCTACTTTGCTGTAAGTTTCGTTCAACAGGATGTGTAGTGTACAGAGTGCAAGATTTTGATTTAGCTAGTTTGACAACACACTACCGAAAATAGACATGGAATAGAATTACTTTACCAGTTGTTAGTATACAAATTTGTTTTCTGAGCATCAAAAATAATTACAAATGCAACTGCAATAATTTACAATTTATTTATGATGTGTTCAGTAGCAACAGGAGCTGAGCAATGCTAGGAAACAGGATAGTCAACAGCACAGCTGTGCTGGGGGAGGGTGGCTGAAATAGCTACAGAAATATGAAAGCTTAAATATTGGCCCCTCCTTTGCCTTGTATCACTATTTTGAAAGAGTTGTAAGAGTCCCTGGTTCTGTATTGTTAATTTATGATGTCTGCTGTCAAAGCTCTATTAACAGTTTGGTAACATGGTTTCAAACAAACTGTCCTCACTTTAGTAAATTGCTAAGAGAGCCTATTTTTGTAATAATGTGAAGCATCTTTCATGAAAGCATCACCAGTATATCTAAATACTTAGAAATCGCAGGAAGAATATGAACTGGAGATCATAATATATCTTACTGTTGAGAAATATTTTGAAGCTAAGATAATTATGAGCACTGTTATTTTAATGTGCTAAGGAATAGACAGAAATAATAATAGTTCATTTTATGTGTTAATCACCATTAACAAAACAAAAATGCTTAATGTGACGTCCTTTGGCTCTCTTGGTTATATTTAATAATGTGTTAGTCACTCATAAAGACCCTAATCTTACCTTTTGTGAGAATTGGACTGAAACCTGATGTTATTTTCAATACATTAATAGCGACAAGCATTTGCTAGGGATGCCACAAAGGATTATTTTTACAGTCGACTAATCACAGATAAATTTTTGTGGTTAGTCGACTAATCGGATCATGTGTTATTTAAATATGAAACATACAGATCATCACACTAGAATGCAGCTGCTATTATATAGCCATCATTCGATTTCAGCTATATGCTAACTAAAAATAAAAACAATCTGTATCATAGTTCATTAGACCTTTAATGAAATATTCAGCTTGTTGCAACAATTATTAAAATAAGTACAAGGCACTGGCTTAAACAACACAAAATAAATATATTAATAAAGAATTTATATATTTTTAGGATTTTCTTTTTCCTTTGTCTCTGGCATCAAACTTGGCTTCATTTAAATCAAATTACGTAGGTACCTGAAACTAAGGAATTCACAAAAATAAAGTTTTGGTCTCACTGACATTACAAAAAACACATGAATGCATGCTAATGAAACAATTCGCCATCGCTAATGTTAACGTTTACAGCTATCCAGATGAGTAAGTACTAAGCTAACACTCTTTATGCTAATTTTAGCAGCTAACTAACATCACGGCTGTGCTGCCGTAGAAGGAAAGTTCTGCCTTGCAGATATTGCATTGCACGCATTTCTTTCATTTTCTTAAAATTATCCCACACTTTTGAATTCCGTAGCTGGGTAGCCACGATACCAGAGCCTGTCTGTATAACGTCCTGGGATGTCGTCCACTGCCTACCCCGGTTTCCACTACTGCGCTTGTGCGTCAAGGACAGAAACGCAGACTCAGCAGTGGGAATTGCCGCAGCAGTTTGGAGAGAAAAAAGTAAAAAAAAAAAAACCAGATGCATCGACTATTAAATTAAGCATCAACTATTTTAATAGTCGACTAATCATGGCAGCCCTATTTGTAAAACATTTTGTGGGTTTTAGGAGGGGGGCAGTGTTTTTTATGCTAGATTAATAATCATTAGTGTAGTAAGTCGTGAACTCTAATGTAATTATAAATACCTCACATTACAAGACAGCAAGCTAGCTAAACTGCACTGTTAACGAAAATGATTGTTTTGAAATATAGTCCGTGTGTGCGTGCCCAAGTAATTAACAGGAGCATCATTCTTCATAGTCAATAATACATTTATTGTTGCCTTCAATGCTTACCTTGTTGTGCCACTAAGATGGCTATGTACCTAACTATTGTACAGATGAGTGGAGACTCGTCTTGCATGCATAGTTCAACAAATGGGCCAGTGAGCCAGGTTGTTGGCCATTTTGTGAACAAGCATAGCACATATGTGCATATCACCAATTGAGGCTATTTGTTTGTTAGCTTGTTTGTTAATGTTAGCTTGATTGAAATGTGGCAAGATGGCTACCTAGCAAGCTAAGGGAATATTAGCTTGTAGCTAAGTGAAAAGCATTCTTGTCAAGTTGTGGCCTATATGTAAGCACAACCATACCAGGGTTGCCAACTCTCACGCATTGAGCGTGAGACACACGCATTTGACTGTCTTCACACGCCACATATTCAATTTCTCACGCCGAAAAAAAATCTAGTTTATTTACCTCTGATCCATATCTATGATTCAATGAGTTAATAGTTCGCTCTGGTGACAACCACTGTTAATAATTAATTTGTGTCCATTTTTGTGAATATATACTGCCATAATTTACTGCTTGCTAGTTAATGTTAGTTTCATTGAAATATGTCTGGCTAGATTCTTAACACCATGTGTTGTAACATGGTGTCAAGACCCTCAGTCAAGACCCTCCGACTTAATGAGTTTTTGGATGTATTTGCATATCTGTCAGGTTTTATTTAACAGATCTCAAATGAAATTAGTTGATTATTGGATCTTAACCCTTGTCTGTGGTTCCTCATTTGGTCATGTGATGTTCATTTTGTATATACTTCTGTGCGTTTATGATCTGTTTTGTATACCGTAATTTGCAGTAGCAGGGCCTGAATTTCAGTGCAGGAATTGCGCACTATTTCTTCGATTCCTGCAATTTTAGCCTTAATAATGCAGGAAACTCCCACACACAATTACAGCGAAAACGTTCAGCAAAACAATAGCTCGGTTTGTATTGTGAGACGGACAGATAGTCGGACAGACCGACTTCTGTACTGGACGCTGCACTCGGTGCGCTCACTCTTCCTCTCTACAGAGCTACGAGAACCTTCTGCTTTAAGCCTGGTTTATACTTTCGCGAGTGATCGTAGCGCGAACCTACACAAACGGCGGAAGTGTTCATACTTGCCGCATCACATTCTTTGCAGTGTTCTCCGTATCAATATGTGGTAGTATAAAGAAACACCCCTCAAAAACAGGAGAATGAACATTTACCTGACCAATGTTGCTTTGTGTTTCAGGTTTGAAAAGTGCTGGAATTTAGGCTAAAGTACTTGAAAATGCTTGAATTTGTAACTTCTTCGTTTCACAACAAATAGCTATCTAACTGAACAGTTCTCTTGTATTTCATTAACAAATATGAGCCTCTTGTAATCCAAGGACGAAACATGAGAGAACGTGAAGACGTTAAGATTGGGCGTTTTAAAAATAAACAACCATTAAATAATGTGATAAAAAGCGAATTATTTCGAATCATTTCGAGTATATGTATAAATATTTAACTTCAGTTTTACGTGCTGGGAAATATTGAAATTGACCTTGAAAGTGACGTACAAGTGCTTTAATTCCACCTTGTAGAGGTGTATGAACCCTGCAAACACGACTTTGTTCATTGCGCTGAGGCGGAGGTCCTCCGCGAAGTCCTCGCGCACGGGCGGAGCCACCACGATTCGCCGCGCAAACCCTTGCGCCGCGTCAAGTATAAACCAGGCATAATCCTCAGGATTCACAGACAGGTGACGGTAAAATTAAGTTATAACAAGCCTAAACAATCTATGCTCATTTCAGAGCTTCTCATTTGAGATGGAGTACAGGAAAAAAGAAAACAACAAAAGAAAGACCAAGGAGAGGACAGATCAGGGTAGAGAAGAACCAAGAGACGGGTTACAATGTATATAGTTCAATGTATATCTTGTTGAAGCACAGCAAGACCTGTAGTATCGCCCCAAAATGTAGAAATCCCCCTTATGTGACACATTTAAGGGGGGAATTCCCACTCATTTTGAAAAATGAATTTCAGGCCCTGAGTAGAAAAGAGAAATAATTAACTATTTCAGTTACTAGAGAAGTAACTCATCTCTCTTACAGCTAACAAATACCCACAGCCACATGTTCAATTTTTTTTGTTTAATCTTTCATGCTGTTGGATGAATGCGTGAGGCTTTGCATTCTGGGAACCATACCGGACACTTATTGGTTGTTGGCATACAGTTAGTTTTTGCCATATGGAGCAATGTGAGTTTCCATACAACCAGTAGGTAGTGTATATGCAATTTAATGTTGATTGTGAGTCACAGAGGTAGGGCACTGAAATCACTTTACTTGCGTCAGACACAAGTCATACATTTGTTGACTTGTTTAATGTCTTCAAGCTCACAAGACTCAACTTGACAACATGGACTTTTTTTTGTACACGGTGGGATGACGCCTCATACAATTTTTGGCAAATCATAAATGGCGGGATTTTAATCTTTCATACAATTATTTTGAGGTTTTTTGAAGAAATGCGTCTCATTGCTGGTGTACCCCATAACTCTGAGGCAGTTTATTATATAACGTTCCTTTTATTTTTCTATTTTACCTGCATTGTGTAAATGGAGTTTTTGGTCAGGAAGACGTTAACTGACAGCATGCTAGCTAGCTAATGCTTAATTGGAGCATTAAATGGTTACAGATTTCACACAGGAGAAATACAGCAATAGATATAGCAATTTAAGAAAAGCTGTGGTGTTAACATTAGATCTCGTTTGACCAGGAGATTGGGTTCACATCTTCCTGTTAACCCTGTAAATAAGTCTAGGCTTTGCCCTTTTTGAAGAATGCATAGGCTATCTGGTTGGTTTATAAGATGTTTGTCTACCGGTTACCTCTATGGTTGGCGCTGTATTTTTGACTACTCATTTGCCTACGAAACCTCAACCATTTCCCCAAAAGTTCAAATTGTAGCTAGATGAGAGAGTATAGCTGATTTTGTAACCAATGTATAATTTGATTGTTTACTGTACATAAATGAGCTCTGTTTCAGAGAAAAATAACATTGTATGGATGTCTACTAAGAAACAATTTCTAACATATTTAAATTACATTAATGCACATGAATAGGTTTTTAAGACCAAGACTAGGTTAGATTCAACTGTCTTACACCTGTACAAGTCAACATAATGCATTAGCCTAAATATCACCTGGCAGCGGTAGGCTGAAATTTACTGCATTTTGTTGACAAGCTGTTGTAAAACACATTTGCAGATTGATCAGAATAGCATAGTTAGTAGGAATGCACCGATCCGATATTAATATCTGTATCGGTCCCGAAATTGGAAAACAATTCTAGATCGGGTATCGGTGACAATGTGACCGATCCATAAAGACAGATCTATTCAGTCTAATTCTATGCTTGTAAAGATCTTTGGAGTTAGTTCAACCTTAAATATCCACTCCAACCCGACTAGAAGTCAACTTGGACAGTTAACAGGAGAGTGAAACACGAAGCACACAGAGGAGAGGTGAATCACTGACTCGTACTCGCACTGGTGGTATTACACTTAGTCCGTTTATACTGGTGAGTTGTCCAAAGCTCATTGAATGCATTACTTACAGAAATAAAATAAAGATAAAATAGAGCGGGGTCCAGTGGTCTGAGTCAGTCTACAATATTCTATGTGCTACAGCTTGCGCCTGCGCACTCAACTTGCTCCCTTTAAAGAGACAGTACACATATTTCTGCCCATTACATGCTTTGTGCTCTGCGTCATGTCTGCGCAAACAAACTAGTGTATAGATTGTTATTGGATCGGTATTGGCTGATCTAAGCCTCAGATATCTGAATCTGTATAGGAAGTGAAAAACATGAATCAGTGCATCCCTAATAGTTAGCCTAGTTAATAAACCTCAATCTGCCACATGTTCAGTAGATTTCCAAAACATGCCAAATGCATTGGAAACGTAAATGTATTTGTGTTTGAATATTCCAATTGCTACTCTTCAGTGCTGATAGGTTGGAAAGAGTAGATTAACATTAGCGTATGTGTGTGTGTTGTTAATCTGTCAAAACATGTTGGAAAGTCAACACCAGAATATTTCCTTTTCAGGTGCTCCACCATGAACATCATACTTTTGTGGACAGCCAACTTATTTTTACCTAACTGAAATGTATTTGCTCTATTAAATAAAATGCTCCTAAATAATCATTCAGATTAAGCCTGAAATCTCTTTAAATGTCAACAAAAAAATCAACCAAAGAAATTTTTTTCAGTTTTTCTGCCCCAGTTAACAGTCGATAATGTCAATTCTCAGCTTGATTTTTATACATTTTTGATTTTGCTGTTTTATAGGTGGTATGGTCAAGAAAAGGACTACAATGTCCTAGTGATGGATCTCCTGGGACCCAGTTTAGAGGATCTCTTCAACTTTTGCTCTCGCAGATTCACGATGAAAACTGTTCTTATGCTTGCAGATCAGGTAAGGCTAATGTGGGGGGCTGGAGTGTACTCGCACATTAAAAAACCATAATCTTTGTGTTTTATGGAAGGACTTCAAAAAAAAAAATTTCCTTTCGTCTTCTCCATAGATGATCAGCAGAATCGAATATGTGCACACGAAAAATTTCATCCACAGAGATATAAAGCCAGACAACTTTTTAATGGGTATTGGCCGTCATTGTAATAAGGTAAGCCTTTAACCACCTGTTCTTTAGCAGACACCGCTGAACTGTTGGGGTTTATTAGTTTGTCAAGCGCACAAACTAATAATCTCCTGGATGTTGGTTGGGTTTTTGTGTTTGTGCGTTCAAGCTGACAAACTTGCTCTTAATAGTTAAGAGCATGTGTGCTGATTCTGGTGGCACTTGGTGCAATGTAAATTTATTTACCCGAAGTCCTATGAATCCTGTAGAGCCCATGTTTTAAGTGCCTAAAGGAACATGCCTTCTAATGCTTAGTATCTGTTTAAGGATGTTATTTTGGGAGCATCATGTGGTGAGACAAGCTGTTTGATGAAGTATTGCTTTTGGATCAGACCAGTTTTGCATGATGTATGAATTTCATGTCTTGTCCTTTTTGCTCAAGTTTTCGAAGCAGTCTGAGCGATCAGCTTTCTGTATACAAATTGTACCTGAAGTTGCCTGACCATTTGTTTTTGTTTTATTCATTTATTGCTTGAAATTAATTGTTTTGAGCCCTTGCAGACAGGCAACATTTGGCAAAGTTAAAGCATTGTGTGAATTAAACCGAGACCTGCCAGCACAAGGTCTGATTTACCAATTCTGGATGTATGAAAACAGAATAGTGGTCTTCAATAATACTAATTTACTGAAGCCTGTATTAAAAAATTTGACAGTGCTCTTTGGAATAAATGTTTACCATTGTGTGTCTGTGAATGCCAGCTTCAAGCTTTTATTTTGTTCATACATGCGCGTTGCATTTTTACACAATTTTTTCTTAACATTTATACTGAACCAGCCCTGCTTTTAGATAAAACTACTGACCTCCAGTTTGGCATTTTTGTAAGTGTTTGATGGAAAAATTGCAGTCAGCTGAACAGACGGGAGAATCTCATGAAGAGGTGCAAACCCCACTATACTCTGCTGAGTCAAATGCTTTTCCTGTCTCCTGATAAACACTGCTTCCAATCTGCAATATAGATTTTGCCCAAATTAGACTTTTCTTTGTAAGAGGATTTATTTATTTTTTATGGAGGACGAGATGAAAAGTTTACAGTTAGTGTGGCAAATGTGTTGTCTAGGATCTCCTGTATGGTCTTAATTAAGTAGTGACAGTTGAGATTAGGTCCAGTTTTCATGTCTGATATAAGAAAGTAGGCAAGTATCTCCTTCCCCTATTTTTTTGGAGAAAATTGCCTCATCTGGTTTGAACTTTCTCCTTTGAGAATTAAGATGGCTAAAGAAATTGAATTTTAAATGTAAATACTGACTTTTTTATTTTTTTACTTGGAGTATTTTGTCTCCCATCCATTCTTATCATGGAAAGGATTGCTCATCATGGTTTTGTGAGCTTGTTTGTTGCATATTTTGGTATGCTTTTTAATTAAAATGTTTGAAGTTATAGCTAGGTAATTCTGGTAATTTACATTTGAACTAAGTCACTATATTTCTTTGGTACGTTCAGATAAATTCATATTCTTATAGTGCACACTTTTAGACCCCATCCAGAGTTTCCCTTTTTTAATTTAAATTCTGCAAATGCCAATGTATTCTACCCTCTTCCTTACTGAAGGTCCCAAGTTGCTGTATAGCCACTGAGTATTATTAGTTTTTAGATGTACAGCAGTAGTACTCCATTTGGATGTACAAATGAGGTAAATGGGTGGGGTCTACTTGTTGGGTTTAGGTTTTTTGGCAGAATTTCTGTTGTAATGCTCGTGCTTAGTTGTGACACACACCCCCTGTAGCAAAAGCTTTTGTTTTGCCCTACCTAACACAAGGGCTTCACACAGTCATTTAGACATTATTCCTCGTATTACATTTGACACAGCTAGTGTTAAATATTACAGAAATGTTGAGGATTATAGGAAATAATGCTTCAACAAGGTCAAAAAAGACAACCTTGCTTAAACAACTTTTTTTGTAATTGAACTTTTATCAGGCTAATGCTACCATCTATTATCTTTCATAAACACTTGAGCCATCTTGCTGTCTTGCTCAAGTGTTGGATATGTGCCCAAATTTCCAGACAGTCCCAAAAGTCCCACTATTAGTAAAGTTCTTCAACTTAATTTAGGAAGCTTGCTGGTGTGAAGGATGGCACTAGGCTTTCTTTTCCCCCTCATTCTGCTCCTTCTCTTCCTGTTCTTTTTCTGAGCCTTTGTGTTGCCTGTCTGCGCTGGCCATGTGGGGTTGTCAGCAATACTGTTTGATGCACTGCACCCTCTATTGTCTGTTTAGTGTTTAGAATCTCCAGTGGGGAAGAGGAAAAGAAGCTTGGCTGTTAGTTCTTCTCAGGACCCATCTTTCTCAGGATTAAACCAGGTCTGAAACCACAATCGCCTAATAATACTGCCCAGTTTTTCCCCCATGCTAGCTTTGTTTTTAATGAATAGCCTTTAACACCTGTTGGCATTAAACCAGACACACATGTTAAACAGAGATACCATATCCAGATTGCAGTGATCTTTTGTGCAGTCGACTAGAAGGCAGGTTTCGGTTTTAGGGGAGTAGGTCTTGGAATGACTACAGGTTTGTCATGCGTAGTGGTTTGCGTTTTTTCATGAGCTTTTTACTTTCTCAAATGCCACTGAATTTTAATAAATGTTTAGAATTTGCAGACTGAACAGCTTGTAGCAAAGGACCTCTGTTACTGAAGTATAATGGCATTGTGCCTGTTGGATAGGGACCTATTGAGTGGCAAGGCCTTGTATTTATTGAAGCCTACAAAGGCTTCTTTTTTCACTCAGGCAGAGTTTTTCATCCAAGTCCTCTGGTTCAGTTTTTTAGATTGTGGGACTTTTGTCAGCAACAGCTGCTTGCACTTGATATGTGAGCTTGTGCATTACCTGAAAAGTGAAGGTGCACAACCCTTTTTCTCCCGTGGAGGACTCCATGAAACACTAACATTTTGCTAGCATTTTCTCTGATCTAATGTTCTGCAATGCTGCTACTAATCTGACATCCTCAGCGTGCAATGCGGTGCTTGACCCATCTGTCCGCAGGACATATTTATTCGTTGAAACCCTAGAGTGGGAAACTTTATTATTATTAATAATAATAATAATAATAATTTCCCCCCCCCTACTCTAATGGGCTGAACCTTAAATATTGCCTTTGTAACAATGTACTGTGTCCTAATTAGGACCCACCATAGTTCAGTTGAACCACTTGGGGCCCAGTCTCCACACATTTCACTTGTACCAGGGTTATTTTTCCCAATAAGATCATTTTGCATGGTTTAGTCTAGGGGTGCAGGAAAAAATAGATTTGAGCTCGAATCGCGTTTCTAACATTGAACGATTCAGAATCGATTCTCATTTTTTTTTAAATAGATTTTTTTTCCCCGGGTGCGTGTGTGCCTTCTCAGCCACCGTAGTGCTAGGCAAAACAAGAAAACCGCTTTGACTATGTGCAGGCATGCTAGTATAGCTACATCGGGTTGTGTAGTGTTCGGTATTTGTTGTTGCGCCGCTAGAGTGTGAAGTCCAAATGGCTCCGCGGTCTTTGAAAGCAACCATTTGGAAACACTTTAGATCAGGGGTACTCAAATAGAAATGTTGACGGGCCACATTTTATTTTTTCAATCACTGAAGGGGCCAGTTACGGGGGAGGGGATGGCGAACGCATTTGGGCATCTGCTACCTGTTGTCATAGAGGCAATCCCCAGCATCATCTTGAGATCGCGGTGCGCGATTTCAAAATAAGAGCGGATAGCGCGATTGAAAAAATTCCTTCGGAAAAAAAAACACTTTTCAAAACAGCTCGCGGGCCAGAAATAGATGGCCCACAGGCCGCTATTTGAGTATGCAGGCTTTAGATTTTACCGTCAACCCGGCCTGGGTTAGAATGAGCTTGATAGTTTGCACACGCATAAAGACGCTACAGATGATATTCGGGAGTTACAATGATTATAACTCCTGGTAAAATAAAGTTAAAATAAAAAATAACTTGGTTCATTGAGCACTCTAGTTTTATCCTAACTAGATATTTAGACATAATACTGCTGTAATACTGAGGACAGTGTGTATTTTATTTAAAATAATTAACACTCTTGAGCCAGTGTGTCTTTGAACATAGATAATGCCGTTTGCTGTGATGGATAATTAAAGTCTAGCTCTTATTTATGCATAGAAATGTAAATCCATAACATAATCTGTAGCGTCAGAAACGGATCAGTTCAGTTAAACGTGTTCAGTTCAGTAGATTTATGCGGCTTTTAGAAAATACTCTGTGTGTGTGTGTGTGTGTGTGTGTGTGTGTGTGTGTGTGTGTGTGTGTGTGTGTGTGTGTGTGTGTGTGTGTATATATATATACATATACACATATCATCTGTGAAGTGGAAGTTCTGGCAGCTAACGTAAGCCTACCCATTTTATAAATGTAACAGCACTTATTTGTGGAAGCACTTTCATATATTTTTTATTTTTGTGATTTGTTAAGGAAAAATGTGTAATTTTGTTCTCAGAAATAGGCAGCTAGTCTAAGCCTAATTCTTGTACGAAGCAATTTGTTTTTTGTTATTTTTGTATAATAAAATTGAGTAGTGACCAGTTCTGGCAGCTAGCCTAAGCCTACCAATTTTATTTATTTTACTACAGTTTTATTAGTTTAATGTAGTGTTCCGAGTGTCAGCCTCAAACAGACATGTTGTCTTGGATTTACCTTTGTGTGTTTAAATTATTGCAATATGTTTGATAAAACCTTTACAATTATAATATCTTTATAAATGTACTCTGCTTTCATGCCAGCAGACCGAAGTAGCTCGTTTTGAATTGAGAATCGTTTTTGAATTGGAAAATAATCGTTTTTGAATCGAATCGTTGTGATCTGAAAGAATCGGGGAAAAAATCGAATCGTGACCCCAAGAATCGATTCTGAATCGAATCGTGGGATTCCCAAAGACTCACAGCCCTAGTTTAGTCAAAGGTCTCCCGTTAGCCAGGTTGTAAATCTATTGCCAGTTGGTGCAAACTTCTAAATCCTCTCGTTCCACATGACAGTAAACTTTGTATACTTATGTGTGAATGTTTACATCGAAGAGTTAAAATGAGGCTTTCTTGCTGCCTCGTGTTTGTGCTGTAACTGGTCCTGAATGTCTGTAGTTGTCAACCCTCTCTGCTTGCAGCTTGATGCATTTATTTTATGGATTATGCTTTTCATGTCTAGCTGTTTTAAAGGTCACATTATATCATTTTAACCCCTTTGTGAAGAGGCCATTTTGAGCCCATATTGAGACATTTTTTGAGCCATTTGCACTAGTACACGAACACTAGTTATCTCAAGGTGTACATATTGCAAAATGATCAGTCAGGATTCAAACTGAAGTAGACCGTTGGGCCAAAATATTTATTCACCTCAGGCTTATTTTTCCATATTCTTGGTTCCATTTGAGAGCCTCTAGTACAGAAGAAAATGTAAAAAAAAAAAAAAAAAAAAAAACAAAACAAAAAAAAACTAAAAGCAGTTTTGATTTTGGCGGTATGCAGTGTAAATGTATTATTCCTTCTCGGATTTAATAAGGTCTCATCTGACGAAATAAATATTGCGGACATGCATAGAAATATCTTTTTAAAAAATGTCCCAAGGAATGTATATAGTGCCACGCCCTAGTCCAAATGTGGCACACCCTGATCCAAGATGGAGGCCCATATACATCAAGAGAATGCAATAATATATATATATATATATATATATATATATATATATATATATATATATATATATATATATATATATATATATATAAAACAAAACAATGTTGAATATCTTGCAGAAAGACCAGATAATTCCAAGTTATAAGTAACTAATAACCAAGAGATTAAGAGGCTAGCTAAGCTAACCGTGCTAGCTAAGAGCCTAAGCAATGCTGAGGAAGTACTACAGTACTTAAATGCTCTAATACTGTTTATAATCTAATATTTGATATTTAGAATGAATTCTCTTATGCACAATTGTTCATACTCACAAATACAGAGTCCATCTTAGACCTTC
This sequence comes from Brachyhypopomus gauderio, assembly GCF_052324685.1. Classification (NCBI taxonomy): domain Eukaryota; kingdom Metazoa; phylum Chordata; class Actinopteri; order Gymnotiformes; family Hypopomidae; genus Brachyhypopomus; species Brachyhypopomus gauderio. The sequence continues at coordinate 18,147,379 of NC_135221.1, read as the reverse complement.
GTAGTTGTTGTCCCTTTCAACTTCCGGTTCAGCTTTCTACCCAAGCAACTTGACACTCCTCTTTTCTATGATGTCAAAGTATATGCAATCAAAATATCAACTAACAAAATAACTCTGTTTCACCAGTCAGTTACGTGTGTTCTGGAGAACTTGGCTTATTGTAGGTTGGCATGTTTACAACCCAGCTGGCTTATTGGGTTGTGCATGTTTCTCAATCACGAATCATGGCAAGTGAAGTGGTAGTCTTTTCAGATTCAAATGAACTATTGGTTAGAACGGTTATCATCACCTCAAAGGCGTCAAGTTTGTCGCTTTTGCAATTACTTGACTTAGCCACTACCCCTCCCCCAATTCACATTTCGCCAAGCAGAGGTGTGAAAAGCTGGCAATCAAAACCACCAGCGTGCTCCAGTCCAATAAAAACGATGGAAATCGAGTAGATGGATGTAGCTTTGCAATTCAAGAACAGATTGCTTAAAACAACACTGCGTGGTCGCTGATGGGTTGAAAACTGTTCTCAGCAAAGAAAAGGATTGTATAATTTTTTTTATTTTTTTTTGCGATGTAGTGAGCAAGCAAATGAAGGTATTTACCAACATTCTCTCTACTGTTTTAAAGTGTGATACTGATGCTTTTTTTGTTCCTTGGCTCTTAATGACATGTCAAAATACCACAAGGATCAAGCACTACAACTGATCTAAACAGCCATGTACAGAATGAGCAGGTTGAGTGATCATTGAATGATGAGGTACTGCTCACCCCACCCCTATTTTCTGCAAGACATGTCGATTTAAGTAAAGCGTTTTGCAACCACACGTGATAAATCCGATGCTATCTTTTATCAATTGTGTAATTGATGTTAAACAGTGGCTAAATCATAATTTTCTGTTCCTGAACCAACAGAAAACTGAATGTATTTTATTCGGTGATGCTACTGCCATGGACCTCAGTGGTTTACCTTTTAAGCTAAATACTACTGTCAGAAATCTTGGGGTATTATTCGATCAGGAACTCAACTTCGATAAACAAATTAATTCTGTAGTTAAATCCAGTTTTTATCATTTGCGTCTGCTGGCCAAAGTCAAATCTTTTGTAGATCATACTGATTTAGAGAAGGCAATCCATGCTTTCATTAGCTCCAGACTTGACTATTGTAACGGCCTATATACTGGTGTTCGTCAATCTTCTCTGAGACAACTTCAGCTCGTCCAGAACGCAGCTGCTCGTCTCTTAACTAACACCTCCAGACGCGAACATATTACACCTGTTTTGTTTAATTTGCACTGGCTTCCTGTTCAATATAGAATTAATTTTAAAATCTTGATGTTTGTTTTTAAAGCATTGAAGGGATTGGCACCATTGTACTTAACTGATCTCTTAAGTTTTCCCGCACACGAGAGATCCTTGAGGTCATCGAATCGTCTTTTATTAGACGTTCCGAGAACTAGATCTAAGCGTTGGGGTGATCGGGCTTTCTCTGTAGCTGCACCCCGACTTTGGAATAATCTTCCCTTAGATCAGGGGTACTCAACTAAATTTGTCCGCGGTCCAATTTTGGCAGATAGCTGTCACCTGAGGTCCGGGGGGTGGCGAACGCAAGTTGTTGAGCTGGGGTGGTGAACGTAACACTCGTGACGGAGTGTTTTTTTCAATAGCCCCGAAATAAATACTCCGGTTTAAAATTAATTCTCCCGTCAAAATGAATAAATATGGTTTTTTTGGGTCCGTATCCAGTTAATCAGGAATGAGATTGGGTCCGGACAGGACTGCGTTCGGGTCCGGATACGGACCGCGGTCCGCCAGTTGCCGACCCCTGCCTTAGATCTTCGGTTAATTTCTGATCTGAAACCTTTTAAATCTAAGCTTAAGACTTTTCTGTTTGAACAGGCTTTTAATACCATGTAGTGGACTGATTTTGAGAAGTATTCTGACAATACTTCCGATGTATGCATTCCTGATGTTTTTACTGTATATTAATGTAATTTCATTTTATTGTAAAGTGCTTTGGTCACCTTAGTTGGTTGTTGTAAAGCGCTATATAAATAAATAAATCAATCAATCAATCAACTGTAGCAATTGTTGAGCGTGAACTCTGGGAGACGCATGGTTTAATATATGCATTTGGGGCTGGGGTTTGTCCCATGAATGTCATACAAAGCAATAAATATTAATGAGTATTAGTTTTTACAGTTTTATTGAGCCACTGCAAGCTTTTCACTTAACTGGGTGTTGCTTAGTCCATATCAGTTTTTCTCTTAATAAAAATCAATGGCTCGCACATTCATAACCATGACCTAGCACTTTACAAGTGAACAGTGAACTTTGCAAAGCAAAAAATAGTCTTCATGATGTTAATGACAGAACTGCATTTTAAGATTTGCCGATCTTCCTGCACTAAGCTTGCCTGTACAAAGTGTCAACAAATCCCAAAAAAGTTGGGACAAGTAGCAATAAGTGGCTGAAAAAGGAAATTGAGCATATAAATGAAGAGCTGCAAGACCAATTAACACTAATTAGGTCAATTGACAGCATGATTGGGTATTAAAAAAAAGCTTCTCAGAGTGTCAGTGTCTCTCTGAAGCCAAGATGGTAATAGGATAACCACTTCCACCATTGTTGCGCAGAAAGATAGTGCAGCAATACCAGAATGGTGTTAACCAGCGTAAAATGGCAAAGACTTATCATCAACCGTGCATAACATCATCAAAAGATTCAGAGAATCTGGAACAATCGCTGTGCATAAATGTCAAGGCTGTAAAACTACTGGATGCTCATGATCTCCGCGCTCTTAAACGTCACCTCAAACAGGAATGCCACTGTCAAGGAAATAACAGAGAATGGGCCTAGGAATACTTCCAGAAAGCATTCAGTGAACACAATTCACCATGCCATCTGCTGTTTCCAGCTGAAACTCTACAGTGCAAAGAGGAAGCCATTTCTAAGCAAGCTCGTCAAGCTCAGACGTTTGCACTGGGCCAGGGGTCATTTAAAATGGTGTAGCAAAATGGAAGACTGTTCTGTGGTCAGATGAGTCACGATTTGAAGTTCTTTATTCAACACTGGGACGCCATGTCATCCGGACCAGAGAGGTCATGGATAACCCAAGTTATCGACGCTCCATTCAGAAGCCTGCATCACTGATGGTATGGGGTTGCATGAGTGCTTGTGGCATGGGCAGCTTGCATGTCTGGAAAGACACCATTAATGCAGTGAACTATGTTCAGGTTCTAGAACAACATATGTTCTAGATCTAGACGTCCAATCTAGACGTCATCTCTCAGGGAAGACCCTGCATTTTTCAACAAGATAATGCCAGACCACATTCTGCAGCAATCACATCATGGCTACGTAGGAGAAGGATCCGGGTACTGAAACTGTCAGCCTGCAGTCCAGATCTTTCACCTATAGAAAACATTTGGTGCATCATAAAGAGGAAGGTGTGACAAAGAAGGCCCAAGATGATTGAACAGTTAGAGGCCTGTATTAGACATGAATGGGAGAGCATTCATATTTCTAAACTTGAGAAACTGGTCTCCTCTGTCCCCAGGCGTCTGTTGAGTGTTGTAAGAAGAAGGGGGGATGCCACCGTGGTAAAAATGGCCTTGTCCCAGCTTTTTTGGGATTTGTTGACACCATGAAATTTTGAAACACATTTTCCCCTTAAAATACATTCTCTCAGTTTAAACTTTTGATCTGTGATTTGTTTTATTCTGAATAAAATATTAGATGTTGGCACATCCACATCATTGCATTTAGTTTTTATTCACAATTTGTTTAGTGTCCCAACTTTGGAATCCGGTTTGTACAGTTCAACAAGCGGCTCAGCAAGTGAGATGTCTGGATATGAAGTAAATTATCCTGAAATTGACATCAAGTCTGAATGGCTTTTTGAGTGCAGTGTTTTCTGATGGACAGCCAACAAAAATTGTCCTATATAATTTGTTTGTGGATTGGTAGACAGTCTAGATACCCAAATGTATGAGGGTGAAAACTGAAATTACACCTTTTAAAAAGAAATAAGTCTTACCCAAAGTAACTTAATTTGAGATGTGCGCAAATGATTTAAAGGGATATGTGACAATGGAACCACTGAAGTAGGATCATGCAAGCCAAATAATTTTGGAATAACTTGCTGACCTTGGTAAATTTGGATGTTTTAACCATTTCAACTGTGAACATTTAAGGAGATGCACAGTATGAGTCCACATTTCACAATCCTGTGACTTTTTAAGTGTTCAGAGCTTACTTTTGATTGCCTTTTTCAGGGTACCTGCGGGTCCTTAAAGTCTTAAATTTAGTTTTACATATTCAAGGCCTAAAAATGTCTTAAAATGTGTCTGGAATTTTAGGAAGGGAGGCATTAAATAAGTGTTGCTCATTTTTCTGTTTTATTTTACCTATGTATATCCCACAATAATGATCATTTCCGCAACAGCCGTATACTCTGCATGGTAGATGGCAGTAGTACGTCACCTAACAGGTGGAAACATCAGACTGCCTAACAAGCTGCTTTTCTTATTTGAGGGCTGCAGCGGGAACAACAATACAAGGCTTCGATGCAGACATGGGTAAATGTCGATTCAATGACAAGTGGCTGGAGGATGGAAAATATTGTGGCTAGCTGAAACCTTCCAGTGATTTGTATGAGGCACGATGTGAACTTTCCGAAAAACATTCAAACTTGGTACAATGGGCTGTAAAGCACTGGATTCTCATATGAAATCTGAAAAACACAAGCGATATGATGGCACTCGTAATAGTAATATGCATATCGAGTCATTCGCTGTAACTGCAGTTTAACTGTACGTGCCAAAAATGATTTGTCTACTGTGTAGGGCGACCAAATGTCTATTTCCCAGGACGTATTTCACGTCCTGTCCTGGGTTTTTTTTTTTTTTTTTTTTTTTATGAGGAAATGTCCTGGTTTTTAAATTACTTTAATTGGACCATTACAATGTAAATTTACAGGCACTAGGGCACTGCGCACGGCGTTGCATGTGCCGTAATCCCTGAGCCGCGTCAAGCTTGGTTCATAATTGACGCGTCACGACCGGCGCGAGGTTCCGCGTGCTGACAATGACTTAATCGCGGTGGCTCCGCCCCTGCGCGAGGTCGTGCACCCCTCCGATTTTTTTACTTTGAGTTTTTTGTAACTGTAATAATTCAGCCTTCAGTGAGGGCAGCCCTGTTCTGAATGATGATGTAGACAGCGTGACTGTCAGTACGCAACATGCAACACGCCCCCCCCCCCCCCCCCTCCCCCCAGTCCAGTATGGTGCTGAACGGTGCAGAACAAGTTGAAATTGAAACTTGGATATTTTAGTTGTTTTTAGGCTTAAAGGCTGTTTTGCTGAGTTATCTTAACAGTGCACTTTTATATTTATTTGATAATTATTTTAAATTATTTTTTTGTTCCCTAAGGTGGACGGTATTATTTATTTCCGTACAGTAAAACGTTTTGTACACTTACCTAGTTTGTCATTTTTTACCACATTAATAGTATTATTTTTTTCTTGTGAGCGGTATTAAAAAGGTCTTAAGTCATTGAATTTGAGATTATAAAATGTGCAGATACCCTGGCTTTTTTACTTAAAATGGTAATTCTATTCTGATTGGGTTACCCAGGTGATTTGTGCAAGTCAAAAAAGGCAAAATGAGTCAGTTATTTTACTTGTCCGTATTTTTGTGACGCAAATTGAGTGTTTAAAGCAAAATGCCATTGGTCTGTAATTGTAAGGTAACCTTAATACAGCTCGTGAGTGTCTGCTACAGTACATTATCAAAAGCTTTCATTTTGTCTAAGCAATGCCTCTTGAGCAAGAACTACATCTTCTTTTTTTCTTTTTCTTTTTTTTCAAGCAGGTGCTGTTTAAAAAGGGAAAATGGCCTGATGTCTAAAACATTTTGTATCCTCATGTGTGCACACTGCTGAGCAATTGAAAATATTTGTTGGTCACCATTTTGTTACAAAGTAGGAAGTGGGAAGTACATGAACGGCATTTCTAAGAGATGAAATGTTTTGATGCAAACACTTGTGCTCCACACTTCCACTCTTCTAAGAAGGCTTTCCAAAAGTATTTGGATTACATCTGTGGGAATTTGTGCCTGTTCAGTGAAAAGAGCATTTTAGTCAGGCATCCTGTATCAGAGGATCACTTCAGGATCGAGCAACCCCACTCTTGGTCTACCATTTGATCCATGACCTGTGGTTGCTCCCACACACTTCTTCTGTTTTACAGTAATGGTGCTTGCAGTTGACCAGAGCAGATCTAAAAGGTCAAAACTTCACAAACCCACTGGCATTTTATAACCCTAGTTGTGCTAGATGTGTTCTTCAGTACTAGCTCTTGTATTGTGTTGTATAACGGAGTGTGCTTGAGTTTATACACCTGCTAGCAGTGGGTGTAATCCATAACTTTTATATAGCATTTTTAAATAGCATAGTAAAATATTAGTAGCTTTATTTTGTTTTCTATGACATAGGACTCTTGTAAGAGATTTGGAGATTCAGCTATTTTCTATAGTGTACAGGTGTCTTAATTGATCGTCCTAGGACTGGCATTCTTCAACGGTGTTCTGTGATGCTACTAAAATGTTTGAGCATGAATGTACACTAACTGATCTAGGTTATTCATTGCAATCAAAATATCAACTAACAAAATCCGTGACTGCTTTGTTTTCGCCAAACTTAGTCAATCGCATGTGTCCAGGAGGGCTTAGCTTATGTTAGCATATTTATAACCCATTTGGCTTGTTACACATGTCTTTCTCAAAGACAATCATGATGAGTTGTATGTATTACACATGTTCATACTGCATGAAAATGCATCACGTACCTATTTTTGTATTTATTTTTTATTTACTATGTATTTGTTTTTTTTAACTATGCAGATGTCACACCATTCTTGGTCAATCATACTAAGCTCCATCTAGCCGTTAGCTGTCCTCAGATTGTTCTATTCTAAGTCTTTTTAGTTTTGTTGGTCACTGAATGTTGCGTTGGCGTTCTCTTCTCATTTGTGCACTTTTGTTTAATTAAGATGACACGTGAGTAAGGAAAAATTTTATGTAATAGATTTCACCTTTTAGTTTCCTGGTTGTTTAGACAGTTTTTGTATTAAGTTTTCTGAAATTGTATGTTTGAATGTGCAAATGAGCCATTATCTGGTTAAATCTACACCAATTTGTGTATAGTCTTGATTCATTTAACATTAAAATCATAGAATACATTTTTAGTCATAAAATGTTGTATAATTTATGCTACGATTTAATATGAACAGGCCCTTCTGTAAAACATTTCTGAATATACATATGCATAAAATGCACATGAAAATACTACCGAAGTGGTTATTTATTGCTCAAAACTTGAAACTTATTTTGATCAAGCGACCTCGAAAGATGTGTTCTAAATATTTCATGTTTTCTATTAGAATTAACTATAAGAGAACATCTCCAATTAAAAAATTATAAAAATTACCTAATTTATGGCCCTCAACTGAAAAGAAGTGTTTGCACATATGTACTTTGTCCCTGTGGTGTGTGCCATGCAATCCCATAAAATAGTTAAACGTAACCAACATAAAAAAATTTTGGCTACCTTCATTTTTGTTTTTGCTGAGATGCATTATTTTAATATTTTCTACTCATGTCACTAAAAGAAAAAGGAAAGTAAAATTTGACAAATCATAAAATACAGAATGAATTGGCACTTTATTATATTTATATTAGTTTTATAGTTTAATTATATGCTACATGCTTCATCCCTGGGGAGTGCCCCAATGTTCCCAACGAAGCTAAACCAGGAAGTGTCACGTGCCAAGTTGTCAGAAATTGACACCAGCCAATGTTGTGCTTAATTTTATAGAAGCAAAATGGGCTCCAAATCTCAAAATTTACCAGTGTATGACATTTTTTATAAGAAAATATTTTAAAGGGGACAAGAACAACTTACTGTTTTTTCTTTATTCAGTTTATTCTGTGGGCATGTCAGCAGTATGCCTGTCAAAGCAGAAAGACAGGAAGTGTATAAGTAATATGCACGCTTAAATATTTGTTCATTTATCAAAACTCCTCCTTGTGCTGACCTTTATTACACATTGCATGTTTTCTTCATATCATGCAAACCTGCACTCATTTCATAGACAATAATGAACTTCAAATGTAACTAGAGGTCATTGTGTGACACACCCAGTGTGTTGTTTCTTATCTTTGCAGTTGTTCCTCATTGACTTTGGTTTGGCCAAGAAATACAGAGACAACAGAACGCGGCAGCACATCCCTTACAGAGAAGACAAGAACCTCACGGGCACAGCTCGCTATGCCAGCATCAATGCACATCTGGGCATAGAGCAGAGGTACGAGCACCTTTTAGTGTCCTTTTACTTCTACTCAGTTTCCGGCACTGCAGTTACATTTAGGTGCAGTTTTTGTGATGTTTTGTGTTGCATCTTCCAATGATATTCTTTAATTGTGTGCCATGCCTCCTTAGCAGTCCCTAAAAGCTTCCTGATATAGAAGGATACTTCATAAAGAAATACTATAACATTTTTTAGAATTCTTAAACTTTAAGTATACTTAAACTTTTAAAAACTTTTTCAACAGTCGTCGAGATGACATGGAATCACTAGGCTATGTGCTGATGTATTTCAACAGAACCAGCCTCCCCTGGCAAGGGTTAAAGGTAAGCTGGCAAGGTTCTTGAGAGCTTTCAGTCCACCTAGGATTCAAACTGAATTTAGGATATGAAAGAAAAAAAAAAACATTTGGATTGAGAATTGTTGTTCAACCTTTGCCTCTGATGACAGCTGCCACATGTCATGGCAGTGTTCATAAAGGACACCAGGGCTTCACATCTGTCTATTTGGTCTCCTGTGATGGTGTATGCACGGGTGTCTTAACATTCATCAGCAGCCCAATGCTGTCTTGGCCTAGTATAAATACCTTTCGCTGTATACCATGGATGCGCAAAGTCATCAGCTCATCAGCATCTTCTGTTATATAGACAAGTATGTCACGCGTGCCACAATTGCTCATTGAACCCAGCAGTTATGAAGACCACTGTTGCACTGTGGAGTGGGCATTTGTCATTAGGAGCTGAGCCACCCAGTGTCTCCCACTACAGCCTGCTGCAATCTGCATATGATAACATGCACATGTCACATCTGCTTGTGTACACAAGTTGCAGTGACTTTTACAAATGCCATGCTTTGATCTTCCTTGAGGTTTTATGATAAAAAAATCGTGTTGGGTGTCTTAAGTCGTCAGTGTCCAGTGTTTAAATTGTAGCCAAATGCCTAGGTCGCTAGTAATAGTCTTTTCTTTATACTAAATGTTACAGAAAAGATGGTGGGTGACAAACTTTGCAAACTTTAAAGAAAGTTATGTGTAAGATCTGGCATTTATAAAGCTGCTCTCTGCAGTTATCGGCCTGTCAGTAACGCACTGTAAAGCAACTTAACTGTCCACGTTTGCTCCATAGGCAGCCACAAAGAAACAGAAATATGAGAAGATCAGTGAGAAAAAGATGTCAACTCCTGTTGAAGTGTTGTGTAAGGTATGCATTTGAGATTTGAGACGAGTGCATTTGGAAAATGCTACAGTTTCACCTGTATAGTAATTTGATTATATATTTTTAGTTCTTTTTTTTTCCTCACAAAAGGAAAAACTATTTTGTTCTTTTTCCTGTAGAGATACTTCAAGTCTTTGGTAAATGTGGTCACTTGTTTATTGGTTGAGACATCGAGGCATCAGAGCATTAGAAGTCTCTTCTTTTTGTAGGGTTTCCCAGCTGAGTTTGCCATGTACCTGAATTACTGTCGTGGGTTGCGTTTTGAAGAAGCCCCTGACTACATGTATCTGCGTCAGTTGTTTCGGATTCTTTTCAGGTACTTGTCAGTCTTCACTTCAATCAAAAATTGTCAAGATAAATTGGTAACTTTATTACAGTGTTATTTCAACATGTAATTTCATGTAGTGTTTTTCCCAAAGGAATTTCTTCTTAATCTTTGTGTTAAGGTGCTCGTTATTCGATCATGTTTGTTCGTACCTTTTAGTATATGATCATGTGGTGTGTCCCTTCCCCCCACTGCTCACGAACGCTGAATCTCCCCTAGAACTCTGAACCATCAGTATGACTACACTTTTGATTGGACCATGCTGAAGCAGAAAGCAGCACAACAGGCGGCATCCTCAGGGGGACAGGGGCAACAGGCACAAACCCCCACAGGCAAGCAAACTGACAAACCCAAGAGTAACATGAAAGGTTAGTAGCAAACAGCCAAGTGACGTTTTCAGTGCAAAATAAGACACCAATTACTTTCATTTTTTGTAAAAAGAGGTGAAAACAGAGATGAACTTCAATAATTAATTTGGAAGAATCTTAGCCCACCCAAAAATTTTATAATATGGCCAAATAATTAATAGTTCAAGAAGACACCCAAAAAAAAAGTAGAGAAATTTCAATTGGTCTGTCTTGCAGATGCAAAGACGTCCTTGGGAAATTTGACTACTAACTTTGTCAAAGTGTCTATTCCTCTCTGGGATTAAAGGGTGGCTTCATAACCTTTTTCTGAATGTTAGATCATAACCATCCTTTCTTTCTCTCTCTCTCTGATTTAACCCCTTTCCAAATAGGACATATGATTTTGACATTATTTTTCCCCAATCACTGTTCCTTAGATCTGACACTTTTTTCCAGTGGTCTTCAGTACCATCCCTATGATGATTAAGTGGGAGTGGTTTTGTAACTAACAGTGCTACTTGTTATATTTAAGATTGTATTTGGATTTTAGAATGATGTGATTTTTGTGTGCGTGATTGGGGGGGGCTCTATAAATCTGTTATATTGTCTTGCCGTTGATGATTAACTTGGCATGAGTCATAGTTAATTGTTCATTCCTGTTTGGAAAAACTGTAAATGCAAGCTATGGACACAGTCTAAGCAAGTTTTACAGAGTGACTCATTCCATCAACGTATAATGAGATTTCTGCTTGGATAACCATACATGTTTAATATGATATCTAGAATGTTTTAAAGATGTGTTCCACTACTAGGTAACTGGTACGTCATAACTGGTCATAACTGGTTTCTATGTTAAATACATCTTGTGCTATAAACTACACTGCTTTTTAATTGTAGTGCTGTAGGATGGTTTTTAGACACACATCGTCATTTGTCTGGACATCCATTATCAATTGGATTGGTTCTGCTAATTAGGTTATAGTGCTTAATCAGTCTTTTTTCCAAATTCTGTCAAAGTATGATTGAACGTGTGTATATAATACACATTATCTATATACTATAGATTTTTGTACCCTTAAGATATTTTCTTTGTTTTATCTGTGATCAGTTTAACATCATCTGGTCATGCAAGGATAGGTCCTTCTTTTGACGGTTTCAAAATGTCCTGTAGAGCAGGATCCCTCAAAGATTTCCTCTTTCCTCTTTTGCAGTTCCTCTTGAGTGATAGGAGAACGCAAGTGCTGGAAATGTGGCTGAGCTATAAATACTGTTTGCAGTTGACATGGCGTCACTGCCTTTAATCCTTTTGTGTAACCTGCTTGGTCAGCACCACATGGTGGTATTTAGTAGTCACCTGTCTGTGGGCCCAAGAAACTATCGGTCTAGTGCTACAAACATAACTATACCATTTTGTCTTTGTTTGGGGATATTTAGTAGTGCCTAAAAAATACAAAAAAATCACCAGTATCTGTTCTAAATAAAAAGTCCAAAAACAGGAATTAATGCTGAATAATTTGATGTAGTTAGTAATTTGACTATTTATTTTATTTAAACAGGGCCAGGGGTTGTAATCAAATCTTGTCAAAGTTCTAATATTTTAAAGAGCATATTGTATTAATCCCAACGTGCTCTGGCTTCCTGGTTCATGACTCAATTGATTAAGCCACATTGTGATATTTTTCTAATCCTACATGTACAAACAATTTTGTAGTCATCTTCAAAATGTGAATATTATTGAATTCCAGGTTATTTCAGTAAATGTTGCATGTAGTAAAATTGCAAAAGCTTTTGTTTTGAAGGTAAGTGCACATATAGCATTTGATAAATATAACACAATAGTCTTGTCTTTGGAACAGGTTTAAAATGCAGGTTAAAAAGATGGAATGTGTGTGTATAGATATAATGAAAGGTTTACATATTAAAACACAACCACCAAAAATTACCAGAATTGTCTATTGGAATTAGAGGGGTTTTTTTTATTTTTATTTTTTAGTGTTTTTTTTTTTTTTTTTTTTTTTTTAGTTTGAGCTTTTTGGCTATGTTGAGGTGCAAGTTGGATTAAAATGCTTTAAACCCATTGCCTATAACCACCATTTGTGGTAATTTGCTTCGGTTGCTTAATTTCTATGTAGATGGAAATTAATATGCTAATAAACATTGCTCACAAAGAATGAATGTGCTCCAGATCAGCAACAGATGTTGGTAAGTTCTGCTGCATTAGCATTGACCAATATGGGATTTCTAAATCCAAACTTCGGCCCAATAACTGTTATGTACTTCGTTAATTACAGGTCGGCAATAGCTATGATGCATGTTTTAAATATTAAAATTGATTGTTTTCAAAACTAGTCCTGGGATGAGCATGATGAATGACCAAGATGTTTCCAACTTTTGTAAATTTTTGTACAAACGTAGAGTTGTTAACAAATGGAAAAGTTTAATTAAAAATGGATTTTAAGTGTCCGAGTTGAGTTTGAGGAGCTCAGTGTTTGCTAAACAGTAGATCTTATTTGTGATAACAAATAAAACAATCTCTCATCTGGGGAAAAATGTCTTAAACTAGTCAAAATAATGGAGACACTACAGCTATTGACCAACTGATTAACACTTTTGCCTTTAAACCAGTGGTCAGGAACCTATAGCTCATGAGCCAGATGTGCTTCTTTAATGACTGCATCTAGCTCACAGATACATCTTGGCTGATACGATGTTTCCTAACGCAATAAGTAATTAGTAATTCCGCTGACATTTTAAAGGAAAAACATTACAGAAATCACAATGTTAAAAAATAAAGTTCAAAATATAAAACACTCTCATGCATTTTAATCCATGCATGTATTTTCTACCACGCCTGTTCATGGTTGCGGGTGGCTGGAGCCAATCCCAGCTGTCCTTCGGGGTACGGGATAGTTTGACATAACACAAATTTTATTGGATAATGCAGTAGCCCACACGAATAGAGTCGTAATCAGCTAGCTAATTTTTTTCAGAACAAAGCCTTTTGACTAAACACAACGAAAAGAAAAAAAATGAGAAGTATCATACATTTCAGCACGAATGGACAGAGGAATTTGCCTTTGTTGAGAGTGCTGTTTCTGCGGTATATTTAACAGGCTATGAGAATCTCATCGATGTAATGGTCAAATATAAAGCGACACACGACAGGCTACATTTGCATCAAAATATCCAGCATGGAACAGCCGGAAGAAATTCAGACTTGTACTCAACATTTGATGGTCTTAAAAATTCATGCATTTAGCTGCATTCGGTGTCTGAAAAAATAACCTCTGTCTGAATTCCTGAACCAATGCTTGTTTTTCACATTATATTTAGTCAGATTTTATAGTGGAATGTGGTGCTACATAGTCTGGCAGGAAAATGGGCCAGTTTGGACTGTAATGTCTTTGCTGTGCAAGGTATCAGCTATGCAATCTGTCAGTAGTATGTGTTTTCAGAAGTGGGTGCCGTCCCAAAATTACTCCGAGAAAGTGCCCAGAAAGTGACAAGAACCTAAAGAACTGCAGGCCTCAACCTTCATGGCCATTAAGGGGGGAAAAATCCAGAAAGCTGTACAAGAATAGTATCTGTGGCTGAAACCATTGCTAACCAAGAAAAATGTAAATGCTTGTCTCATGTTTGCGAAGCAACACCATCCAGAGTTCTGGAACAATGCATTATGGATAGATAATTATAACATGGCAAACTTTTGGCAAACATGAGCTCCTTCATATCTGTCAAACTCCTAACATTGCTTGTCAAAGTAAGAACCTCATACTAGAAATGTTTTCCTGCATCAGGACCCAGAAGCCTTGCTACGTGAGAACTATGAATCTCGGATCATGTTGCTGAGTTGAAGCTGAGTCTCTCACAGTCTCTCACAGTGGTGTTTAAAAGTGGCCTAGTCAGAGTAAAAGCCTATTGAAATCAGTATTTTTTAATAGTAAAAATCAGCAGTCCATGCTCAAAAGCGTTAAAAAAAAGTTTTAAAATATTAAGCCTTGGTTTATGATATACAGTTTTTAAATGCCATTAATTCTGAATTTCAGTTCTGTGAATGTTTCCCCAAGTCAGTGTTCCTTTGGGTTCATGTTTTCCGTATTACCTTAGAGTTGCGCACCGTTAAATCATGAACTTTTTGTGATCTAAACTCTTGCTACTGCTTTTTGTTTTTAAGGTTATTGGTTTTTCTGTATTTGTACAACAGATAAAATAAGCATTACACTCATTACACATCAGCAGTTTGATTCGTAGTAGAGATGCAAGATGGCGTCATTTGAGTCTATGCATTTTGTTTTACACAGGTTTGTTGCAGTGAGCAATACGGTGACTGGAACAGCAAGACAATCACTAAAAAGTTTCTTTGCATGTCATGGACATTCCAAGAAAGCAGCTCAGACTTACTTTTGGTGTATAACTTGCATAACCTGTTTTGAGTGCGCACTCTGTCTGCACCAAATATTGAGCTCTACAGTGTGCCTTTGAAGCACTTGCCATTTATGCGTATGTCTAGTGTAGAGATTGCGCTAAATGTCTGGTTAAATAAGTATGCCCCTAACACATCTTAAAAGCTTTGTATTAACGTAGTTTCTTTCAGACTGCTTTAAAGAACATGGCTTTTAAGTGAGGAACGTCTATAGATATTTGACATGGTGTTCAAAGTAACTCTTTCTTTTTTGCAGTATCAGTGCTGGGGGTTTACAGCACAGTTAGGGCAGCACAGTAGAACTCTGTTGAACTGAGGTGTAACCTCCATCTCTCCGTTTTTCTTTTGCAGGTTTCTAAGCATTAAGGCAGTTTAATGAAGCAGAACAGAGTGGTGGTAGCAGGACTTGCCTTCCAATCACACCTCGGCGTTTAGGATCAAATTCACCAGAACTTGCCAGGCGCACTGTGGGCAACCCTTTTCCTGTTAAAGAACTTGTGTTTCATAAACTACGTATGTAATCGGTATATATAGATGATATGCTCTGCATTTATCTATATATTGGTATGTATATACTATATCCACAAAGAGAGCAGGCTTGTTATGGAATTTGAAGCTGTAGCCTTTTCTATCCTGTCCCTGAAGACACTCCCTCTTCTTTTTTCTTCAAAGACTCTAGAAAATGGTTGACTCTGAGGATATAATTGTGCGCATGCCAATATTTTCCTAGAGTTCTCCTTCAGGAAAATGGCTTGGGTTCCCTCATTCTTGTCTTGTCACTGGTTGTGTCATGAAGTCTGAAACACATCAGATTGGAAACGATTTCCTCCTAAATTTTTTTTTCCTCATTAAGCAAGGCTAAAAAGATGTAAGACTAAATCTGTTTTAATTGTTAAGAGAATCCTGGCTATTACTAAGCAGACATTTATTGTTTTCTTTTTCCTCTGAAAAGGTAATTAAGGTTCTGCCTGCTGATATGTGCTAGAAGAGCTTCTAATGTGAAGATGAAAAATTCTAGTGACTACTAGATTTCTCTTTAGAACGCTGCATTAACTGTTATTGTACTTGATATTCTGAAGTCTAAAAAAATGAATAAAAGATTGAACTTCACAAGAGCATATTCATTACAAATTAGGCATCACTTCAGTAAACTTGTATATTATTTGCTTAGTTGAAATTGTATGCGTGAATGATCTGGGTTTCTTTTCTATTAAGAGACATTGTTGGGCAAATCTATTCATAAATAGCCATGGTCTTTTGTTTGTAAGAGGGGAAAATTGTCTCCACCCTTCCCTTTACAATTTTTGTATACTTTTTTTTTTATTAGGATTGTTTTTAATAGTTTTCCTGTTTTGAGTAAACTAGGGCAAGGGTCTTTTTGTTACATCTCTGGGATGTTCTCTGCAGCTTCTTTTTGCCACCCTTCTCTTTTGCCATATTTCTTTTGCTTCTTTGTTGCTTATTTAGGGGTTCTTTTGTATGTTTTGGGGATTTGGGAATGAACAGTTTTAATTTTTTCAAGTTTCCAGTTTTTGGCCAGAAGGCACTAGTGCATTTTATTTATTTTTATTTTCCCCCAACTCCACCCCTGCCTGTCCTAAGTGGTGGGGGGGTCACTTATTTTTCCCCCAACAACCCACCAAGCCCTTTCCTCTGTTCTCTAACCCAGCTTAAAGTATTTTACTGCTGGATGTTCTGAAAAGTGTAACTTATTCCCTTTTAGCATGTCAGAATAAATTAAAAATGACTTCTTAGAACCACTGACCCAGTCTGTAATTTTAAAAGCCCCTTAAAACACTGGCTTGGGCCCAGACAGCTAGTTGCTTCCCTTGTCCTGCCCCTTTCTTGGTGTCTGCAGTCATTTAATTGTTCTACAACTCTTGTCCTTCAGAATGAGTAAGAAATTTGACTAAGAACTAATGTTTCAGAGAAAAATTGCAGGATTCAAGTTAATTTGTTTTGAATAATACAGACGTGTTGGCATTTTTGGAAGTGGTCTTAAAGGTATTGCTGTAATCTAGGCGAACAGTTCCTACAAACTGATGATATGGGGGCTGGTGAGTAGTTACAAATGCTTGTGATGGTGTTGAACTTCTCCCAAATATATATTTGTAAATATTAAAATGACTTGAAATGTCAGTTGTGGAAATTGTTCAATGTTCATCAACACCATACATGAGGAATGTTGACTTTCTTTCATTTCATATGCACACAAAATGCACCCCCACCATTGTGGAAATCTTTGTACTTAAGGTGCTGCACTGACTTCTAAGTTGTTGCATCAGGTTTTCTGAGCTCAGCATAACCTGTGTGGGGGCGGGGGTAGTAAGCGGAGCTGGAGTATTCTGTACAGACCTGTAGGTTGCCCTGACTAGGCGACTGAAACCACCTGTTTCTCAAGAAGCTGTTTTCTACACCACTATTTTCCTTGATCCGTAGTGGGAAACTCCTATGACAAACAAGCTCAAGGTACCTTCAAATACCTAGGCACACCCAGTTGAACACCGAAAGTTCTGAGTCTACTCAAACATCCTGACACACACCCTTTGTTTCGCAAGCTTCCTTTGTTTCAGCCTGACTTCAGCTTGTTTCAGAATTGATGAAAGTGATCAGTGACCGTTTTAAAGAAAATTTGACAATTTTTTATAACTTATTTTATTGCATACCAGGGTTATACTTCTCCCATGTAATTTGGCACACCCTTGAGTCTAAAGTCACTGGTTTTTGTTGCTCACGTTTTACATGACGTTAATATGGATAGGCCTCTCCTTGTATTATGATAGGTTCTGACATGTCTTAGGCAGGAACAGTTTTGCCAATCTGGACTGGTGGGGAGGGATCCACTGAGGGTTTAGCCCATGCTGTTTTTCAGCGTGTTGAAAAGAGATTTTCCCGTCTAGATGTTGGTACAAGCTCTCATACGATTATGCTCTGATTTATATGCAGTTATGTTTAATATAAAGAGTACTGAATGTGTACTGCTAATTTGCGTAAATTGTAAAACTGATCCTGGAGTGAAGAGAATTACTGGTCTATCAAGGATTATTTGCTGCCATTTTTTACACTAATACCAACTGCTGCTGATCCTCATTTCATTTAATGTGTTTGTTTGCTATGACAAGTAAATTAACATGAACCTGAATTCCCCTGACATGTTGGGTGCTGTTGAGTCAGACAGGTAGTCTCATATGTGCAGAATCACTTCTCGTTAGAGGCTGTAAGAAAACCATCCTGTTTGTTTTCTCGTTGGTGCTTTGCACAGTGTGCTGTAACATGATCTCTAATCTAAACACTTTAAAGAAAATACAATCTCACACTCACTAGCTTCTTGGTCTGAATCTTGAGATGTGAATTTTACAAAAAGGTTTGATTGTGTACAAATAGTTAAAATATTGTAAAATTCCTAGTGACACGATAAATTCAAACCAGTCAATTAGAAAGCAGTTGATGCAAGTACTTTTATTTACATGCTACTAGAAATATAGATCTGTATTCAACCGTTGTCTCTATTTTGTAAGCTGAGAAGGACCAGTATGCTGTGTGGCACTCTAAAAGGTCCAAGTGAAGTCACGTTTTTCTGATGCTCCATATCTGGTGGACCCTGGTCAAGCAGACTGAGAACTTTGGAATAAGCTATGGTTCCTTAGAAAAGTGAGTTTGAAATACATTTCTGAATTTTAAATGTTGCCATAATATAGATTTTTCAAATTTAGCTCAGTTGATTGAATAAGAAAATATACATGCTTCAACATTTATAGTTAAAAGTGCTTTATTTTAAGTTAGCATAAGAAATGTACATGAGAACTAGCAATGATTTTACAGTTCATTAGATTTGCAATGATTTACCAAATCCATTCAAAACAACTACTATGTGACTGCTTTTTACTGCCCTCTTCCTGAGATACACCTATTTAACGGTGTATTTTATCTATATACAATTACACCTAGTCCTACGTCTACACTCGTCATCACTGGTCACATGACCACAAGGACAGATAATATCTGGGTGTTAAAACAGCATTGCTAATCACATGGTAGTGGCAGCACAGCTGCAAAACTGAAGTGGATACAATATTACTTCCCAAGCAGTAACAACCAATCAGGGACTTGCCAAAATGTCTTTCTCTGCTGTCTTTGTTTGCTAAAGCAGTATGGTGATCAAATATCATCTCATAAGAATACTCCAATTATACCTACTGAGTCTTTTTTGTTCCTTCTGTTGGACTACGTGTGGTTTACAATGTGTTACTGTGTGCACTGATATACTGCACAGCACTTCTAAATTTCTGCACTGTTTTCATATTTAATGTACTGGCTGTGTTTTTCATGCACTTCTGTTACTTCTAAGGTTTTGCGTAACATTCTATAATGAGTCTCCTGTTCCCTTTTACACAGTGGTGTACATGTAGATGGTATGTCATTTCTACCATATTTCTAGTGGTCAAACCTGTAGTGTGCTTACACATACCGCTGTAATTTACTGTGGAGCTGTTCATGTGTAGGAATTCTGGAATAACCATATTTTTTAATGTAAAATATATTAATATGGTGTTTAAATTGCTAAACAGAAGGGAGCATGTGAGGAGTTTTTCCTCAAATGTTCACGTCTCCAGCTCAATGGCACCTTCTAGTGAAAGTTATATGAAACAAATCTTTTTTTTTTTTTCTGCAATATTTCGTTCTTCGCACTCCATTTTCATCAAGTTCAAGACAAGGTGAAGATGCATTTTTTTCCACACATGATTTGTATGAATCACACATTTATTAAAAGTTGACATTTTAGTGGTGTTGCAGGATGGTTGAGATGAGGATTTACAGAAGCAAGAACATGTTGTGCTACAACAAATTTAATTATGGTTCAACAATACCTTTAATTATGCAATACTTCATATTAAACTTGAGTCTGTCAGTTGTTGTCTTGTCGTCTAACCCCACCCCCAAGAACAGTATTTCCAGGAATCCCCCTTGTGAGTGTCCAAGGGATTCCTGGGAAAACTGGACCCCGGGGACAGGGAAGAGAGGCTGTCTTACGCAGGAGACGGGGACAGGGAAGATGCTGTATTACACAGGAGATGGGGACAGGGAAGAGAGCTGTCTTACACAGGAGATGGGGACAGGGAAGAGAGGCTGTCTTACGCAGGAGACGGGGACAGGGAAGATGCTGTATTACACAGGAGATGGGGACAGGGAAGAGAGCTGTCTTACACAGGAGATGGGGACAGGGAAGAGAGGCTGTCTTACGCAGGAGACGGGGACAGGGAAGAGGGGCTGTCTTACGCAGGAGACGGGGACAGGGAAGAGAGGCTGTCTTACACAGAAGAGACCACTTAAAAGTAAACCAACAAGACCTCCATAAAAGTAAACCAGAGACCACGGCCAACCAGGCAACCTTAGGAGATCCTATGCTAAAATCCCACCTTAAATCAAAACTACTTTCATTAATAAATAAACAACTGAACAATTTTTATTTATATTTAGCTCTGTAACATTTGGCTGCAGAAACAGTTCCAGAACCGTAAATCCCGAATGCGTTATAAACGATGAAAGATGGCTGTTTAGATGTAAATGTTGCCGATTGTTGTTTGCAGTGGCAGCACCCCCGTTCCCGAGCTACAGTGCTTCATCTCAGACTCCCAAATGACCAGAGATGCAGCACTGCACCGTGGGCCCGAGGACCGGGCCCAAGACCTTTCTGGACCGGCCATGCACACCTGCTCCCCTTACCGCTGCCTCAGGTGCTGTTTCCTGAAGTGTAGTGAAGCAGACCTATGAGCAGATGTGTTGAATTAGATTGGACTTCAAGATCCTGAGATTCGTCTGATTCATCCAGATGCACCTTTGCTTCTTTATCTGCTGGAAAAAAGCTAATATTTTTAGTTATTGTGTACTTTCGTGCAAGTTTTTGTGCATCTTTCGTACATATGGACTAGTAAAGTGCTACACTCAAGCTAAATATGCATAAAAGCAATGTACCTCATTCTAGATTTACATAACAATCCAGCAATTGGACAGCTTAAATTAATTTGCAACATTGTCAAGCATTCTAAAATCTCTGATGGCACTATGCCATTAAGGGCTATAGAAACGTAGAAAAATTTCTAAACTATTCTTCTAATAGGAACTGGTAGGCATGTCGGTGATGCTTAAACAGGTGTGATGTGCTCGCTCTCTCGTACGTGTTAAGACTCAGGGTGCAGTATTCTATTGCAGTCTGTTGGCAGTCTTTTAAAAAACGTATTACAGTATAGTTATGACAAACTGAAAGTATGAATCAGTGTCTTAACCTTTTGTACCTTGCAAATTCAGCTTGAAAAGGCAAATTTCTGAGGTTGCTTGATATGTTTGCAATATTTTTGTTGTTTTTGAGAAAAAAAAAAAACATTAAGCTGAATTATAAAGTGGGTTCTGCTTTCTGTATATGAAATATACTCTCGTATTTCTTTGCTAAAAGCCATTCCTGTGCAAAAGCCCAGAGCACTAAAGGAATGACTTGAAAGCGGGTGGGGGAGGGGCCTGTAAACATCTTGTGAGTGAACAGGAAATAGTTTTGACCCTTGCTTGTATGTGTTTTAACTGTTTTTCCTGTCCCTGTGCCACGAGCTCCCTACAAACATTCCTTTCCTTTGATTTCTCAAACTGCCTCCCCCTGTCTTCCGCACACTGCCCCTTCCCCTGTCCAAACACTTGTTGCCTCACGTTCCCTCTGCGTTCCGTTATGAACTGATGAGGCTCTTCATTATGAAGGGAAGTGTATGCGAAAGGTTATCAAAATCTGAGCGCAGGTTCAACAGTGAGATACTGAGTCTCACCTGCAGCACCATAGCCAATCAAAAACGTCCAAGCTGCATCTCACCAAACCACCCAACAGCCAAACATTTGCATACTGCACTACATCTGTATTTAGTGTCTCGTATGGTCTGGTATGCTTTATATTAAAAGCAGTGCTTGGCTCTGAGTAGATACACACCACGTTTAGTCCTCATTCCACACCTTATCAGCAGTGATTGTGGTACCTACACTAGACCTGAATGGAATCAGCAGTTCTGTACAGCACATTGCTGTACAGTCATTGCTTATTCAATGAGAAGAACAAATGATGTATTTAAACCCTACTCTTCCCACAAATGCAAATACCAATTCAGGAATAGTCAATCAGCTGTATATAGAGATAGATAATAATAGTGGATAGTTATATAGACAGTTATATAGATAGTATCTGCAATACAGGAAGCTTCCCTACACTGTTGCTGATATGTAAAAGCAGGGCTCCCAGTCCTAGTCATAGCCACCTGATTTGTCCACATTTTTTTGCTCTATCCATCTATAAAAATTTATTGTCTTTAATTGCTTAGCTCAGGCATGTTTGGAGCTAGAACAGAGTAGAATAAAGTAGACTGTCTGGTGGATGCTGATGAACTCTTGATTATAGGACCATTTCCTTATCTTCTGACAAGGGTGTGCCTGATGAGTTGTGCATGCCAATTATTACATTACAGTCTGTTAATTATTCTGCTATAAAATTAAAGATATCTTATAAAGTGGCCAGTGAAAATAGGTATACAATGGACTTTTTTTTCATAATGTGTTTGTTAATGAAATCTTCAGTGTTACACATTTAAACATGAAAATGAAAAAAGCAACTCAACATCATATACTCAGGTTATTGTGTGAATTCTGAATTAGTATTTTATGTTTTTAATATGGTTTACTTATGATCTTGAGAGCTAAATATCTGGCCCTGCTAGGTTCAGTAAAAGTTCAGCTGTGTTTCTGAACCAGGGGGTGGGGGTGCTGTGTAAGAGGTTCAAACCAGCCATCTACAAACCTACACCTCCAGGTTATGAGAGAACCATGTGAAGAGTGGTGAGGCATCACAATGCAAAACATTCACTGCATTAGCAGTAGTTTAAAATTGCTACATGCAACTACTGTCAAATATTGACATTGAACTAGTTTTGAATGTTCTCACCCTTATGGGGTGTATTTTTCTGGTATATTGTTTTCCATGCATGACTTCCAAGAAGAAAAACACCAAAAACTCTTTTTGCTTGCTGTAAATATGGGAGTTATCTTTCAACTCTTCCATGCAGCAAGAATGGGGATGAAGATCATAAGTAGAACAGACAGAAGATCCATACGGTAGCATGTTCACACCATCCTGCTGTCTGGTTAGAGAAAGCCTGTCTCCGTCATAAACTCTTCTACTCCCTGGGAGCAAGTGTGTGTCTCTATGTGTCTCAGTGGGGTTGAAAGACTTGTCACTGAATAAGACTGACAGCTGGGTCTCACCTTGCCTGGCATGTAGAGCCTCCATCTGATTGGTCCGCCGTATTTCCTTGTCATTCCACACCTTATTCTAAGAGTGGAAGAAAAAAAAACATACCGACATTTAAGAAGAACCCGTCAATATTGTAATATTCTAACATAAAAAACCATCATTGATAGGCCCTATAAAAAGCAACACGGCTATCGATTTAATTTGTGGAGTATTTGCTTTACCCCAGAAAGGAAACCCGTTGAGGAGAGGGGGGGAAAAAAGAAACAGCAAAAAAATTCCTAAACCCTTTTGAGCCTTTTCCAAGAAGTGAGAGCTTTAGATTTTCTCAAATACCTCATCTGGAATCTCCCTGACTCCATATAAGGAATTCTGAAGGGATTTTATTTTGGGATAATGGAAAATGAAGCTGTGGTTTTGATAAACACTCATTCGGCCTCTTAGGCCTGGTGATTGTGGAAGCAGATAGTTTGTCACTGCTCTGTGTGGCCTCCCCCTCCCCCGCTCGCCCGCATGGCTCCGTCTGCATACATTCCCTTTTCTAGACACAGCCTACTGCAGCCCGACATAAAAGGCGAAAAAACGTTGAGAAGGTGAGGAAGAGGAGAGGAAAAGGCAGTAGCAGCCATGGTAACCCGGATTACCGAGCAACGTCAGACCCTCGTTTCATCTTCCACACAATGGACTTCTAGCGCGGCATACAGTTTGTTGTAAAGATCACTTCTCTGGTATGTGGAACTCTGAGAAAGCCCTTAGTGTCTTAATTGTAAATCTGAAGACAAATGTTTGTCTAATGCACACCCAACAATCTCCAAACTTTATGTATTTGAAGATACCAAACCAGTTCTATTATAAACACAGCATCCTGCTTCCTACATTATAGACAGTCTATGAAGAATTTAGATCAGAATACTTGTGGAATTACAAATTGCTGAACAAAAATGTTTGATTCTTTTAAATCTATTATTTAAGCCTATTCAAAATTATTCAAACGGAAAAAATGTCTGGATCTTCATGCATTACAAAGAGGGAACTTTGTAGTGTAAGATGGGTTGCCTAAAGTAGTTCTAATGTTTGCCACACCTCCATTCAAACTTCTGGGCCAGTCCACACATACACTGGCAAAAAGTAAACGGATGGGTAGACAATCTTAAGTGTTACCAGCTTTGCACACCTCTCTCAACACCAGCTGTGTTCACTCGGGCCCTCTCCACCTTAAAGATTGTGTCATAACCACCAAAGACATAAGGGTCTTCACAGAACTTCTTGTATGAGGTAAGCACTCTTGACATGGTCAGGAAATTATCACATCAGAGTCTTATGGTCAATGAAAAAAAAAAAAGCCACACACTTAAGATATCTTTAAATGTGTATATTATTGCGTAGGGTTGTGTGTGAGTCAGAGGGACAGAGAGTGATGGAGAAAGAGTCATATTACTGTTTAAGCCTGACAGTCAAGACTCGAGCCAAAGTGATCACCTCCAAAGACAAGGCAGAAACAGTGTTTACACAGACCCAGACACTGTTCTGATAATGGAGAGCAAGCGTTTCTGCACTCCCAAACATTGCCTTTTAAGGTCCCCTTTCATTTCTCCTCATCTCCTTAAATAATCTCGACAGGAAGAGGGTTGGGGGTTGGGGGTTGGGGGGGTTGGCTCTTGCTAGTAACATCCCCCCCCCCCCCCCCCCCTCGGCTCTGTCAGAGTCTAATATATGCTTTAAAGCATACTGTAGCCACATGTTCTCGTGTTGATCTCAGACAGTTCACTTAGTCAGCTACTGTGTACTTCAGACGTAAGCCAGACAAAGGTATCTTTATGAAATCTAGTCACAAATATCTCTGCCTTGAGATCCGCATTTAAGAGATCTTTAGCTTTCATTGGTTTAAGCAGAGAGACCAGTGGCCTGTAAAACATCTCGAACACCAAGTCACAAAGTGTTTGAAGGATTTGAGACGGATGTCCAGACGAGGGAAACTGGAGCCACCTGGTGACATTGTGACAGCATTTTGTTAGAAGAGAAGCCACATTCACAGATGCAGACACATGCACAGAGCAGATGCAGAAGAAATTGTTAGGAATCTGGTGAATATCAAACATATAAGGCCCTCCATAGTTGTCTGTTCATACTAGTGAATTTCACAACAGAAGCATTTCAGAATTTGAAAAAGTCCAAGCCCAAAAGCCTGTAACTGGCAACATATAACTGGAAACCAAGGCAACAAGGGTCCATGTTTAAATCTAGCTCCTGTGTGTGTGAAACCACTGGGCGTGTCTTTCAGGGGTTGGTGTTGAAGGGCTTGGGTCATTTCCTTGTGAACGCTCCACCCCCTTACTGTTCATGTGAAAGTGACCCTGAGACCAGGGGTCCCCCGGGGGCTTGAGAAGGGGACCGAGTGACACGGGGGACAGGCCAGAGAACCAGGGCCATTTGGGTCATGTGAAAGCACTTGGCCCTGATGGATCCCAGACTTTTGACTCCTAGGAAAATAAATAATGCGTTTCCTCTCCCTCCCTCACAGAGCCGAGTTCATGGACTCCCTCCATCCCTCTATCTAATCTGTCCATCTGTCAAATCGGCACACATATGTTCATTCCCTCATAAGCACGGAACAACAAAAAAGAAAAAAAAAAATGCGTAACAGTGAGGAACTACGTATTTATTGAAGGCTCCTTCCAAATTTCTGTCTGACAAGGGCAAACTCATAATATTCATTCATATATTCATTTTTATGTCTGGCCCCATCTGTGTTGTGTTAACTGCAAAAGGACATTGTATCCAGAAATTATTAGAGGGTGTGCTTCCATTCCACATTATGAAGTGATTATGGAAAGATCAGATTAAAGAGGTTGCAACATGCGATAGAATAGGTTGGAGCGGGACTTGGGGGCTAGCACTGTTGAAAGCTATTTGCAATCACATAAATAGCAAACAAGACCAGCTGACCTCTCTCCTTCAATCCCCTTCTAGAAACAAAGAACTGGACGTGATAGATTAGAGAACTCCCTGTTCATCATCTCTATACTTTTATTTAAATCTCCACCACATTTTAAAGGGACAATAATGCTGAGACGTGCATATGACGGTATTACATATTTCATCAGGTAATTTGTCTTAAAAACCATTATCTATTATACCAGTCTACTCCCCTGTGCCTAATAACAACTCCCCTGCGTCTGAATGAGCTAAACCAGTAGAAAATGTTACTTTGTCCTCCTTAAAACAATGAGAAAGAGGACTTTTATGTCCAAGAAGACTGTGGATGGCCTAGTTTATATACTGTGATAAAAAGAGCTAAAAGTCAAATGTCAAAGGTTATGGAAAGTGTCAGACTCCCACTCTGAGGTGCTGCCCAAGGAAGTCGAGTCTGTACTTGACTTCACTACATCATTTCACATTTTCATATGCAGTTCATATGCAGTCTATAAAATATAAGCAAGGTCAATCTGCAGTCATGACATCAAAAATGATAAATCAGAAAGGATTGGTACTGGCATATGGTCCATGTGCTACCTCACAGCCATAACTGTGTTAGACTGTCTGCGTCATGTGTTGTAACTTTTCGTTCAGTTTTGGTAATTGAAAATAGAAGTCTAAAACAAATATATCAAACTATGTCAACTAGTCATTGACTGATAGAGGAGACACACTTACTTCAGGTTTGTCCACAGCGCAAATGGAAATGTCTGGCGGTCTGTCCTCGCCACACTCTGGGATAGATCTTGCTGCTGCCTGGAGTTATTGTGTCTAGGATGCAGATGGTCAGGAGGGTAGATTGAGGTGCACGTGCACGGTCTGGACCCTGTGAATCTTACAGTCTGGAGGAGGTTCTCAGCGAAAGCCACTCTTTTGAAGCACGCATAGCTTGGAGACAGAAGACTTTTCTTTTACCTTATATGAGGCGAGAGGCTGGCCTGTAAGAAAAGCATGTAAGGGAAATCCTCCAGACCTCGTGTGATTGGCTGTTCTGTGAGCCCCCATGACCCCAGGCTGTGACCCGCAGTGAGTGAGGAGGAGAGGATCTGGGGAGGAAGGCTTGAACAGGGGGAGGGCTCAAGCTAGGGGTGTGGACCTGTCCTCCCAACTAAGGAAGGCACATTTGACAATTTTCATATTTCTTCTAAATTTGGACATTTCTGCCCATGCGGGAGTCTGGCGGCCGGGACCGTGAGCCCATGTGGAAACCATTAACAACAGATGGAGCCTGGGAATAGGGGGGCTGCGCAGAGGCACAGATATTTAGAGTAATTAACTTCTTCTCAAAAAACGATTCCTCCACATATGGGAAAGCAATAACGTAAATCAGGCTAAGATGTATATAGAGGAGGTGGTATTTTTTCAGGGACCAAATGGATCTTGGAAATGCCATGAATGCTTATCTCAAACTATAATTAAACGTGCACGGTGTGAATTTAGAATATAAAATAGTGATTCTGCTACTTTTTGGATGAGCTGTGTTGCATCAAAATGAGGAGATGAGAGACCTAGAACTAAAATTTTGATTTAGAATTTTGTTGTGCTGAAATTTTAAATGGCAGAACAAAGGGCAACACATTTGATTTTATTTTAAAATCACTGTAAAAGTATCATAAATAATTAAATACAAAGACAAGTTACTGACCACTTATCCCATATACTTTACTTATAAAAGTTCACATGATTCAATCCTAATCTTGTGGATGCTGTACATTTCTGAGGCTGGTGTTTTAACAGTTCCAATGTCTCTTCAAATCATCACGTAAGTTTCAGGTACTTTATGAGTTGTCTATGGTGTGTAAGATGAAATAAACAAAAAGAAAAACTAGGGTCAGCGACCACTGTGGCTGCTAATAAACACATCACATTTTATAGTAAAACTGAATGTTCATCACATACTGAAAGGTAAAGGATTACTCTAAAAATGTATATCCTTTTATGTTGCCAAGATCGCTGTTTAAACAAAAAGTCATGAGTTAAATATGTTATAAGCTTGAGAACTACCTTGTGATCTTTGTCTCACAATTTATATACTTGTTGTCATGTGAACCTTCATCAACATTGGTATGTTTCAGGTATCTAAATTATAAATATTTATATATATAATCAACTAGTTCAGAATATACCAAAGATATTACTAAATGAAAATTTTAACAAAACTTTGTAATGTACAATAAATCCACAATTAAACTATTATAGAATTGTAGAAACTATTATAGAATTATTGATCACTTACAGTAAAACAAACGTGAAAAAGTTATATTTATGTTGATTTTAGTCATTGTATTATGTGTTTAACATGTTATGTGCATAACATGATATGTTACAAAATACATTCCCTCTTCCTCAGTTTGGGGAAAGTTAAAAACATAACAGAAAGAATATTAACAACTGTTGATCATTATTCTTGAGAAAAATACCTTAAATATTCAGTATTCACATTTAGGGACATAAATGCTATCATGGAGATAAGGAAGATGAATACGATACTGGTGATAAAAGATGAATGTGACCATTGTTTTTGTAAACACAAAAGTAAGGTGCACGATTACAGAGTTGTGATTGCAGTGGTGGCATGTGGCTAGTGCTGATCAAGCTGGTCATTTTCAGTGCCATCAGTACCGGGGCGAACACGGCAAATAGCAGCAAAGACAGAAAGAAGGAAAGAAAGAGGTCTGGGTTAAAATAATACATCATTTGGTGCTTTTAGATGTGTTGCTGCAAAATCCAAATTCAATCAACTCCTTTAATTCCCTTTAAGATAAATGCATTTTTGTCTGCAAATGCCCTTCTGGGTCATCCTGCATGTGGGTGAGAGAGCACCAGCTATTGGCTATTTCTTAGTCTCTGTGATGGTTTTAACACAGATTTTCATTTAAATTAACATTTTTGCATGTCAGATCTATTGATTCTGTCTATGATGATCTGGATGTAATGATTCAACAGCCTATTAAATTGCAAATTCAGTCAGTTTCATTAGTGTTGAGGAGAAGTGATATTAAAATGTAAATCTAAAAGACTGGGTTATATGAAGTGGAACAGGACTTTTAAGACTTAGTGGGAAAATACCATTTTGGATTTGTGGCTGTGGAAGAAAAAATATATACTGAGCCAGATGATTGTCACACCTCCAGTTGGACCAGTCCACCTACTCTCACCGGCCACTTTATTAGGTACACCTTGCTAGTACCGGGTTGGACCCACTTTTGCCTTTAGAACTGCCTTAATCCTTCTTGGCATAGATTCATAAATGTAAAAAAAAATGTAAATTAGCCATATTTTGTCAATTGTGATTTTTCACCACAATTGAAATTTGTCCTCTGCTCTTTACCCATCTGTGCAGTTAGAACACACACACACACACACACACACACACACACACACACTAGTGATTACTAGAGGAATGTGGTGCACACGTGCCCAGAGCGGTGGGCAGCCCTAGCCCGGCACCCAGGGAGCAGTTGGGGTTAGGTGCCTTGCTCAAGGACACCTCAGTTATGGCCTCCGGTCACAAGACCAGTTGCCTACCACCAGGCCATGACTGCCCCAGTACATTGATTCAACAAGGTACTGGAAACATTCCTCAGTCTGGTCCATATTGACATGATAGCATCAGGCAGTTGCTGCAGATTTGTTGGCTGCACATCCATGATGTGAATCTCCCGTTCCACCACATCCCAAAGGTGCTTTATTGGATTGAGATCTGGTGGCTGTGGAGGCCATTCGAGAGCTGTCTGAGATGATTCACGCTTTATGACATGGCGTGATATCCTGCTGGAAGTAACCATCAGAAGATTGGTACACTGTGGTCATAAAGGGATGGACATGGGGAGTTTTTTCTTGCCACTGTCGCCTTTGGTTGCTCATTAGGGGTCTGGACCCATACGATTGTAAAGCTGTTTTGTGACAACATGTGTTGTAAAAAGCGCTATATAAATAAATTTGACTTTGACTTTGAAAAGCTTCCCAAGGGGATAAAGTTCATAATATTTGGGTTAAGCAAATTTAAGTGACTGGTAGCAGCCAGGCCTACTGTACTCAGGACATACTGACATGGACCACTGTGGCTACAGCCATTGGACATGTACATGTGAAGAAGGATGTGTGTGCCCCAAACGAGCATCACACCTGCTGTCTTACTGTGGATCTCACATACAGGAGCTTCTCTGGAGTCAGTGATGGTGGAGCCCAGTGGCATGAATAGTTCTCATGATATTTTGGTCACCTGAAGAACTGTGTCTGTCTTCGCTGAAAGGTTACTGAGAAGGTTCCTAATAATTTGAATACTCAGTGGACATCACATATTCATTGGTTATAGTCAGCACCAGAGTCCAAAGGGCCATGCATGTATACATCTTAGAAAAATGGGTTTATTTATTTGATAAGGACAAAGTTTTTATTTCTTTCGGACGTTAACTCCTTCAACAGATATCACAGAGTTAACATACATCATAATCCATCGTGTGTTTTAGCCTTACATTTAGCAAAAACTGTTACCATTTATGAAGCAATCAGATAAGCTTAATTACAGTGGAAAGTGAAACAAAACCTTGACCTCATGCTGTGCTTTCTGTCAGACAAATATAGTTGCTGGACATGTTGAACTGTGGGAGTAAGAGACACAGACTGGATACAGTTAAAGAGTTGGGGGGGGTGTCATGGTCACTCTGTGAAACATCAGGGTTAGCTCTTTATCCCTCCCCCCTTACTGGGCTCACACAGCTTGATATGCAACCACGTCCTTCTGAGATGGGCTGCTAGACATATAGCTTAGAAAGACTAAATTTAGACCCGAGGTGAAGGAAGGGCAAAGTGAAGTGGAACAAAATGAAAGCTTAATAGTAAAACAAATGAGGGAATGTTGGTGTATGTCATTGTTAGGTGGGCACTTTGTGGCAGGCTGTAAAATGAGTTGTCCTCCAGCCTTCCCTCAGAAGCCTTAAAAAGGCAATGTTTGGGGAAGACTCTGTGTTTACATCTATGGATAGTGAGGCTGTTAAAGATGGTAAAGATGGCAGACAACCAGTTCTCCACAACTTGGTAGCTCAGTGCTCTAACTTAGGTGATACATTTCCCTTAGACTTATGTGGGTTTTGTCTAATATGGCAATGTTTAAAGAATCCCATCTTTTCCTTTCAAAATGTTTTATATATATTTTTGTCATGTCTATGAAACTTGCTGTAATGTATCATATACTGCAATAAGAACATGCTCATTTATTTTACAATAAATATATTTTAATTAACAACTTTATTCCTAAAATAAAGTAAAAGAATAGTTACGTTGCTTTGGTGATCACTAGAAGTCTTTTAGAAAATGTAATCACTTACAGCATTTATATATATATATATATATATATATATATATATATATATATATATATATATATATATATATATATTATGAATATTCACATATAAAATTGTGTAAATCATGGTTCATGATATTTTTGAAAATCTTATGTTTGTTTTTCTAAGTTATCAGCGTTACAAATAGCACTTTACTGTGGATGAAAGATGTGTGCCTGAAACATCCTGTGTCTTTCTGTAGTACACTGAAACCTTTACTAATATATATCACAGATAACATTGTGTAATAAAAAGTATGTCCTGTTATGTTATGCTGGAAACCTTGTGTAGTACACTGAAACACTGACATTTTTACTACCTTTGACAGCGTTATAGCAAGTGAAGTCAGCTGCTAGCAGTAACAGTGTTTGAACAGGAGCAGGAGGAGGAGAGGAGACAGCGTCTGCCTAGACTCACCCAACCCAGCCAGGCTGGAGGCATTAGTGCTCTCTGGAAGCCCCGTGACGGAGCACTACTGCTCCTCTGTGAGGCCAGATCCAATCTGGTGCTGGGAGGTGAAGCCTTCCATAACGGAGTAGGCAAAGAACATCGTGTTCTTACTATGAGCCACACTTTCACCTGGAGGTCTGAGCAATATAGTGGCTGGTGCAGAACGTCCAGTACTTACCTAACCAGATGCCCCTTTGGATAACCAAGAAATAACTTACTGGTGCTTCCATGGTTTCCCATTGGAGATCAGGCATCGCTTAAGTTCTCACCACACAGCACAACACTGCAGTCTCTCCCAATTTTATGTATAATGGTCTCATTGTTGCAGTGAGATTGTTGCTTTCGATAGATGGTGGTGGGGGGGACACACCTGAAGAGAGGCCAACAGCAGGTCAGTGTCAGCACTAGTGTGACAGAAAACATGGAGGGAGGGTGGAGCATCACAACCCCACCCGACTCCACACCCGTCAGAAAGAATCATCCTTCCCATGTGAGACCACAGTGGAGAATATTCCAGAACATCTCTCACACTACCTCCTCCTTTCAACCCCCAGATGCCCAGACATACTGATTTCTGTTCTGAATGTTCAGGACTGCCCTTTCCCTGGTCATTGTGAACGCAGTCCATTTATCTGCCCATGGGCTTTTCCACTGCAAACATATCAGTCATTCTCAGTACCTGTTTTTCTGGAAGACATTATTGAGAGTAAATGTTCTTAATCAGTGCAAAGTCCAATATCTTGTGCTTGATGACTGTTAATAATTTAAAATATTGCAGGATTTGTCAGTGAACAAGGTTACTTCACGATAATCTTTGCCTAATTTAGACCATCTGACACAAACAATATCTCACAAGAATTTATTTTGCCTTAGTACACCTAGTACATATTAAGCGCTAGAACTTAACTGAAAAAACTAACCCGAGTACATCTTGCAGTAGTTTATTGTATTAGTTTAAGCATTGTATTTATCCAGTGACATCATTTATGTAAACACAGGTGTGTTTATATTGAGCAAATACCTCTTTTGTATAATAATGTAAAGAGTAGGGAGACTGGGGTAAGGTGAGCCTCCCCTTCTATCTCAGCAGCTGTGCTTAGTTCTGCCCTGTGACCATATATTCAGGAAGCGTATTGCATGGATGCTATCTGGCTTTAATGAAGACAAACTGTGGAAAGCAATTTGTTACAAAACATATAAAAGACAATGAGCGTGAAGTCTGTGAGTTCCAGCGCACGAGTGTGCAGTTGCATGAAAACAATTGTAAACCCTTTTGAATTATTTTCATTTCTGCACGAATGTCTTCTAAAATGTGATCTGATCTTCGTTTAAGTCACAACAGTTTATATTACCATACCTTCACTGAATAACGTGGTTTAAACAGACCTGCCCAACCGTTAAAAATGTTCCTTGTTCCTCTGGTGAAGCATGGGACAAAAGAATTTCTAAACATCTCGGCCTCCATCAGTCTACAGTCAGGAAGTTTAGTTAACAAACGGAAGAATTTCAGCACCATGGCTACTCTCCCTAGGTGTGAGCGTCCGAGAAAGTTCAGTGCGAGATCATCGTGTAGTATCCTTAAACAAGCACGAGAGCCATGGTGACAGGGGCAGGCATCGTTCGCATTTCAGGTTTGTGTTCCTGAGTCACCCATAAGAAAACTGAACAAGAATGGTATTCATGGGAGATCACCAAAGAAAACATCCACTCATGAGAAAAAAAAGTCACATTACAGCCTGCGTCACAGCAATGAAAGTGGACACTGTATGATGCACCTAAACTTCATCCCAGTTGTGTAGCATGTTGGAGGCACTATTATGGCATCAGGCTATCATGGCTCAGGCAGCTAGATCTTATTCAGGGACCAATGAACTCCACAGTTGCTGTAGGAATTTGTACAGCAAAATATCAGGGTGTCTGTGATCTAAAATTCAGGAAGAGGTTGGGACATGCAACAACAATCCAAAACAGGAGTAACTCAAGGCAAGCCTACGGATGGGCAAGACATTCCCGAAAATAAACATGGATTCAAAATTTTGTACAAAGGAAAGGATAACGGTACAGCTACAGGAAGTGCTTGGTTATGGTTACGGTGAATAAAGATCCCTCTAATCACAAAATGAGTTCACATACACATTTAGAATGCTGTGAACATTTTGTTTTCATTTGACACTGTACAATATGAGAAACGTGTCAATGTTCTTACAAATAATGTAAATAAAAAAAAAACTATGCAAACTGATAATGGCTTCCTCCTTTTGAGCCATGCACAGATCTTTGTACAGTGTATACGTACCATATTCATTTACTCAACAGTAGTAGGTCTGACTGAGGAATAGTACCTCAACACATTGTCCTAAGAAGAAACCATTGCATGTCAGACTAATTGCTCTTACCGTGTTAGTGAAATTGGCAGGTTTAGCCGTCATCCTGACATGTTGCAGGTTTGGACAGTGAGAGGAACCAAACACTGAGAATTCTGCTTCAGTCACAAATCTCTTCTCTTCCTGCTTACACAGTGTTAAGCTACAAGTGACCTGAAACTTTAAACACAAATTAGTGTCTGTGAAGCATTGTAAACGATGTGACAAGATTTACTCAAGCTCAAGTTCTTTTTCCTTCTGGGATTATTCAGTATGTTTCAGAGTGTAGAATGGAGTTTCGAGACGTAGCTATGGATGTGCCATAACACGTGAACTGTAATTTAGAAGATGCTCTCTGCAATGCCAAGTGTGCCTAAGGGTACTTTAGTATAAGGTTCAGCACTTAAAGACATCAGTCTAGCACTGACTTAGCTTTCTGTAAAGCTAAAATATTACCTCAAAAAAAAAAAAAAGCACAAACCAGAAGTTATCCCTTTTTATTATGTGAAATTATTTTATATAAACATATAAAACAAATCTCGGATTTTTAATAAAGGTGTTTTTCTGTACATAAACTTCATACACAGGTTCCTGCAGTGTTTAGCGTGGGTTTAGATTCAACCCAGAAACATTAGTAAAGGGTGCCACCGAACAAAGTCATAGAACCAGACCTGAAATGGCTTTTCGGCTCTATAAGGTACCTTCTTAAGACTAGACACAAAAATGGTTTGTTCATATGTTTATCTGCTCAGCATCACATCATAGATTATGACGTGTTTTCCTTTGCTCCACATAGCAGCGGCTGTAGTATCGTTCCATCTTCTACGCAAGAGCCAAAACTAGATGTGGGGAAAAAAAATGACACAAGGGGAATTCCCCCCATAAAGACACACAATACTGGGAGTTTACTAACAATTACTGTATCTCATCCTCTGTATGTATGACCATCAACCTGTTCTGGATGGTTTCACCTTTTTCTTACAGTACATATTTTCACCTACAAATAAACAGGAACAGTTTTTGTAACACCAACTATTAAAAAAAGTTGGTATGATTGAGAAAAAACTTTATGATTTTTTTTTTTTTTAACCATTACAGTGCTTCATATCTAGGGGGGGAAAGACGACACTCAAAAACGTCTTATAATGTGATTTCTTTAAATATGTGCAAAAGGGCATATACATTCTCAATGCTAATAACCAAGATGAGGATAGATGAGAGGAAAGACATTAAAACACAGGGAGTACTAAAAAATAATAATAAATTAAAAAGAAACGCCTTAAGCAAAATGAGAAACGTGATATTTTTTTAGGAATGCACCTCTAGTGTGCAGATGGATGCCTAGCAAATCTCGCATCTTTCTCAACACCAGATGTGGGCGGTGTAGCCGAGAGCTTTGACACACCGCTGCTTCAACTCTGACAAACCGGACGCAGTGACTTGCTGAGGAATGACGTTTGAAATAGCACAATGGGGAAAGTTGGCAAAGCTTTTTCATTTGTTTCTCTAAACCCACAAAACCCTCACAAGTGCGGGTTTGTTTCTCTTTTCCCAAAACCCTCACAAGTGCAGTTAACTCTGCCAATCCTTGCATGCACCTTTCCAGGTAAGCGATGTCACCGACAGACCAACATCCTCTAGCCATGTGGATCACACAAGCGGAAACAGCCTGAGGGAACTGTCAGCCGATTTCTTATTGGAGGATGAATACCGCACAACAGCATGCCCAAAGCAGTCACTTTCCATAAGATCACCTCAACGGTTCTGAAATAAAAGCAACTGAAAAAGCCATTTCATCTCTTCCCAACAGGCATCATTGGGCCCAGAATGTAAGAATGATGGTCATCCAAAACGATGAAGGAAAGAAGTCTTCTACATTAAATTTGTGCATCTTGGATTGTCCTGCACTCCGCCATTAAATGTAGTCATCATCTACAGGTTCTCCGTGCATATCACAGTAGTGGATAAAGACGACAACCACGCGCTGGAACACACCCAGACGCATCTGCCGCCTCTCCGAGATCTCCTCACCGATGGTCTCCATGCAGATGTCAGCAGAAAGTTGGCCCTTACGCCGGGGTGCGTAGATGGTGGCTGAGAGAAAGGAAGGTAAAATTCAAACGTTTGGACCAAAGAAATGCAGTTGTAAGCCCTTCTACCTGTCATACACTCACTCATCAGTTATGTTCATTCATTTGGCAGATGCGTTCAAAAAGCTGATCACTACTCAGGCAATGCAAACACAACGATTATACAGAATACTATTGGAGCAGGTTTCACCAATTCAGTATTGGTAACACCACAGTGCTCTGTGCAAAAACTTACTGCTTTCATCATCCTCAAAGTCATAACGAGCGTAACTGTTGGGTACTGCGGTGCGCAGTGAGCGTAGCCATGGGAAATCAGAGACCATCGAGTACGGGGCTCCATCTACCACTCCTGCAGCAGAGAAGACGGTGGGCATGAGCGCAAGAAACTGACTGACGCAAGACGATAAGAATAAGGGGGAGAAAAGGCACAACAAGATGATACAGCGTAGATGTAGCCTCCACATCCTTCCCATCACAGGGACCCTACGCCAGACCCTGTTTTCACTCTAACCCAGGACACATGCCATGCAGTAGTAAACAACGAAAACAGTGCTCAGGCGTGCTGGGCTGAGGTTAGAAAATTCCACTCCAGTTCATTTATAAGCCATCTTGTACCTTTCGAATGTAAACAGAATGTAAACATTTTAGTGGCACAACAAAGAAAGTGAGTTTTGTTTTATACTGAAAGACTCAGATAAACAAAAGGCCTTGAACTAGACTTAATCAAATACTACTCAGCTCAGCTAATGAGGTTGTGGTCAATCTAAGCAGGAAACACATCAGGCTTTAATCTGCCACCACTGCTGACACAGTGATGGTATTAAGCTCCCTCTCACCCTCTAAGGTATAGATGTCTCGGCCCCAGGGGTAGTTGGGATACTTTTTTACATCCTCCTCTGTTCTTGTTGCCTCCGGGAAGAATTCGTACTTGATTAGTTCCCTGTTGGACAGGTGGAAAAAATAATGGGTGAAATGGGAGAAAACGGCAGAACAATAAAAGCACACACCAGCAAAATTTTTTAAATCAAATTTTTATAACTTATTTTAGTCCATATTTAGGGGATTGGCCAGCAATGGATTACTGGGATTTTTACTTTGCTTCTTTTGTTTTAGAAGCACATTGACAGTGTGAGGCTAACATTGCAAATAAGTAAACCAGTCACTGTACAAACATGTTAACATCACCCGCTGCCTGCTAGCCTCCTCTTAATGAAGGCTGAATTACATGCTTAGGTGAAAAGATCGACATTGCAGTGCTGAGATGTTTTTGCTTGTTGGGAGAGAATCGCACAGACATGTAAAAATGTCCACGTGTGAATGATTTTTACATTTACATAAAGTCTAGATTAATAAGTATACAAAAAAAGGGCAGGCTCGCCTTACCCCACTCTCCTTACTCTTAACATTATTATACAAAAGAGGCTTGATATACTTTCTCAGTCATTCTTTACAAAGCAATTGTTCTTGTTTTTGTCCATTCTGGTTTGGATGCTGCCCTCTAGTGGACATCCCTGTGTGTGTAAGTGTGCTAGGTGACTCGTCCACACACGTTTCCTGTGTGTGTAAGTGTGCTAGGTGACTCGTCCACACACGTTTCCTGTGTGTGTAAGTGTGCTAGGTGACTCGTCCACACACGTTTCCTGTGTGTATAAGTGTGCTAGGTGACTCATCCACAAACATTTCATACATACATAGGTGCAGTACAATTGATAATTCGGGCTCTCTTAGTGCAGCAGAAAGCATGTGAGGATAGGCGTTAGACTGTGTGCGCACTGTGCATACTACAGTATGCACATAAACAATGTTAAATGAAACCAGTCTGAATCATTTCCACCAAAACAATACTGCTTTTCAAACTGAATCATTACTGAATAGTACAAAGAAATAAACAATGCAAGACTCTTCAGTGTGTCCATCAATTCAGTAACACTATGCTTAAAAGTGTAAACAGATATACATACTGACTGATGTTGGCGACAGTATCCATCCAACTTCGAACGCGCACCTTGTTCCTGACGTTGGGGGGGTTGCTGAACTCGTGGATAACTGCTATGTGGTATGGGTAGGGTCCACTGAACAGCTTCTTCTCTAAGGCCAACGAGTCAATCTGGAGGGAACAAGCCACACTACTGTAGAGCCAAATTACGATCAAACAAATCCAACACTTTACAACACTGCTGGAGCACGCATTTAAACCAACACTTTACAACACTGCTGGAGCACGCATTTAAACCAACACTTTACAACACTGCTGGAGCACGCATTTAAACCAACACTGTTGAAGCACTGTATGAGCTATGAAACTCTGTAGGACCATTCTCAGCAAAACTAGAGAAAGCACAAAAATAGTTTTTAATGATAACTTCCTCACAGACACAGTGGACACCATGAGAAAGAACTGCAAAAGAAATTTCTAAAATGACCAGTAAATCATGACTTCCTATACCACTGAAATCTGTATTGGTTATCTGTATTGGTTATAAAAGGCTTGTGATGACCAGGGTGTCATCACAAAACTAGAGAAAGCACAAAAATAGTTTTTAATGATAACTTCCTCACAGACACAGTGGACACCATGAGAAAGAACTGCAAAAGAAATTTCTAAAATGACCAGTAAATCATGACTTCCTATACCACTGAAATCTGTATTGGTTATAAAAGGCTTGTGATGACCAGGGTGTCGTAATAAAAATATTTGGGGTTTGACTAATTCTATCCTGATCTGTAAACCCTGACCTGCTGCATCGGACGCATGTAGACGATGCGGTTCCTCTCCGGCGGGATGCGCAAGACCTGGTCCAGGACCTGCTCGAGGTCCAGCTTCTTGCACTGGGCGTAATCAAAGCGGTTCACTATGGGGGCACTCTCCACCTTCAGGTGCTTCAGCACCCTGCAGCGAGTGGCTGAACACACGGAGCAGCGGGTCAGTTAGCGGCTACTGTCGCTTGTGTGGGGGGAAATGTGTGTGTGTGGGTGGATGCAAACGATTTTGCCATAACTGGGGGGGGGGGGGGGGGGGGTAAAAATCAAACATTTATAAACTGTGTTGTAAATATACAACTACAATTGACATTTACAGGCATTACATTATGTTCCACTATTATGGTAAAAACTTGTGAACTCAAATTGTGGGTTTTTGCTAAACCATTTAAAGCGTTTTTGGATTGGCTGAGTGGATTGATGTTAATAATCTGCCCTGCCTCTTCTCCAAGCCTCAGGGTTCCTCACAAAGTGAGCACTCCCTCT
The DNA here is from genome assembly GCF_052324685.1 of Brachyhypopomus gauderio. Lineage (NCBI taxonomy): Eukaryota > Metazoa > Chordata > Actinopteri > Gymnotiformes > Hypopomidae > Brachyhypopomus > Brachyhypopomus gauderio. The sequence goes on along the minus strand of NC_135221.1, from coordinate 18,107,968 downwards.
CACTCCACTAAGCTAAAGGGTGAGCACTCCTTTGCAGTAGCTGAGGTTGTGAAACGCCTGCTGCTAAGCATTAGAGCTCCCATCCTTTGTCTTTAAGGCAAAACATAAAACACATACTACACTTTTTATACTACATTTTTTATTGTCACAAAGTGGGCATGCATCACACACCCACCTGTCTTGTGCTTTACCCGATTTGTTACGCATTTCCTTCCATTATTAACTATATACAGCTTTTTTAATACACTCTACAGAAAACGTTAGCATTGCTGGAGTAACTAGCTATAGCCTCTACTGCGTCCTGATCGTTTATAGTCATTGTACTATTCTCCACAGCCTAAATGGACTCACCGTGAATAAACATCATTTTAGGGCAGTGTTTCAGCACCAGGTCTGTAATGCCACAATTAGTGAGAGTAATTCCCACTAGGTTTTTCGATTTTAGTGAGAGCACCTAGGAAGAAAAAATAAACATACATTTAACAGTAAATACAGTAAATGTCTGTTCCTGTAGGACTGTCCATACCCACCTGTATGTGGTCGTCCTCGGTCACTGGGTCACTAGTGCTGGTGGACTTGTCTGCTGTGCGTTTCCTTTTCACTGTAACGCGAGGTTTGGTCTTGGAGAGTTCTACATGAACGGTTGTGAACAGTCCGGTCATATTTTTAAAACCATGCAACATTTACACTTTCTTAAACTTTGAATGTTTACATCTAGATTTATGCAGTGTTTACTCATACTGTCTTAGGGGTGGCCAATTCATTACTCCCAGGCTTGCAAATAAAATCTTACTACCCAATAATGAAGTAAAAGTATAGCTACCAGTTTATTAGATACACCTGTCACGCGGCAGAGATTTGCCTGGGCAAATGTCCTTTGAATGCAATGTGTGTGGTGTACCGTGCGGATATAACCGAGTGGCACAGCTGCTGTGAGCTGTTTGCAGTCTTGCTTCAAACAGCCCTTTAGCCCTGTTTAAACATGCTGAATATGGGTTAGAGCTCTGAGAACTGGGCAGGCCACGTAAGCAATGAATCATTTTTCAAGAATGTTTTCAAATGTGTCTTGCAATATGGTGCATCATACTGGGATTGTCATAAATGGATACACTTGGACGACAACTATGGTTAGATATGCCACGCTGTCGGTCTTCGGTGGATATCATAGGTTTCAAAATATGGCAGGAAAACATCACATTACTGTTTACACCCAACAGGATGACGCCACAGACTTATTATAATTCACATGCCAAATGCTGGTCATTCTGGCCATTCCAAGCTCAGTTACACACCAACATAGAAACCAGGCAGACCCGTGATTCTAGTCTACCACACACTGCAGGCCCTTGACACAGGACATGGTTCAGTTTATAAGTGTAGATAATAAACTGGTGACTCGGCCCACTTCCTCTCACACCCTGCGATTCTCCTGCACTTACCCGACTCCGACACTAGGGGGACGGAGCACAGCCTGCTGCATGCACGCGTGACTGGCCGCCTGGAAAACATGTCTCTGGAAGTTCTATGTGGAGGACCAGCCTCTCCTTGGAGCCCTGCCGCACCGTGACCCTCGGCAGAGCTCGGAGTCCTGGGAGGGGCATTTCTGTGCCTGGCCTCAGACTGCTCTGCCTTGACCGTCTGCTCAGGGCCGTGGTGACCCGCTCTGCTCTCTCCCCCTGCTGGCTGGCTGAGGGTGGTGCGAGCGCCGGTCTCGGCGCCGGCGTGAGCCCGGACGCAAGAGCAGCGTGTTCTCATGGGGCCTTCCTCCCTGGCGCCCGCCCTTCCTCGTCCCTCGGGGTTCGCGGACTCCTCCCTCCAGCGGATGGAGCAGACACACCCGCCGGTGTTGTGGCCAGCGGCCCCACCAGTTCGGTCTCGGGAGCCGTCCTCCGTCGATTCGCTGGCTGCCTTCATGTCTGCTTTGATCTGCTCGCTGGTCACCTGACAGCCCTTCTCGCAGCTGGGACACTGCGAACCACGTCGGCGCAGCGGGGTTTTCCCTTTTCCTGTCAAAAAAAAATAAAAAATACAGCGGCGTTTAGAACACCTCCGGCTCCACGTTTGAACCGTCATTCATGGAGATATGAACCTATATGACAAACCTCTCGAAGCTGGATCTTCTGCAGCCCCGGGCTTCTTCTGCGTATCTGCCTCGTCGTACGGCTGCTGCGAGTGAAAGTTGTCCTGGGTCTTGACTGGACCCTCCTCGTCCTCACTGTCAGAATCAGACACCACAACTGGAATCTTCTTCATGGCAGGCTGCACACCACTGGGCCCTAAAGGAAAGAAACAGCAACTACATCGGCGGCACATTTAACTATGATTTTAACCATGATGTGGTTGTGAGGCACCTTATACCTGCTTGCTCTTCATCTTCTAGTGCAGGGTTTTGTGCTGGACACAGACCTTGAGGAGCTTCCCCTTGACTGGCAGCTGTAGCCTGAGGCTCTGCCTCAATGTTCTCCACCACCATGCCCTCTACATCAGGGATCTCTGCACAAAAAGAGTACACCAGTTCAACACTAACAAAAATAAATAAGTAAATAAATGGGTTTTTATTCCCTCTAGTACAAGGACACCATACCTTCAACTCTGTGTGGTGGCATGTCAACAGCATGGTTGTCACGATTACGCGGAGGAATGTTGGCAGCGTTGTTGTTCTGGTGATTGTTGTTGTTGTCGTTGCCGTTGTTGGGGTTCTGGTTACTAACCAGAGCGGAGGATACACCAATACCCGTGCCTGCACTCAAACCGACCCGAGCACAACCCTCGAAAAAGACACAGCAACAGTGTTGGGATCCCACACCTACTGAGGCATGACTGGGTGGTTCCCCCATTACAGTTAGTCTCAGAAAATAAAACTTTATCTTCTTTGTAGTTTGTTAAATCACAGCATTTCAAAACAGACCATTTACAATTGCTTCTTTATATCCAAATATACACACACAACATTCTGGCACAACTTCAAAAACGTCCATGCACAACAATTTAGGAGAACATGAGGAGGAATCAGCCTCTTAGCACAGAACAGGTCTATGTTTAATAGAAGTGTTTTCCATTATTCTTGGCTTCATCTAAGCAAGAACTGTGCCAATATTTGAATGAGTCTGTTCAATGTGTGTTGACCATGCCATGCTCACCTTGGGGGGCTCACGAAACATCTGGTCTAGGGAGATGAACTCCAGATTGGGCAGCATTTCGATAAACTGACTAAAAGATTCAAGCTTAATGGCATGGCAGCGCACTAGAGTGAGATCCACCAATCGGCTCCAACGAGAATGATCTAATAGAGAAGTTCAGACAGCATGCATACATTAGATATAAATTAGATATGGCAGACACGACTGTTTACCACTTTAAATTAAAAGGAGATGTGGTTCAGATTTTACACAATTTATATGGGATCAAATTGGCACTTTAGCTCAGCACTCCACACTGGATCTGAAATGAACAATAACTAAATATATAGAGCACAATGTCACCTTTGTTTGGTTTTGTTTCTTTTGCTTTTTCACTCCAGCCTTTTAATTTTAGATGTAACAAAAGTACAGTTTACGGCCATAAGATTAAACAGCCTCGATTACACAGTGATTCCTCCGGATGTTTATACGTAATGCCATTTAAAAAACGCTTAGATTAAAGCTATAAATCTTCAGGTCAGAGAGAAACAAGAAATGGTTATAAATACCTGTGATCCAGTTATGTGGGTTGTGAAGATGTGGGCAGTTGTAAATGACTAAATATTTGATTGAGGCAAACACTTCATTAACAGCTTTCATTCCGATATCGGTGATGATCCCTGGATTCTCTATGACATCAGCAAGGCCATATTTCACTAACTCTGTATGACTCAATTTACCTAGAACAGAAATAATACAAACAGGCAAAAATAAAGAGCAACTCACTAAGCACTCACAATTCGAAATACTGCCAACACATGAATCAGCATATGAGGTTTAATGGAGCACGGACCATACAGCAAAATGCCTTCAAGTCAAAGAAAACTGGGTGAATAAAATAATTAACAAGTGGCAAATTGGTTACGCGTCTGTTGCCTTAAGTGCCTGTGCTCTTATTAGCATACTTTCTTGTTATAAAAAAGTACAATTTCTGGTCATCATTCATCTATGTTACTTTAGTTTAGTACATTTCCCAGGCCAGGCCAATAGCTAGAAAAAAGTAGCCTGGTATAGGATATAAAAATACAACTAAAACCTTAGATTCAAGTCTAAATCAATTGAACCACCGAAACTGTTGGTTTCCAGGCTTTGCTTTTAAACTTTGTATGTCTATATATCACACACTATTTTGACCATAGATGCTACCTTTAACAAAAATACATTATTTTTTATGAATAACAAAATCACTAAAATTGTTGCCTTTCCATAGTGAAAACTGCTAAATTATCTAAAGCCAAATTATTTCTTTACCAAAACAAATCATACCGTAATTTGTCAAATTAATTAAATTAATAACAGCAAAGTTTTAGAAGTACTTTCACAAGCATTTCAGAATCAGAATTATGTAATGTATTTGCTCAATCAATCAATCAATCAATCAATCAATCACATTTTATTTATACAGTGCTTTTTACAACAGTTGTTGTCACAAAGCAGCTTTACAAGTGCCGAGTCCTAGCCCCCAGTGAGCAAGCCAAGGGCGACAGTGGCAAGGAAAAACTCCCTAGTTTTTTGCATGAGGAAGAAACCTTGAGAGGAACCAAGACTCAGGGGGGGAACCCATCCTCCTCTGGCCGACACCGGTCACCATGACAACAACAACAATTTATACAGAAAGAAGAGAAAGAAAAGGAAAAAGAAAACTCATTTGCTCCTTTACATTAGGAAGCCAAGCTAAAAAATATCAGGGCCAAACATCCACGGGCCTAGAACTGGTGTTAATTTTCAGAACATGGTTTGACTGTAATATACTCACACTGTAGTAAGAACTCATCAACATATCCAAGGTGCAAAGTCTCGAACTGAGGAAACTCAAGTTCAGCCATCTTTAGTGCTGAGAACACGCCATCTTTGGTTAAGGAAGGCTGGATTCGAACTTCGTGCAGCCTGTGATGCATTGAAATTATATTAACTTAAAATAAATCTCAAAAACAGTATTTTCAAGACAAAAAGTCCTCCCTCACCTGCGTGCAGCAGTAATGATGAGGTAGCCCAAGTCAACTTCAAGTGCATTCTTACATGCACCAAATACAATAGTGTGCAAATTTCGAAACCCCCCTAGGACATAAAAATATTGTCAAAATGGCAGAAAGTTCACAATGCCTTTGTCATGCCAGTATGTTACTTATATTCTATATTATTATATAACAAATGTAGAAATTACATTTATATGTAAGTAAATGTAAAAAATGACATTTTGATAAGCAAATTATGCATCTAATCAAATATGGCTATCATAAATTAAGCCATTAGCAATGTATTGAGAAATCCAAATGTATTGGTGAAATGTAATCACATCCTGAATAATAGCATGTCATGTCAAGAATCAGCCACAAAACTATATTAGCCAATGATAAATCAGAAAACATGCACTCTTGTGGGAATGTTTTTGTCAGTACAAAGACAGACTAAATAACAGACTAAATAAGTGCATAGTTCAAGTCCAGTTCAACACATGCAACACGAAACAAGCTTCTTTTCAGAGAAATGTGGCATATTCTCTGTGGTGATGCCCGGTGTGGCAAGCTTTTTTCAAAGATTATAAAAAATATATATATCCAATAGACATGCACATATAGGGCAGACTGTGATGCTGGTGCCACAGGTGCACTTGTGCCTTTTTAAAAATAGCCTTCACTGCCCCAAGTTGTGGATAATATCACTTTATATTACTTTAAACAGAGTGGATTAAATCAGCGGTTTGCCCTCACCTGACCTCCAGCTGTCCTCCACTACATGCTGTATCAGTCCCCCTAAAAAAGGGACCCTCACGAGCTCCAGCTGCTCCAGGTTGCGTGCGGAGGCCAAGCCCGTCACCAGTGGCACATACTTCAAGGAGTTAGTGGGACCGGCACAGTTTCTCATGACAAACGTACGCAGGCTCACACACAGAAAGTCTTTGAAGGGCTGAGGCTTTGTAAGGCGCACCCACTTCATATACAAATGTCTAAGCATAGACACACAAGGGATTTCTGGTACATTGACTCCTGAGGAATGGAGAATTTTAGACAGAATTTACAGAACATCACATAGACCAAAACATCAATGATACAAAACCACAAAAATCTTAAATAGCCAAACTGCAACAGCTTTAAGCCTACCAACAAGGTGGAGGGTCTGGATTTTAGCTGCAGCTGGAATAGTGAGTTTGTTCTCAGGGGGGATAGGAAAGGCTCCATTGCGGTTCCTGAACTTTCCAAGGATGTGAACCTGAGGCATGTAGTTCCAAATTGCTTCCACAAGCTCTAAATGAGATGTTTCCACACCCTTTGAATGAACAAATAAATGAGTTAATACATGCATCCAACAAAACACATACCTAAATGCTATTTGAAATCCAGGACACCAGGCTAGCTACTCCAACAACTTCTTCCCTTGTACATCCTGCACTCACCAGAAGGTTGGGGCAGGCCTGAAGAGCCTCCAGAACACCAGGAATACTGAAAGCTTCATATCCCCTCACCCTTCTGCGCTCTAAGTAACGTGGATGCAAACCATACAACTGCTCTAAATCAGGCATCTTCTTCAGGAGTGTGAGGAAACTTGAGTCTGTGAATCCTACATTGAAAGAAGATGCAATTAAAACAACAGTCTGCCACCCTTTAATGACAACGTGACAGGGTAGGACAATGTGGTCTTGCACATGTCCAGATGTTGCACTAGCATTTAGCAAAACACTGGTTTACACCAATGCACATATTGCTGCACTGTGATATTCAATGATGTATTTTGAGGCAATCTCTTGTAGCACTGACAGCATATCATAATAACTACCTTAACTGTAAGTGTGCATTAGAAAGCACATATATGCTATAGTCCACCAACCTGAAGGCATGTATTCCCACCACCGACTTGCACACAAGTCCACCACTTTCACCACCCTCAAGTAGAGAGTAACTGCTTCCTGTAGCTTCCGTGACAGACACTCCATGCACATAATGTCCTGCATAGGCAGGTACCTGTAGTGAGCAGAACCTTTAGACAGTAGACTAGAATCCACAAATATCCTAGTTCTGTTATCTTAACATCATAAAAGTGCTAAAAAGGACATCACTCAATCCCTGAACACTTTACTATACATGTTTTGCAAATAAAAGTTATATCTTTAACATGGCATTTGGCATTAATGCTTTAGCAGTAGATATTTCATGATACAGTTCCTTACAATTCCAATGTCCTTTAAATAGAACCTGTAACAAGCTGTATATCCAACTGCTAATGTATTGCAATTTGCAAACGATACTCACCGAAATATGTGACAGAGCACCTCATGTGAAAGTTCATTTATGTAATCTTTGGGATCCCCTTCTTGTAAAGAGTTTAAACTTCCCATTCCCCCTCCCATACTCCGTGTCTTGGTGGATTTCCGTCTAGGGGCCATCATGTCCAGGGAAGTGGGATATTCACCCAAGGAAGGCCAGTTACTCACTCCCTCCCTCCTGGGCCCCTTTCGGACATCCAGACCTACATACAATCTTGTGTCACGTCTGTCTGAAGAAATAGTTTCTATGAGACAATGAAACACATTACTACAAAACAACTAAACAAGGCAAAGAGATGCAGATTCATCTACACAATGCTGACTGGACGCTGTAAAGGTCTGCAGCAGCGTCATTACCACAAAAACCACACACATACACAATGTCAAAGACAGCCTAATTAGACAGCCTAGTGGTAGTGCCAGCATGACTGATCACAAAACCTGCACAACATCCAGAAGTATTTGATGTGCTCAGCCCGATATCCCAAAAGCCCGGTAATGAAACTGTATGAGGAAAGTCTTCAAAATGATAAAATATTATATAAACATATAATATCAACATAAGAACCTATGCAAAAGACCAACCTGGTTTCGTTTTTGTGTCTGAAAAGATAACGTCAACTGGGAAAAGCTAAATATTACTTGTAGATTATCAAATGGCAAAATCCTTATATTTGTCATCAGCTATCATTAACCTCAGCTTGGTGACTAACCTGACCCAACCAGCCAGAAAGCTGCCTACGTTTTATACACACAGGCAGCTACTTATTTTGTTAGCTGGCTTGCTAGCTAGCAAAAAGTAACAAACAACAGACATTTAATCACATAGTCAGGTTGTGTATACCAAGAGTTCTAAACTAATTTATCTGAGTCACTTCGTTTAGTTGCTGATAACATGGACGACAATAGCACAACGTTCAGACTTCACTGAGTTGTGTTTGCTAGTCAACGCTAGCTAGGACACAACGCTTAGCCAGCTAGCTGTTCCACTCTGGATGCTAGCTGGCTAGATTTTCAGTATTTGGGCAGCTAAGCCAGCAAGCAAGCCAGTTCGCTTCAGTCGTTGACATTTACTTTTAATTCAAACTAAACCCTTATCCAAAAACAGTGAAATGCGGACCTTAAGGACAAGTGTGGAACAGTAAAAGCTTACTTGTTTTCGGACAGACTCAGACCTCCGTTCAGTCAGCTGTATAAAGACAGCAGCACTGGCGAGCATCGCACCACAGACAGGGAGGCTGATTTCAAAATAAAAGACTCCAAACGTGTAAACCACTCCAATGCAATAATAATAATAATAATAATAATAATAATAATAATAATAATAATAATAATATAGGTTGAATGAAACTGAATATTTACATAGTGTAATCAATGTAATGGGTCATTGTTTTTAATTGTAAATTTAAAACAAACAATCAGCTGTGTTTAGGAATCCTTGCTCACTGAGTTCTGCAGCCTTGAAATTTTTTTCTGCGCCACAACACACAATTTAACTCACTATTGCTAATATGTCATTAGATGCGATTAAAAATTAATGAGAAGTTTTTATATCAGAAGTCGTCACATTGTTGTTTAAATTAAATTATTTCAATCTGTGGTTAAACAACCAAATCGCTGTCATTTAATAATCACGCAACTGCCAGTAGATGTCGCTTTTTATGCGGATCGGCGGATGGTTTCGTCAAAATACAAAATATTTTTACACACGTCAGTTTATGAAAGAAGACAACAATTTAAATGTCCTTTAGTCAATTTCTAGCTTTTTATAACAGAATGCATACTTGTGTTCCTTATTAGAGATCAGTGGATGCAATTATTGTTAAAAATCCTTTTTAACCCCCAAACAGAAAGGCTTGAAGGTAAACAGACACTGAAAAGAATATTAAAATATTTTAAAATGACAGCTAAAACAGCTAAAAAAATATCAATCAATCAATCAACATTTATTTATACAGTGCTTTTTACAACAGTTGTCACAAAGCAGCTTTACAAGTGCCGAGTCCTAGCCCCCAGTGAGCAAGCCAAGGGCGACAGTGGCAAGGAAAAACTCCCTAGTTTTTTTGCATGAGGAAGAAACCTTGAGAGGAACCAAGACTCAGGGGGGGAACCCATCCTCCTCTGGCCGACACCGGTCACCATGACTACAACAACAATTTAGACAGAAGGAAATATAGAAAAGGAAAAAGATGTAATAATGTCCATCTTGGTGTAGGCATCCGGTTAGGAGGTGGCCGGCCCAGGATGGATCGCTTGTCTCTCCTCATCTCATTATTCCTGAAGCAGGCGGGCAGCCATGTGGAGAAATGAAACAGGGAAAATTAACCCTGTATGAGGACATATATAGGACAGGTGAAATTATAAACATTTCTGGAGTGTGGCAGCAACTCCGGCATTAAGTTAAATTATTACAGCCTAGCTAAAAAAGCCAGAACCAGAAGGTAACATAGACTTGGGGGCATTCTGAGACAATGGCATTCATCCACTGCACTGTCAACAAACTTGAGTGACCACGAGCAGTGACAGGATGACAGCACCAGTGCCCCAGTCTACCATAAAACCCTTCGTCTATGAACCCCTGGATCTGTACCATTATCTAAGGGGGAATATTAATTATCAAATGCTAAACCAAATAGGTGGGTTTTCAACCTAGACTTAAAGATTGAGACTGTGTCAGAGTCCCGGATGTATTTTGGAAGGTTGTTCCAAAGCTGGGGGGCCTTACAAGAAAAGGCTCTTCCCCCTGCTGTTACCCTATTAATTTTTGGAACTAATAAGAGGCCAGCACCCTGTGATCTTAGTGGACGTGGGGGTTCATAATAGGAAATAAGTTCCTGGAGGTAATCAGGAGCAAGCCCATGCAGTGCTTTATAAGTTAATAGAAGAATTTTTAAATCAATACGGAATTTAACTGGGAGCCAATGCAGGGCTGATAGGACTGGTCTGATATGCTGAAATTTTCTAGTTCTGGTCAGAACTCTGGCTGCAGCATTTTGAACTATTTGAAGTTTATTTAGATTCTTATTTGAGCATCCTGACAGTAATGAGTTACAGTAGTCTAATCTGGAGCTAAGAATGGTGTGCACCAATTTTTCTGCATCATGCTGTGATAATGCATTTCTTAACTTGGCAACGTTGTGGAGATGTAGAAAAGCTATCCTAGTAGTATTATCTATGTATTTATCAAATGATAGGTCGGAGTCGAGTATGACGCCTAGGTTTTTGGCTACTGTGCCAGGTGTAATGGGGTAGTCTGCAAGATTAAGCATTAGATCTGGAATTTTCTGTCTTGAGGCCTTAGGGCCCAGGAGGAGAACTTCTGTTTTGTCCTCATTAAGTTGGAGGAAGTTTAGAGACATCCAGCATTTAATATCTCTTACACAGGCCTCAATTTTTCCTAAACTGAGTTTGTCATCAGGTTTGGCTGATATGTAAATTTGAGTGTCATCTGCATAGCAGTGAAAATTGACACTATGTTTGTGTCCAATGGTAGCATATATAATGTAAATAATAGTGGTCCTAAAATGGAGCCTTGCGGGACCCCATATTTAACTTTTGTACATTTGGATGGAATATTATTGAGCTCTACAAACTGATAGCGATTTGTTAAATAAGAGTAAAACCATGAAAGGTCTGTGCCTGAGATTCCAACCCAGCATTCTAACCGCTTTAGCAAGATCCTATGATCAATTGTGTCAAAAGCTGCACTAAGATCAAGAAGCACTAACAGTGATACATAGCCTTGATCTGAAGCAAGGAGGAGATCATTTGTTACTTTGACTAATGCTGTTTCAGTACTGTGATTAGGCCTAAAACCTGATTGGAACTTTTCAAATATGTGATTATTATATAATAGTTATTAATATAATTTTTTTAATTATGTCATATTTCAGTAGTGTGGTTAAAGATACATATGAGATTAGGTTACATTTTTATTAATAATAATAATAATATTAAATTTTATTTACAATGCACTTTATATTTCATTGAAATCTCAAAGTGCTACAGTTTACAAATAAAATTTAGGACATACATAATACAATAATTAAATAATAAAATTAGAACAATAAAAGTCAAGTAATAAAACAGAAATGAAACACTATCAGCAAATATGCAAGTCCTGAGTCCGGTCTCCCATGGTGTGGAGTTTGCTGAACACAGTGTGTGTTTGTTGAACGGAGTAGTCTTGGTGTATTGTGTGGGATGAGGATCTCTTTATGATAGAGTGGGGCGTTATGGTGAAGACAGTGATGAGTGAGCAGACCGAGTTTGTATTGAATCTTGTAGTTGATGGGTAGCCAATGTAATGTTTGCAGGGTTGGTGTGATGTGGTCATATTTGTGTCTCTTCATCAGGATCCTTACAGCACAGTTTTGGATCTGCTTCAACTTCTGTAGATTCTTACTAGAGATCCCAGTGAGGAGGGCATTGCAATGGTCCAACCTAGAGGAGACAAAATATGTCAATCTACAATCAGTACATGTGTGGATTTAAGTTCGTGTCCAATGCAAAGTGTCTCTTGGAGATAAAGACACATTTTAAAATCTGTCCAATCTCCCAATGTTCCAATGTCTACTATTGTCCTTTATCATCTGACCTTTATCAGACAGCCTGCCTTGCAACATCAAGTCATCCTTACACGATCATGATGTTTGAAGTCTAATGATATGCCTGATGGCATTAAATCCTAAAACAAAAATTGAGTACCTCACTTACCATCGCATATAAGTCTCAATTTATCGCTAAACATAACTACATATCTAGTGTAATAATGTTTTTTCTATAATTTTTTTATTTTTTTGTTTAAGCTTGGATTTTACTCAGGCGGTTCCTCTTCGCTTCTACGGGGCCTGAGAAACGTTGCCCCGCGGTGTCATCAGGCCATGTGGTGTGGTGGACGGTTCTAGAAGATTCTGGAGCACCAAGTCGACCGGTGGAGAGATCACAGCTGGTCCAGGATTGAAGAAAAGATCACAGCGGGTCCAGGATTGAAGAAAAGATCACAGCGGGTCCAGGGTTAGATAAAAGATCACAGCGGGTCCAGATTAACTCTGTTTGTTAATCTCGTTAGTCTATACATCACACCGTCTACAGACTGCGCCAAGATGTTGAGTGTGGCGAGGACAGTTTCCAGAACCATCTCTGGCTCCTTGAGCCGCGGTCAAGGTGCCTCCTGCTCGCGGACACAGGTAAACCTACAGCGGGGAGACGTGTGTTTGGACCGGGGCTCCGGTACGGCTCTAACTCTGTAGTTACGGATCTAAACGCCGCTTCCGTTGGCTCAATGTCACGATGCTGGCAGCTAACGCGGCGGTAACGTCCCCGGACACTCGGCCTTCACCCGCCCGCGTTATCACGGGTGTTTTGTAGCGTGTAGTTGGTTAATTTGTTAATACATCCACGTTGTGTGTTGATGGTCCCGGTACTAACGGGTGGTGGGGTCGCTCATTAGCCAGTTGGTTAGCTAGGTCCGCTAGCTACATGTGCTAATGGATCCAACCTGTTTCTATAACGGTAGACGGACACGTTATTTTAGTGCATATCTGATCAGATCTGCGGATATCTTAAATATTTAGCTCTCAAATCTTCATCTGACCATCAACCTTCATTCTGAGTGTGGCGAGTGACTCGGTTAGGTTCCCTGTTAAATCATACTGGTCATCTGTACTGGTGCAGCTGCTGTACTGGAGTTGCACTGGTCAGTTAACTGGCGTTTTCTTTTTTTAAATGAAAATATTTAATCAAACTGGAAACCGTCACTGGCCAGTCAGTAATTAGTTTTACAATTATGTAAGTCAGTTGAAATATGAATTAAATAGTGTGTGGTAACTTAGGACATTGGGGGCTTTAAATGGTTGAAGCATCAGTGTAGTTCATGTTGGCTGCATCCGTGACTACGTACAAGTAGTGAGTCCCGAAATGTTGTAGTTTAGTGATTCAGATTTCTTGTTAAGCAACAAGGTCTAATAGTTGTGGTGTTGTTTTTTTTTCCATCCATGTTTATTCTGTGAAACTGTAAATAGCAGTGATCTTGACATTGTACTTCGTGATTCTTCACCCTCTCTGAGGTCTTCCCTTGTCAGTGTTTTGAGTGGCTCCATGTAGTGGGCATATCAAGTTTTTCCCCAGATTTTCAATTCATGGCAAACAAATACGAAATGTACTACATAATTCACTTATCCTGTTTCCATTAGTCACATGACTCCACGTGAGATCTCCTTTCACAGCCTTGCTGCACATTGAGTTGTGTCATTGTTGGAGGTGGCTGCATATACCATATCTACAATATACACATGTGATGCATATACCGTATCTACAATATGCACATGTGATGCATATACCGTATCTACAACATGCACATGTGATGCATATACCATATCTACAATATGCACATGTGATGCATATACCATATCTACAATATACACATGTGATGCATATACCATATCTACAATATACACATATACAGCAGACTGCTGCCTCCTAATTTGTAGGATAACAGAGTACTGAAAGCATCTTGGTTTAAATAGCCATTGGACCACCAATATTTTGGGATATTTTTACAATCAAGCCTCAAGAGATTCATTAAATTGGTCTTTATATGGGATATTATGAGAAGGGGGAAACTATTGATTAATTTGCTGCCTCTTAGAAAATAAGCCTCAAAAAACTGAAATGCTCATAAATTTCTCTAGGCTTGCTGGAATCGGTTGATGGATAATGCCCTCCGCACTGCAGCCAGACGGGAATATGCGTGAGTATCATACATCAGCCATTTAAAATGCCTGTTAGAATTGCGACAGTGTGTTGTCCTTGGTTTCACTGACTCTGTGTGGTGCTGAATTTGTCTTGCAGTTCAGAGGCGATCAAGGGAGCTGTGATTGGCATTGACCTGGGGACCACAAATTCTTGTGTGGCTGTCATGGAGGGCAAACAGGCAAAGGTCAGATGCTCTGCAGTTTTTTGTTAGTGCTGATTTGAGTGTTGTTAAATGAGATCAGTATTTAATCAAAGCTTTTTGCCATTTACACAAAAACCCTATTAGATAACCTGTGGTGTTTTATCACAAATGTGTCATTGTTGAGTAATTAGCATTTTCGTATGTATTCAGAGACTATTTTGACTTAATGGGAGCTGTAGGCTGCTTAAGTGTCTATAGACATTGCAGTGAAATTAAGATGAGTTATTTGGAACGCCGAGCTTAGACCTCAGGATTATTCAGTGGTAGTTTGATTTAAACTGGTATCAAAGACATTTTGGTTGGACTGAGCATAGTGTCTGTTCTTAAGTGGGACAAGGCTAAGAGCACAGGGTAAATGAGGTGGGTGTGGCATGCTCCCAGGGGCACATGGTCTGAAGGACTGGGGATACAGAACGGTGAAGGTGGTTTTACTCTCAGTAGGAATACAAGTGGTCGAGCATTTAAGTGTACAAATGTTAACAGGAAATCTATCTGAATCCTTAGTCATCTTGAAAAATACTGAAATGTGCTTTTGATTTGACAGTATTTGCTGTCCATGTAGTAAACAACTTTTCTTCATCTGATATCAAATCACCAAAGTCAAACACATGCACACAGGTCATGAATGATCAGCATGAATTTCCTGATGTAAATTCTCAAAAGCACATTTCAATGTCTAACAGTTTTATTTCAAATTTCAAAACTGGCCATAATGTTAGCATTACCATGTTGCTAGAACTGCATCCTTCAACAGGTATTGTGTACTGATGGTGGCACACTTGCATTGCATCTTAAATTCCATTGTTACATTTCACCTGTTTGTTATTCTAGCATACTATGATTTTGTCAGATTTCGGGTGTGAAAAATAATGCTTCAGCATCCATGTCAACATCTGAACGTGCCCAGAAGTGCTTGGTTGATGCAGCCTGTGGTTTTTTTTTTAAATGGCTCTTCCATTACTATAGTCTGTTTAGGATTTTTTAAATAACACTTTCTCCACGTTTTTTCCTATGCAGTTGTGCTATACTGCCATGTGTTCCCTACACTTGGTGCTCTGCAGATTAAGATAAATAGATTTATCAGCAAAGTATAGTAATTTCCAGATAAGCTTGATACAACTAACTACCAATAGAGGGCACCCTGTTTGCTTTATTTTTCTGTTCAGAGACTCCAGACTTGTCTGCCTTCTACCATGCTTCCATTTGTAGTCCATTGAGAAAGTCAAAGCTCCGTGTTGGTTCATGTCCGTCCATTTTGTTTATTTGGTGGCAGTAAGGACACTGTGGGTCTGTGGTTGTAATCCTCTCAGTACACAGTTTTGGTCTTGTGCTAGAAAGTATGCAACCTTATCCCTTCACACAATGAATTCGTTTATACCATCTATTGAAAATTTTAAATAACATTGATAAAACTGTCCAAAATGTTGTAATGCTTGATAATCCCAACAGGTCCTTGAAAATGCAGAGGGAGCCAGGACGACTCCTTCGGTTATCGCCTTCACGGCTGATGGTGAGCGGCTGGTGGGCATGCCAGCCAAAAGGCAGGCTGTCACTAACCCCAACAACACGCTCTACGCCACCAAGAGACTGATTGGGAGGCGCTTTGATGACCCGGAAGTTCAGAAGGACTTGTGAGTTTAACACTTTCACAGTGCATACAGATGGTCTTCACTGAGTGAGTCATTTTGAATGCCAGTTTACAGTCAGTTGTATGTATGTGTGTGTGTGTATATATATATATATATATATATATATATATATATATATATAATAATATTATACACACGCTTGTCCCGATCCGATATTTGGGTCAGATCAGCCGCTGATATTTACAAAAAATGTGTATCTGATCGGCAGGCACGAGAAAATGCCGATCCGGACTCCGATCCAGTTCTTAAAAGTCCGATCCGGGTTTTCGGATCCCATTTAGATAATCCATTCCAGTTTTTGCTGTGTTTTCGCCAGTGAGAGTAAAATTCCGGTCCGCATTTTCCAGCACACTTTCAGCACACGAGCATAACATCTCCCCAATTTAGCTCAGTGGCATCTCCTAACCATTAAGACGGCCATGTAAATTTGAAGTTATCTGTAAAAATGTCAGTTGTGTGGGAATATTTTACCTTAAAGGACAACAAAGAGGTAGAGTGCAACATATGCCACAGTAAAGTCAAGCGTTGTGGTAAAGCTGTAAGAACTTTTAATACAACCAATCTAATCAAGCATAATCAAGAAAACCGAAGACAAAAAGAAAGGTCCTACACAACTAACACTGGCAGAAACTTTTGCGAAGTGTGACAAACTGCCACTTTTTAAAATACAATTTACAATATTATTTGCACTTATGGCTTTTAAAGCCTTGGTTTACTGATGCCATTTCTGTTTATTTATTATTTTGTATATTTTGAGTTTATTAATTGCTAAATAAACAGGTCAGTTTCTCCTTACCAACCATTGTGTATTATTCAAACACACCTAATTCAGCTGTCTACTTGTTATCAAAAGTAAAACGTTTTTCAACATGAGTTTGACAACAAAGTAAATTGGCTAAATAACATTAAACTTTAATACATGCTCGGATAGGCCGGTATCGGTATCTGCAGATATCTGTATCGGATCGGAAGTGTAAATAAGTATCGGTATCGGATCGGAAGTTCAAAAAGCTGGATTGGGACATCCCTAATATATATTACATTCACCGGCCACTTTGAGGTACAGATTTAGGTACACTTTATTAGGTACAGAACAAGGTACTTGGAACACTCCTCAGAGTGTGTGTGTATACGTATACATTGTGTGTGTGTGTGTATGTGTGTGAAAAAGAGGCCACTGGACATTTGGCTCAACTATGGAGAGTAAGACATGTTTCCATAAGTTGACTGACTCTGTCAGTCTGAACTAAAAGGACTGAGGGAATATAGGGTGAAAGGCTGGTCTGCGCTAATGACTGAAGCTCCTTGTGTACATTAAACAGAGGGTAAGCTGCATGATTCTCTGCTTGCAGGAAGAATGTCCCATACAAGATAGTGCGGGCGTCCAACGGTGATGCCTGGATCGAAGCCCATGGCAAGCTCTACTCCCCCAGTCAGGCCGGTGCCTTTGTTCTGATGAAGATGAAAGAGACCGCAGGTAAAAATAGCTTGGGCGCGTGGAGCAAATCTTGTGTATTCTAGGGTTCCTTCTGGTATATCATGGAATTGAAAAAAAATCTGATCTAGGAATGCAAATTCAGGGAATTGTTTATGTCTAGCATCTTTACAATTTAGTAGCTATTCGTCAACATGTGGTGGAGGTTGTGGTTAGTGGGATATTTACATTCCCAGTTCAGTCAGCTTGATTTAACATTTGTTATAGGTCATGGAAATTGAAATAATAACATGAAAACCAGCTTTTTAGTCACTCAAAGTCAGAAAAACAAGGGAGTTTGACCATTGGCTTGAAGTATGGTCACTTATTTCACTCACACACTCCCTCCGTCCTCTAAATCCTCTTATTTTGTTAACCTTGTGTTTCAGAGAGCTACATGGGCCATTCAGTCAAGAATGCAGTAGTAACGGTGCCAGCCTATTTTAACGATTCTCAGAGACAGGTAAATACCCAGTTCCACGTCAAGTTGATCACAGATTTAGAAAATTTATGAAAATTCTTCTTCACTGGGTAGTTGTCATACATGGTACTTGTGGCTGAGTTTGAGGACAAATAAGTACCTATACTTTGTATTGGTAAGACCTACTGAATGTGCTAGAGAGAGCAAGATATTACATGAAATTATAATGAATCACTGATGGCAGTTATGGTCGTTTATTTATTCAGTTATGCATTTGTAACAGGCAACCAAGGATGCGGGCCAAATTGCAGGTTTAAATGTGCTCAGAGTCATCAACGAACCTACAGCAGCCGCCCTGGCATATGGACTTGATAAGACTCAGGACAAGATGTAAGAGCTAGACTCGTCAATTACAGTTCAAGCAACGATGCCTGTTGTGGTAACGATCTGTTCTGTTACCCTTCAACATCTACGTCTTTTTCCGCTCACATTGCAGTATTGCAGTATATGATCTGGGTGGTGGCACTTTTGATATCTCAATCCTGGAGATTCAGAAGGGAGTTTTTGAAGTGAAATCTACCAACGGTGACACGTTCTTGGGGGGAGAAGATTTTGATCAGCACCTGCTTACACATATAGTAAAAGACTTCAAGAGAGAGGTTTGTGTAAATCCTTTTTACTTAAGTACTTTTATTAATGATTGTTAGGCTTTGGACCTTGGCAGAAAAGTATTTCTTTTGGTAAGAGTAAAATGGGTGCATTATGTAGTTTTATTGATGTAATCAATCTGCAGTTATCTGAACACTTGGAATGTGTTTGCTGACTTGAGTGTGTTAACACACCCCAAAGCAGTGCCTGTATCGTTGCGGGTATTCTCTCGCTCGCTTCATTGAGCCTGATATATTTAAGAATGCCCAGATTAAATGGGAAAACGCTCAGTTTGGGTGTTTAGCTTTGTTTTTATACAGTTGCAAGTCATCCTAGATTCCAGAGCAAATATACATGCTTATAAGATGCCTGATTTTAAACAGCTAGCATTTTAGATAGTGATCCTAAATCCAAAAGGTTTGCATTGGCTGCCAAATGAAGATGGCAATGGCTTTAGCCTAGAATTTCTATTGCAAGGGAGTCAATTAATATATATTAAACAATGTGTCATAAATGGATTAAAGTGTGTAGAAACAGCTATGCTCTGATAGGCCTCCCTTGTGATGTTTCCATGTAGATATCGTCAAATGTTAGGTTGACACCGCCCCACTCTATTATTCTTTTTAAATTATTTACTTGGTTATTCACTTTGTTTAATTACAGTGTAGGTGTTTGTGCTGATAAGTTAGACACAGACTTTTTAAACATTCTTCATGCTTCTGGCTTTTCAAGGACATGTTCACATCTACAGTGGCTTTGCAACCACTGCTCTATTCTGCGTGTGTGAATTGACACCTGCCATTGGCCAGAATTGCCCTTGTCGATTAAGTCATCTTTGTGATGAGTTCAGCTTATGTCCTCACCTACACAGTAAATGCTGAATCCAATCTGTTTTCTTCCAGTCTGGTGTCGATCTGACCAAAGACAACATGGCGTTGCAAAGAGTGAGGGAGGCAGCGGAGAAGGCCAAGTGTGAGCTTTCCTCCTCTCTGCAGGTACGTGTCTGCCACCTCTGCACCACGTCTGATCTATAAGAGTGTCTGCCACCTCTGCACCACGTCTGATCTATAAGACACATATTACCATCCTCAGAAAGCTGACACTGCATATAAAGCTCAATGTGCCAAAAGTGACTCATTTATGGAACAGGTCTGTTTAAGTAAAAAGTATATTAAGCATACCAAATGTTGTTTTTACATTATAATCTGTTTTATAATACATTTGTAATAAATATTGGAATGTATTAATGTATTTACTAGAATAGGTAAAGATATCAATGTAGTACACTGTTCCAAAAGAAACAGGAGATTATTACGGATGTCCTTCCATCAGTTGTGCAATTTTGTTTGCTCTTGCCACACAGACCGACATCAATCTGCCTTACCTGACGATGGACAGCTCTGGTCCCAAACACTTGAACATGAAGCTTACCCGTGCCCAGTTTGAGGGCATAGTGGCCGATCTCATCCGCAGGACTATAGCCCCTTGTCAGAAGGCCATGCAAGATGCTGAGGTTTCCAAGAGTGACATTGGAGAAGTGCTACTGGTTGGAGGAATGACTCGTATGCCGAAGGTAAAGTCAGATATGATGCTGCGTTCGTTTTCAGCCCACTTTGCTTGTCTTCATAAAACATTACTGGGAAAGTAAACAGAACATGGAATCAGAATTGTCTATGGAATTCCCTGCATGGAATTCATTTTTTAAATACATTAATTTTGGAGCTTGGTTGTATTTCTGTAGCCCATTCTCATTATAACTATCAGACTTTATTGTGAACTACAATACTGGTAGCATTTGCATTGAGACTATTATGCATTTGGCTAACGAATGACCAGCATTTAATGCTTTTTACATTTATTGACAGTATCATTGTAATACGGTTTAATCTTACCACAGACCTCTCTTCAACCCCCACTACTTAGGTCCAGCAGACTGTGCAGGATCTGTTCGGCCGTGCACCCAGCAAGTCTGTGAATCCAGATGAAGCCGTGGCTATTGGGGCAGCCATTCAGGGAGGGGTTCTAGCTGGAGACGTGACCGACGTGCTCCTGCTGGACGTCACGCCACTGTCTCTGGGCATTGAGACCCTGGGGGGCGTCTTCACCAAGCTCATTAACCGGAATACAACCATTCCTACCAAGAAAAGCCAGGTGGGTGAAGATGTCCTTTCTAGTTTAACATTAATAGGGATTTGGAGAGTGAAGTGATTGCTGGGGTAGGGGTTTCCCCTCCGTTGTGTTGTGGACATTGGTGTTCTTTTAGCTTTGATCAAGAAGCACAAAGTCTTAGTAACTTAGTAGTGCTCATGGCCAATATGCATGTATTTGTTCAGCATAAGCCATTTCCAAAGAAGGTGCTTCAGACATAAACCTTTTAAAGGCTTTGCCATGGCTGCTGTCAGAGAATAAATACTTAACCAGTTGGACACTTGGAGGTTAACTGGTACAACATTTACAACGGTTACAAACTGGTTACTCATACCTCTAATACACAGCCAAGAACATGAACTTTCCATAAGTGGTAACGCAAAGTGTGAAATAATGAGTAATCACTACCACACCTTTTCTCTTTTATATGTGTTGTGCCTAGTATTTACAACAGTGATTTTGAAGATGGCTTGATCCACCGCAATTAAAGATGAAATCTGTTATATCCAGTTTCTTGGCAACTTGAAATAAATGCTGCATTGAGTTCTCTGAGGTATTGATCTGCATAATTGTGTTTCATTTGGACTTTGTTGTTTAGGTGTTCTCCACAGCTGCTGATGGTCAAACTCAAGTAGAAATTAAAGTTTGCCAGGGGGAGCGTGAAATGGCAACAGACAACAAGATTCTAGGACAGTTTACTCTGGTGAGTAACTGTGTCTCAATTCTAAACACAGAATAAATCATAAAAATTGTGGAATGCCAGTATTTTCATCTTTTAGGCAAGGGTGTGGTTGTATTTCTTCACTTTCATGTTTATTTAAAATACTTTGTAAATACTGTTTGTCTTTCTGTTTGTGGTGGTTCTTCCTCATATTGCCCACTGTGCAGTTTCCTATTTCATACCATCAGCGGTTTTCAATTATGACCCATATAAGGTATTTCCAAGAAGCATCTGTCTCCTTCTGAAACCTAAGATGGAGATAAACTCTAGGCTTAATTTTGGTATGTTTAAATCTAGTTTAGAATCTTTTTGTAAGGCAAAAAAAAAAATCTTTCTGCTGCCTTTTTTCTTTAAACAAAAAAGGTCCAATAGGTAACGCTTTTTTACGGGAGAGGGAATGGACTTTTTTTATTTTTTTAGAACCTTGGATCTTAAAAACGAACAGGTATTATTTTGTGAACTAATATGTAGCTTTTAATAGGTTGGCATCCCACCTGCTCCACGCGGCGTACCACAGATTGAGGTCACCTTTGATATCGACGCCAATGGAATCGTGCATGTTTCTGCCAAAGACAAAGGCACTGGGCGCGAACAGCAGAGTAAGAGTGAAGGACTTTGTCATTCTCCTTGAGGGGTTTCCCCTCGGATCAAGTATACAATTGCAGTTGTTTGTCAATCTTTCTGCAGTTGTCATCCAGTCTTCTGGTGGCCTCAGCAAGGATGACATTGAGAACATGATCAAGAACGCGGAGAAGTACGCAGAAGAGGACAGGAGGAGGAAGGTAGGGCAGCGTCCACTTTACTCTGCAGTAAACAGATTCTAGTGAGATTATATAACATTACTTAGTGTTTAAAACTTCAGCTTATCTGTATCAGTGTTATACCACAAATATCACAAATATGTAGTGCTGCCCCCCCCCTATTTTTTTTTTTGGGAGAGTGAGCCAGTATGGCTCTAAAACCAGTATAATAATTAAGAAAATTCAGCATACATTCCAATCTTTGAAAGTGCTTTACATTAAAAAGCAAATGTATTATATTGGCTAATAAAACTGAATAAAAATTAATCACAACCAGGTGTTGGCAAGAGTCCTTAAGTGTAGTTACCATGCCATATGTAATAAAGTTCAAAGCTGCATAAGAAATCTTACAGAACATGAAATCAAAGATCAGAAATGTAACTTCTGCTCCCATGTCTTTCCAGCATGTAACGGATTTAGTCATAGAGTCTTAATAAAGCACCAACTCCTGCAATGGGTTTCTTTTTCTTCTTCTTTTTTTTAAAATACATTTTAATAAAATTTAATGCAATTTTAATGTTTTTAGGAGCGTGTTGAAGCTGTCAATATGGCTGAAGGCATTGTCCATGATACAGAGTCAAAAATGGAGGAGTTCAAGGATCAGCTACCAGCAGAGGAGGTAGGTGGGACGCGCAATGAAATGAGTGCATGCACATCACACAGTGATGTAAGACACCATTTCCTCTGCTTTACTGACTCCAGTGCAATAAGCTGAAGGAAGAGATCGCCAAAGTACGAGAGCTTCTGTCACGAAAGGACACGGAGACTGGTGAAAACATCAAGCAGGCCTCCTCAAGCCTACAGCAGGCGTCTCTGAAGCTCTTTGAGATGGCTTACAAGAAGGTAATATTCAGATTGGCAAAACTGAACAAATTATAAGTTTATGTACTCACACAGATTATGTATGCAACATTTACGTGGAACTATGGAATGCATTATACTTTCAGACATGTGTTAATTAATGTCTCAAATGTGTTAATGATACTTAATACTTGTCATATAATCTCCATCATGGTGGATTGAGAATATAGTTACACAGGGTTGAGCATATTGTTATATAAGGAAAATGCAATGCAGAAATAGTTACACTGCAAAAAATAAAACAGGAACTCTGATCGCATAATCCACCTTGGGGGTTTTTTTTTTCCCCCCTTTTTTCAAGTCAAGTTTTTAATCCCCGTCATGTATGTGGTGTTCCTAGATGGCGTCGGAGAGAGAAGGCAGCAGTGGCAGTTCCAGTGAAACGGAGACGGGAGAGAAAAAGGAAGGACAGCAGTAGAGAATGACTGTTGTGGTTCTCACGGGACTGAAATGCTTAGGAATGTAGACTTGAGCAAGAGTTGCATTCAAGTGATTATCACGTACTGTGTTTTCGCAGTATGGTATACTATTGTCATTTTATTGCAATCCCCCCAATGTTTTCATAATCATCCATTGTAAGTCATTTTCTGTCAATGACTAATTGTGTTGTCTGTGATTTAGTACGTCTCAATACGCCTTCACTATTTACATTTAGCTTTGTATTAAATTTGTAAATGAGTCCATTCACACTTCTAAACTACGAGTGGCTTCATCTACTGGATGCTCCTTTGAGAGGTACTTGCTGGCCATTTTTTTTTCCTTTTTCTTTGAATATTTGTAATATGTGCTGATCATACTGAATTTGAGACTTCTCAAAGGTGTCCTGGGTCCTTGTTAATTAAAACATCTGAATGGAAAAAACACGCTATTCATAAACAAATTATTTACACTTCAGACAAGGGAGATTGAGTACTTCGACATTTTTAGTTGTGGGATTTGAGAGAATTCACAAGAAATGTGTTCTTAAGATGGAGGTAAAGAAATGTACATTGTGTTCTAGCTTTTTCAAGGTCTTGAACGAGTGTGACTGGCGAGAGTGTGAGAGTGCGGTTACCAAACGTTCACTGAAAATATCTTACTGCTTTTTCCTTGTGTCTGCAATTAACGCCCTTCGTTTGGACAGGGAAAAAAAAGCCGTTGCATCTGAAACTTTATCTTCCAACACTGTTTTGAGTGTTTGAAACCGGTGACTCAGAGTTGACGAGCCAGCAAACATTTCATGTGAAAATATTACTCATGTTGCATTCCTTTCCAAATTTAATCAGATGTATTAATCTAATGTAGCATTGCATGTTTTTGTTTTCTCATTTATCTGGATGGGATTCACTATTCCTGCTGATACAAAAGACCCAAATGAGCTACTTAAAGTAAACAAGTACTGTACACTTAATTTGTATTTAAAATGACCAAGAGCAGTCCTCTGAAAAAATGTTTGAGCTATATATAAAGAAGGTGAGAGGTCAGTACTTCTGTCAACACCAAGTGAGGTGATCAGGATGCACATTAAATGTTTTTCCAACTAGAAATTGCGATAATACAGAGTTTCTTTAAAGTTGGTCATATCTTAGACTTTGAAATTTGTCATAACCTGTACAGTGGTGTGGTACAAATTGGCATAAAAGAACAAGAATGTACAAAAATATTCTGAGCACTGTGGTCTTCCCGAACGAGATCTTGCAGGACGAATGACCCAGAAAGCCCGAAAGAGTGGCCTATCCACTTCGGAGTTTGTTCCATGCATATACCTAGCACATAGCTTACCTTGCAGATGAGTTCAAGTCAGGGTGTTCACAATCTGGGACAAGAACAATGCACTATCCACAACGCATTTAGGAAGGTGGATTGTCTTACTGTTTGAACTGAAATTTTACTCAAATTTCAGTAACATGATGTCCTACTTGTGTAAAGTGTGTTAAAGGTGAGCTGGAGTCATGCCTTTGAGTTACTTTGCCAGCTGTAATAATTTTACCTCAGTTTCATTTTCACATTTATTTTTTTAACATTTGTAAATATGTTTGAACAGACCATTCAATAAATAGTTAGGCACATGTGAATTGAATGTTCACGGTTGCAAGGCCAGTCCACTTTGTTTTAGTCTTTAGTCCTGGTAAAGTTTAACAGCAGTAAGATTTCCACTGCCAGCTTGTGTCAGGATTTGTACCATGTTGCATATGCTACAAACTCCTGCCTTATAGGGTTACATTTACCTGCCTTGCAACCAGAGTGTAACACAGAAAAGTAGAATGTTTTAATTTTTCATAAAATAATTCAAAATAAAGTAATACAATCCAAATATAGTATAAAATTAATACATAAGCATTTATTCTTAATGTGTTATAACATCACATAGAATTACAGCTTGCCAATGACGAAATCTGTTTTTGAAAATTTATGAAAATTAAATGTGTTTAACTAGGAGGTTTTGCTTGTGGAAAATGTGTCTTATGAAGCACTCAAAACGAGAAATAATGATATAACTGAGCTCTCAATGGCAAGTTTAGATTACATAAAAAGCTTAACAACGAACATCTTAATTTCTAATCTAGGTAGCAAGCTAGCCAGTAACCAAACCGGATTATAGTGAGTTTGACTAGGTAGATGACTAGCTAGAACTGATTATGCAGGTGTAAGCAAGCTGGCAGCTTTAGGAGTTCTGCTACATGTTAAGCCTGTGTATACTGTAACAATAGTGTTTTGTAGTTGGGTAGCTAGCTAACTGTCACTACACATGTTACTTTCTGTGATGCTGCAGATGAGGGCCGTATGTATGGGTATTTTGATCTTGCATAATGCTCCTGCTCTGTTTAGGTTTGAAAGCAGTTATCCCTCTAATTTGGTAAATAACACATTGCAAAGTCTAAATGTAAATTTATTACATTTAGACGCTATTAGAAGACGAATTATATGGGCAGTAAGGCAAACATTTAGTTTTACTGACTAAAACGAGCATATTAGAGCTCAAATTATCATTATCAAATTATCATATCAAATGAAGCAAAGAGTTTGTAGAGGAAACAAAATATTTTAGGGAACACTTTCAAAAGTGGTAGAGTCACACTGTAAATTTCACCTATGCCTAAACACAAAAGAGTTTTAATGTAACAACTATTTCTAAATCCTAACCATCAGTACTGACTCTTGGCTTATAGTGAACTCTCGTGCACTCAGTGGTCATTTAATTAAATACTCATTGCCAGGTTGGACCTCATTTTGCATCAACACAGCCTTCGTTTTTCATGGCACAGATTCAACAAGGTGATGGAAACATTCCTCATAGATTCTCGTTCATACAACATTTGTCAACTGCACAACCACGATGCCAGTCTCCTATTCCACCTCATCCCAAAGGTGCTCTATTGGATTGAGATTTTGTGACTGTGGAGACTGAACACAATTAACAAGGTGCCCGTCATGTTCAAGAAACCAGTTTGAGATTATCTGACCTTTGACCTGGCACATTATCCTTTTGGATGTAGCCATCAGAAGATAAGTATACTGTGGTTATAAAGGCATGGGCACAGTCAGCAACAACAGTCAGGTAGGCTATGGCATTAAACAATGCTCAGTTGGTAAAGGAGCCCAAAGTGTGCCAAGAAAATAAGCCCACC
This sequence comes from Brachyhypopomus gauderio, assembly GCF_052324685.1. Lineage (NCBI taxonomy): Eukaryota > Metazoa > Chordata > Actinopteri > Gymnotiformes > Hypopomidae > Brachyhypopomus > Brachyhypopomus gauderio. The sequence continues at coordinate 18,081,240 of NC_135221.1, read as the reverse complement.
ACTACCAGCTGCCTGAGCCATTGATATAAGATATAAGGTGTGTCCATGCTTTCATGGACATGTCAAATTCTGACCCTTTCCATCTGAATATCACATCAGAAATTGAGACTGATTGGATCAGTCCACTTTTTTCCAATCTTGCGTTGTCCAATTTTGGAGAGCTCGTGCAAACTGTAGCCTCAGTATCCTGCATGCAGTGTGTAGCCAGTATGCTTTACAGTTCAACGTATGTGAGTTGTAAAGAGTGGTGAGTTCTTGGAAAAGCCATGTTGATTTCTACTAAACCAGCTCAAACCAGTTTGGCCATTCTTTTATGACCCCTGGCATCAACAAGACATTGTACCCCAGAGAATACCCACTAACTGGATGTTTTGTCTTGTTGAGATCATTCAGCGTAAATGCTAAAAATGGTTTTGTGTAAAATTCCCAGTAGATCATTCTAAAATTCTCAAACCAGCCCTTCTAGCACCAAAAACCATGCCATGCCAAGTCACTTTGTGTTATCAATGTATACATGCTACATGCATTGAATTGTTGCCAAGTTATTGGCTGATTAAATATTTGCATTAACAAGCAGTTAAACAGGTGTGTCTAATAAAGTGCTCAGTGATTATATACTTCTATAAAAGCACAAAAGTAGAGATACAACAATTATGTTTACATAAGGTTCATCCATCCATTGCGTCCATGCCAGGAACACCTCACCAGAAAGACAACCAGGGGGAATCTGGAGCAGATGTTTGACCCACCTCAACTGGCTTCTCTCAACCTGGAGGAGGAGCAGCTCTATTCCGAGTCTCACGGAAGACCGAACTCCTCACCCTATCTCTAAGGGATAGCCCAGACACCCTGAGGAGGAAGCTAATTTCAGCCACTTGTATCCACAATCACATTCTTTCCAACACTACCCGGATCTTGTGACCATAGGTGAGAGTCAGAATGTAGATTGACCTTTGCCTTTGGCTCAGCTCTCTCTTCACCTCAATGGGCCTGTACAATATCCGCAACACTGCAGATATTCCATCCTTCCCTCGCTCGTGAACAAGAACCTGAGTTACTTGAACTCTTACACTTGAGGCAAGGACTCGCCACAGACCCGGAGGGGGCATTCCACCCTTGTCCGACTGAGCTTGCTGCTTACATAAGGTTGTCATTCATTATTTAAACTAAAATAAAGCAATTTAAATTGGCTATAGACTCGGGTTCAGACAGAGTGTGTAGGCTATTGGAAAGCACTCTTAATGCCATTTCTGGTAGATTTTATCAGTGATATCAAAAATTCTATAATTGTTTTGGATATTAGATTTAGATGTAGGCTACAGGCTGTTTTCAAATAGGTAGAAGCAAGGACTTGTATAACTGGAAATAATTGACCAAGGGCTTGTAAGGATGGCAGCCTAATGTACAGGTTTGACAAGTTTATGTAAACAGAAGTACAATGTTTGAATTCTGTTCTAAGTACCGGGACAAATCATCTGATCCTTAATAGATCTTAGAATGAGGTAAATACAACATCAGGTGAACAATAGATTCCCCCAAGCAATAACTTTCTTTGTAGCTACCAGATTTTGAACCACTCGTTAGTGTTGCTTCTGTTCATTGAAGTTTGAGGGCCTCTCTTGAGGTCCCACCACTGCATTTTAATTGGTTTGAGGCCATTCTGTTGTAGATTTGCTGGTGTGCTTGGGATCATTGTCCTGCTGCAAAACAAAACATAATTTTTTTCATCTGATGGTCCAGTCATGATATTGAAAATTCTGCTAACCGAGGCCTGTAGATTCTGATATGTAGTTATTTTTGCCATTTCTTTGCATTGCACTTGTCTTTGAGGTGAATTTCATGTGAATTTGGTTTGAAAAGAAGCGAATGGTCATGTGACTGGGGCTTTTGACTAGTAGAGACATCAATGTGGATCAGAGACTGACATAAGCACAGAGATATGTAAAAAAAAATTGTACACAGGATTTAACATGTGCACATGGTAATTGAATTTAACTGGGTCAGTGACAAATAAGGGATGGTATGACATCCAAATCACAAATATGATTTAAACATATTAAACAACATGCTAGATGTTTGTTTAGATGTATAGTTTGCATTTCTGTTGGTGCCATAACATTTTAAATGACATTTCTACCATTTTTTTACCAATTAAAGAATCACAGTCACATTAAATTGTCAAACGGTGTAACCACAAAAGCATGACAAGTATTAAATAATTCAGCCTTCTAAAAGTTATTTTAGTGTACTGATGAAATAAGTGATTTATTATGAAATATAATTTCAAATTATATTTAAAATATTTTATTTCTAAACTAAGATAATATGGGTTTTTGGTGTACTGAGCAATTCAATATGCCATAGACATTAATGTTATAATCTTGGGTCAGTTGGTTTAAAATAATTTTAAATTTCATTTTTACAGTGTAGTACAGTGCTGAAATCATATTCATAGTAACTTTTTTGTTCAATGTTAGATTTTTATGAGAAAAATTGGTTACGCCAATTGACATTTATCGGTTACACGAACTGACGACAAGCAAATGACAAGCAATTGACAAAGTTGAATAAAAAGTTATGAAGTTAAGTGATTTAGGTGTTTTAATAAATGTGATCAAAATCTAACAGATTTTTAAATACTATATAAAACAATACTTTTAACAATAAAGAAACGGATTGATCTCTGATTGTAGTACAGTAAGAACAATTCATACACCTTATTCATCATATAATCAAATTTAAGACGAAATCTAGTAGACAGAAGAAAAACTCAATTCAAATTGTACATACATTGTGCATATGAGATGTTTTGAACATTCCAAGCATCCACATCTCCATGGTGACGACCCTCTCCTTTCTCTCCTCTGCAATTTTATTTTTGTCTCTTTTTTTGTTTCTCACACGCACTTTCATTCTTTTCTTTGCTTTGAGTTTATCAACTTTCCATTGCAGCTTTTTTGCCTTCATTCTTTCACTCATGTTCTTTGTTTTTATGAACCTTAACTTCTCCCTTTTCTTCAGCACTGCTCCATGTTTGCTGGTACTTTTCTGCACTACCCTCACATGAGTGGAGGATGCCTGTGGTCTTTTTTTATCATTCTTCTTAGACTACATTTCAAGCAGCATATTATGATATATTGTAATTTTAATAACAACAACAATAATTTTTATAATTTATTTGTTAATAATAATTCACAAATAATACTACAAAAGTAGAAATAGTGTCTATAAATTGATAAAATTTGTCTCATAAAGGAAATGGTGCAATGGTATAACCCAGTTACTCCACAAATTGAAACCAAATTTTGCATGCATTATTGTGGATGACTATGTAAACACTTGACCTAGATTTGAATATTTCAAACTATTTTTCATATTAACTTGAATATTTTATGATGATTTATATTTATGAATATTTTACTGAGGTCATACCATTTAACATGTGTTCTAATCATACCTGACCATGACCTGAATCTGCTTTATTTTGTCAAATTTTACAGAGTTACTAATCTTGACTTGTGGTAGTTGGGGTCTTCAGAGGTCCTTCTGTTTGACATCACATTCTGTTACATGATCTTCTGGCTCAAAATGTTCAAAATGGCTCCAAAAAGTGTGGTTACACCAGTAGACATACCAGACGTTTGACTTGGCAGCCATGATTTCCCATGTTAATGGAAATATTCAGAACTGCCATGTTTTTCTATTATTATTTGAAATAAAATAAAAAAAACTTGTGCATTTTTATGGTTACACCATTTAGACAAATTTGCCCTTTTTCTCTCAATATTATCTCTGAACGTAATAAAATGAGGCATGTCAAGATAGGGGTCCAAAGAAACAGATATTTCAATCATAGCCTTATTTTGAAGTTATCACATTTTTAAAGTTATTCAAAGACAGAGACAGAAAAAATGAGACAGAAATAATGAGTCTTTCACCCAACTGACTTTAGGTTAAGTTGGACATTTACCGGTATGTTATATTTGGATCTATGATCTTTAATCTTAACGGGTCCTGGCTTGTGAGAGATGTATGTTTTAGGGATCATGCCTATACTCTCAAGTTTTATGATGTCTGCTGAAGAAAGAGAGAGTGAAAATCATCGAGGCCATTATTTCATTGAACCAGTGCAGCTACAGTGAAAACGTACAAGAGTGAGGTAAAGAGTGAGGTAAAGAGTGAGGTAGAGTGAGGTAAAGAGTGAGGTAAAGCGCAGTGCATGAACGGGGAAAGCGAGTTTGCGTATTCACCACGGGTGTGTTTTCTATGATAGGCCTACTTACTGTCAAGGTGATTTCTTAATCATCAGCTGCAACTGTTGAAACCGACCGTTGAGTTTGTCGCTCCATTAGCCAACAACAGAGAGGTTCGTATTCACTAAGCAGTTTGATTTTGCTTCATCTAGTGAAAGGCGCCTAGGTTTTCTATCCTTCAAGTTTAAAAATACAAATGTTAGAATATTTTCTGAAAAACGTTTAACAGTCTCGTTTTTTTCTCAAAGTACAAGTACAGGTCCTTCAAGCTCAAATTGTCCAGTATAATTACCACCTCACGAAACAGAGTCAGTACAGAGTGACGCGCGGTTCCCCCGCCCGCACTCAGGTGGTTTTACAGAACCCAGAACATCACATTTCAAATTATACACCCAGTAGCCATATTTTCAGCCAATGTGCTTCGTGAGTTCGGTAAGTCCACTGTATAATCTAGCCCAGTATTTTCTTTGTAATAAACAGCACCTATTTGATGATATTTAAAAGGACGTGGTTGGTGAGTTGACTGACAGCTACATATCGAATGACGTGATCTAATGGTAATTAATTGTTTCACAGCCCAATTTAAAAAGCACTAATCGGTTGAGCGTTGATAACGGCATTCTACATGAGTGTGAATGATAAACTCTTTCCCCCCTCTGTTGGACCTTTACCGTTACGTATGCAGATTTGTGCCTACTTTAAAATGTAACTGCAACGACAGAGTTGATAAAACTTCAGAATTGTGTGAAAGATTTCAATTCGCTTACATTTAGTATTGAGGGAGGTCTGTGCATGCTTGCAGGCTGTATGAAATAAATGATTAACGGTAAGAGTCACAGTATTAAACTGGCTAAGCCGCATTTTTTAAAGTCTAGTTATTGTTATTAAAATTATATGGAGATGATGTTGACATGAATTTATGCCCAGTGATTAAGCTGAATGGAATACTTTTAAGAGACCTACAAAAGGCTTCAAAGGACACGCCCTACGTTATTTTACGCATATATTTATATTTGTATTTATTTATATTTATAGTTAAACTGAGGGCTAATCCACAGTACTGTAGTCTGTCATGTAAAGCGTACCCGTGATCAACAGAGGTATACATGGGAGTACAATTTCATTTTATTCTCTCAAGTGGCTTTTTGATTAGTTTCGTTTTGTGGTTGCATATTTTTGTTAGCCATTTACTATCTAATCTTATTCTTGTACTAGTTAAAGGTTATGAATGAAATGTCAAAATGCAACATAACCTCTGGGGTATGGAAAACAGCTTCAGTTAGATTATTATAAATGGAAAAATGTATTAAGGATTAAGGATTAAGGATTGTCATACCAGTCAGGTTAGATTTGTAATGGTCTCCTCCCATGGGTGTCACAGTTCCCGACTGAAGTTTTGTTTTCCTACCTTGTGTAATGATCTTGCCCCGCCTCTGTCCTTCCTTGTGTCTGTCTATTTTAATTTCCCTTACTCATGGGATAGTGTGGTGGATATTGGTGGGGATCATATTAAGGATGTTGGGGATGGTTGGCTGGAATTTTGTCCCCATGTGATTTTTTTGTTTCAGAGAATATAGTTTTTCTAGCCTGCAAATTGCATTTCCAAGTGTGAACATAATACTTGAACTAAAAGTGGCTAGTGGCTATGTAAGGATATGAGTTTAGATATAGGCTGTCTGAAAGGCCATATCAGCTTTATGATGTCTCTTGTCATCAAATTTGTATATTTCCAACTTTGCACATTGAAGATGCATGTTAAGTTTGGTTTGAAATGCTATTGAGAATGCTGTGTTTGTTTAATATAAAATGAATATTGTAACAAAAGCTGAAGGGATCAACCATTACCAGGTCTCCAACCTAAGATCCTACAGGCAGCAAACACACACCCTGACCACTGAACCTAAGAGCCAGCTCTCTGGGGTGGCAGCCAGGGGCCTTCCTCAAACCATCCCTTCATGTAGGGTGTGAGAGTGTGCATCACACTGTCTTCACCTTTGGAGAACATATTCCTGCACTTCACACTTTCCATATGTTTCTCACAGATTTACCCTTCATCCTGTCTCACACACGTGCCCCTCACCAGGGGTTCACACTAGGCTTCATACCAACCACGTACAGTACCAACCCACTTCCGACACCATTTGTGACTAAGGCTGAGGGCAGCAACCATCCCCAGATCCTACAGATGCCACACATGTGCCCCCACCACTGGACCAAAGAACCAGCTTTCTGGTGCAGCTTACAGAGCACCCATTTTACCTTGCTGAGGTTACCTTGTTTTCCATCATACCACCACTTTCAGAGTGTGAGGTCTCTCTCATAATTATGTGAAAATAAAACTACTACGTGTCAGCTACATCATGTTGGACTGCTGAACAGTCTGGTGGATATTTGTGTAGGACTCTGCTTTAACTGCAAATAAGTGCGTCAGTCCTATAGTTTATTTCTAAATTCTGCTTGGTGAATTGACTGACAGAATATCCATAGTTGCCAATTAGACGTGCAGTTTCAAACCTGGTTGAGGTTTTATTTTAGTAATCAGAATAATGATTAAAACAAAGATCAATAACACGTTATAACTACAACCTAGAATCCTAGATCTAAAACTTTGTCCTAACCTTGTTGAAATGCCCTACCATGCGCAGAGCAGGGTGATGGATAGCAGGTTTTATAGGTTTGGCTATTTAGAACCGCCATTTAGAACACGCCAAATTAAATAGCAGTATGAAAGTTTCGTTTTGAAGGTACACAATTGAGTTATACACCTAAAGATTTGTCTTAAACCATTTAGAACGCACAAGCCAAACGTACAACCTGACGTAATGGTGATGTGCGCATGTGCAGCCACTCGTTACGCTCGCTCGAGGTAAGATATATCGACTGAACACCTGGCTTTACCTATCGGGTTATTGAATTTCTTTCGTGTTCTGGCTATAGAATGTCAATGAATTTGTGGCTGTAAGGATGTAAAACATTATCCCTCTCCCACTCTCTCGTGCAAATGTGTGAATTCATGTTTAGCAGACGAAGAGCTCTATTTAATAGGGTTTTTCCAAAATATGGACTGTTCAGCACAAGTACAACGATGGTGGATCCGTCGGCGTTTTCAAGGTAGGCTACGTTGTCAAATTTGTTTTAGTGCCTTAATGCAGTCGTATGTGTTGTACAAACGTTTTTATTCTATTGCATGTGGGGTTCAATCGGGCAACATAAGCTGCGCTTTGCTGTGCCACGGCAACCCCTCTAGGGTCCGTGCGCACTAAATACGCATCTTGCGCTATCGCATCTGAACTGGTAGATTACGCATTCATAGCTGAGAAATATTAAGCCACGCGGTCTGTTCTTCATAAAATATATACTTACAAATTCTGCTAAAGGTTCATGATGATGAAACCTAATACGCGTGGGATTTGGCACACAGTCAGCAACACCTACCGATAATACGTATGTCATGTATCTTTTAATTTAAAAAGACGGAATAAAAGAATTACATTACAAAGCAGGCTGCTACCAAGGCTGTATTTATAACAGCACTTTCAGTTGAGATCTGAAAAAGATTACAAGGATAGTAGCACAGATGATGTATATTGAAAAGTTGAAAGTCATAGTTGTGTCATGATAAAGAACGTTTCTATCTCCTTTCAGAGAGAAATTCTGTTTTGTTGTCATTGAGTTATGGGAATTTATGACCTATCCAGGACGTGATCGCCTCAAGACAGTTAAAATGTAGTTTATGGAAAATTTGATGTTCAGTGGCTAGGGACACAATTTATTTTGTGTTGTCTGCATACTTGTAAAACAAGATATTACATTTGCTGGCAACTGTTGCTCATGGAAGTACACTCACTGTCCACTTTATTAGGAACACCTTGCTAGTACCGGGTTAGACCCCATTTTGCTTTCAGAATTGCCTTAATCCTTCGTGGCATAGATTCAACAAGGTACTAGAAACATTCCTCAGAGATTCTGGTCCATATTGACATGATAACATCACACAGTTGCTGCAGATTTGTCTGCTTCACATCCATGATGAGATTCTCCCACCACATCCCAAAGGTGCTCTATTGGATTGAGGTCTGGTGACTGTGGAGGCCATTCGAGTGAATTCATTGTCGTGTTCAAGAAACCAGTCTGAGATTATTTGCGCGTTATCCTGCTGGAAGTAGCCATCAGAAGATGGGTACACTGTGGTCATAAAGGGATGGACATGGTCAGCAACAATACTCAGGTAGGCAGTGGAATTGATACGATGCTCAATAGGTTCTAATAGGCCCAAAGTGTGGCAAGAAAATATCCCCCACACCATTGCACCACCACCACCACCAGCCTGAACCGTTAATACAAGGCAGAATGGATCCATGCTCTCATGTTTTTGATGCCAAATTCTGACCCTACCATTCGAATGTCACAGCAGAAATCGAGACTCCTCAGACCAGGCAACGTTTTCCCAATCTTCTATTGTTTAATTTTGGTGAGCCTGTGTGAATTGTAGCCTCAGTTTCCTGTTCTTAGCTGACAGGAGTGGCACCTGGTGTGGTCTTCTGCTGCTGTAGCCCATCCACCTCAAGGTTCAACGTGTTGTGTGTTCAGAGATGCTCTTCTCCATGACTCGGTTGTAACGACTGGTTATTTGAGTTACTGTTGCCATTCTATCAGCTCAGTCTGACCATTCTCCTCTGACATCAACAAGGCATTTGTGCCCACAGAACTGCTGCTCACTGGATATTTTCTCCTTTTTGGACCATTCTCTGTAAGGCCTACTCTGTAAACCCTTTAGTTGGTTGTGCGTGAAAATCCCAGTAGAGCACCAGTTTCTGAAATACTCAGATCAGCCCGTCTGGAACTTAAATCACCTTTCTTCCACATTCTGATGCTCAGTTTGAACTGCAGCACATCGTCTTGGCCATGTCTACATGCCTAAATGCATCAAGTTGCAGCCATATGATTGGCTGATTCGGCATTTGCGTTAATCAGTAGTTGGACAGGTGAACCTAATAAAGCACTATTCTCAAAATTGAGCCCTGCATGATCGGTTTAATAATTGCTTTGTGTGGTTTGAAACCAGAGTGAATGGTCACATTTAGTTAATTACTATATAAATTTGCTTGAATAGAAATAACCTTCTCAATAAGCTTTCTTTAAAATATTTTTTTCTATAATTATCAAGGTTTGTGTAGTCTAACATGTTCTTTAGAAGAGGCCTGATAACTGCTCTTATGATATAGTGGATAGATTCATTGTTTAAATGATTCAATGACAATGTTCATGGACGCTTATTTAAAGAATTCTTTTGATATGGTGTCTAAAGGACAACTTGTGGTGTTTAATAATAAGATAGCGTTTGGTCTAACTGGGTAGTAATTAATGCTCTTGTGAATCTTATGACCATGCCACTTCTTTATTGGTTGTTAACATTGGTCCATGGTGCGTGATTGATGACATGGAGTATGTTCGAGTGTAGCAGCTGAGACTCACGTACTCACAACTTGTCAGATATTAATGAAACCAGTTCAGAACAATACCAGTTAGGCCAACCCTGTCTCTTAGACGGTTTAGCGGTATACAGTGGTGTACTGTGTCAAATGCAGCACCTAGATAAAGAAAAAGGTTACAGGTTACCAGTGTCACAATTTAGCATAAGACTGTTTAGTATTTTGGTTAGTGTGTTTTCTGTGCTGTGATGCCAGCCTGAACAAACGAGGTCCCTACGGATCATTTGATTTTTCAAGCCATTTGTTCACGTTGCTTCTGCCATAATGTATCAACATCCTTAAATGCTGCACAACACTACCTTAACACAATCACAAGTGATTCCATGATTTTCTAGTCAACCCCACAATTTCTCCATCTGATTTACATTTCAGAGAATGCAACAATCTGTTGATTGTACTTCTTCGCCAGTCCATATACATTTACATGCTGCTCTCCAGTGTTTTTATAGCCTTGTGTAATCATTTGATCCTTGCACATTTTTTTCCCCTCCGTTGCTTCCAGCAAACATTTGATCTGCCTCCCACTGTTAGCTGAGGTGCACTCCTGTGTCACCCATAATACACAGTTATGTACCACACCCAAATACATAGTGCCAGAAACCAGTTCACTGCTTATCTGTGACAGAAAATGAGAATGCATTTATTTTCTAGAAGAGGACAAGGTAGGTGTTCTAGAAGTATAATTTGAAAAGGAAGCTTACCTTTCTGGCCTCTCTCCTTGTTGCTTTATTCTGGTGAGCAGAAGTCACAAACACTACTCCCAAGAAGTGGGTAGTGTGGTGAAGGGATATTTGGCTTTCAGGTCAAATTTCAAGGTGAATCTAAAATGTACTCCAACCTTTACAGGTGAACGTAATGTGACCTTCTCTTAACTTTGGAACACTCATGTCCAACTCTTCAATGATTCAGTTCTTTTTGCACAACTCGCGTGGCTTCAAATAGGATGTTTTCAGACGGAGATGCCACTGAGCTTAGAGTGTCATCAGCGAGGTGCAACAGAGATACAGAGGGATTGAAGGATTCACAAAAACACATAGAAGTGGATGTCCTGTGGCCTCATCCCACACTGACGACTGATTCATCATAAACAGTGCCCTGCTGTAATGCCGTCGGCATCAAAGAGTGAGAGGGCGGACACAAATTTATTGAGCGGCATTCCAAAGGCAGGGTCATAAAGACAGCCGTGGGTCAAATCCGTTAGGGAGTCCGACGTAGAAACATAACCAACATGCAACGACATACTGAATACAGAACACACAAACAAACCATAATACAACACTGAAGCACAAACACGAAAGTAGACAGGGCTACGAGAGAAACGACAATCGACAATCAACCATCGAAAAAGCAAAAGACCAAACACAGGGTATATATACACCTTACAAAACACCTGAACACGCTAACGAGGGGGATGGGTTACAAAACACGAGGAGGGACCACATGGCTACATAAAGAAAGCATACAAGACTGACAGCTGGGGCAGGGGCTCACTGTGACACCTGTGGGACTGGATGATGAATTCCTCACAAATGCAGGCACGTTTAAGAGAGGCGAGAGGCACCCAAATGTCATGTCAGACCATTCGAAACTGTTTACATCAGAGTGATCTGCTTGCTAGATGACCTTCCAAGGACACCTGACCACAACACCAGACACATGCGTCATCGTCTTGCATGGACCAGGGAGCATTTACGCCAGATGAGGCACCAGTGGGCCTCAGCACTGTCAATTCAGGCTGAGCAGAAACGATGGCCGCCAACAATGTTGGAGACGTTGAGCAAAGCACTATGCACCAGCCACTGTTGAAACCCCACAAGCCTTGAGTGGTGGTGTTACAGTATGGGTATGTGTGTCTAGTCAATTAAGAACTGCCCTACAATCATTGTGCCTGTGCATGAACAACAAAGGCCTAATTTCATCTCAAATCATTTGAACTTTTTGCACTATCTATAAATTTCACCCAAAAGCCAAATATTTTATAAATAAATTTGTGTTTGTAGTGTATGACATGGTAGGCTGGTCCCGGTCCTCAGGGGAGACGCCCACTCCTGGACACTCCCACACCACGACACTCCACCATTCACAATCATCCGTCAACTAATAACTCACACCTGGTTTCAATCACCACTGCCCTATTTATACCTGCAGGTCCTGTCATCCGGTGCTGTTTATTGCCCTCGTCTGAACTCACAGAGGCAGCTGCCGCACCGGTCTCTGCTTGCCTTTGAACTACTATGACTTGGAGAGTTGTGACTGTTTAGCGCATGCTAACGCCTTTAGCTTACCTTGCGGCGCCTTCTGCATGTTCCATTTAAAAGAGCTGTCTGCATCTTTCTGTTACTATGGGCAATAAAGACTTGTTGAACAGCTCTAACCCCGCCTCCTCCAGTGTAATGGTACAAGAGTGATACTGTCTTTACTACAGAGCACAACAGCTGAGATCAGAGTCAAAAGACGAGGTGGGACCTTTATTATTCCCCTCAGGGGAATTCTTCTCTGCATTTAACCCCTCCGGATTGAGCACACACATCCACGGAGTAATGGGTAGCCACCTGCTGCAAAACCCAGGAAGCAGTTGGAGGCTTAGGGGCCTTGTTCAAGGGCACTTCAGCCATGATTACTGCTAGTTGTAGGGCTTGAACCAATGACCTTATAGGCCCAGGCATATTTGCACTAATACAACAGTGAAACTGCTATATTCACTATGCATATTCAGATTCTTAGAACCTAACTACACCAGGACATTCAGATATTATACAAAACTACTTAAAAATACTAAATTCTAGACTTTCAAGCTGTTAGGAGATTACATGCGGTACCTGTTCAGTTTCTGCAGGTTCATAAGAAAATGACCATTAATACAACTCAGCCGATCACAGAGCAGTACCAAATAAACTGATTAAGGCAGTGATCATGTAAGTCTTGTGCAATTCTATAAATCAAATGTTCAGTTCTAAACATCCACAGTGTAGTGAATTCAGGTTGTACTCTTTCGAACCACTAGGAGGCAGTAGTGGTGAGCAACTGTGCGTGTGGGTGAAATCCTTATTGTGCATATGATACAACACACAGCTATATCCAAATTAAATATAGATTCAGGCCAATACCAAATCATTTATTTTAGCTGCAATTTTAGTCCAGTTTCTAAGGAATGGATTATCTTATGTGGCCTTATGCCACTGCTTTAGATTTCAAAGGCAAATTTGTAGTAATCATAAGACATCATAAGACATTTACATTGACAATATCAACACCCAGAACTTTCATTCTAGTTACCTTATACTTAGCCTGATTGTGTGATTTATTTGTAACTTGTGTATTAATCTGTATAATTTGTTTTTGTGTAATTTTGTGTGTTAACGGGCTGCCCAATGGAGGATGGGTTCCCTTTTGAGTCTTGGTCCTCCCAAGGTTTCTTCCTATTCCCCACCATCTAGGGAGTTTTTCCTCGCCACTGTCGCCTTTGGCTTGGTCATTGGGGATTTGGACCCATAGTATTGTTACCCTTGTAAATCCTGTAAAGCGCTTTGTGACAACATATATTGTGAAAAGCGCTATACAAATATATTTGATTTGATTTGATTTGATTTAATAACTAAGCTGCAAGAAACTGCAATGCAGTTTTCTTGCTTGGCAAACACTTCTGACCACTCAGGACTTGGTCCAGCTAGGGACCAAGTCTACAGGGATGTAGCTGGATGCCAATAACAGGGTAATGCTTAATAGTACATGAGGCACTGTGTTAATTATCATGGATCAGAGATCACTGCACACAGTCAGCGTTATGAGCCTGAAGGAAGGGCTACTTTTATTGGTATCCTATCAGTACAGCTAATTACTTTTCCTTCTATGTGATTGGACAATCCTCGATGATTTCCGTTATTACTCAAACAGCTCTTTAGCTGAACAAGGGGACAGGGAAGATTTAACTAATTGTTGAACAATTTACATTTCAAGCTGGCACATAATTCCTGAAGAAAAATTCAGTTTTATCTTTAAAAACAAACCCCTTCACCAGGCGTTGAAGAAAAAAAGGCAATTTACCAATGTAAAGTATTGTAATTGGTTCCGGTCCTTAAAAAAGTCACAAAACTAGCGTAAATGTGGAAAAAAGACATGTTCTTTATTAATAAAGGCATGAAGCGGTGTCCGAAGTTGGGACAATATCGTCAAGCCTTTCGCCATGTTTGCACTTTTAAAGTTGTCCTTCTGCTTCAGGATAGTGCTAATGGTGGATGTACTCCGGCCGAACAGACGAGCGAGTTCGGCTACACGAGTGCCTTTCTCATGCAGGTGAATAATCTCCTGCTTAGTTTCTATAGTTATCATTCTCTTTTCACTGGACTTTCCACTACTAGAGCCTTTCTTTGGAGCCATAATGCAAAAAAAAATGTTTGTAGAATGGCTGTGATGACCGGTTCATGCTCGTATCTCGAGCGTGCACTCGGGTGTCGAACAGAAATTTTGCTCGTCTCGGTGCTCGTATCTTGGATCACTCGTATATAGAGCAGCTCGTATCTCGAGGTACCACTGTATTTCAAAACTTTATGCTAGCTTGGTAGCTAAGCTAAGTACCAGAGCCAACCCTAACCAAACTAGCATATATATATATATATATATATATATATATATATTAATATGCCAACAAGCTTATGTAATACACGTATTCTTCTCCTATTACCAAACACGGTACAGTCTTGCTGGGATATCTTACCTGTTTTTGTGTACCTGTTTTTGTAAAATGGACACAAATTAAGTATTATATCGCGATCGATCGATCGCCAGTGGTTGGCGCCAGAGCAAACTAGTAACTCATTGAATCATAGATGTGGATCAGAGGTAAATAAACAATTTTTTTTTCAGCGTGAGAAGCGTGTGTCTCACGCTCATTGCATGAGAGTTGGCAACCCTGCCTAAATGGATAAATGTTTTAAACTATATGCTTCCTCATACACAAGGCTACTTGTGACGATGAGGTGATCTGACACGTCACCAGCCTAGTCGGACTATAGGCATTCATCGACAGGTCGGGAGTACCCGGGATTCTCTATCAAAGACATATTTGAATGCTGATTGAAATTAAATAGGATTTGGAAGAATATTGTTTTATGAGGGTTTAACAATGAATATATAAATGTAATATTTGTAAATGTGGGAAATCATGGTATAACTGGTATTAGGAAGAAGGTGGAGTGAATAGTATAAAAAGTACAATGTTTATTCAGAAGGAGTCGTGCTTTGATTGAACAAGCCTGGAGAATGGTGGTGGATGTACTGATGCCGGGGTTGGATGTGCCATTGCCGCAAGAGGACGTGCTGATGCTCCTACCTGAGGCTCACCATCTGCACTGAAGGGACTGTGACTACTTGGCTTGGGAACTTGAACCATAACTATGACCACAAATATGGATGTGTGTTAACGGGCCGCCCAATGGAGGATGGGTTCGATTTTGAGTCTTGGTCCTCCCGAGGTTTCTTCCTAATCCCCACCAGCATAGGGAGTTTTTCCTTGCCACGGTCACCTTTGGCTTGCATTAGGGATCTGGACCCATACGATTGTAAAGCTGCTTTGTGACAACATGTGTTGTAAAAAGCGCTATGTAAATAAATTGGACTTTGACTTTGACTTTGAGAATGGGAGATGTCCATGTTGTCTGAGCTTACAAGCTTATTAAAGATGTCATTTGAGAAGGATCTATGGCTTCAATGTTTCTTCTGTGGTACACCTCTGCTGTTTGCGAACTTTAGTCAAACATTAGCACTCACCACACCCCCACAATTGGTGGCATCTGAAAAACTAGGAGATTGAAAGTGACACGAGAACTTAAGAAATGGCACCTAAAAAGGTATAAAGGCAGCACAGCGTGGACGTTGAGACAAACCCAAAATGGGATTATAATGAAGATACAGTAATGAATGTACAACCAACAAGCGAATTAAAGGATAACACAGAACACTTGTACAGAATGTTCACAGACTTCACAAAGCAGCAGCAGGAGAAGGAAAAGAGTTTACACAAGGACACAGCAAAGCAGGAACAAAGATGGAGGTCACTGCAGCACCAGTTCAAACAAACAAGAGATGTAGAGGGAGCACAGAGAAAGCCAATCTGTCCAGCTGAACGAGGAAACTGATCTAGAGACAGACATCAGAGACAAGCATTCTGAGACATAAAAGCAAGAGAACTCAATATGAGGAATCTGATGATAACCCACTTTACCGATGCCAAACCAGACATTGTGACCAAATCCAAATCTGCCAGCGCTAAAAGAGGAATAAGCCAAAAATATACACTGTGTGGCAGGGGCGGACACATATTATATATATAATATCTGTATGTGTGTGTGTATATATACTGTGTATATATATATATATATATATATATATATATATATGTGTGTGTGTGTGTGTGTGTGTGTGTATACTGTATATGAGTCTATGCATGGCACGTAGTGTATATGACGGCGTTTATTGTCATATGGACAATATTATTTCCAGCAATAATATGATTACAAAGCCACATAGTGCCTTTTAAATAGTCCACCATAAGACCACCAAAAAAGTTGTTTTATGCAAACTGCATCCTAAAGAACAACCTACAACTCTAACGTGGGTATTTCTTCCTCTTACCTATTTGTGGTGGTTAGTTTTAATCTAAGAATTTCAATAGGTTTAAAAAAAAAAAAACACAGTGCGCAGTGCTCTGGAACCTTTAAGACCGCCACTTGCGTCCGTGTTAACCGTGTTAAGGTAATTTGTACATGGTGCCTTAGACATTGCAGAGGCGACAGCAGTACATTTAAAATAACATGTTATCTACAATTTAAACTGCTGTATGTTTTCGTAGTCCGGCCCGGATTTTCTGGGACAAGTTGTTTTTTTTCTGATCTCCGCTGCACACCGTCAGCCCGCATCAGCTGGCCCAGTCCGCGGCCCGGTCCAACTCGTTCATGTGTTGACAGGCTCAGTCCGCGGCCGCGCTGAGCAGGTTAGTCTGACTGGAGCGGGGGAGGTAATAACACCGTTAAACAGCAGCGTGACTACGGGCCGGGGCCGCAGTGCGCGGCAGTGGCTCCTCCACGGGCCGAGTTAAACCACCGGCGGCCAGCGGCCCACCGGCCCACTAACCCATCGGCCCACCGGGGAAATCCCCGGGAGCAATGTATGCCAGTCCGCCCCTGCTGTGTGGTGAACTCAGTAGTAATTGTGGAAGTAGTAAAAGGAAAAACCTATGAACCTCGAGATTCTGAAAATAAATATAGGAAATGGAATAAAACAGAGTTTGACGATAGAAACCAGCGTGGCTTAGAGAGACAGTGGAAATAGTTGAAATGTAGTCAAATGGGAAATCAAACGAGATTGTCCAAAGCCGAAAACGAGGCAATGGACAAAGAAGTGATGAGAACATTGAACCGTCAAAAAGGTAAAGACAGTCTGGGTGAAAATTGGGAAGAACTGCTGAGATTTATTTGATACAGGTGCGAGTCAGATGCAGGTAAGAAGACAGTGCTTAGTAAAGAAGGCATTCTGGCAGGAAGGGCAAATTAAAGTACAATGTATACATGGAGAGGAGCCAACGTACCGACAACAAAGGTAAGGATGAAGACAAACGGACAAGATCACTTTTTACAAGTAGGGGTGACAGAAGAAGCCCCATATGCTGTAATCTTGGGAAGAGATGTTCCTACACAGAAGCACTGGTGGTAACAACAGCAGGCTAAAGTAAAAGCGGAACAAGACATTTGAAAAGACGTCCAGAAAGGAAAGACAAATTGGACAAATTGATGAGTTAGACCTACAATCTCCATTCTCGTCATGGGATATAGAAGGGCTACAAAAGATGCACGAAACTTTGAAACCGCTATTTGCTAAAATCATTGAAGACAAATAAGCCAGCTGACAGCACTGAAGAAGAGAATGGAAGTACCATTTTGACGGATATAAATGGATGTGGTTGGCCCACACAAGATCTAGAGGAGAGAATAAACTTATTCTAGTCATCTGTGACTATGCAACCTGATTCATGAGGACTCCCACTCTTGATGTTAACTGAATTAATGCATTGACGATCTCTTGCATTTTTTTTTTCCTCAATGGAAACAGATCGTCAATGCATTAATTCAGTTAACATCAAGAGTGGGAATCCTCAAGGAGATAATGGATCAGGGAATTAATTGTACCTTGAAGCAGATGAAAGGGCGGACACAAACACTGAACATTTGGAACTTTGGAACACTGGCATTCCAAAGGCAGGGTCAAAAAGGCAGGAATTGGTCAAATCCGAAAGGGAGTCCATACACGAAACATAACCAACACGTAAAGACATGCCAAAAAACAAAAACACAAATCTTAACAAGACACAGACTATAACACACTAACAAACTGAGCTGCACAAGGTAACATTCAAACCTTCAAACAATGAACAGCAACGCAAAAGACCAAACACAGGGTTTAAATAGGCAAGACCAAACGAGCAACACATGATTACAATAACGAGAGGGCTGGGTTACAAAATATAAGGAGGAACTATGAACACACATGGCTTCATAAACAAAATATACATGACTGACAGCTGGGGGAGGGGCTAAATGTGACAGTACAGAGGTGACAGAGGTTCATAAACATGCACAGCGGATGGGATACTTTAGAGGGTATTGGTATTAGCATTGAATTAAATTATAAATTATAAAATTACCTTTACCTGATACTAATAATCAGCCCATCTGATCCACTATAGCTATAACCAAGGAAGATTAAAGTTACAAGGATAATACCTAATGGACACCTAATAATACCTAATGGACACCTAATAATACCTAATGGAAACTTAATAATACCTAATGGAATACTGCAGGTTGCCTCACGGTGCAAGGAAGAAACCAAGGAACAAGAGACCAAGAGGAAGAGGAAGAGCAAGAGGAGCCAGAAGAGGAAGTGACCCTGCATCTACAAACCTCTCCACTTTATACCCCCCCCCCCCCCCCGTATCTCAAAGGGACAGTTGTCACAAAAACCAAAGGTTAACCAATGGGAATCAGGATGCTGGAAAAGACAACAGAGTACATTTGCATACAGAGTGCATTTTCGCACAGGACTGCCACTTTTGGGGTGACATCTACAAACCTTCTCAGTGAGTGATGGAACACTTACCCTGTTAACATAACCTTTCCCAGCACACAACAAGCTGCAAAATGAGACTAAACATGCCACACAAACACACTGATATAACTAAAATACAAATGGTCAGTTTTATCCCATTGCTATGCAAACTTTTTGAGGTAAACCACCATTTGTTGCCCCCCATGGTTTTATGGCAAATAAAAACCACAAAACCAGAGCAAAAACCATAAAACCAAAACCCAAAAACAATCAAAAACAACCAGAACACAATGAAACACAACAAGGAAGAGAATCAAGAACAGAAGATCAATGAACCAAACCAGCAGAGACAAACCAGGCACTGAAACAGATGAGAAGAGAAGAATAACTAGGAGGAAAAACTAGAAGCAGCAGGAGAAACTGAAGGAAAACCATGAGAAACTGAAGGGGACACGGAAACACCAGGGACAGACAAGGGACTCAGGAACACAACCAGGAACAAAACCATGTGGACGACGAAGAGGGCAGAGACATAAACAGAGACAACGGAATAGAAATAGGAACAGAAACAGACACCATAACATGAGCAAAGACAACTCCAGGAACAATAGAGGGCAAAAATAAAGAACCGGAACCACACAAATGAATACCAGAACCCACAGAAGAGGGCGGGAAGGGAGGGAAACAAGGCTAGACACAACTCACACTGGCGCTTAACAATACAAAACTTAAAAGTACAGATAGTCATCACATTCATTCCGCCTGACCACGTCTTGCACTACAGATCACTTCCCTGTGAAGCGGTAATCAAGACGAGCAGTCTCTTCGCACTTATTGGCAGTCTCATTGCCCAACGCGGTCAAAATCGCACGTATGTGTGGAAGACGAGACGCCACTGTACCCACAGTATCCAGGGGACTTCCTGTCTCTAGCTTGTTCGTGCTGAAACACTGGAGATAAAGTCTCATTACAGCAACTGAACTTACCAGAGTCTTGCTCCCTCGCTGTGTCCTTGTTTGGCTGATTTTTTATTTATTTATACATTTTATTTATAGGTGCCTTTCAGGACACTCAAGGACACCTTACAAGACAGACATATTTGGGTACATAACTTACAAATCAGACAGTTTGAACAGATATGTTCATTACGTAACGCCTGTGGCATCATGGGGTGAAAGGGCAGACACAAATGCTGAGAAGAGCGGCATTTCAAAGGCAGGGTCATAAAGGTCAAAACTGAAAGGGAATCTGACGGGTAATGACATTGATGGGGATAAAAGACATTAAAACAATGCCTTTCCATCCACAAACTGACGGTTTGGTAGAGCGTTTTAATAAAACCTTAAAGGAAATGCTAGGCAAGTTTGTGATGGATTCAGAATCAGATTGGGATGCGTGGCCACCGTACCTGCTATTTGCATATCGGGAAGTTCCTCGGCTGCCTACAGGATTTTCCCATTTCAGCTCCTTTATGTCAGAGAGGTAAGAGGCCCTGTGAATGTGTTGAAAGAAATGTGGGAGACAGAAGATAAATCGGAGAGCGCAAATGTTCTTGCATATGCAGGGTTGCCAACTCTCACGCATTGAGCGTGAGACACATGCATTTGACTGTCTTCACACGCTCTCACGCCACACTTACAATTTCTCATGCCGAAAAAAAATTCTAGATTATTTACCTCTGATCCATATCTATGATTCAATGAGTTACTAGTTCGCTCTGGCGCCAACCACTGGCGATCGATCGATCACGATATAATACCTTGTGTCCATTTTGCAATTTTGCACCCCGCCCGGTAACAATTTACGTTCGCCACCCCCCCGTCAACAATTTACACTCTCCACCTCCTCCAGGTTCAAATCTCACTCCAAACGAGCTTGAAAAGTTGGCAACCCTGCATATGTGCATCATCTCCACTTACACCAGCACCCCACAGGGATACTTCCTCAACCCCGTCCTCTACACCCTTTTCACCCATGACTGTGTCCCCTCCCACGAGGACAACAACACCACAGTGATGGGACATATCACTGGTGGAGATGACGCGGCCTACAGGAGGTGACCGTGGTGTAAGGACAACAACCTCGCACTAAAACACAGATAAGACAAAATAGCTGATATTGGAAATCAGGAAAGAGAGGAGACCTCATCAGCCCACTGTTCCACAGTGGAAAGGGTAAGCAGCTTTAAATACTTGGGTGTTCACATCAGTGAGGACTTTACATTCACGTTGAACACCACATACCTGGTCAGCAAGACTCAACAGCTGCTGTACTTACTGAGGACAGTTGTGACCTCTCCACAAATCCTCGGCAGGTTCCACAGCTGTATCATTGAGAGCCACTTGGCCAGCTGCATCACTGTGTGGTACAGCACCATGACTGTAATGGACTGTAAACACCTGAGAGTGGTGAAGACTGTTGAGAAGATCACCACAAGTCCACTGCCACCTCTACAGAACATATATACCAGCGCAGAGTCCACAGGAGAGCTGTCTCCACTGTTAAAGACCCCGCCCACCCTCGGCACAGACTGTTCACATTTCTGCCCTCAGGTTGGAGGTACCGGAGTGTGAAATGCAAAACCACTAGGTTAAAGAACTCTTTCTTCCCCACTGCCATTAGACTCTTTATTTATCACTGTGACTTCACAGTAGCACATGTTCGACCAATGTGTACAATTGCATTATTGCACTTTTTATAGTCATGTCCCTTCTGTAAATAATATCCGCACAATTCATTTATTTTGTATGTTTTTTTATGTTGATACTGTTCTAATTCCGTTGGAAATTTGTAGCATTTCAGTCCAGTACCATATATTTTTTAGATTATTATTCTTGCTTTATTGTATTTTCTTTTAATCTTCTACCTGGTATTCTTGACAAGGAGCAAAGAAAGAATTTCATTGTAAGGTCAAGTATGTGTGTGTGTGTGGGGGGGGGGGGGGGGTGTGGGTGTGTGTCCTCACACTTTTAGCAAAAATCCACTTTTTTACTCAAGGATGCCTAGAAACTTAAAACGGGTCTAGAAAAGTTCTCATTATAATTCCGGCTAAAATAAGTCATCACTAAATGGCATTCATTATCAAACATATAATCAAAGTAATTCTGCAGCAAAAAAAGCGGATGTGTCGAGACCATTTTCCGGTTTGGTCACGTTCGGTATAAAGCCGATTAGCAATTTAGAACTCGACACACATTTAGAAAAGCAATTTAGAAACCGACTTCACGTTTATAACTAGGCGTATTGGTGCGTAGATCAGTTCCCTATTCTGTTTGTTTGCATATTAGCAGCTGTCAGAAAAAGAGAACTTTGAAAATGTCTTGACTCTTTTTTTCGCCGACGCTACTTTTCACTCCATCACAACATTTTACGAGACCGTTGGATGCGCGTTGTGCTCGTGTATATAAAAAATAAAATTCAGATGATGAGGAAATAGCATTAAATACAGAAAGGTGAATTTGCGATTTATATTCGGTCGAAGTTTACCCACAATTGCCAGTAGCTGGAAAGTGTTTAACGGGACAAATAACTGGTTGTTGATTTAACGGAATACCTCTCGTCTGTTTGCGTGGCAGTGGCCAATGGATTATTCTTCATGCACATTTCCAGATCAACTTGAAGAAACAATAAGAAAAGAAAAGGCCTTCTGGAAAATCAAAAACTACACCTCCGATTTTGATAAAGGTAACAAAAGAATGTACTGTATGTATATTACTGCATTATTATAGCCTTGCAAGTAGCTAGTATACCTCATGAATAACTAGATAGCTTATAGGTAGCATTATTGGTAATATATTTTTTAAAATGCTCCGCTACTGCAAATTATATAAAATAAATGCTCACTAGATTTGTTTTTTTCCCTAGTGTAAAGTGTAAAGACGTAGGTTAGCATTTCCCACAAAGGCATAACCTTAGCTATGTGCGCTATTCATGTAATTAAGGGAAAACCTCTTAACGTATGTGGTTCAACTCGAGATATAAGACAGTTGCCTACATGTCTGCATTTATATACGTCTGGGTGACTGGTTAGTCTTCATTACTGCGCATTAATCGCCTTTAGAAATTCCGTTATACCTATAGACTGTGGGCAGAAAGCAGCTTAAAGAAACAGCACCGTTAGACTGCACGTTTGTATCAAAATGTGTACATCCATTTCATGGCAACAACGTAACGTTAGCTGACCCGAGGCTGTGGGAGATACATCATTTATTATCATCTTTATTGTTGTATTCGCTTGCTAGCTCGTTAGCTGGCCTGGAAATGCTCAAATTCTTAATGAATAACATATAACCGTTGTCGGGTAACAAGTATCTGTGTCACACAGCGGCAAGACAACCTGTGTATCCAGAACAAAATAGGTTGGTTAATGTCAGAAGTACGTGTTGGGTTAGGGTATCAAACAGCAGATATAGTAATAACCTGGCTGGGAAAACACAACTCGTACTGTCTTTAAAATGGTCGAACTTGGTAGCTGTTTTGTAGGCGGTTAGACCATTTTTTACTGCGTGATTGGGCGCATTTTACCTACTTTACGAACCAAAATTACCTCAGGATATCCCCGTTAGAAAAAATATTCCACCATGTCCTGTGTTTTACTTGTCTAGAGAGCACAATGAGTCGTGCACAAACAGGCCCTGTCAGAGAAGCGAGACGTCTTATGGTGGACATATTCTACTTGGCATGTACTATGTAGGTCGCTCATGTGAAAAAAAACATCATCTTAATGTGGTTTAAAATGGTTTTTAAAATAGCATAATAATAAAAAAAAATCCCTTACTGTAAAATAGGTCACTTCCTGCTGCAATGTCATTCAGGGACTAAACCACCTCGTGCTTTAGTCAGTCAAAAAGGATAAAGTGAATCAAAACTTTCTTTTTTACGTGAACATTCTTTAATCCTCAAAGATTTTCACATTCTATGTTTTCAGCTTTCTTGTGTAATTTGTCATGCTCTAAGCTTGTGAGTAGTCAGAGGGGGGGAATCAAGGTTTACTTTGCTGTTGAATTTTACCCTGTTTAGAGTGTTAGATGTAATTTGGATCTGTCTAAAATAAACAGAAATAAATCAGTTTTTAATTACACAATTATAATACAAATAGAATCTATAATACTAGGCAGTACCACAAAGTACAAAAACAGAATTGACAGAAATGGATCAATAAATAGTACCATGACAATATCATCAATAGTAACAATAATACCTGAGTATAATAAAGTCTGTACTCATACAGTAAATGTGGTACTCAAAATAATTATTTTATAAATATGATTTTTTCTTATACAGTTGTAAAATAATTAGTAGTATTTTATAGTATATATATTATTGCGTATATTTCACAGATCTATCCCTCTCAGAGGCATGATAGATTTTTAAGTGTAACCAAATAATTTATGTTTTAACAATATACTTACCAGATTGCCTTAGGTGTGTTTACAGAGGTTGAAAAGTATAATAAGTATAATAAGATGCGGTCTGCACAAATGGCACATTTTCAGCGCGGAAAGTTAATGGAAAACACTCACTGTAAACTCCCTGATTCATTTCATCATCTTTGTTACCTTGGCATCTTGTGGAGACCTAAATACTGGCATCGAGGCTCAGGGCGCACATTCATTCACAAACAGCATATGAACAATATTCCCATACTTTGGTTATCGTGTTGTCCTAGCATTACCATGGAAACGCCAGACTTATCCACACAAACTAGTGGTTGGTCATTACGATAGGTTCAAACAATAAATCTGCCTCCACTTAACATTGACTTTAACGTTTAATCTGCTGTGCTGAATGTACACTCTCTTAATAACCAAGCATCACTCATTGCTGATGTTATTGTGGAGCGTAATTCTGTTCTGTTTGACAGAAACTTGGCAGCAACCAAATGAGTTAAGTTGCACTGAACCAAACTTTACATGCTGATTGTTTATATGTATTGCAACCAAGTTTATCGGGTCAGGGTGGGGAACTTGCTGTGGTGTATCTTAAAGTCAAAATAATTCCACTTCCCCCTCTTAGGGCATACTCACACTAGGCACGGTTTGCTGGTTCCGTGCTGGGGCCCGGTTATCCCCCCTCCCCACTCCCCCTCTGGCCTGCACTCACACTGGCTTCAGCAACCCGGCCCGAGCACGCTTACGTCATTACAACGCCGCTTTATTTGGAAAAAAAGCACGCTCGCACAACACTATGGAGTTCACAATTCTCTTTTTATTGTATTTTTGGAGTCGTTTTGGGAGTGCAGAAACACGGTGCAAGCACAGATTTATCGATAATTTAACACAACGATTGTCTGCTAATCGCTTTGCCTCTATGACTGTTTAACGTGAGCTTCGCATCACTGACGTCATGTTTGAGTTCCAGCGAAATGAACCAATCAGACGAGGCACCAAGCGGGCCCGGGCACGGATAGCGCTCACACTAGAAGCGAACCGTGCCTGAGTCCAAGTGAATCGTGCCCTGGCCCACCTCTTCAAGCGGGCCCGAGCACGGTTAACTGGGCCGGGCCCGGATCACAGACCCTAGTGTGAGTACGCCCTTATTTCAGTTCAGTGTCTTGCACTGCGCATTTTTGCCTCCAGATCTGTTTTGATTTTGCTCATCTACCGGCCACCGAAATTATCACCTGAGTTTTCTGACATGCTCCCCTCTCTTATATCTGTGTACTCTAATGTCCTGCTGCTAGGTGATTTCAACATTCATGTTGATTCTGATAACTGCTCATTTGCTAAAAGTTACTTAGATCTGCTCAAATGTTTTGATATTGCTCAGAATGTACATTTTCCCACACATAACACAGGTCAAAGGTCATCCTCAAAGGTCATCCTCAGCCTCCTGTCAAGGACGGATTAAGGATAGTCTGGGCCCCTGGGCAAAGAGTTGCACACCCCCACCCCAACGCCCCACCCCACCCCCGCGCACCGCACCTCCCGAAAAACATAAATAAATTAATACGTTAAACAACCTGTCACAAACTAACCCTAACTCAAGAGTCTATTTTATATGTTTCTTTCTACTCTTCTTTCTTGCAAAGTCATCCACTAATTCATCAAAATTAAGCTGTCTGACCAAATCTGATTCAATGGCTGGAAGTGCCGGTGAGTTCAGGCGGTTTTGGCGCATCCTAATCCTGAGTTCATTCTTAATACGAGCCAGTTTGGAGAATGAACGCTCCCCTTCACAATTTGTGATAGGCACAGTCAAAAAAAGTCTAAGTGCTATGTAGACATTTGGAAAGGTTGACTGTAAATGGACTCCATTGTACTTTCCCGAAATGTTACTTGCATTATCATATGACTGGCCCCTACAGTTGGATAAGTCTAGGCCCAGATTCTCCACCATAGCAACGACACACTCTGCCAAACTGTCCCCACTATGGTTTTCAATAGGCTCAAAAGCTAGAAAACGCTCAACTACATGTCCGTCATTATTAACAAACCTGAAAATAAAAGTAAGTTGGTCCACATGAGCAAGGTCTGGAGTGGAGTCAACTATAACAGAGAAGTATTTTGATTCTTTGATCTCATTAACAATTGCCTGCTTTGTTCTCTGTCCCATCAAATGGATACATTCTTCACACACTGTTGATGATAAGTAGGACACAGAACCTTTTCCCTTACCTCCAAACCTTTGGAGGTGCTCAGCTAGGAATGGGTCAAATTTGGCTAAGAGTTCTATGATGCCCAAAAAATTACCATTGTGGGCTGATCCTAATAGCTCATCATCTCCCCTGAAAGCAAGTCCCCTCTCCCCCAAAAACTGGATGACTGCAACAACTCTTTTCAAAACTTCCCGCCAGTATTGTCTTTCTGTGTCAATTTGTTTGACAATATCAGAATCAATTGTTGCTGTGCCTCTGGAGCGATTATATAATGCTACAATCACAAAATTGTAGAACCAGATACCAGGGTACCCGCGGGTCCTTAAAAAGTCTTAAAATGTCTTAAATTTAGTTTTCCATATTCAAGGCCTAAAAATGTCTTAAAATGTCTGGAATTTTATGAGGGGAGGCATTAAATTGTTGTTCTGGCGCGATGTGAACTTTGCCGAATCTAGCGCTAATGCAGAAAATAACCGCTCCAGGGTCCTAGTGCTAGATTCCTAGCGTTGGAGTATACGGCCTCAACAACGTCAACAATTTTCGTTCGCCACCACCCCCCCACCCCCCGTCAACGATGTGGAACACACCTGCATCCCCAGTAATAGTATTATTTTTTCTTGTGAGAGGTATTAAAAAGGTCTTAAAAGTCATTTAATTTGAGATTTAAAAATGTGCAGGTACCCTGCAGATACAATATGTAATAAAAAATGCTGACTTATAACTATTTAGCTATAAATTGTTGTTATTGTAAATGTATTGTATGTATATACTATTATAAAGCTTACACTTCTACTATTATCAATACTGTAATATGCAAATAACAATAAGCTTTTTAAAAAGCTGTGAGTTGCTAGTTAGCAATGTTACACTAGCCTTGAAAAAGGCTGTGAACCTTTCAAAGTTTAATATAGTAAATATTAGGGGTGGGAATCGTTTACTATCTCACGATTCGATTCGATTCCGATTTTGGGGGCCACAATTCAATTCAAAAATCGATTTTCGATTCAAAACGATTTTCGATTCAAAAAACGATTTGATTTATAAAAATGTCTGCTTCAGTCTATAAAATCTGCATGATCTACTACAGTCTGCGACAAACGACAAATACAGAAAATTAAGTGTCTTTCACATTTAATTAACAAAAATTAAGTGCTTTGGTAAAATTCTTGAGGTTCATTTTGCGAGCTATCAGGGCTGGCTCGGATGCAGTTCCCCCAGCCGTCGCTAGGGGCACCAGAGTCAGTCCCAGACTAAACCGATGTAACCGTACGTTCTCAGCCAGTCTCTGCTTTCTCTGTGATTGCTTATCATTTAATGGTGTCTCGCCACCTCCCTCTGTTATGCTTTCTCTTTACTTATTCGAGTATCTCATGCGTCGCTTTCTGACCCATCTCAAGTTTTCCCAATCCTGTATGTCTTCCTATCCGTTTTGCCTTTATTTTTGGGAAGGGTTTTATTTTGCTGCAGCGTTTTTTGCCAGTTACTTCTGCTGGTGTCCTTGGTTTCGTTTTCGCGTTGCATTTATCCGCGCTGTTTTTTAGTTACTGTTGTTGTTTTGTTTCTTCCTCCCGTCTCACTACGGTTGAGTGTTATTTTCCACGCGTTGTATTTTCCGCATTGGTTTTTTGTTTCTATTTACTCTGTGCCCTCACGGTTTTGCTTTCTATTCTCTTGCGCGTTGAGTCTTCCGTGTTGTTTTGTTTGTTCGTTCTGGGTCGCTGTGCGCGTTTCCCTCTCGCTAATACATTTGACGAGTGTCAAACGTCTTGCTCTTGCGAGCCGGCACTTGGGTCCACCCTTCTCTATATTATTTCACTTGGGTCCACCCTTCTCTATATTATTTCTCACCCTTCTCTATATTAACACTCCCGTGCTCACCGCGTTACACACGCCTTGCACACGAGCTACATTGTGTCCAGTTCGGTCTTCCCCGGCATTCGGTAAAAACCAAAATGAACCCATATTTTTGCCTTAAATGAAGACCGGACAGGTTGAATATCTCTTTCCTCCATGTGTTTTGAACCTTTTCCGCGCATAAGTGTGTCCCAGAACAGGCTGCGTAAAGTCTCGCGTAATTTTGTAATTACGTAACGCGAGACTTCACCACGACTTACAATCGATTTTGGGACATTTAAAATCGATTCTGAATCGTAGTAAATGAGAATCGATTTTTGATATATGAATCGATTTTTTGGCACACCTCTAGTAAATATAGTAATGTAATGTTATATCATGTAGTATAATATAATATAATAATATTATAATATTATAAATAATAATATAATAATATTATAAATAAGCCATTGAAAAGACTATGAAAAAAATGTAACAGAATATATGCAATATAGTATAGTATAATATATTAAAATATTTATATATATTATAAAATAATATAATGCAGTATAAAGGTCAATGAGCCTTTAAAAAGGCTGTTGGTTGCTGATCTGGTAATAGCAAGGTCAAAGTTGTAGTAAAAGCACAGAGCAAGTTTGCAAGCTGAACTGTCTGAATGTGAGGAGTTTTGAAACTGGCAGGGGGTTTTATATAGAACTTGCATATTCACTTGGAAGTTCTCACAACACCTGGCTCAGCCCCTTTGGGAATTTAGGGGAATGTAACAATGTTTCACCACTGAGTGAGAGGGTGGGGGAGGGGTAGCCACTATCTACTACAAAAATGCTGTTTTGTGTGTGTGTGTGTGTGTGTGTGTGTGTGAGAGAGAGAGAGAGAGAGAGAGAGAGAGAGAGAGGCATGGAGAGGGAGACCGGGGAAAGGTTTTGAGTATATTAAAAATGCTGTGTTAATGATATTAAATCAAGGTTAATTATTGTCAAGACCCCTTCACACTGCCTTGAAACATGTCAAGTCATGTCAAACTGTCATTGAATGGTCATTGAATAAGAAGCTGAATAAAATATATTTTCCAATAAATAATCCTCAAACTAAATATCAGGGTTATACGCATATGCAGCCACAGCTACTACAACAAAACCCACTTGCTGTTTCATCTGTCACCAAACCAAAATTGTGCTACTCAGTAAAATTAGTTTGCAGTTCTGTTGTATGAAAAGGCACTTTTCCTTTCATGCATTCCTTCAGAACTAGAGTGACCACTGGTCTCTTTACTGTTGTTTATTAAAGGGGAAACATGAAACTAGTCAAATGGCTTGTTGTTTTCACCTAAGTGAAATTGTACCCTTGGCCAAATTCACTAAATTTAATCGGTGTCAAAGATAGCATTCATCAGACAAATTGCTTGTCTTAAATTTAAATAATTGCAAAATTAATTTGTGTCTCTGCGCTTAAGAGAAATCGAACATAATATTTTTGAAACAATACAAATTCAGAAATATTAAGTAAGGGCCTGAATTTGTAGGTCCCAAGAAAGTCAAGGAGCCATGGTAAACGACTTCTATGGAAGTCAAGGGCCCCATAGCAGGGGCCCTCGTGATCAAGGGCCTTCTAATGGTATGCCCTGCTCATCTCTAGGGCCCCCTAGTAGGGGCTCTCATAACCAGGGCCCTCTAAAAAATATGCCCCCCTCTTTCCTAGGACCCCTAATAGCCAGAATTCGAAGTCAGAGCAGTGCCACAACGCCTCATCCATTTTCCTAAGGGGCCCAAAAGCATGGCTATGGCCCAAAAGCATGGCTAGGGCCCCCAAAAGCATGGCTAGGGGCCTCAAAAGCATGGCTAGGGCCCCAAAGAGGCCCTGGGGTCAAAGTCCCTAATAGTCAGAGGATCCTTAAAATGGAGGACCCTCGGAAATAAAAATATTGTACCATAAATGTTGATAGGCATCGGAAAAAGTTTTCGGCCAGGACCCCCTGACCTCAAGGGCTCCTGGGCGCTGGCCCCACTGGCACGGTCAGTAATCCAGCCATGCCTCCTGTCCTTATGGAAATGCTTGGCCAGACTGATCACACTGATCTTGATAGTTCTCAACATATACCAGCTTGTGGCTTATTATAACAGTACCCTCCCTATCTTTAGTGAATTGGCACTACTAAAGACTATTATAATATATTTTTTTATTATATAATAATAATAATAATAATAATAATAAATATTATAAAATAATAAAATATCAACCAATGATTACATAAACAATTACTCACTCATATGCTAGCTGATATAGATGAGTTTTCAGATGTAAACTAAAAGCAGTGGGTCGTCAGTTGGAGGGACGCTGGAGGAGAACTGGCTTGATGGTGCATGCCCTCACTTATAAAGACCATGTTGGCTGTTACAAAGGACTTGCAACAAGCAAAAACATTTTACTACTCCAACCTCATTCAACGCTCAAATGGCAATCCCAGAACTCTCTTTCAAACTGTCAATAAGTTGATACGCCCACTCAACTTTCCGTTTCCGCTGAACTCACAATTTCTGGACTTCTTTAATCATAAAAATGATTCTATATATGCACAGTTTCCTATTATTCCACCCTCTGTTAATCCTGACTCTCTGTCTGTACAATTTACTGGTAATCATCTTTCCACTTTTTCTACTGTGAACGAGGGTTATGCCAGTCATTCTCATTTTAAACTCAAAAACCACTGTCAGTTAGACCCCATCCCAACATAGTGGGTGAAATATTGCCTCCCTGTTATCTGTCTCCTTATTACAAAGGCCATA
Organism: Brachyhypopomus gauderio; assembly: GCF_052324685.1. NCBI lineage: Eukaryota > Metazoa > Chordata > Actinopteri > Gymnotiformes > Hypopomidae > Brachyhypopomus > Brachyhypopomus gauderio. Next base: position 18,050,162 of record NC_135221.1, on the reverse strand, counting down.
AATGCATCACTCACTTCAGTATTGGTTCCAGTGTGTTTGAAGCTAGCAGCTGTTACTCCTGTGCTAAAAAACCTGGCTTAGACCCTGACTTCAGGCCAAATTCTAATCTACCTTTTCTGGCCAAAGTGTTAGAGCGAACTGTTGCTTCTCAGCTAAATGATCACCTGGAATCAAATGAATTAGGCAGCAGTTTGTTTCGGTTGGGAGATATCAGTCGGATCTGTGTGTGCTGTCCCATGGTGTCCCTCAGGGTTCAGTACTTGGCCCATTGCTCTTTATATTATACATGCTCCCTCTTGGTAATATAAATAGAAGGCATGGGCTCCAGTTTCACTGTTATGCAGATGATGTACAAATCTGTATCTACACCAAACCATCTCATACCCCTCCTCCCACTGTACTACTTGAATGTCTAACTCAGTGGTTCCCAAAGTGGGGGGCGCGCCCCCTAGGTGGGGCGCGGAGCTATTGCAGGGGGGGCGCGGAGCTTGAAAGTAAAACGTGCACATGTGTCAAGGGATGCACCGATTCCGATATTAATATCTGAAAATATTCTAGATCGGGTATCGGGGACAATGTGACCGATCCATAAAAACAGATCTATTCACTCTAATTATATGCTTGTATTGCTTGCTTTTCGGAGTTAGTTCAACCCTAATACTCGCGCTGGTGGTATTCCATTTAGTCCGTTTATTTGCTGGTTGACCAAAATAAACCTGGGCTCCAGCAATACTTCACTGTTCATACATGAACTGGTGAGTTGTCCAAAGCTCATTTAATGCGTTACTTACAGAAATAAATTAAAGAGCAGTGGTCTGACTCGGTCTACGGCGGAAAGCTAAAAAAACAATATTCCATACGCACGCTCAACTCGCTCCCTTAAAGAGACAGTACACATATTTCTGGCCGTTACATGCTTTGTGCTCTGCGTGATGTCTGCGCTTGCAAACTAGCCGCATATGTATTGCTGTTTCTCTTATTTCATCTCCTTATTTATTTTAAATTACATTTAGAATTCTTGAACCATTTAAAATGTTTCTTGCAGTTAATTTTTTTCATGTTTGACCAAAGTTGTGAACCTATTGTTTTTGTAAGTTTTCAACACATCCCTAGTCAATATGGGGGGGTGTAGGGGGGGCGCAAAAATATTCTCATCTACTAAAGGGGGGCACGGCAGAAAAAGTTTGGGAACCACTGGTCTAACTGATGTACGGGCCTGGATGAGTGAAAACCTCCTATGCCTAAACAGCACAAAATTTTGAGTCCATACTGATTTCCTCACCTGCGACTACCAGGAAACTCAGTAACATCCCCTTCTCTACACCGGGCTTTAGTGTCGCTGGTCCTAAACTCTGGAATGTTCTCCCGTTACAGTTCTGCACCTGTCAGTCATTAAAGTTGTTCAAAATCAGTCTGAAAACTGATCTAGAGTGTTTAAAAAAATAATTAGTAAAGGCTGAATAACCACAGTATAACACCGTCAGTTAAACTTCATGAATATTATTGTGTCCATATGGGAATTGTAAGAGATTGTGAATCCATTTCACCTGCATTGGTGCAAGTGAAAGGGACAACAGATGCACATGAGAGTCAACAGCAAGACAACCTTCAAAAGGGGGAATGCATTGCAGGTGGTGATCACAGACATTTACTTTCTCATCTTTTCTCCCTGATTCTTCTCTCCAGTACTGTAGATTTGTACTGTTTCTGTCTTTGTCACTGGGCATCAGTTTCTCCTCATCAGAATACAAGCCTGGTTGACCATAGTTATGCTCACCTATTCCTAAGTCCAGCTCACCAGGTTTGCTACTCTAACTATCAAGTCTCTTCATTCAGTGTGAAGTATTGTCAACCCTTTGGCTATATTTATTTGCATATTGGGCCTACATGCATTTGCATTTTAATCTTTAAACTTTTGCATTTGCAAAAGTTATTTTTGCTGCTGGTCTTTGCCTTTTGCCTAACCCTTTATCAAGCAGCCTGTCTGGTTTGGTAGATGATCATTGATGGTTTGTGGAGGTACATCCTTGGAGGGCCACACAAATATCCATGTCATAGCCAAGAGTGTCCTGACTGCTCATAAGTATGATACCCTATGGGCCATGGTCAGACCTTCCACTGGTGCCTGGCTTGCTCCTACTGCAGGACAGTGCCCAGTCTCATGGCCAGAATGTTTGGACAGTTCCTGGATGATGAACGATGCAATGGACGATGCAATTTTGCCTTGTTCAAACTGTGTACTTCTGGGTGGAAGCATTTAACTTTGCTGTTGTCTTTGTGGGTGGCAACATTGCTGTTGGGTCTGATGGCTTTGTGAGTCGGTGAGCGGCACTGGATTGGTGCGGGAGGGTGTAGTTTGCTGCGCTTAGAACCGCTGATTTAGATGTTCCTGCATCAGGAGGGGAGGAAGGATTGCCTCCTGTTGAAAGGTAGTTGGGGAGGTTACGGTAGCTCTTGCCCTTGCCGCTGTGAAGCGAAACCTGGTGGGAAACTGGACGACGCCATAAGCTTGGACCCCAGGGGAGGGTCTTGTTCACCGGTGAGATAAAACATTTAAGGAAAGGAAAACGCACTTAGCTGGGAGGTTGATTGGATGGCCTTTTGTGTGAGGTGATGTTTTGCCCTTTTTGATAGTGTGTTGTTTAAATTGTTTGCTGTGGTGCTTGTTTGCAGTGACGAAGACATTGTGTGGTGTGGTTGGTGTGTGTGATAACTTATTTCTGGTTATTTGGCTTCTGATCCAACGTGCCTGGTGGCTGCCTGACCTTGCCTACAGATCGCAATATTAAATAATCATCTTCTTAAAAATTACCCCTGTGTTGTGTGTGTGTGTGTGTGTGTGTGTGTGTGTGTGTGTGTGTGTGTGTGTGTGTGTGGTTATGACCAGCCTCTGATCTGGAACTCTCCTGGTTAACAAAGTTGGTGGCAGCCTTTTCGCTATCTAGTAAGTTTATGCAAATTATAACAGTACTGTAAAGTGCCAAGCCATTCACACCACACAAAACCAGTGAGGCTGACGCTTGTGCTTCTGAAAGAGAATAGAGTTGTTACAAGGATTGTAACTTTGTTTGATGATGTCACAAAGAGATGCATTGAACTGCATCTGTCGATGCAACCCTTTTGCAGAATGAGAGATCAAGATTGAGAACAAAGACGAATTTTGTGTGCAATACGAATGTAGACAGGTCAGTTAGTCTGAGCCTCTGACCGAAATAACTGCAAAGAACTTGACCTAAAGAGTCTGTTACAACAATTGTTCTGCTAAACAATACAGTTGTCAAGTTTAATAATTTTGTTGTCAAGTGCGTTCTTGATATGATGTATCATGATATGTGTTGATGTATTAGATGTCAATCAACACAGCTATTATCTGTCCATCACCTCATCACCACACCCGTTTAAGTAACACCAAAAAACTTCTATAAACTTCTTATTGTAACGAAAAACACTGGGAGAAATAATAACAGCATTATAGAATTGACAGAACATACCTACCCAGAAAACGTATTTGATGTGTAATATAAGTTAAAAGTATGTGGTCTGAGCCATGCACATGTGGAGGCTTCACTTTTCACTCCAGTCTACTTATATATCCCAATGACACACACACACACATGGACACACACAAACCCATGGACATGGACAGGTGTAAACACACACACACGTGGACACGGACAGATGTAAACACACACACACACACACACATGGACATGGACAGATGTAAACACACAGACACACACACACACGTGGACACGGACAGATGTAAACACACACACAGACACGCCCGAGGAGGAGTCAGGCTGTACAGTGACGTACACTGTACTTAATGTAATTAAATTGTCTCTGAATGTTGTTTAGTTTATACAATTGTAATCCAGCACTCTCTGCTAGCAATATAATCAATATTCTTATTTATTCTAATGTTTCTAATATTATTATTTTGTCATAGGTTTCAACTTTTTCATAGGTATGACCACATGAGAGATTGCGAAGGTGGTGGCTGTCTGCTGGAGAATTGAAAAAAGGATTCAGCTGTGTACTGGCAGTATGGGGAAAACAATACCAGTATATTGTTTGAGGTAAGCAGCAGACCCAAATCACATTTTTTTGCACAAAGCTTTAAAACAAAACTATTAAATAAATAGTAAATAGTTTGTCTGCCCTGTCCACCCATGTGCAGGTTATAGTCTCCTGCACTCTTTATAGTTTCTTTATAGTCCTGAGGATACTTTATAGTCCTGAGGGCTGTGGGATCTCACACCCTTTTTTTTCACGCATTTCACCCAAGTTGATGGGCAAAATGGGCATTTTTCTTTGGAATTGGCATATTGAACACAATGTATGAGTGTTACATTTATGGGTACATTTATCACCACAATCACACCACAATCACTGTGCATGCAGACACACATCAGGACAATTTATTTAAATAAAAAGTTGGACCTAATCTACAAACCCAAGACAATAGTACTGAAAAACAAACGTGCTAACAAGACAAATGTGCACTTGGAGCAGAAATAAAATCATTCTATATGTGTAAAGCCTACAGTCTATGACAAACAGTACAATTTACATACTATTATAAAAAATTTTTGTGTTTTCTAGCCATGGTAACTTTCAGTCTTTGCCATTGTGGATTATATTGACATTTTTATGTCAGAAAGGATTATGGTGGAACTAAAAGCACATGTATAAATTGCTAACCTATTATGTGAAATTGTAGAAATTACCACAGAAAATTCACAGAGAAGAGGGTGGGCTTTAGACTGTGGGCAGCCAATGGTGGCAACTTCAGTATGTCATGTGTTATGGTACAGCCCCTGACCCCTCCCCTTTGGGCGTGTGTTTATGTCGTCTGCGTCTGTGTATCTCCGTGGGTGTGGTTGTGTCCGTGTGTTAATCAGTTTCACCTGTGGCTCGTCTCGTCATCACGCGGGGATTATGTGGTCTGTCTATTTAATGTGCGTTCGCGCAGTGTCCCGTGATCGTCTTTGTCTGAGTGTCACACGTCAGTGTGTGTTTTGTTATATGTGCGCTATCTGCGCCTTAAGAGTGGTGAAATAAAAGTGACGTTTAAGTGTGCGAGCTGGATTTTGTGCCTCGTCCTTCCGACCACACACGTTACATCATGAAATTGTTTCAGAACTTAAAACAGTATGATACAGTATGATGTGCTTAATTTTATACACCTGTGGCCATGATTCCGATCATTTGGATGGGTGAACAAATACTTTTGGCAATATAGTGTATTTTGTAGGATCCAAAAACATTTTAAGTGCTTAGATTTTATCTTGGACAAAATGAATGGGAGAGGTTAGGAACTTAAATGACCTGTAAGTAGATAAATGCGAGCTGAGTTGAGATTAAGGGTGATTTATCTCCTCACACTTGCAGGTAGGTATGCTCTGTACTTTGCTTTAGTTTGAATGCACTTGTAACTAAATTTATTATTGGTAAAAAAAAATAAAATAAAAAAATTATCGTTTTTTTTTTCTTTGAAGATTTGTTGTTTGTGTGTGTGTGTTCCCTATATCTCATATACCCTATACCACATGACATGCTCAGAAGACTTTCTGTGTGGGAACTCCAAAATTGTCTCATAAAAAAAGAAAGATTGACAGAATTAGCCTAAATATCAGCAAGTCCTCCCACTTGCTCTCCCTTTCGGTACAGATGCGCACCGAATGTAATTGATAAGAACTCTTGATGAACCTGTTCATTAGCAGACCTAACAGACCTAATCTGCTCTTTAATCCCACAGGAGATTGTTTGTTCTGTTTATGATCATAATCTCAATTCTCATTGGCCATCTAATGCTGTCTCTCATCGATGCTAATCCAAAACCTGGCATGATGCTTGCAGATCACAATCACCGAAAGGTAAGATTTGTTTTTGTTCCCTTATGTCTAGCAGTTTCACACAAATGTAAGTTTTGTTAATAAGAAAAGTAATAATAACAATAAAACAGTAACGATTCCATATGGGGCTGTGCGGGTTACTCTTTTCCAAGTTATGATGTGTAACTTTCAGAGAACTAGGTTTTAGCATCGAGTTAGTTAGCTATTCTCGTGTGCCATGGTAATATAACTCCAGTACATGTGGAAGGTTATTAGCACCAGGATCCTAGATACAATCGATCTGCTGCTGTTCCCTTGTGCAACAAAAAACTCTGTTTGGACGAACCTCCAATAGAGGGTATTTAACATCACAGTTGGTGGGCTCACTGCAATCATACCCACTACAGTAGTCACATTTACATGAAGCCTAATCAGTAAACAGCCCACCTAATAGCTCGTAATAGAATACATTCATCCTTACACCTCAGTTGGAATAGGCTAGTCCAATTGAGGCCATTCCAATTACAATTTCTGTCCAATAGTACAAGGTGAGGTAACCCTTTCCATAATATATGCCATGCCAGGATCGGAATACATTCCCAATCAGAAAGCTTAAGTATGTTTTAAGTAAAAAAAGAAATTGGCAGAAACAATGTGTGTATGCATGCCAAATCCAACACACCAAATCTTTATGCCATGTGCATATTGCATATGCCATGTGCAATTTTTCCAGTAAGCAAATGATATCTGGATGACATTCTACTTCTGCCAAATACTCCAGGATGAGGCCAGGGCTGTATTTGTGGTGTACTGTATCCCATCATGCATCAGTGGTGGAAAATCATTCCCATGTGGGTGGAGCCTTTGTACGTTCACGTGACCTCATAGTAGGGTTTGTGTTTGTCGCATACTAGTTACTTTACTGCTTAATACTAAAGGGGCAAGCATCCAGTATACAGTGTATACTGAGTGCAGTAAGTACATTATGTAGTTTAAACAGAGGCTATTTTGAAGACAGTCTAAGTTGTCTGCAGAGGAGGCGAAGTTTATGCTGCAAACTCTGACAGAATAAAAAATAGTTAGCAGGATGGACAGCTGTAAAAATTGTTGGAATGATCTTGAAATGTTTGATGACATGGCCTCTTCCTCTCAACTCTTCTTTAACATGTGAAAGTGAAGCACATTTTAGAGAGTCTGCATTTTAACTGCATAATTTTTACGCAGTTAAAAATACAAATATACCAACCTCAGCTGCTTCTGTTGCTCTGACTCACATAATGCTCACTCTCAAGGTCATTTGAGCACTGACTTGTAACTCACATGTAATCTGAGATTTTCATCAGATTGTTGAGTAGATTGCTCAAATACTCAGGCTTACCTGGTTTACAGCTTTCCAAATAAAAGTTGTAAAAGAATACAATTTGTATATATTACAAATTGCACATTTGTTCTTTGAATATTTTCAACATTTGTTTCATTCTCTGCTAGTTAAGTGATGTCAATGAATAACCTCAACTCTATAACTCATTATAAAACATTTCTTAATCATTTGCTACTGATAGTCATTGCATTTACAGTGACGGCACTGTGTATTTCCCTAGTGTTTGTAGCCACTAATGTAATTCTAGAAATTGAAATATGATGTTTTTTTCTTTCCTCAGCGTGTCCATAATTATGTCAGAAGTGTGTTGGCCAGAGAGTGCAGACCGTCTTTTGCAAGAAAGACAATAGAGACCATGTTTTCTACTTCCACACCAGTGGCTGAGCCCTTTTTACAAAAGATCAGCAACTTAACAGAACCAATGTTTAAGTATCCTCTGCCATTTGGATTGCTGGACATGAAAAGCAAGATAAAGAAAATCTTGAATATCATGCCTGTTTCTTCGTCAGAGGAGACTGGAGGACATAGTTGTCGTCGATGTGTTGTGGTTGGTAATGGTGGGATTCTTCAAGGACTGGAGCTCGGGACACTCCTAAACCAGTTCAATGTCATCTTAAGGTGAGTCCAGATCAGCACAATTGAGAAATTCATATTGTTTGTTCTGAATTGCAGCATTTGAAATGCTTTGGTGTATCATTATATTTTGATGTGTTTTACATAGAGATACACTTTTAAAGTACATAAAGTACATAAAAATACATAAAGTACAAAATTACATTGCTACAAATCTTGAAAGAATCAAGTGAAAAATTATAACATGAAATTTTTTTTTAATGCCTGATAACTAAATATGGTTATTAATATAGTACTGATTCATATTTTCATGTTATTTTGTTAATATTAATGGAATTTTAATATAATATTTACTGTATTCTAAGTGTAGTAATTTGACATCAAAGATAATCTAACAGAAAAACAATGATTAGCATACATATAAACAGGTATTGATTTATAAATGTAAAATATGTTTTTTTTTGTGTGTGTGTGTGTGTGTGTGTGTGTGTGTGTGTGTGTGTGTGTGTGTGTGTGTGTGTGTGTGTGTGTGCGTGCATGTGTGTGTATACCATGGGTTAAAGTTCTCCGTCACTACGACGGATTTCCGTCATTTGATTTTTGGGGGGAAAAAATCCGTCAAATAATAATAAACCACACACGCGTGTGCTATCTGTTTTGTGGTCGAAATATGATTCTTACTGGCGCTCATCAGCGCTGGATGGATGACGGCGGTGTCGTTTGATTGACTTGCGGGTGCACCTTCTGATTTTCGGACATAACTAGAAAAGTGACCTCCCCCTCCTGCCTGACCGTAGCGCGCGACTCCATTAACCTCCCGCAAACCTGCGCGAACTCTGGAGGCTATTTGGCGCGTCATTCTTTGGTAGTATAAAGAAATACCCCGCAAAACAGGGGAATGAACATTTACCTGATGAATTTTAATGTTGCTTTGTGTTTCACGTGTGAAAAGTGCTGGAATTTAGGCTAAGTAGCCTACTTGAAATGCTTGAAATTGTAACTACTTAGTTTCACAACAAATATCTGTCTGACTGAACAGTTCTCTTTACGTTAACAAATACGAGCCTCTTGTAATTCCAGGACGAAACATGAGAGAACGTGAAGACGTTAAGATTGGGCGTTTTGGAAATAAACCACCATTAAATAATGTGATTAAAAGCGAATTATTTCGAATCATTTCGAGTATATGTATAAATATTTAACTTAATTAAGTTTAACGTTGATCCGTGCGTCTAAACGGAACTTGGTGTTTGGTGTGCGCGGCGGAAGAATACACGGTTATGCGGCTTGGGACCGAGGAGGACAGCGTCAGGATAGGATAACTGCGTACAGGACATTATTCGCGTAATCCTGAAAACTCCCCAGTTCTGAAGTCTTTATAAAAAGAATGAGCAACATGCCCAAATGAGACAGTAAATTGTTACTGATACAGAACTGTTATCTTTTACAGTCTAATGAAGTACCTTATTGAGCATGAGATCACCAAAACAGTATAGAAGTCAAGTTAGTTTACTTGGAAGCAGTTAGAAGACAGTGTGAACAGTTGTGAACATAGTTTCTCATAGTTTGTTTTTTTTTATCTCCGTCATACCTTTTAAAACTCACCAAGATTCACTAAATTTGACTTGATCTTTAAATAATTTTCTGGAAGAGGACCCCCAGATAGATAAGTATACTTTGTAAATGTGTTTAATATGTGGAATTAGGCAAAAGAGGCCGCGTCCCAACTACACCACATTTTCAGTAATTGCTGGCATTGTCTTTTGCCAGGAAAAATTTTCAGTCAAATGAAAATTTCTTGCTTTAACCCATGGTGTATACACATATATGTACACACACACATGCACGCACACACACACACACACACACACACACATACATCATATACTTTCTTTGCACAGTTAATGAAGGACCTCTGTCCAAAACATTCTGTTTCTCCTTTAAATTTTGTGATTCACTACATATTATTATGTCTCTCTCTCTCTCTCTCTTTCAGAATTGTTTTTAACAATGATATTTTTTAGAGGTGCATGTTTTTTTTTTTTTAGAAGTACGGTGTTTAATGTTTATGTTCATTTAAGTTATGTTTTCAACGTTTGATGTGTCTAAACATGGCTGTGATTTTGCAGTTTTATTTTATTATGAAATGGCGGCATTGTGGGTGTGGTGCTTAGCACTGTCGCTTCACAGCAAGGCAGTCTGGGCTCGATTCTCAGTCTGGGCTTCTCTGTGTGGAGTTTGCATGTTCTCCCTGCGCCTGTGTGGGTTTTTTCTGGGTACTCTGGTTTCCTCCCACAGACATGCATAGTAGGTTGATTGATCACTCTAAATTGCCTGTAGGTGTGAGTGTTTGCGTGTGTGTTGGCCATGTGTTGGACTGGCGACCTGCCCACGGTGTACCCCCTCAGGCGAAGCGTCCCACCCCCTTAATAATAAGACCCAATTATTCAGGGTTCAGGGTTTATTTACCTCTGATCTATATTTATGATTCAATGAGTTACTAGTTCACTGTGGGGCCAACCACTGGCAATCGATCGATCCCTCCCCCCCTCGTCAACAACTTACATTCGCCACCCCGAAATTTTCTGATGCCCCCCCACTATATATGCCCTGGCGCCGGCCCTGCCCCCAGTTGACACCCACTAGCGGGATTAATTGGTTCTGTTCATGAATTAATGAATTTTATTATAAAATTAGATGAAGTAACTCAGTATTTTTACTTTTTACTTTAGTTTTACTTAAGAAATTATATAAATTACTACTTCTATTTGAATACATGTATTAATAGTATTGTTTTGAAGCAAAACCTTATTTGAGTATAGGTTTTGGCTACTTTTGTTCTTGAACTAAACATGCACGCCACACTATAGAGCCAGTGATAGGTTCAGTGATAGGTTGACAAGATCAGTGAGGATCAGCGCAGTGCCTGACTCGCAGGTGAAACATCCAGGCCTCCATTTTCCCAGTCTTCTGTTTTCTGAGAACCTGGCTAACCCGATACTCAGTGATGGTGATGATTGTTGGAGAGTCTCAAAAGGTGCTAAGGAGGTGAGACTGTCTTGGTTAGGTGTGATAAGTTTGCAGGCAGGTTGTTACAGGAGGACTAGTTAGACTGGGTGGAGAAAGATGTTATGTTTCAGATGTTGAGTACAATATCTCCTTGTCACTTGGCAGATTGAACAGTGGTCCGGTGAGAGATTACAGTAGAGACGTAGGAAATCGCACCACCTTCAGGTTGAGCTATCCTGAAGGCAGCCCAAAGGTTTGGGAAGACATGGATCCTCAGATACAGTTTGTGGCTGTAATGTATAAATCTGTGGACTTCAACTGGCTTCATGCTATGATGACAGGAACAAAAGTTGTAAGTGAGAGTCCACTTAACTATATTTGTTCTTTCAAATAAATAGTTATTTATTGTTTATATAAGATTATTTCTTCTTGTTTCTATTGAAAATTGTGGATTTTCAACAGCAGTATTTTCTGTGTTTTTCAGTCACTCTGGGACAAGCTGTTTTTCTGGCAGAAGGTGCCAGGCAGTATTCCTGTCCCTCTTTCCAACTTCCGTATGTTAAATCCAGAGATCATAAGGGAGGCAGCCTTGGATTTACTTGACTTCCCCACACCTAAACAGCGACTTTGGGGTTGGGATCAGGTACTCTCTCTCTCTCTCTCTCTCTCTCTCTCTCTCTCTCTCTCTCTCTCTCTCTCTCTCTCACTCTATGGTGTACACATTACTGCCCGTGTCTACTTTCATAACTCTTCAAACCAGTTTAATGAGTATAGTTTACTAAATGTGATATCTATACTGTAGTGTTATGCTGTTATTTATCCGTCAGACACATGCGTGCACAAATGCACTCTCAGTAGGCTTGTGCCGATGTAATTTATGACCTATCATCATCATTTATGACCCACCATCGCGATGGATGGTAACCATCGCAATGCCACGCCCACTCTTTTGTTTTTCCACAAACATGCACTGACCTTCTTTAGGTCTCCTTCACCTAAAATTTTGACAGGGATTGTAAGGAAAACGATCAAATCAGGTATATAACTTGAATTAGAATATGAATTAGAGTCATGGATGAAAATTAAAATACCCTGCTGCTACAAATGTGCCTAATTGGCATATTATTATATTATTTATTATTCTATTATTATTCTATTTTTATTATTAGGATATTAGTATTTAAATCTAGGTTATAGCTTGTCTTTTTTTTCTACATGTCTGTATTAATTTTAAACATTTCATGTTTGTAACGATCTAAAGTCGTTGGTAACCGGAAGCGGACACATATGCAAGGAGTCAATCACAGACAATGACAGACAATCTGGAAGCACGAAGATGAGATCGACGGGGCATCTTGTATACAAAGTGGTTACAGGAATCACAAGCGCACAATAACAAAGATACCTATTCTGAACAAAGGCAGACTAAAGACTAATGAATAATACACGCAATGACTTAAAGAACGGATAAGGATGTAAAATAAACAAAATACTCAGGGTTTAGGAATGAAACATAACCGAACAAGAAAACAACCGACACAATGAATTAAACTTGACACAATCACGACGAGTAGAACCAAGACACGAAAAGGCAAACAATCCAACAAACGTAGTCTCATGACATACAACTACCGCGCAGTGAACCAACCAAACGGACTAACCTGCTATACGTTTCGACACACACCTGATGACTAGAACAGAACAGCTTACAGTTAAAGGACAAAACATTACAAACAAAAACACCCGGAACAACCAAGACAACAATCGGCTAGGGACTGGAAATTCTAAGAAACCTTAACTTACGCCAAACACAAACAACGACCAGCAAAGACGGTATCCAAACTATCCATCCATCCATTATCTGAACCGCTTAATCCCGCTAGTCGGGGTCACGGGGGGGCTGGAGCCAATCCCAGCATCTCCGGGCGAAGGCAGGGTACACCATGGGCAGGTCGCCAGTCCACCGCATGGCCAACACACATGCACGCACTCACACCTACGGGCAATTTAGAGTGATCAATCAACCTAACACGCATGTCTTTGGACTGTGGGAGGAAACCGGAGTACCCAGAGGAAACCCACGCAGGCACAGGGAGAACATGCAAACTCCACACAGAGCAGCCCAGACCGAGAATCGAACCCAGACCGCCTTGCTGTGAGGCGACAGTGCTAACCACCACACCACCGTGCCGCCCTGTATCCAAACTAAAAATTAAATAGAAGATTGAAATGAGGAAAACGAGACACAGGTGATGCACTTAGGGGGGCGGATCTAGATGGAGAAAGGAAAACCCATTAAAACAGAAAAACGAAAATCATTGACAGGGGGGCAGGATAATGTGTTACATAACCCCCCTCACACATCAACAGACTCGGACCTGGGATCCTGAACACGACCCAGGAACGGGAGAACCTATAGCCGAATTAGGCACAGAAAAACAGAACCTGGACTGCGGAACAAAATCCATCTCTGAAAGAACAGAGGGAAACGCAGACGAGAACCCGGGACGAGAATCAGAACAAGCCTGCGACGATAAAGGGGACCGAGAGGAGCCTGAACCGGAACCTAACCAAGGGATGAAACCACAACCTATTTCCACCGGGGTTAAGGATTCAAGACTAGGGGAAACAGGAATACACGACCCCGGGGAAGATAACTGGCTAGACCTAGACTCAAACCCAATAGGGCACATATGTCAAAGTCAAGGCCCGCGGGCCAGATCCAGCCCGTGAATTTATTATCTATGGCCCCCTGGATGATATTTAATTACTATTAGAACCGGCCCGCAGGCCACAGCCGCCCGCTGGTGTTTTGCACGCACAAACACTACATTCCCCACAATGCAACGGTAGCCCGCGAAGTCACTGCAGCGCGCACAAGCGGCGAGGGTCAGCGCGGCGAAAATGACGTAATCGCAGTGGCTCCGCCCGTGCGCAAGTGCGTCGCACGCTGTCTATTCACGAGGTCGTGCACCTCTCGTGCACTTTGCGCGCGCCGCGCCTCAGCGCAATGAACAAAGTCATGTTTGCAGGGTTCATACACCTTTACAAGGTGGAATTCAAGCACTTGTACGTCACTTTCAAGGTCCATTTCAATATTTCCCAGCACAATAAACTTAATTAAGTTAAATATTATACATATACTCGAAATGATTCGAAATAATTCGCTTTTTATTCACATTATTTAATGGTTGTTTATTTTCAAAACACCCAATCTTAACATCTTCACGTTCTCTCATGTTTCGTCCTGGAATTACAAGAGGCTCGTATTTGTTAACGTAATACAAGAGAACTGTTCAGTCAGACAGATATTTGTTGTGAAATGAAGTAATTACAATTTCAAGCATTTTCAAGTACTTTAGCCTAAATTCCAGCACTTTTCAAACCTTTATTACTTTATTCATTTAATGTACAGGACATGTTTTCTTTGAAGGAAGTTTGTTTTTATCTGTTTGCTTGTTGAAAAATGTTTTCACTTGAAATTACTGACAGATCCATAAGAAAGTATTGCTTTATTCATTTAAGCATTAAATAATAAACACTGTGTTAGGTCTTGGTTCAATAGGCTATGTGCAATCATTTCAATATGTTTTAATAAACATTGAACCAGTCCGGCCCTCGGCTTGTAGCAAATTTGGTTTTTTGGCCCTCGGTGTATTTGACTTTGACATCCCTGCAATAGGGGAAGTGAGACATCGTGTATCCAAACAATGGATAGGACTAGGACTAGAACAAACTGAAGACACCAAAGACGGGGAAACCAACGGGGCGGGTGCAACACAAGAGGCTAACGGAGATGCTGAGACTGGTTCAGAGGGAACAGGACAACCTACAGGTACAGACACAGATGGAGAACCAAAAGAACAACCAGAAACAGAAGACGAGGTCAATACAGAAATAATAACACCAAGGATGACAGACATATGTACAGGGACACAATGAAAGACCACACGCGGAATTGACATCCGAGCAGGAGCAAACCCAGACACATCTACTACAAGAGATAACTCAACAGGAACTGGGATGTACACAAAACCAGGAAATGGTGACAAAAACATTGGCATGGTTTCAGACTTCATACATTCAAGAAATGCAGACAATAACTTTTATAAAGCTGCCTGTGGAGTCTCTAAAGCAGTCGGGTCCTGGGTCTGTGAGTCTAAAGAACTGTCCTGGAACGACAGACCCAAATCAGTGATCGGGTGCTTTTGCTCAACAGGGTTAGATAACTGTTCTAAAGTCACAGAAGCAGAAGACAAGAGCGATCCGTTCAGGGTCCAGGAAGCAGGCAACTCCACTTTGCAGATGCCAGAGGGCGTCGTGACCATAAGGACATAGACGCCAGGGACCGTCGCAGCCGTAGGGGCGTCACCGCCAGGGAGCGTCGCAGCCGTAGGGGCATCGTCGCCAGGGACCATCGCAGCCATAGGGGCGTCACCGCCAGGGACCGTCGCAGCCGTAGGGGCAGCGAAGGCCACATTGTCAAAGGGAGCAACGGCTAAAGGGACTGCGATGGTGTCGAGGGGGGCAGCGACCAATGGAACCCCGATGGTGACGTCGTCGAGGGGAGTAGCCATTGATTTGACAGCGGCAGAAACATAGTCATCGAAGGGAGCAGTGGCCGAAGGGACCGCGGTGAAGACGATGTCGAGAGGGGCAGCGGTTGATGGAACAGAGGAAGAGACATTGTTGAAGAGGGCAGCAATCGAAGGGAATGCGGCAACATCCAAAGGCGTTACGGCCGATGGGACCACGATGCTGTGCAATGCGGCAGCTGTATAGACGGCCGTGTCGAACAGCACTTCAGCCGTAGACACGGTTGTGTCCAGCTGAGCCACAGTCGTTGAGACAGCGGCATCGGGTGGCGCTGACTCAGACCCAAGCAGCATAATCGGCGTAAAAATCTCTGAATCTAACTGGACAGCGTGTAGAACAGGTTCTGCAGTTGATCGAACAGGCAGTGCTGTCCCTAGGTTAGGCAAGGTCGCATACTTCGGTGACTTAGTCAGAAGGGCACCACGAGGTTCAGCTGCACAATCAACTTCGTCACACGTCACTGTGACTAAAGGGGTATCACAAAGAACCCTCGCAGCCGTACAGGCCTCTAGGGAGCATTTAATGGCAGACGAGGTAGCCTCTAGAGTGGACAGGACAACTGGCTTAGTTATCACTGGAGTATGCTGAACAACGCACTCAGCAGTCTCAATGGTAGACTGAACAACAAACTCAGCAGATACAGGGACAGATTGAACAACAGGCTTAACAGCCTTGGAGACGGACTGAATAGCAGGCTTAGTAGTTTCTAGACAGGGCTGGGCAACAAATTCAACAGCATCTGGGGTAGGTTGGACCACAGACTTGATAGTCTCCAAGATAGGTGCAACAACCGGCACAACAGACTCGTATTGCTGGGTCTTGCATGTTACGGACTGGGCCTGTTCCTGAGAGAGGGCTAGAGCTAGTGAGGGAGTGGGTAGGAAAACAGCCTCTATCTTCCATCGCAAACTCATAGCTTGCCCAACATGACTGAGGGGGTCATCCACATGAGCCATGACTGATCGTTTTTCTAATCCCTCTTACTACAACTGGAGAGGAGGGGAAAACGCTTTGCGATTAAAATAAAAAACTCCTCTAACGAAATTCCGACTCCCTTTTCGTCCAACTTAGTTGAGAGAGTTTTATTAGCCCAAACTGATGCTTTTCCGGTAAGAAACTGGCAAATAAACCAAATCTTTATATGTTCAGGAGGAGGAAAACTAAAAAAAAATCGAAAAAACTATCTACTCTGAAAAATAAAGTCCTCAGCAGAACCCTCCCCATCAAAAACCTCAGGTGGGTCATACACAGCGGATAACTCCACGGCATTCCTACTACAGAGAGTTCCACTAAACCCAAAATTAAACTCTTGCTGTGTCCTTTTAAATGGCTGGTCGTTCTGTAACGATCTAAATTTGTTGGTAACCGGAAGCGGACACTCATGCAAGGAGTCAGGGGTTTTATTTAAACATTCCACATTAATGGGGGTAGAATTCAGTGATACACATCCAACAGACAAACTTGGAGACGCACAACTGACAGACAATCTGGAAGCACGACGATGAGATCGACGGGGCATCTTGTATACAAAGTGGTTACAGGAATCACAAGCGCACAATAACAAAGATACCTATTCTGAACAAAGGCAGACTAAAGACTAAAGAATAATACACGCGATGACTTAAAGAAAGCATAAGGATGTAAAAGAAACAAAATACTCAGAGTTTAAAAATTAAACATAACCGAACAAGAAAACAACCGACACAATGAATTAAACTTGACACAATCACGACGAGTAGAACCAAGACACGAAAAGGCAAATTCTAAGAAACCTTAACTTATGCCAAACACAAACAACGACCAGTAAAGACGGTATCCAAACTAAGGATTTAAATAGAAGATTGAAATGAGGAAAACGAGACACAGTTGATGCACTTACAAAAAGGGGGTGGATCTAGACGGAGAAAGGAAAACCCATTAAAACAGAAAAACGAAAATCATTGACAGGGGGGCAGGACGATGTGTTACAATGTTATTCACGCTAATAGAATAAGCCTGCTTGTTGTGCGTCGGGAATCTTGCTCATTGTCAACCGAAGTATAATGTTCAACTTCAGCGACAACATTAATTTTGCAGTGCAAAGGCTACAAAATAAAATTGACACAAAGGTGTTTGTAAACACGTTTATTACAAGTTGAACAACAAAACGAAGCGAAAGATCTTATGAATGGCTATGGCATTGTAACGTAGCTCGCGCTACGGAGCGAGGAGACGGACACAATCGCTGAGAGGAGCGAGATTTATTAAAGGGAATACCACACTCATCGTCAGAAAGCCAGGCAGGGTCGATCACAGGAGGGCAGTCCGAATAACAAAGGTACACAGGCATACTGAACACGACGGGGAACACAGACAAACTCACGAGCAAGAAGAAAACAGCGAACAGCAAGCACAAACCGACAGCATGAACAAATGGATAGACAAAATCACGGATGACACGACTGGCGAATGACGGGACTTATATACATAGAACCAAACTAGGGACAGGTGATGACAATGACACAGGGGCGTGGTAACAAACGAGGAATCATCAAAATAAACGAGCAGGGCGGGACAAACAGGCAGGGAACACAGACATGAGGGAACCCAGAGTGACAGCTACGAGAGGGGGCGTTGCCCTATGTGACAGGCATTTACCTTTTTTTAAAAAAAAGGTTTAAAATAAATCATCATGGATTTCACTATGATATCACAGCAGAACAATAAACGAAGAAAAGAATAATGAATGAAAATATTGAAAAACAAACAGAAAGCACGACTTCCCGAAACGCGCTAAACTGTAATAACTTTAAATGATAAGAGGGCTGACATTGGGTAGCCTATTCCAACACAAAAGTAAAGTATGTATGAAGTATGTATTAATGTATTTGTACAATAATCTTGAAGTTCCTGTGCCTTCATTGAAGAATCATAGTTCACCAAAATAATAATGAGGCATGCTATATTACGAGACATACAAAAGTCAGTTTAAATGCCTACAGCAGGGGTACTCAAATAGAAATGATGACGGGCCACATTGTATTTTTTCAATCACTGAAGGGGCCAGTTACGGGGGGTGGCGAACGCATTTGGCCGTCTACTACCAAAATAAGGGCAGCGCGTAGCGCGACTGAAAAAAAATTCCAAAAAAAAAAAATACACTTTTCATAACAGCTCGCGGGCCAGAAACAGATGGCTATTTGAGTATGGGGGGCCTACAGTTTCCCTAAATTCTATATTATTTTCCAAAGATTACACTTCTTGGTAGGTGTGTCTTAAGCTCTGGTTTACTAACTGAATTTTGATTCTTTTTTCCTGTTCATGTTTAGAATATTCCTACCTTAGGGATATCTGCTCTCAACTTGGCAACCTATTTGTGTGATGAAGTCAGCTTGGCAGGGTTTGGATACAATCTCGACCAGCAGGATGCCCCCTTACATTATTATGATGATGTACCCATGACAGCCATGTTAAAGCAGACCATGCACAATGTGGACCGTGAGAAAGACTTCCTGCAGAAACTGGTCGCAGCGGACACCATTTCTGATCTTACAGGTGGGGTACTATGCACTTTCTGCTCAAGCTAATGCACTATTGAAGCCCTGTGCTTGAACAAGACTACTTGAACAGTATTACCACTGCTAACATTATTTTGAAAGTATGAAGGCAAGTTGAGCTGCAGAAATGCAATCATGATTTCAGCTGCAAACTGAGAAAATTGGAAAATTTGAGTAAGATCACCGCTCTCTTAGCATAATACTCTTATACATTTTTTAGCCAAATGACTGTACACAGTGTTTTTGAAGTAATGAATGTATATGTACTGAAGTAATTTGTACTGGACCTTTTATCCCAGAAAGTGTTTATCATTGCTGCAATTAACTTTTTTTTAGATTATTTAAATGAAATGAATACTTTATTTGCCAAAGAAGTGTTGTTTATGTTAACCACATTTAAATTGTTACTGATTTTAGGAACTCAAATGTCCATTAGTGATTTCTTCCTTTGCTCTGTCTGAATGTGTTATTGTACTTTAAATCATGTCATGTTCCTAATTTATAGACTGAAGACTGAATAAAGAGCTGTTACAATTAATCATTCTGTCTGTTTCAGTGGTTTGTTGTACGCTGGGAGGGTCTCGTGCCTCTTCACAAACATTTCTGTCTTTGTTCAAAGAGTATTGTGCAGCCTGTTATGGACTAATCTAATGAACTGCACAGACATTGTACTGGTTGAACCTTTACAGCATTTGACAGATAAACAAATAAAGAAATGGCACTCGGTTTGCAAGCGTGCGGTCTTTGTCTTGTGAGAGCTTAATATAAGGTGTTATGAAATAGCCGAGCTTCTAGCATCCTCCCTTCCTGAAGCATGATGCTATAAGGGAGAGCTTAACATTTTAGCAGTGCAATTAAAACTATAAATATTTAATAAAATAAAATGATATAAAGTTTACCTTCATTGAAAGTGTACATTTAACACCCCCCCCCCCCCCCAAAAAAAAAAAACTATCCAATATATACAAGTATGTAAATACCAAAATGAAAGACCAATATCTACCCGATGGATCAATATCCAAATAGTTGTATATTTGGGTCCAGCGCTATAATGCACACATGCAGATAACATGACCTTTGTGCCATGCCTCTATGATACTCAGTCTCTTTGCAATTATTTCACCCATGCTTGCTAGGTAATGATAAACTGGGTTATGGATTATAACCTCCTTCTGAACATGTCCAAAACTGAAGATAATGTGTTTGCAAACACTGAGCCTGTTGGAATGTATGTGTGTGTGTGTGTGTGTGTGTATAGATTCAGATTTGAGAAGCTTTATTGGCATGACTGTAATTTGCAATAATATTGCCAAAGCATCACAACAATAGATACAAAATAAGAGCAACATCAATTATGAAATAAGTGACAGCAAAGGTAAATAATAAAAATATTGGTTAAAAATAACCAGTCTTGTGAAATGTTCTCATATTGTGTCAAATTTTGGAGTTGAGGAGGAAGTGCAGCAGTCTCCACCTCACCACACACACACACATCCACACTCACCACTCTCTCTCACACACACTACTCTCACACTAACCACACACACAGACATGCACACTCACCACTCTCTCTCACACACACACACACACACACACTACTCTCACACTAACCACACACATACACACAGCTCTTGGCAGGTGGCTTGGTGGTTAGCCTCTCAGCACTGAGAGCAACTCTCAGCAACTCCCTGCACCCCATTCAGTCCCCCAGTTGACTGTGGATCCCAGTAGAGAGTACGCTGTGCGCAATTGGCTGCCGCTTCTCGCCGGTGTGTGATTGGTCGTACCTGTTTTAAAATTGTAAAGCGACCTTGGGTATCTTGAAAGGTGCTGTATAAATTGAACATTCATTCATTCTCACACTCACCACACAGTTGCTGCTCTCTGGGCAGCCAGTGCTGTTTATACCTGCCCATCTCTATAGCCTGGTTGTGGTCACTGAGCCGGTACTTGGTCAGGAGACTAGTGATGTGTCGGTCGCGAACGAACCGGTTCAAAGAGCCGAGAGCTGGTTCCCCTCTAAGACTGAGCCGGTTCCCCTCTAACTGTGCGTTCACACCGAAAGCGACGAGAGCAACATGGCGACCGGAAGTCATTCATTTTCAATGAGAGTGAGCGACACCCAGCGGCATGGACGTAGTTTTGATTTCATAAGTGGGGGGGGGACAACCTGGGGTGGCGAACTGTTGAGCGGGGGGGGGGGGGGGGGGGGGGGGGGGCGGCGGCGACTACCAATCAGAAAGTATGTTTGCACCCTCCTCCTCCGAACCCGCACCTCTGACTTTGGCTCCTACTGATTATTTGTTCCGATTGCAAAATGGAGGAGAGATTGATAGTGGCTGTCTCTGGATGTCCCGCACTTTACGATGTGTCCCTGTTATTGGTTATGATTTTTTTTATTCCTGTTTGATCTTAGAGTCTGGAGTAAAAAGTTTTAAAATTACATAAACATTTTAGGTTTACATACTATATGTGTTTTATACACACACTATGTTTTTACACGCACTCCTTTATAATCGTGTGTCCTGTCATCAAAAGATTAAAATAAATAAATACTGCGTGCTGCTTTAAAAAACGTGATTTGCATATCTGTCACGTGCTGCATGCCGGCGCTGTTGGACACGCCCCCACGCGACGCGATGCTGGCGACTCGGCGACAGAGATTTCGCCACCCCCCTAAAAAGAGCCGAAATTCCCATCACTGCAGGAGACATCTATATACAGTCAGAAGATACGGCTCCATTAGAGCTTATACAGTCAGAAGATACGGCTCCATTAGAGCTTATACAGTCAGAAGATACGGCTCCATTAGAGCTTATACAGTCAGAAGATACGGCTCCATTAGAGCTTATACAGTCAGAAGATACGGCTCCTGTACTCTGTTTATATCGCATGGAAGCATTCTAACTTACTCTGAGCCTGGGTTACCTATGTGTGTGTGTGTATATATAATATATATATATATATATATATATATATATATATGTACACACACTCATATATATATATATATATATATATATATATATATATATATACAGTGTTGCCATAGTTACTTTAAAACAGTAATCCGACTACTGACTACTTGCTTTTAAAAGTAACTAAGTTAGATTACTTTTCGTTACTTTCAGCAGAGGCTGATCTATGGAGTCAAATTAGGGTCTTTAATGGTGACGAGAAAAAAAAAATATCGCAAATATAAGATTAGCATTTTGCATATTACGTTCCTACTTTGTTTCTGCAATACTTTCCCTCTTTTGCGTTTCTTTCTTTTCTTTGCGTTTCACATTTTATGTTGCTGCTTTTTTTTGCAATACTTTCTCCCTTTTGCGTTTCTTTCTTTTCTTTGCGCGTCACTGCTTTTCTTTGCGTCTCGCATTTTACGTTCATAATTTTTTTTTGCGCTTCTCTATTTTCTTTGCTCCGGTTTTACCCTCTGTGTGGGGGCGGGGAAAGAGGCGTGGCCAAGAGCAAAAGGCGTGCTGTGAACGTTCAGCGTCATCAGTTGAACCGTCACACAGCGCGGCAATATATATATATCGAGTCGCGGATATATATATATATCTCAGTGGCGATTGCTCTAAAACCGCAAGGGAAGCTCTGCTTCCCCTAAAATGTCAAAAAATAAATGATCAAACATAGACTGTTGTATGTACATGTCATTGACTAAATATGCGCTACAATGCGCTCAACTTTTGTTCAGAATCAGCTTATCACTGGTTACGACGCGGCTTTCCTCTCACTCAGTCCCGCAGCTCCACAGTGCGGACATGGTGTGGACACTGAGCGTCTACAGAGTTCAATAGCGAAGCAAAGAGTTGAACCGGAGATTTTCCTAATTCTCTTAGCGGCATTTTCTTCATTAAAAACGACTAGCGACAAATCGAGCTTCTATTTCTGGTGGTTTTTGTTGTAGCTGCTTGTGTTTGGAGACTGAATTCTATCACTCTTTCTGACTGAACACATTCCCCAGTGATCACGAGACAAGGCACAGGTGAGACTACGAACACGCTCACAAACGACCCACACCCACGGAACTACAAACATGGACATAACTGCACGTAGACGACATAACGACACGCCCACCAGGAGGGGTCCGGAGCTGTGACCGTGACATATATATATCAGACCCTCCAGAAAGTCGCGATGTTGCGATTTGCAACTTCAAGCAAACCCCGCGAATTCAGGGCGGTGTTGCAACTTCAGCCAATCACCACAACTTTCCCGCAAATTTGACCAATCACTGATGTCGTCTTGATGTGACGTCGACAAACTCCCGCCTTACTTCCGTATATACGTTCAAGAGGAGCAGACTGAAAGCAGCACGAACGACGAAAATAACGGCAAAAAGATTGGGAAAAGCAGTATCCCGGTACACTACATGAAATACATGATAAACTACATGATAAACTGTTTTTTTTTTTTTTGTTTTCAGTGTTTTATTGTTTCACAACGATGGGTTCATACATGTATTTCCAACAAGTTTAACATTTCTAGCACCAGCCCATCCACTCCAAGTGATTTCTCATAGTCTTTTAAGAGACGGAAAGTCCATTTCTGCCACCGAGCTGTTGCACTTCGAGGGATTATTGTGCATTCTCTGTCCCAACACCTGTGTTTCAGGGGGCGGAGCATACAAAATCTTGAGAGGGATCATTCCTGCCCAAACTACTACCACATAGAGCACATATGTCAAAGTCAAGGCCCGCGGGCCAGATCCGACCCGCGAATTGATTATCTATGGCCCCCTGGATGATATTTAATTACTATTCGAACCGGCCCCCAGGCCACAGCCGCCCGATGGTGTTTTGCACGCACAAACACTACATTCCCCACAATGCAACGGTAGCCCGCGAAGTCACTGCAGCGCACGCAAGCGGCGAGGGTCTGAGATAGTTTATAAAGTTTATAAGTTTAAACTTTAAACTGAGATAAAGTTTAAAGTCAGAGATAAAGTTTATTTATCTCTGATCCATATCTATGAGTTACTAGTTCGCTCTGGCGCCAACCACTGGCGATCGATCTCGATATAATACTTAATTTGTGTCCATTTTACAGGCCGCCCGGTAACAACTTACGTTCGCTAACCCCGCCCCCCGTCAACAATTAATTTTCACCACCCCCTCCAGGTTCAAATCTCACTCCAAGCGATCTTGAAAAGTTGGCAACCCTGAATAAATAGGTAAATATGTAATTAAAATGGACTACTAAATAGAGGAAACCATACAGCATTTACTCCCTATTGCAATATGAATGTACTCACACACCGCAACTTCCATCGCAATTTTTTTGAAAAACACTCGCAACATCAAACATTTTAGCCCGCAACAATCACAAAAAAGGCCCGCGAAATCCTGGTGGGACTGATATATTAGGGGTGGGCATAGATTAATTTTTTTTCTCACTGAAATCTTGAAATGAATCTAGATTAATCTATATTAAAATGGCTCATTGAGAATATGCGTGCTACCCAAGTAATGACTAAAAGTCAGTTTTTGAGATAGGGTTTCTTAATACAGAGGGTGCATTAGACCAGGGGCTCATCTCCTGTTTCCAAAATGCATCAATGACTGCTTGAGGAAGCTGTTCTACTTTGATACTTGAAGAAAAAAAACATGCTCAATAAAATGTAGGCTACTCGTGTTCAACGGTTTATTCAGTTAAACATGAAAATAGTACTGTATGCCTACATACTTTAAGAGGGCATATTCAGTCAACCATGAATTTGTAAGCCTACATACTGTACATTAAAGGGGGTTGATAACATGTTTAATCAGCTAAACATGAGATTTGAAATGTAAGCCAACATTTAGTACATTTAATCTGTTTTCGGCGGCGGCGACTTTTCCCCTGGGCTGCATCAGTGCTTGACCCAGCGTCAGCAGCAGGGGCGATTTTAGGATCTGGTCTTTAGGGGTGCCCAGCCCCCAGTGCTCACAGAGGCACAATACCAAAGTAGTGCGCAGGTGCAGAGCAAGGTTTTTGCATAATATAATATTTTTTAAATGTGTTGAGCCAGGGGGTGCTGAGCAACTTCACGGTGGTGCTCTAGCACCACTAAAAATACCCTAGCCTCGCCCCTGGTCAGCAGCATTAGCAAACGGGTGCTTTGTGTTTAAATGGTACTTCAGACTGGTAGAACTCCTACAATAAACTAATTCCGCATTGCATAAGATGCAAACAACTTTAGTCTTGTCAATTTATCCATTAGGAAGCTTCTTAAAAATGAATTTTCCATGAAGCAAACCTGGCGACTTTGTGGCTGCATCCATGTAAGCACACGTGCGATTCGTTGTTGTAATCAGGGTTGACAGGTCCTACAAAAATATCCCGCACAAAGTCAGTGTAAAACCCGCCCCTTCAGAAGCCTAAACTAACCCAAAGGCCAAAGTCGTTGGGGGGGGGGGGCTGGCGGCGAGTGTAATCTGTCGACGGGGGCTTGGCGAGTGTGTAAAACGGAGATAAATTAAGTATTATATCGCGATCGATTCTTAGCGTTGACTAATAACTCCCGCGGTAGCCCAACTCAAAAGTAGCCCAAAAAAACGTACCCCGCGACCCCAGAATTTTTACCCGCGGCTGGATTTTCAAACAAGCCCAATTTGGCTTGAAAACCGCGAACCTGGCAACTCTGGTTGTAATTCTGGTTTGAAAACTCGTTCTTGCCCCTACTGTGCAATTTGGTTAATATACTCGATCTAAACTATCAAGGTGAAAGTCATCATAGTTTGTTTACCTATTTTGACTCAGCTCCCAACCCAAATTTAAGAATAGATTAATGGCGATAATTTTTATATCGCCCGATAAGAGTATCACATTATCGAACGCCGTTAACGCCGAGAACGGCCCAACACTATATATACACGCATATATATATATATATATATATATATATATATATATATATATATATATATACTGAGGCTGTGTGCTGATGGTAATGTATGTATACATATATATATGAACAATATGTATATATATGAACAGTGTTGGGGCGTTACTTTAAAAAAGTAATTAGTTATAGTTACTCATTACTTGTTCAAAAAAGTAACTGAGTTAGTAACTGAATTACTCTATAATAAAAGTAACTCGTTACCAGGGAAAGTAACTATTTGCATTACAGTAAAAAAAAAAGTTATGTGCCAATGAATAACGATTTTTTGAAAAAGCAGTTTTCACAGTCAGTTGAAATGAGTAGATCAGAAAGGTGTTTAACTTTTGATATTTATTGCACATCAACACACCAGTGCAGGATAAAATCCTTTAAAATCCCAAATCATTGGAAAAAAAAGAAGCAAAAGTAAACAGTTACACTATATACAGTAGGCCTACAGTGCATTTACATCTATCAAATTAAATTAAATTCTCTCAACCTGAGACAACTGGTTTGTTCACAAAATAAGTAAACTTTAACAATTAAACCTCTATACTTAATTAAATAAATCAAATACTCAGTCTGGTAGACATTCAGGAACTTCAAGTATTTTCTAAAATAATGTTTATATCGCCACCTTGAAAATGATAATTTTTCTTCGGCTTGCTCCTGACTCGCCATTTCTGCCTCTTCTCCGTTTGTGTCGTGTGCTTCGGCGTGCGTGTAAAAACACTGGCTCTAATTGGCTACCATAACGCTGCCTTAGCCAATCGCTTACTGACTTGTTAAGTTAAACAGGTGTTACACCGAGAACCGTGATCTATCGAGATCTGTTACTTCTCACTAGCCTGGACAGCGGTCCGCTCGCATTACTGTTAGTATATCAATATATAGTAACGCACCGCTTTTAATGACCAGTAACGTCAACGGCGTTGTAACGACAGGAAAAGTAATTAATTATATTATCCGTTACTGACAAAATGACGCCGTTACATAACACCGTTATTTTTAACGGCGATTTCCATCCAGACCTTTCGAAAAAATAATGCGCAATTTCCAAGTTTCGGCAGAAAAAAATGCGAATTAAGCCTTGTTTCCATTCATTACAGTTATGCGAATAAACTTTAGATCACGTGAGAGGACACCAAACAATAGTGGTTTTACGTCCATCTGGCAATTACGCATTTTTGCACGTTGAGGTTTCGAAACATTTTTTTCTTTTTCTTTTCTATACATGGAGAAGTTAAATTCAATTTTTGCTCTTTCCAGAACTGTTTTTGTATGCATTTGCCATTTTTACATCGCGATCGTGTACAGAACCACATGACTTGAGGCATGATACGTCATCGTTTATGCGAAAAACCCTTTTCCATCCAGTTCTTCCGAATTTTGGCGATGCGATAGTCTAACTTTTCCACCTCCTCCTAGCGTAAAAATCTTTTTGCGATATTTGGGCCTTTTTTTCAATTTTGGTCTTTTTCCATCCAGCTTTTTTCATGCGCATTTTCAAAATGCGCAAAAACTCGGTGGATGGATAACCCTATACACTGTTTAATCGATAGTTACGAAAGGTACGAAAGTTTTCCGACAGAGGGCGTCAAATACTGTACTATAGTCATATGACGATAGGACACTAGGCCTACTGTCCTGAATTAGTCAGTTAATTAAGTTTATAGATTACAATGACAAAAAAATCACTCCAGTGTATTTTATATTTTGACTAGAAAAACACAGGTATATATTTCGCTGGTCTGTAGGTATTTTAACCAAAGTCTCGACACCGTGTATTTGGCGTTCTAGTTTTCGGAGGACCCGCGATCCCATGATGCAACGCGTCGTCCCGGTTTTTGAGCGGACGGGAGACTCAACGTGCTCGGTCGTGGGCATGCACGAACTCTGCTTGAATTAAACACAAGCATATTCCGTCTTAGAGCGACCGCAGAGCCGCCGTGTCTTCTCCGAGGGCTTGCTACATGAAATAAAACGAGAGAGAACCAGCCGCGTACCGAAAATGTCTTTGGTGTGTGCAAGTAAGTTGAATGAACTCTTGTTCCTCGAGTTGCTAGCTAGCTAGCATTTGTTAGCAAGCTTAGCTAGAATTCCAGCAGCGGCACCGGCGCGCTCGGTCTCCGGTTAAAGTTTGACGTTTTTATAGCGAAACGAATAATGTGGCATCGCCAGGTCGTTTATTTGATAACAACACGGTCGGTTGCGCTAGCTAGCAGGCTAAACTTCAAAAGAAGCGGCGTCTAACTAGCTGATTAGCGTTAGTTAGCTACGGCAGCGAGTCACCCGTTCATGTTTAAATGATCGACGTAATCGATTTAATCGACGTGATCGATTTAATCGATTAACACACCCCCAAAACCCCAGTTGTAGAAGTCGTGCACCAGCGCAAAACGAACCCCGATTTGTAACGTATTGCTTGGAAATAAAGACTTGATGCTCTTTAGAGACGTTTCCTTCCTTTTATGTTTCTAGTCTCAAATGAGGTGCCGGAGCACCCTTGCGTCTCTCCGGTCTCCAATCAGGTATTTGAACGCCGCCTGATCGAGAAATACATCGCTGAAAATGGAGCAGATCCTATCAATGGTCAGCCTCTGTCCGAGGAGCAGCTCGTCGACATCAAGGGTAAGAGTGCAGTCATAATGGGTTAATATGACTGGTAAAATTATTGCACTTGTGCAAATAAGCATGAAAACTTCACAAATATTTCTTGTTCTTTTCTCTTTTTTTCTTGTGTCCATAAGTTTCTCACCCCATTCGGCCCAAGGCGCCGTCCGCCACCAGCATCCCCGCAATTCTGAAGTCCCTGCAAGATGAGTGGGTGAGTGAGGTGCCCAGACACTGCCAACTGCCTGTGCTTGGTGTGAGGGTGACCCACACGCTCTTGCTCCCTCCCTCAGGACGCGGTGATGCTGCACAGCTTCACGCTCCGCCAGCAGCTCCAGACGACACGCCAGGAGCTGTCTCACGCACTCTACCAGCACGACGCTGCTTGCAGAGTTATTGCTCGCCTCACTAAGGAGGTCACTGCGGCCCGAGAGGGTGAGACACCACTTACCCTCATTCTTCAAATCCTCGTCCGATTTTCTTTTTTCTGTTTTTAATTGCCTGTTCGTGATATTAGATAAGACATAAGCAAGTTTCACTCTGAAATTCAGATTTAGTGCAAAGGAAATTGGATCAGGAGGGCTGATCCCATCACCTGCTAGAGTAGCTTTTTCTAAATGTGACTAGGTGCACACATGGCAGCAATGTTTCCTAGAACATACGATTTGGTAACGTGGTAAGAGATGATGATGCATCAGCATTATAATGCATTTATTCTTTGCCTTTTCAGCTTTGGCCACTCTCAAACCTCAAGCTGGTTTGGTTGCTCCTCAGGCTCTTCCCGCCTCCCAGCCTGCTGCTGTGGTCAGTGATGTGCTCAGAGTTACTACACATCATCTGATTAAATTGACTTGTCCTACTACAGTTTCTGTTGTCTCAGGCATCTTTGAGACAGTAAATGTATCCCACTGAAATCTGTGTGTTCCTCAGGGTGCGGGTGGTGAACCCATGGAGGTCAGTGAACAGGTTGGAATGACTCCGGAGATCATACAGAAGGTAAGGCCACCACCAACACACCTGCCTCTGCCTGTCAGGTGACCTCTGTCTGTCTCGAGAGGCTGGCCATAAACAACCTACAACCTATGTACATGGATGCATGGTGTACATGGATGCATTTTGAATATAGTTAATGATTAACATTTTGCTTTCCCCTTTACCTAGCTGCAAGACAAGGCTACTGTCCTGACCACAGAGAGAAAGAAGGTATAAACATTTGATAAATGGTTGAATGTAGTGCAGAATGTAGTGTTCTTTGTTTTGCAACTCTTCTGGATGTTTGTTTATTTGTTTGTTTGTTTATTTTTCTAGCGGGGAAAGACTGTGCCAGAAGAGCTGGTTAGAGCAGAGGATCTCAGCAAGTACCGCCAAGTGGCCTCTCATGCTGTGAGTCAGTTTGCTGTGGACTTTTATGTCTCTCTCGCTTGTGTGCCCGTGTGTGAGCGTGGGAGTCAGTTCTGTGGTAAATGTGCCATCCTGTATTGTTGCCCTTGTTGTAACAAACGAACCCTCGTTCTCTGTTGCTCAGGGACTTCACAGTGCCAGCATCCCTGGAATCCTCGCTCTGGACCTCTGTCCCACAGATACCAACAAAGTGCTCACGGGTATGCAGCACACGAAATATCAATTATATCATGAAAAAGTGAAGAATAGAACATGTAGTAGCGGTGCTGGTTCGTGATTTTTTTTTATCCTGTCAACATTTACCAACGTTGCTAGATCAACATGCCTGTAGTTGCATACACCTACAACCCCAGGTTGACCCTCAGAGACTCTGCCCCTCCCTTCAGGTGGGGCGGATAAGAATGTGGTGGTGTTTGATCGCCGTGAGGAGCAGATCGTAGCCACTCTCAAAGGACACACCAAGAAGGTCACCTCGGTTATATACCATCCATCTCAGGTAAGCAGTTTTGCTCCAAGTCCATAGCACACATGCACACGGATCTCTGTACCTTTAGTAACTTCAACTTGCATTCCTGCTCCACAGTCTGTGGCGTTCTCTGCATCCCCGGACAGCACTATCCGTGTGTGGTCCGTGTCGGGAGGCAACTGTGTGCAGGTGGTTAGGGCCCATGAGGCAGGCGTTACTGGCCTCTCCCTCCATGCTACTGGTGACTACCTGCTCAGTTCCTCTGAGGATCAGGTAATATTTTTATACTTGTATGCATGCACATACACTCAGCAATGGGTAAAATTCTGCTTAGCTGGCCTTGGAGGTTGACAGTACATTTGATTTAAATATGTTATAAATATATTTTTTTCTTTTCTTTTTTTGCTATCCAGTACTGGGCCTTCTCGGATATTCAGACAGGTCGTGTTCTCACCAAAGTCACCGATGAGACAGCTGAATGTGGTACATATCTTTCTTCCTAATAAAAATTATCCTAAGCACAAAAGAATTTTAAGCACTTCTTCATTTCAGCAGCCCGTCAACACCTGGTGTAACTTCCTTTCTCTTCCCCTGTGGCTATAGCACTGACTTGTGCGCAGTTCCACCCTGATGGCTTGATTTTTGGGACTGGTACGGCGGATTCGCAGATTAAGATTTGGGACCTGAAGGAGCGTACCAATGTGGCAAACTTCCCCGGCCACTCCGGTCCAGTTACCGCCATTGCCTTCTCCGAGAACGGATACTATCTGGCCACTGGTACGACGCACACAACTTTGTTATGGCCTTTGTTGTTTTTAATTTCTTTGTTTTCTAAAGCCATTCCCCTTGTCCTCTTGTAGGAGCTCAGGATAGCTCTCTGAAGCTGTGGGATTTGAGAAAGCTGAAGAACTTTAAGACCATCACCTTGGACAATAACTATGAGGTGAGCCTTTGTGTTTCATAGAAATGTTGCTTTTACTTATTATTGTCATTATTATTATGAGGTGTGTGTTTTAATCTAATTGTGATTTTTTTTTTCCAAATCCTCTACAGGTGAAGTCTCTGGTATTTGACCAGAGTGGAACTTATCTGGCTGTTGGAGGATCTGACATCAGAGTTTACATTTGCAAACAATGGTCTGAGGTCCTCAACTTTACTGGTGAGTGGTGTAACACCATTAACCTTAACACCATTTTGTGGATAATTTTTATAAATCTCTTTTTGCTGTTAAAAAATGTAAGATTTTTAGCTTTTAAGTATTAACGTCCCTTAACTAGCTTGGCTTTTTATGCTCAGCACTTTAATTTACTCCACAGTTAATGCTTCAAAGTTTGTATATTATTCTAAAATATTGTCAATGTTGAGTAACAAATGATTTTAACATATTGGAATTTCTTTGTTCTCTTTTTTTGTCTGGTTTTGTTTCGGTGACGTGTTTCTCCTCAAAAGATCACTCTGGTCTGGTTACGGGAGTGGCGTTTGGTGAGCACGCCCAGTTCCTGTCCTCCACTGGAATGGACAGAAGCCTGAAGTTCTACAGCCTGTAGAGCAGAAGAGGGGAGGGGGGGCAGATCAAGCGATAGAAATGATATTTGAGCCCACAGTCCATTTATTATGAAACAAAAATGCCAAGAGCAGTAGAACCTGTCCACATAAGGAATATAGAACCGATTATTTCATTTCTGCATCTGCTGTTACGGACGCATTACGACCAATTTATGTAAACATTGCTCTGTGGTGAAGTTTGAGCTTAAACATGAACGCATAACGCTCAACTATCACATAATTGACTATAGTGGAGTTCTACTTAAAGATATTTTAGCTGATGTGAATGATTTTGCTCATTTTTCGCTCATTTTTCTCTTGTAGGACTGTCTTTTGTTTCCTTTGTAGCTTAGTCTTGCTGTTGTCCCTTAAGCCTAATTTTATATGCTGTCATGACCTGAAACCAGAAAGATAAATACGTTTCAATAAAGGCAATTCTGTTTTTAAAGACTGCGTTAATGTGGTATATGTTCAGTTCATCATTGCCAGCATAAATATTGGGTATGGTGCACTGAAACTTTCTAGCTAGTCTCATGATTAAACATGATTGTGTTAATATTAATAATGTCTTAATATTAAATGATTAAAATTACATTTATATTTTAATATTACATTTCTAAAACGCCAAATTGGACCATGTGTGTACTGGATAAGACGTGCTCTAATGATAAACCGTCCAGGCATTAATTGCATTCAACTTTATTGTAAAAACACAACAAATATGAACGTTAAGTCGGTAAAAACTGGGTCGAGCAGTGTTCCAAAACATTCTTAAAGTGAAGAAAAAAAAAACCTTCCCATGACTATTTATTCTCCGGATAAGGTAAGAGCAAAGTCCACCTTCGACATGTTCCCTGTGGGATGGGATTCCTTCACACCAAAGAGTTAAAACATCACGTGAATGATTCGTAACGAGACTCCGAACAAACGGGAAGTGGGTGAAGTGGGTTTAGTCTGTTCGTTCACACACGCTGGGCATCTAGTCCTCTTATACGCCGAGTGTGTACAACAGTCCTGTATGGTCGTGAAGATCTGTTCTTGAAGGAGTCGGAGAGAAGTTCGCTGCCGTTACCCGTTCACTGTCTGAGGGTGAGATATACGTTTCTGTGTAACGTTGCTACTATGATACGGAACAGTTGAAGACTGAAGAATTAGACTATTTGAGTTAGAAGATAATTATGTTGCATGCAGAAATGTTATCATGGCGATATGGTCTTCAGTGTTGTGCCTCGTTTGGGTGGAGTTTGATTGGTCCTGTAAGTGTGGATAAAGTGGAGAACGCTCGCTGTGAAACACCAGGAGGCAAAGCTGAAACACGAGCCTGATATTCATGACACTGAAAATGAAACTTGATAAAGGAAGTGGGAAAGTCCTGCTTTATTCTACTTTATGATTCAGTAAATGTATTGAAGTGTTTGTTTTATGTCTTACATTTTACGTCAGTAGCCCGTGTTGTGGACAGAATTCATTTAATGTATCATGTATCTAAAAGTTTAAGGAAATCAAAATGTAGGTGCTGATCTCTTTGATATTGGTCTCGCAGGTCTTGTAAACTTGTAGAACTAGGTTGTTCCACAGTATGGAAAACGATGTTGACGTTCAACCTCGTGACAGGAAAGAAAACTTGTTCCCTTATCATTCCCAACACTTAAACAACTAACCCTGATACCGGTCTCTGCTTGTTGTATTGTTAAAAAAATAAAACAAAAACATCAAAACACTACAGTTGAACAATATGTATGACCATGTACACATTACACCACTTGAACTATCTATGTTTATAGCACATGCAGCTTATTAATGTCTTGTGTTTTGCCATAAACAAAGGTGCGCTGTACTAAGAGTGTTGTGGAAATCGTTTTTGCTTGGAAACACAGACAAGCTGAATGGGAAGTGTGTGAAGAAACACAGCTAGACAGGGAAGACGAGACATTCAGCACCTCTGCACATGGGATGGCTTGTAACCAAATATAGACACACATACTAGACTCACAATCATGCTAGACATTACACATCAGTGAACAGAGGAGGAGTCATATTTTATTCCACAGGATACGGAAATATCTGGCACACACGCTGTGTAGTCAAACATGAGCGGCTGATGTGATAAATGAGCATCTGACTGACTGTCTGTCTCTCTCTCTGTCTCTCAGGTCATGGGGTCTATGTTCCGTAGTGAGGAGGTGTGTCTCGTGCAACTCTTTCTGCAGTCGGGGGCAGCCTACAGCTGCATTAGTGAGCTGGGAGAGTTGGGTATTGTGGAGTTTAGAGATGTGAGTGGAAAGCTAAATCATTTACATGTTTCTCTCTCTCTCTCTCTCTCTCTCTCTCTCTCTCTCTCTCACCCTCTTTCTCTCTTTTTCATCCTCACACACAAATCAGTAGTATGCTTGTAAGGTGCTTTTGGTGGATTTACATAAAACGTCTTTTTCCCCCTTTTGAATCGAGAGCTCACGTGCCTTCCCTTGCGACATCTGTGGAGGACCGAGTCAAATATCAAGTAGTGAAACTGGAACGTGTGTTCTTCACGTAGTTTCTCTTGCCGTTTACTATACTTACCCTAGTTTATTTACTTATATTTTTTGGTATTAGTTGAATCCAAATGTGAACGCCTTTCAAAGGAAGTTTGTCAGCGAGGTGAGGAGATGTGAGGAGCTGGAGAAAACCTTCGGTGAGCTACTCAAAGGCTCCCTGGAGTCTAAACCACACTTGTGTCCCTAACTCTGTCTCTTCTTCAGTGATTTATTGGCTGTTTTACTACCTGCTGGATGAGACGTGTCTGTTTTGTTCTTCCTGTGCTCAGCGTTTCTGGAGCAGGAGATTACACGCTCTCTCTCTCCCTCGCTGCGCCCACCGCAGGAGCAGCAGGGACCAACCCCTCCAGCCCCTCAGCCCAAGGAGCTGATCACCATAGAGGAGGAGAGTGAGCGCCTGGCTCGCGAACTCAGGGAGGTGTGTGTGAGAGCGGCCATACCCCATTAAGCAAGCGGCATTCCGGAAAGGTCCGGCAGTAAGTTGGTCTTGGGGGTTGTAGTTCATTAGGTCCATTTTTTTTTTGTTTGCTCTTCCAGGTGTCTAGGAACAGAGATCGCATCCGTGCTCAGCTGACTCAGCTGTGCCAGTATCAAGGGGTTCTCACTCAGACACACTCCCTCACCGCTTCACAGGTCCAGACCACATTTCCCATCATCCCAGCTTCTCTCTAGTAATTGACACGTTTAGGCGTACACATTGTGACCGTGTGCGTGTGTGCGCTTCTGTGGTCATGCAGGCCCCTCCGCCCTCGTTTGACCCGGTGGGCATAACGGAGAACAGGCAGGATGCCAGGCTGAGTTTTGTAGCGGGCGTGGTGCACCCGTGGAAGGTGCCTGCCTTCGAGAGACTCCTGTGGCGGGCCTGCCGTGGTTACATCATTGTGGACTTTCGAGAGATGGAGGAGAAGCTGGAACATCCTGAGAGTGTGAGGACTTCATGAAGAATACAGATGCTTATTATTACTATTATTATTATCATGGCTGAGTGTTTGATGATGTATTTGGATGTAGTTACTTACTGTAGAAAGTTCTGGTTGTGTCTCAGGGTGAGATGGTGCAGTGGACGGTCTTCCTCATCTCTTACTGGGGTGATCAGATTGGACAGAAAGTGAAGAAGATCTGTGATTGGTCAGTTTCTGTGGTGATTAATTTGTTTGTAAGATGTTTTAGGTTTTTCAAACCAGAAGTCCTTCAGCTTAAGGGTTTGGGCAATGCTTATTCCTAGATTTAAAAAATATCCACTGAAAAATAAATTAGAGCTTTGAGGTTGTAGTAATGGAGTGTAGACTAATAATGTACATAATTAAAAGCAAACAAAACAATTCAATTTGCAACAGAAAAATGCATGGAGCACATGTTTTAATTTTCTTCTCATTAAATGATTTAATGATTTTTTTTCCCCCATCCATCTAGCTTCCACACACAGATTTTTCCATACGCAGAGAGCCAGGCTGAGAGAGAGGAGGTTCTGAGTGGACTGAGGAGCAGGATTGAGGACATCCAGTCTGTAAGTCGGGCTTGTCCGTCATCTCCTAGACCTGCTACCATGACACTTCCTCCCTGGCGCCCCTGAACCATCCTCACCACTGTTCCAAACTGATTCTACAGCGTTGCCAAAGAATTACGATATCGGACCTTTCCATACTTCCTCATTTTTGAAGATTATCTTTCTCTTCTCTCATTCCTTCTCCCCCGTCCCGTCTCTCTCCGTAGGTGATGAACCAGACAGAACAGTACCTGCAGCAGCTCCTAATGCGGGCGGTGACGCTCCTGCCCGAGTGGCGTACGCGTGTGCACAAGTGTAAGGCCGTGCAGCTGGTGTTAAACCTCTGCAGCCCGTCCGTCACGGACAAGTGTCTGATCGCGGAGGCCTGGTGCCCCGTGAGCCAGCTCCCTGCCCTGCAGAACGCCCTGCGAGAGGGAGGGGTGAGAGTCCCAGGCCACCGAGCCTCTGGTTCCCTTTGAGCCTTCGTTAGCTTGTTTGAGGAGATTTACATTGGAAATGTCGACGTGTACCTGCACGCATTGCAAACATTGTCGAGGACAAAACCACGATACAGCCGGGATTATTTCCTCATTGAAAGGCATCAGTGCAAATAGTGTACAAAAAAAATGTTGAAAATTGCAAGGTAGTGTGGATAACCATGCTCTGTCTGTCTCTATCTCCCTCTCTCTTTTTCTCCCTCCCTCTCTTCTCCAGAGGAAGAGTGGTAGCAATGTTGATTCGTTCTATAATCGTTTGCCTGCTACCACCTCTCCTCCTACTATCTTTCCCACGAACACTTTCACTACAGGATTCCAGAATATAGTAGACGCTTATGGAGTAGCCAGCTATCGGGAGGTGAACCCCGGTAAACCACACACACACACACACACACACACACACACACACACACACACACACACACAGGGCACATGATAAAGGGCTATGCGTGTCCCATCCTTCCCCTATTTTGGTTAAACGCATCTCTCTCTCTCTCTCTCTCTCTCTCTCTCTCTCTCTCTCTCTCTCTCTGACTCTAGCGGTGTACACTATCATCACTTTCCCCTTCCTGTTTGCTGTGATGTTTGGTGATGTCGGTCACGGCATTGTCATGGCACTTGCTGCTCTCTGGATGGTTCTGGAAGAGAAGGACCCCAAATTGAGAAACAACACAAACGAGGTAATACGCGCACACACACCACACACAGACAGTGTGGAGTCTTTCCCCTTGCTGGCAGTCTGTGTTTATTTGGGTCTCTGCGCTTGGTGTCAGATCTGGCGTATGATGTTCGGAGGCCGCTACCTCATCCTGCTCATGGGGCTGTTCTCCATCTATACTGGGGCCATCTATAATGAGTGCTTCAGTCGTGGCCTCAGCACCTTCTCCTCCGGGTGGCGTGTTCGGCCCAACGCCGAGCACTACAACTGGACGTACGTTTCACTCCTTCACACGTGCATGTGCACCTGTGTATACTTGTACATGCATGAACATGTGCACACATTCACAATGACACTGTTATGTTATCCTATATTGCATGTGGAAGTTTAGAGAATAAGAATACTGTTTTTTTTCACTCAGGCAGGAGACGTTCAAAAACAATCCGTACCTTTCACTGGATCCGAATGTTACTGGGGTTTTCACTGGACCGTACCCTTTTGGCATTGATCCGGTAAAACTTTTGTTTTTAACTTTTTATCATGATATGAGTTCAGTGTTTCACCATGCTTTAGAAAGGTTAAAAATGGAAAGTTAGTAACCATAAAGTGTGTTCCACGTAGATCTGGGGACTGGCTAATAACCACCTCACGTTCCTCAACTCCTACAAAATGAAGATGTCTGTAATTATTGGAGTCATCCACATGACCTTCGGTATCTGCCTCTCTGTCTTCAACTACATGTGAGTTCACTTCTGTCTGTGTCTGGTTTACCTGCGTCTGTGTACTGCGTGACCTCATGCCCACGGCTTACGCTCTCCTTCTCTCTCCCACAGACACTTTAGGGAGATGAGCAGCGTGTTTCTGGTGCTAATTCCTGAGCTGTGTTTCATGCTGTGTTTGTTTGGCTACCTGATCTTCATGGTCATTTTTAAGTGGGTGGCCTATGGCCCCATGCACTCTGACTCTGCTCCCAGCATCCTCATCCACTTCATAGACATGTTCCTGTTCACGGAGAACAAAGACAACCCACCACTCTACCAAGGCCAGGTGTGTGGGATATGTGTGCAGAAACCGTACTACTTATGAGTTCTTTAAAGTAAAGGTCAATATTGTGAGGGTCGGTAATGTGAACGTCTTGAACAGAGAAATCCAGTAGCCACCAATTAACATCAAACTCATGACATCATACTTGTGACATCATGCAAATGGTTGGCTAGCTTCCAAACTCTTGTGGCATGTTTGGTTCTGTAAGAACAGAGTTTAGGAATTGACTGTGTGTTTGGTGTCGCAGAAATGGTGCAGATGAGCTTGTTTCCCTGTTCAGATTGTGCAGTTGTGCAAATTTAATATTGCTTGTTGTTACATGAGGGTTAAATTTACTTGCTATTTTTGTCTCTGCATCTTTTCCCCCTCACTGTCTGTCTGTCTGTCTGTCTGATGGTCCTGATCTGCAGATGATAGTGCAGAAGGTTCTGGTGATTGTAGCTCTGTGTTCAGTACCTGTGCTCCTGTTGGGGAAGCCCATCCATGAGTACCTCATGCATAGGAAGAAGAAGCACCAGGCCTCTGTACGTGTCTGAGATCATGCATGGAAATATCAAATATTAAAGTATCAATTCTAATTATATATAGTACAGCATATTGGGAATTATCACTGAGAATTATCATTCTAAACATAAAGAAATATGCACAAAATAAGCAATTTTGAATGGTTGGATGGATGTTTGCATTTTGACTGTTCCACAGGGTGATAGGAGCCCTCTACTGGCAGAAAATGGCTCAGTTACCGGTCAGCAGGGAGAGACGGAGATGAGAGAAGAGGAGGTGAGTGGGAGAGAAGGACTATAGGCAGGAGAAACTTGGGCACTCGGCTCCTCAAAATGAGCTGCTGTTGTATACCTGGGTTTCCATTCAGATGTTGGGCAAATGTCATGTGTACTTCTGAAAAGTCAGCAGATAACAATATGAGTGATGTTATGTTTCCAACAGAGGTGGGCATTCCTGGTACAGAAAGTGAAAGTCCTCACCAAGATTTTGCTCAGGCTTCCTGGATTGTGGTGATTCCACTAATTTTACCTGGCTTGCACTAATTAGAAAATCCATCAAGCTTGAATAAAATCATGGGAAGGAGATTTACTTTCTGAACCTGTAATGTCCACCTCTGGTTTCCAAGTTGTTTCCATGCTGATCTCATAGTGATTCAGTTGTTCATCTTTATCCCCCCCCCCCCCCTCCCCTCATGTTGTTGGTTGGCAGGTGTTTGATGGGCCAAACGTTTTCATGCACCAGGCCATCCACACCATAGAGTACTGTCTGGGCTGTATCTCCAACACGGCCTCCTATTTACGTCTTTGGGCCCTCAGTCTGGCACATGCGCGTGAGTAGAAACCTGTTGCTATTGCTCTAAGAAGAAAGAGCGCCCCCTGTGTTGGTGGTGTTTATTACACTTAGGAATTGGTGTAGTGATGAGGCGTGAGTGTGTGTACAACCTGTGGTTAACGTATGATTTACAATGGCTTTGCCTGCAATTGCTGTGCACATTAACTTGTGTGTGTGTGTGTGTGTGTGTGTGTGTGTGTGTGTGTGTTCTCCACAGAGCTGTCAGAAGTGCTCTGGGTGATGGTGATGCGGATCTCCTTCTCGCAGCATGGCTATGTGGGAAGTGTGATCATGGCCGTCGTATTCGCAGTTTTTGCTGTCCTGACAGTTTCAATTCTACTCGTCATGGAAGGGCTGTCCGCTTTTCTGCATGCTCTGCGACTTCACTGGTAACTGCAACACATGCGCACAACTTATTCACGTT
This sequence comes from Brachyhypopomus gauderio, assembly GCF_052324685.1. Taxonomy (NCBI): domain Eukaryota; kingdom Metazoa; phylum Chordata; class Actinopteri; order Gymnotiformes; family Hypopomidae; genus Brachyhypopomus; species Brachyhypopomus gauderio. The sequence continues at coordinate 18,010,353 of NC_135221.1, read as the reverse complement.
TTAAAACGTGTCATCGCAGTCTGCGCCTTTTCTCCTGTTTAGACTGAAAATAAATTGTTTCTCTCCCTCTTAGGGTGGAATTCCAGAACAAGTTTTACAGTGGAACTGGATACAAACTCAACCCATTTGCATTTACCTCAATAATCAGTCTCTCCTCAGCAAATTAATGGTTGAGATCAGATAATGATGTACTTGTAAACTGCTGACTTGCAAACTGAAACTGAAATGGTATGTTTTAACCCAAACATTTAGAAAATGGTAATGTTGAATTAATTTATGTTTACCCTGTTATGATTTAAGACACAAACTCTGTCAGATCGGTGTTGATGATTGTGACAGATCCCCTTTTTATACTGTGCTGAAACCAGTTTTACGCTTTCTTCTAAGGGTCAGTATTGGGATTAGGATTAGAAGAGCTTTCAGATTTAAGATCAGCTCTATCTACACTCGGCTAATTATAAAGAAAAATTCCATGTCAACAGTTGTTATTGCTGTGGTACCGTACACATACTACATCACACACTTCACTCAAGTGGAGCAAGCACAGAATGTAGCTCAGGGAAATGTTGTGTGTGTGCATGGCTGGTCAGATTGGTCTGACCGGTCTGTGAAGTGATATGGTTATAAGGGAGTTTAGAAAAAAGCCAAAGCATTGGTTATGCCAAAAGGGTTTTTTTTATTTAATAGAATTCTTTTCATAATTCAAAAATGCATTTATTTCCAGGTCTTCATGTTGCCATGTGTTTTCCTTGGTAAAATTAAATTTTTATGTAAATTAGCTGGTTTAGTGACTTGTCTGAAGTCTTTTAATGACATACGGTTCCAATTAGATATGCTTTGAAATTTGAATGCAAGTCTGAAATTTAGTGCTATACAAACTCAGTTTTGAGAGATCTGTAAGTAATTTGGTTTAAGAAACATACCAGTGTGGCAACCCATGTTCCTGTGTTAAAAAATATGCAGAACACTGTCAATTCATAACAGGCTGGTTTCCTGGACTTGTATTAAGCATTGGATTAATTGCAATGGCAATAAATTACCATTAAAACAGGGATGGATATTAAAGAGTGTACATACTCCATTACTATACATAAGTATCATTTTTTTAAGAGATGCATACTACGGTTCACCCCTCTACATTGCTTTGAGTTCACAAAGTGTACTATTAGGTCTGATATATGCACTAACCACTGATATATGCATTTCTATGTTGATCATTAGCATAAGTAGAAACTTCAAACATTTAAAGTGAGTTTATTTTCACAGAACTTATTGTAATAGTTAAACTCAAAAATGCATTTTCAGTACTTTCACTTCTAACAGCTGCAATGCTTGATATTTTTCAAGTAGGCTAGAGGATTTGTGTAACCTAATCCCTGGACTGAGGTTTCTTTTAATCTAGTCTTAGGTTTAATTTGTGTTAACCAGTCCATAATGAAGAACACAGAAGATCTACAAAACAAAAACTAATGAGCCTGAAAAATTTTAACTTCAGTCATAAATTGAGTAGAGATGTACAGTCATTGGCTAGGGTTGCACACACACTTTATGGACAAAAATCTATTAACACCTACAGGAGCATATATAACACCATTCCAATTAATATGGAGCTAGTTCCTACCCTGTAGCTACAGTAGTTTCCACTCTTCTGCAAAGACTTTTTGTAAAAATTTGGTGTGGGACTATGAAACTTTCCCCATTTATCAGACATCCATGAGAGGTCTGACTCTGATCTTGGACAAGAGAGCCGGGCTTGCAGTTTTTATTTTAGTTCATCCTAAAGGTGTTCAATGGGGATGAGGTCAGGACTGCAGGCCAGCCAGGTTCTTCATGTCTGACTCACTGCACTTAGCACTCTGTAAACGTTCCTCCACTTCCTGTAAATGCTTGACTGGTCTCGTGTTGGGCAAATGTGCAGCCCACATCATTTGATCTAACTCTCTAGAATGCTTTCTGAAGCATTTCTGGACACCTTGGGCCTGATAGTACGCTGCATTATCCTGCTGAAATATTCCATTATGAAAACGAGAGGTCCATTGAGGGCTGTGAATGGTCACCCAGCAGAGACAAGCACGGGTCAAAGATGGGCAAACCAGTACCCAAACCATGCCATTAGAATGTACCTGACACCAGTATGGAACTACAACTAACCTGCACAGTGCCTTGTTAATGGCTGGGTTCCTTAGCTTTGTGGGGTCTGCACCACAGGTGAACCCTAACATTTACAGTTTTAGAATCATCACCTTGTAAACTATTCTTCAAGCTGTCAAGAGAAAATGTTTGTTAAAAGTATATCTAGTATATATTGACTCTCCTTTTTGACTTATTGAACCATGTTGGCTATCATGTCATCTCAGTGTCTTATCCAAATTATTAAACAATGTTTAAGATATTTTTTTAATGCGTGTTGATTTATGTAGATACGTTTCTATTGCTGAACCTCGTCTCAGCATAGTTTGAAGGTTCTGCATTATCTAAAGGTGTGTATTATTTTATTTTAGCTGTTTAATTTTTGTCAAAAGTAAATGTATTTGTCTTTTTTTTTATGTGCATCTATTAACAGGTTTCCCGCACGGCTTTTATTTACGGAGCTGTTCCTCACGCTGGTCACGTGTGCTCACTCGTGCAATGGAACGACGTGTTCACGCGCGCGATTTGTGAATGTCGAAATTATTCGGCTAATGGTAAAATCACAATTTCACCTCCAGCTGTCCCTTACAAAGTATCCTGCGAGGTAATATCGACATGGGGCAAGAGTTTCATGTACTGAGATGTTTTTCTTGTCAAGCGTTCCAAGTACAGCAGGTAAGTGAAGAGGCAACTCCTTATTTAAGGAGTTTGGACTGATAGCTAGCTAGCTGTTAGTCTTGGATAACTAGATAACCCACTTCCGGTTACTAACTACTCACGAATGTTCATAACAGCGGACATTTTGTTTTTAACAAATATTTCGGACAAGAATTTCGTTTGTGTGCCAAATATTTCTACCCGTGGTTCTGAAAAGACAACATAATCGGATTTCTGTTCCTTGAGCTAAATGTGTGGGTGGGTTCCAGCACTAAACGTGACCAGAGGGCTCACAGGACACTGAGTGAAGGAGAAACCCTCAGCGAGGTCCCATTACTGCCTGGTTCACCCCTGCACAGCAGCCAGCAGCCACTTTGTGTGTGACTGCCCAGAAGACCTCAAACCTCAGCCCTGACGACAACAAACAACCCTTTTGTAACGGGCTCTCCAACGTCTGCAAAGCTTTACCAGACGACTCCATTGCCAAACTCTCCATTGTGGTGTTGAGAAAATTAGCAATTGTGTTCTTGAACAATGAGCTCATTGATGGAGGTTGAGTGGTTGTCTGCGCTCGCCTTCTGAAACCTGTAAATTATCTGGCAAGTCGAGCCTTGTGAGGAGAAGATCTGGTTCTGGGAGCTAGGGCCATCAAACTGCATTTCCTACAAACAAATGAGTTGTTACTGTCCAGCTAAGATGGAACTACTCTATATTTTACTTCAGGTTAAAAAGAGTAAAAAATGGAGCTGCAAGATGTGTGGGGAGAAGCAGTCACTCATAAAGGTAAGGGGAGGCCTTGTGCGTTGCTTTGAGCAGATGCAGGTCAGCCTGGTGTTTTTCCCCTCCTGCCCAACTCCACATTTGGTTGGGTTATTGCAGGAATATGGAAGGGGAACAGGTGCAGACTGTAGACGGCATGTGCAGAAACTGAATTTACTGCGTGGAGAACTGCTGGAGGTAGAAAACGAGAGGGCCTGGACACACTGGTAAGCATGCAGACATTTGTAATTGGGAAATATCTCTGGGATTATGGAGAATATCTAAAGTTTAAAACTAGGAAAAGCCTTGTGCACTGAAATAAGCACCCATAATATTGTTGGGTGCCATATGTAAAGTGTAGGTTTTAAACACTAAACCTTGTGTATTAAACAATCACCGATAATTACTCGCCCACTTTACTCATAGCCGTATATACCGAGTAACTTGCATAAGTTTTAGTGACCCTTTCCTCATTTTTCAAAGGGAGACTGAGAAGGATTGTGAAGCTGAAGGTGGTTTTGGTGATGAAGCTCAAAGCTGTGAGAAACAGGTAGATAATGTTTTGTTGAGCAAACTGATTATCTGGTCCAATGGCTATTGTGACTACAGACCAAGATGACTGTAATGCTCTTGGGAAAACTCCCATTAGTGGGTTGCTGCAAAACCAGGCCCTCTCCTATCCAACATTTATCATGCAGGTTGTAAGCCGCTGGAGTAAATATGTGGATGAAATGGACAGAGGACCAAGTGTTGAAGAAGATGACGAAGAGGATGAAAATGTTTACACAGACAGAGAGAGATTTAGATGTCGTGGTAATACAAGGTCAGAATAGTGGCTATGCATTCTCCCAGTGCATAATACATGTGAGTAGTTATAACTGTAAAAATTGTAAGTTTATATAGAAACTAAAAATACATTTGGCAAAAACTAAAAGATTTTGCCAAATGAAGAGTAAGAAGCATTTTGGGGGTGGCATTTTGTGGAAGGAGGAACTGCTTGTTGGTTGAACTTGCTTGAAGATAGATGTCTGTTAAATGGAAAGAGTATGGATTTCCATTTATTTACTTATTTACAATTTTTTTTCCCTTCCTAGCAGAAAGAGGAAGAAAAGCTTTACCGCAAGTGGTGCTGGTGGTCACTACAAAGTCTGTGAGGGTGATTCTACAAGTGCACAAGTTGGTCAGAAGTCCAAAGTGAAGCTATGTGAGGTAAACGCGTCTCAGACAGTGACCTACAACTGTGGTCTTGTTGGTTTCAAATAACATGGTGAATGAAATCAGATGCCTGCAGAAACCATCACAAAAGCATTACTGATGTGAAAGTTATCTGCACATGATCATAAAAGTCTTCTTACAAGAGAATGTTTTTAGCAATAAATAATAAAAAAAAACAAACTAAACTACAAATGAGGAGTTGAGTAGATTTCACTACCGGTGAAATTTACTGGGCTAAATGTAATAATTCGGTTGTCCCTATAGTGATGTTTCCTGCAACAGACCTAATAAAACCTTTTGGAAATTAAGTTAATTGAGGTATGCCTTTTGGACTACCATTAAATTGGGTCAGACTTAAAGAACTTGGACAGACTGATGTGTGAGTATAAATATTTTCGTTCATGGGTGCATGGAGGAATAGTTGGGCTGAAATGAGCGATTGATTTTACAGCCACAGCAGGATGGTTACGGTCTTGGTGGACACGGCAGTGCAGCGAATGGCCAACCTTCTGCTGAACTAAACACCAAGCACCCCTCAGCGTCTGCCAGCAGGCCATTTGCAGCTACTTCCTCTTTTATGAGTTTGAGTGCAACTAACGTGCCGGCTGGAGGCTCCAGGTGGACTAGGTTCCTTCCTGCTGTAAGCGTTGAAGAGGACGAGAGGGAGGCGGAGGAGGACTATGGTGAAATGAGTGATGAGGCAGCTGATGCTGATACAGCCCACCTGTCTGCTGAGAGTCCAGTGAAGCCTGAGCCACACGTAACAGATGGAAACGCAGGACATCTGGACATTGAAGACGGTGGAAGGGCTTCATTGGATGAGCCTGGTTTGTGCAACAGGACTGTGTGTGCTTTGGAAACACTGAGACACTGTGTAAGTGGGACTAGCTCTGATGGACCAGTCAGTCCTACCGTTAATGGTGCTGCCTCAGAGCCTCTTGGGTCTGAGCAGCCTGTGTGTCTTCAGCCACCACCTTTCAAAAGGCCATGCCCTGCACTTTCTTTGAGGACATTTTTCTGTACTGATGAGGACTTTGATGACGCATTTTAATCTGTCACCGTTTAGATTTCTTTGACCAGTTGGCATTATTAAAACATTACGCAGTGACAGTTCCAGTTCCAAGTTTTAATGTCCCTTAATCATCCTTTTAGTTTGTAAATGTGAAAATGAACAGTTGCTCAAGAGTATCTCAATTATACAAACATGTTTCAATGTTTTATGTTTGATATTTTATTTGACAGGCATAGCAGGAAACTTTGTGAAAATAGAGAATATAGCAATAATTCCTATTCATTGTAACCAACAAAAATACAAATTTCCATGTAAATTGTGTCTTGAAATAGAGATTGTATAAGAAACATTTGTTCCATAGACATGTTTTTCTTAATCTTTATCAATTTGAAATTTCTCAGTTATATTTGTGTACTATTTTTATAAAACATCATGAGACATTTAATCAGTATGTTATATAATCCTGTTATAATAATTATGGTCATAAGTTGTCATTAAAAGACAAATATTGATAGTAAATGTTAAGTCAGTTTTTAAAATACCAGAATATTGTTAGCCATATGAAAGGAATTTGTTACTGTAGGAAAGGCAGAATCGGTGTAAATTGCTATAAGGTTAACATGGGGTTTTCACATTATTGAGTATATTTAACCCCTATTTTTCTGAGACTATGTGGGTCTTCACTTCTGTGGACCAGGTGGTTTGGAATATTGTATGGTGTCCAGAGCTCCTCCAATGTCGTAGTTCTTGGTCTGGAGAAGCCTTGTTAGCCAGCCACCGTCATCTGTAAAGCCCATGGACAGCATCTGAGAGAGGGATTCCACCAGCCGAGGGTCTGCGTCTGAAAAGAGGAAAATTAGGTTACGAGTAATACAACCCACATTTGTGATGCTGGCTTTGACGTTTGGGTTTTAGAGTGTAGAATATAAAGTCAGTCAAAAAATCTTATTCCTAGGATATAGAAAACCAATGAGAACAAACTCGGACCTGGAGAAAGGTGCTGTATCTTAAGTTGCTGGATTGTACCTTGGGGTAGGTGTGGGTAGAGGGCAGCCTCGCGCAGCCCAGTGGGGCCTTGGCTGGAGGTGCTGCTGACTGAGACCGGGCGACTATCCGGGCCCCCGTGCCCATCCACCTCCATCCTCCATGACTGCAACTCGCCTGTGGATGGGTCCACTTCCTTTGAGCTCAGATGAGTCCACTCTTCGTCTTGGTCTTTCTGTTCCTGCCAGTGCAATTTAGGAGAAATGTTGGGCATCCTTCATGGTTGACACTTTTGCAAGGGTAAAGGGGTTTTACACAATTTTGTCAAAAAATATAGTCAAAATAACGATTTTTACAAATCCAAATGAAAATTGTGTACATGTCTCGTACAATTTACCTTTGGTGCCTCATTAGTAGCTCCTACACTGCTGGGAGTTGAAGGACCCCCCTCTGCCCCAGTGGAAGGTCCTCCTCCCTCACTCCGACTACTGGGAGGTCCACTGGAATCAGGAGGTGTTGGTGTCACTTTGGTTCTCCTGCCCTCGTGCTCCACGTCAATGTCCACATCGATGCCTGTAGAGAGCCATATTCATTTGCTAAGCAAACTCACAGGTGTGTCACTAGTTTAAGGGCTTTCTGTTGTAGAGCATTTGCAGTGCTTTAAGAACAGGACTCTTGCCAAGACGTTTTGTGGAGTCATTTGGTGAGTGAGAGGGCACCTACCCAGGGGGCTCAGCATGGCCGCCACGCCCTCTCCGATGTTCTTCAGATACTCCATATTGGCCTGGGCAGATGTAGAAGCTCCTGCAAAAGTGGTATAATGTGCTTTTTCAGTACGTAAATTCTAATTCTGCATAAACAATATTTTCAGTATTTAATAAACTCCATTATTGCAAAAGGTACTTTGTGTCTAATATGCTCCTTCCCATAATATGTTAATGCTGAAATGTGGAATTAGTTTTAATGGGTCGGCTTACCGTTTTGATCCTGGCTGTCCTGTGACTCAGCCTGCGGGGAGCTGGGCTGGGCACCAGATGGACCTGGACCTGGCTGGGCCTGGCTCTGGGCCTGGTTCTGGGCCTGGGCTCCAGCCCACATGCAATGCCTCATCTTGCGCCAGATTTTCCCACGAGGGAACCACTAAATAATAAGAGTTTAACAAGTTGAACCCAACTCTGTTTTTACTTTTTCTAGAAAAGCAAAGAACGCAAAGTAAAATCAACAGCAGCTGCTATTGACAAAATGCAGGACCTTCCACTTGGCTGGTGTTTACCTCAAACATGTTGGCCATGGGATGGAAAATGGGCAGGAGAGGATGCTCCTTATGGAGGCCCTTGGCCTGACAGGTAGAGCACAGGTCGTAGTCGGGGCACACGGTGCACTTAAAGCGGGTCCCGGCCACCTGTCCCTCACACCCGTCACAGGTCACCCCAGGGTGAGCCATGGGGGGGTGGTGAGGAGGTGGGCCCATAGGAGGCGGCCCAAAAGACCCCATATGGTGGTGTCCAGGGGGTCCCATGTGATGTGGTCCTTGAGCAGGGGGGCAGAAGAACCCTTGCTTGCCATGAGGTGAGAAGTCACGCTTGTGCTCCTTCTTTTCTGAAGACAGACAGACAACACGACATCTTAGTATCTAGTTCATTTATTTAACCTATTTAACCTTTCATTCATAAGGTTTTTTTTTTTTGTGACTATGATTCTAAATCGGTGTAACATTCCTTTCTTGATCTTACATTTACAACATCTAATCAACATAATTGTGTTCAGAGATTTGATCAGAGGTCTCCATAATTTATACACTCACCCTTGATGAACAGGCGGAGGGTGCCATCCTTCACCAGAGCCAGGCCCATCATCAGTTCATCATCAGAAGAGAAGGCAATCATGTCACCGTCCTCATCTAAAGCAAGAGAGAATGGAGAAAACCAGTGGCTGAGTGGATCTATTATCACAGTGTCATTAATTCACTGATCTGAAGCCTGATGCTTCGACTATAGTACAGCACCTACAACAGAAGGATCTTCCTTTATTCAAGCCAAAAATGTTTTTTATAAAATCTAGTTACTTTGTTAATACATAGAACATGAGTGGTTTGAAATCTAACAGATCCCCTATACACATTGGAATACATCATCCCCATTTATGCTAGATTATGCATATGTGTCAGTGTAGTGATTGAAAATCAACAACTATAGCCATATTTACCACAAAATACTGCTCTTCAAAATGTAATTAAAGGAGCAATACGTGATTTTACAACCAAAAAGTAGAAAACAGTATTTATGAAAATAACTATATATTTTTTCTATGTAGTGCAACTGATGAGATGAAACGTCAAATAATTCTGTAGTCCTCAAATGAAAGTACAGAGCGGGTCACATATGTTTAAAACATCAAGTACAGAAGTTCTGAAACATCCACGCCACTAGGTGGCAGTACAAAATAAAGACTGTTAATGTTAATTCTGTTAATGTCAACATTACTTTTTCAAAAGTTACTTTCCTCTTTCTTTCCCTTCTATTTATAACCCTGAATGTGGATCTAAATACCCAAGTATACAATGCAAGTGAGAACCGGCCGAGCAAGTCTTCCTTTTACAAGCTCATTTACAGTTTTCTGACAATATATTACATTCATTACATAACAGGCAGTCTTATTCCGACATTAAACTTGGAAAACTTGTTAGGCCACAGTAACTTTATTAAACAATAATAACATAATAAACATGTTTCATTCAAGAATGTAAGACTGCCGTGGGGGGAAAGATTTATGTTTATAATGTATATCAAATAACAAGCCCTGTTTTTACATTCACAGATGATAATCCGAGTGGAACTTTAAAGAGTTTATTAAATAGACTATAGTTTACCTTTGTAATACATCTGGAAGGAGGCGCTCCGGAGGTTGGAGAAAACATCCACCACCTTGCGGCTCAAGTACTCAAAACTTGCCGAGACGTCTTCATCGACGGCGAAGCGCCGGATCTCCTTGTGACACTCGTCTTTCCCCAGCAGATAAGCCTTCACGGTCATCGACATGTTTGGTCTCGGTCACACACCACCGACACCTTCGGCCTCTGCAGCGTGTTGCGCAGCAGAAATTGCGTCCCGTAAAAAACACGGATCAGCTGAGCGCTCGCTGAAGAATTCGCTTCCTGATCCGCGTACAGATCCGTTTATACCCGCGACGTGCTGTATAATGTTTATGCAGCGGCGCGGCCAATCGGCGCCGTGACCGTGGGCTGAAGGGGGCGTGGCCAAGAGAGGGGCGTGGCCAAGCGCCTCTTCGGGACAAAGCTCAGATCTTGTTGTGCGCTGAGCGCATGATCCAAGGTACTACAACAACACAAGGGAGGGGCGCCATCAAGAGGGTTGTGGAAGGACGAGAAATGACACAGCATTTTCCGAAAGGGAACTTCCACTGAGAACCCTATAACCTGTCTCAGTACTGTAAAATAATAATTTCGATTTCTATATATATATATATATATATATATATATATATATATATATATATATATATATATATAAAGATGTTACAATCCCTGTTTTACCACAGCAGTACGCTTGTTTTTATATTTGAGTTTTTCTATTTGCAAATAGGCAAAAGAAGACTTTCTCCAACACTATTTACAAATTAAATATAAATGTGTTTACATACAAATATAATCGAAATACATGAGAACTGTTTTTCACAATGTGTGAATTTAGCTGTACGAAAATGTACAAAAAGAAAAATGTAAACATTTATAAATTTTTAACTTGTATGTATTATTTTATTTTAGTCTGTGACAAAATCTTATATACATAATGTTTGAGATGCAGACTCATCCCTATTCTTAATTCCTTAACTACTGACAGTCCCACCAATTTCTGGATCCTCACACCACCTGCTCTTAGACAACCAGTGAGGACCACACTTCCCAAAGTTCAGTTTCAACACAGTACTGCAACACTTTGATTCTCACATTGACGTTGCAGAGTTGCGGTTGGCTTGGCTACACAATGCAGTGTTGCTGACAAATAAATATGACAATATATACATAGGAAAACACTCTAACTGATGACATGTACCATGTCCAAACCCATAATTACCACTAATTAGTTATATGTGTATGTGTGTGTGTGTGTGTGTGTTAGTGTTTCATAAAGTTTTATGTCAATTAAACGTCAATTGTAGGTAAGCAGGTTAAGAATGAATAAATAGGAAAAAAAACTATACCTGATGAACATGTACCATGTCCTTACCCATAATTAACACTAATTAGACACTTACAATGTGTATTTTTTAAGATTCTAAAGTATGATCTCAAAAGTTCTCTGAAAATATAATTTGTACCTTTGTGATCCAGCGTCAGGAGAAACTGCATGTCAAGAGTTTAACCGAGATAGAATTTAGGGAGGGTATGTTGGTAGTATCCAAAGCCTGTAAATATATAAGATACAGAAGCCCCAAACCTGGAAATATGAATACAAAAATGAAAATATATGGCCAGATGTTTCCGCTGCCATTTTTATTGTGTATTTTTGTAATGTAAAAACATCCTGAGTCCTCTCTCAACTTTAAAGAGGCAATTGCTTCCTTCTGAAAACTAAATCCTGTCATTTTACTAGATTACTCCATTTTAATCCAGAGCCACATGTGCCACATTTATTCCATTCTTGTAATCCGTATTCATTATATGGTTGTATTTGGATGTTTTGTGTGTAAGTTTTGTGTTGAATTGAAAGTGCTGTGTCATGCTGAGTAAGGCTGAGTCATTTCATACATACCTTATACCAACACCTGATGACTGAACTTTCTGGATCTTTCTTTAACACAAGTTTGCAACAGATAACGATATCAACATTCAGTACCTCTTCTTTTTGGGAGCATTTAGGTAATAATAACTTTTTTTATTTTGTTGATTTACAGTAAAACTATCAAGCTAAGTTAAATCTTATAATTCAACCCAGAGTGCACAGATACAGGTAATTAGCTCTTAAACAAATTAAATCAAGTATGTTTCTGCTTGGTAGTGTTAAACTTAGTGTTTGCTAAGTTGTTCTACAAATCAAGACACATAAAGATATTTATCCCTCAGAATCTAAATTTCTCCCTACAGTAATTTCACAACTACAGATAGCTGTACTCATGTTAGGTTCAGTATTTCCCATTTTCTACCCACAATCTGGAAGTTTGTCTCCTCTATTGTAATTCTACCATGGCTTATTTGAGGAGTGTTAGGTTAAACAAAAGTGTGGGGAAAAATAAAACTAATAGGAGGCTGAGATAAATGCAAGACAGTTCTTTATTTTTTAGGAATGTCCCTGGACGTCCGATACACACACCAAAAGCATCTGCCTGTCTCTGAAGACCCCTTCTTGTCACCCTCTTTGCATGTATACCAACAAGACAATTTCAATCTAGGGCTTTCCAGTCTTTTAAGACATTAGACTTACATGTATAATGATGTGCAGATGATCACTTATTAGTGTGTTAAGATATGTGATATAAATGGCAGCCCATGGACATACAATGGGCCAGTGTGTTTACCGCATGCAGACGTTCATTGGGTAAAGTTATAATTTTTCCCATTATAATCTCCAGGTGGGTGCTAAAGACAGGGATGAGAAATGATAGTCTAGATGATGTAATCTTAATACAAATATCATATTGGGCCATATTTCTCACCTCGCCATAACTCCTCCAATTAAAACTGCATAGAGTCAGGCCTGATCACGGTTTGGTAGAGAAAACTCCAACATTTCTTTAAATGTTGTTGTTGTTCTCACCATTGACCAGCCAAACCTCAACTATTTTTGTCCATAAAGCTGGTGTTTACTGCCAGACTCACATTGTAAAATTTTGAGGAATAGAGATTTAGCCAAGAACGCTTACACTTTCCAAAGCAGTTTTACTTAGTAATGAGATTAAAGGCGACTAGATGTATTATTTGTGAGCTTCAAATAGCTTTCTTCAATGTATACATTCATTGATGTATTTGTATCGTCATTGTATGTTGTCTGGCTTGTTCCACTTTGCTGTTGGCTTTCTGGGCCAGAACGGAAAGTATGTTGTCATTCTAGATGAGCTGATAGGAGTTACCCTGTCACCCGATTCTGACTCACTGGCGTCATGAGTTCCCATTGTAATCACGGCAACCTAACACGCAACTCAAAGAAACAACATGATGCTTCCAGAAGGATCCCAAATTAAGAGTTCTTTCGATGACAAGAGAGTGGAACCTCCTACCATTATGAGAAATTAAGCGTGACGTTTTATTTAGTTATCAGGCGCCACAATTTAAACTAAAAAAAAGAGTGGCGCCAAACTAATTTGAAATAGTTTTTGAAATAGTTGTTTAAATTAGAGGTCTTCACAATTATTTTACAGTTCAGAATTTCATGACTAAAACATTCAGTACTCTCCTTTTGGGGGACATTCTCAGATTTTTAAAACGTACCTTGGAAGAATATTGTCACAACCCACCCTTCTATTGGCGTTACCTTTGTCACTACAACAACTAGACGCTAGATGGCGCCATATTTCAATAAATTCTAAACAATATGAGTTCGTGACAGGTGAGTCAGAAATAAATATGGCTCATAATCACTGCAAGGGTGATCATAATCGTTTCCCCCTACAATTGAAATGGGAACTACACCAGCCGTATATTGATTTTGTCTAATATGGCAGACTAATTTAGTTGTCATATTAGACGTAATTTGAAAGCAGTACAGTGTATTACATTTTCCTCAGCATATTAGAACTACAAGAGTGTTTGGAGCCTGCAGACCATCAATGTTTATCAATAATTCTATGAGTAAAGTCTCTTTCATTAATATACCTGCTACCTTTAATAATAAAAGTTGCCTTAATAGAAATATATTTTAGAGTTTTTAAGTTTAGATTAGCTGATTTTCATTTGCACATATATTAATACATAGATGCTATTTCTGGTAGGAAATACCGTATAAACACGATCCTTCCGTTAATAAACTGTTCGTCAGTTTATTAACTGTTCTGCGAATAGTGTGCAATAAATTCAGAAACCTTTCCCGTAAACATAGTGCTACTGCAACAGTGTTCAACATAAAATAAACTGGTCTGCTGCAGCCAGTGAATAGGTCGCAAACATGAACGTATTAGTGCTGCACCGGATCAGCGATGTGATTCCAGCCCGCGTCTCCACCCGGATGGAGGTGCAGCTGCGCGGCGGGGCCATCGCGTCATTCGCCCCCCAAACGTGCAAAATACCAAACTCAGCCGCCAGCCGCCTTTAACACAACCGTCTCACCGTCCCTCTTTCTTTACACAGCCAGTCGCTGACAAACCGTTAACGACAACAACAACAAAAAAAAACGAGCCGTCCCCCTTCTGGCGTCCCCCCCCCCGCCGCCACCCGCGCGAACGAGCGAGCGCTCCGCGCGACAACAAACATCGGCTCGTGAAGCGTTCCTCGCGCTGGTGGACGCGCACGAGCACACGGACGTGAAGCGAAGCGTTCCTCGCGCTGGTGGACGCGCACGAGCACACGGACGTCAAGCGTTCCTCGCGCTGGTGGACGCCGCACGAGCACCGCTGAGCAGCTACGCCGCGTTCGGTTCGGACATGATACCGGCGCGCATCCGGAGATGAGGCTCAGAAATGGCACCTTCCTAACAATCTTATTGTTCGGACTATGCGGACTTATATCCCTGTCTTGGTACACCGCATTCAGCAACTCCAAAGGTAAGCGCTGGTGTGGGAGCGGCGCGTGTTGGTGCTGATGTGCGTTATTGAGACCTGCAGATGCAACACAGCGCCGGATCATAACGTTAAATATCCTTGTGTCTAACGAAACGGGCAAGCTTGAATTATAAATGTGCGATGATGTGTTAAAACTAATGAAATATTGCATACTCGGTGTCACTGGACCTCCGGGTTATCTGAATGTTTTGAGTTGGTTCTCCAACTGTTAAGATCTCATCCCACCATAATCACAATTCACAAACAAATTCACAATCACAATTCACAAACTCGCTCTTTTGACGCTGAAATAACGTACAGTTGTTATTTTCGATTAAATGTGTGTTTGCATGGGTTGAACGGTTGGTGAATAGGATATCAGGATATTGCATCAAAACTCTCACAGTTTTTACGCGTGTGCGCACAGACTCCACAGGTAAGGCTTTTTAGATTTCAAGCATCCATATTTGTGTATGGTTCAAATGATGCCCCTTAACGCCTAGAGCAGATACACGTGTAAGGCAGCCTGACTGTCGTTCAGTGCACTTGTTTCACATCTAAGTTTTTTTTTCTTCTGTATTTCAGCTCTCAGCTGACACCACTTGAATGCGATGAGAAGCACTTAACAACAAAATATATTAATGACAGTCTTAAGTGTATCATAAATGTTTAAATAGTCTCAAACATGTTTGTTGTTTTTATTATTTACCCATTTACTGCAAAAGCTGCCAGCGAGATTTTTTTTCCAGTTAGATAGGCCATTTGCAATGAAACAACTTTTAGCAAGATCTTGATTGCCATGTATTTACACTTTCATATTCTCTCTCTCTCTCTCTCTCTCTCTCTCTCTCCCTCTCTCTCTCTCTCTCTCTCTCACTCACTGTCTTTATAATGGGGCTGGCAACAGATAAGTGACTAGATTACATTTGTTGCTGGGAGCCGGAGGCCACACCTCTCCAGTCAGACTGTTATGTCAGCCCTCAGCCCAACAGCAGGTTGTGTCAGGCTATCGTTTGCCCCTGGGTGTAGGAGTATGGGTGTGTGTAAGCGCATGCGTGCACGTGTTGATGATGCTCACTTGGCCTGTTAACAAACACACCACGGCCAAGCTCGCTCCCCGTACGCCATCTGTGAGGACACGTCCTCCGCCACCTTGTAGTGCCATTGAAATTCCGTCTTCGTTGTTATGCTTAAGCTCCGCCACCGTTTCCTCCGTTCCTGATTATGCGATCCCTGGTGTCCACTGCAAAGCACCCAGTGTCCTTACCACAGTCAACTCCATATGGCTTTTTGCTGCATAATCTAGTGCTGCGTTTTGAAGGTTCGGTGTGTGCGCACTGTGTGCGTGTGTGTTTGTGTGTGTTTGTGTGCCTGAAAGTGCATTCTTGTTCCCACAGTCATCACCATGCTCACGTGTCCCTCCTCAGGTGAAGTTGGCTCAGGTTTGAAAATATTCTTTGAAAAGAACGATTCTTGGATCAGACATAGACAGTGTGGTTAATAAAAAATAAAGTGCACTAAACGTTAGTATTTCAAAGAGTCTTGCTGGGTTTGGCTCAGTCTGTCCGTTTGAATATTTCTACCATTGGGGGTTGGTTGGCAGGAATAACCTCTGCTTGCTTCTCAGAATTTTGTCAGACAGTGTGTCTATGGATGATTCTGACCCATGAGCTCGTTATTGACATATGACTGGTGCCAACAGAAAAATGGAATATGAATTCCTCATCTGTCCTGGCATGCCATCGGTACACTCTTTGAGGGAGAAGGACTCTACTGTTGTAGTCTCACTTCTTCTGTAGCTGGTGTGTTCTCACATAGCTCACTTTGGGCTCTCTGTGTGCCTCTTTAACTGAGATTCAGCAAGCCTAGCTTGAGCTGTAGGGGCATGGTGGTCTAAACAAAATGTGTTTGCTCAGCCTGAAAGTAACGTGTGCTGTATGTGTTTTGTCCAACAGCAGCTTGGAACTGCTTTTGTTGTATGGGCAAGAATGCGTAGAGATGGAGATGGAGATCTTGAAATCTGTGCTCTCAAGGGCTGAGGAGGTCTGGACTGGCCTGTTGTTCCTGTTTTTCTGTCTCTTTTCTCGTACGCTGGAGACGAACAGAGAAGGTTTCACATTGGTTCCTTCTTTCACGTTACCCTCCCTGTTCCTTGCTCAGGTGCGTGCACGCTCGAGTGTCTCTGAAGAGTGCTCGGTGTCAGTTAGTCAGTCTTGGGCAGGTAGTGAACAAATGGCTATTCACTTCCCTTCTTCTCCTAGATAAAGAGAGGGATTCAAGGAACCTCAGTTTGATTGTTTAGAGCAGTGTTTAAGAGAAGCAGCTGCTCTCTTAGAAATGGCCTTTTAAGCAGTAAGGTATTTGCTGGGGTTAGGGCCACTGTTAAACTTTCTAGTACCACAGGTTTCACAAATGTATTTCCTATATTAAAATCTGGTCATAACATTGAAAAAGAGGAATTCCTTTGGTATCAATTCCCTAGTATTGATGGCACTAAAATCATGATAATTCAGCAGTTCCTAAGCTCGTTTGCAAGTCAAGAGCAAACAAGATGCTGGAAGCATAAATTTACCTGCCAAAGCTCTGTGTGCTGACCTCTAAACAAACAGGCCCCAAGACAAACAGCACAAATACATTTAAAACACACAGTAGACTGCAGAATGAGGCAGCGGCTTTGGGTTTCTGCTGTTCGTCTTGGGGCTTGTTCGTTTTTGAGGTCAGCATGCAGAAGTCTGCTGACCCCTTTGTTCTTTGGTGTGGGAGGCTGGTGTGTGCCGAGCTGAGGAAGAGCCCCCTGAGCCGCAGGAGAATCTCAAAGAACCCTCGCCGCGGAGTTCTGCGTGCGTGATGCCCTCCAGAAAAAAACACACAGACACCAAGAAAAAAGGAGAAAGTCTACCCTTTTTTTTGTTTACACCTAATGCATATGCATTGCATTTACACCAACACACACACTTCAGCTTTCTTAAGAGTAGCTGTAACTTTTAGCCGTGTGTTTAGAGGGGAGCTGAGATTTTCTAGTTGTCCATCACTGCATGACGCCAAGCGTGCAAAAAGGAAACACGTGGGGGGGGGGGGGGGACAAGTGTGTCTCCGAATTGTCCTCTTTGACCTGCTCCTTTTTTGCATTAAGGGAGGAGGTGACCTCAATATGACCCTGGCAGGCATAAACGTAGGCGCTAGTTCAGACGAACAAAGCTAAATACTTTTTTTTTTCTCGTCATAAAGCAACATGTAATTAAACGACAAGGTGAAATGTTAAAAGGAGAGTTGCGGTAACGGCTGAAACTGCTGTGACATCATCGTGAACGTGTCTAAAAGTTCAGCTGACTGAAAGCCTTTGTTAATCTGATAAGAAAGCTGGGTCAGAAAGGTCTGCTTTTTCTTTTGGATACAGGAGCTGTAAGTACTTCTGAATAGGGAGGAAACTCAAGTCATTACTATGATGCATGTTCTGAAAGGGAATTTGAAGGTTTGACAGAAGCGATAGCCATTAGACACACAGCTGAAATCTTTTATAAATTGTAGAAAATACTTGACGATGTTGGAAAGATGTACTAACATCTCGTAACAGTAATGAAATCAGGTTACACAATATTTTGTATATATTGTATAGTGTATAATTACTGCAACATGGAATGGCTGACCATATCACTTGTTTTTTTGTAATTGTGCACTGTTTGCATTCAGAGACGCAACCTGCAAATAATGGGATGAGTCAAAGCATTCATATTTTTGCTTTTTTTTATATTCATATTTTTCAACAAAAATAAATCATTGTTGGTCTAAACATTGTGGGCTAGTCTTAAACCATATTACACTTAAGGGTTCACCAGAGTGGCATATGAAATCAGCTTATGTAGAAATTGAATCTCATATTGCCATGTTGCCAACTAAATCGCCAAGCCAATGGCAGAGTTCAACCTGTTCCCTATAAAAATGGGAACGTGACCGTGCACACACTACTGACATTATGAACTTATTTCCGATTTAGTACATCAGGTGATGAGAACAGGAAATGGACACATCTGTTGATGAGCTGTGTGTGAATCCACCATGTCTAGTTTTAGGGCAGGTTCCCTGAAGTGAAACTGTAGAAGGTCATTTTTGGTTTCACAGATGATAAACGATCTTCAGTGATGGAGTGCGGTTCTCCTTCGGCCCCTCGGATGGCCACGTGAGCTTTCCTCCTCCAGCTGAAGCCGTAATAATGAACCTGGGATGAATTATGCATATCTGTGGTGTTTGCCAGGCACATTTAATCGACGACACCACGCCGGTCCAACGGCGCCGGCCTCCGCCGTGTAGCGCAGGGCTGTATTGGGATCTGGACGCACAAACCACACCTTCCACGTTTCAGATAATGAGGCTAAACACGCGAATATTGTGCAGGCCGTGTGTGAGGCTCTGAAAACACGGTTGAATTATTCAGGGTTGGAGTGGCTCCTGAGTGTTCTCGGCTGCTTGAACCGCCGCTTCCCCGGTCCAGGCTGAAGCGGAGAGGGGAACCAGGCTCCAGCCAGGCTGCTCAAGATCCGCCCCGCGTGTTTATTAATTCATACGCGGCCACACGGACTGCCCTCAGATCAGCTTCAGCTGCACAGCCTTTAAATCTCAGGCTGCCGCCTCCTGATTCCAGATCAGCTGCGTTGAGCTAGCGTGTTTTTCTAGCTTGAGGAGTTGAAATAAGCGAGTCCAAAAATCCACTTTTTTACGACCATTTCTGTACGACGTATTCTTTGGCATGTGTCCATACATTGTCATCTCTTCAAATAACGGAACGCGTAATTTGTTGACAAATTGGCTACTGATTTGATGTCCATTATCACATCCGAGCCTCCTTCACACAGAAAAGATTACTTGCAATTAGCAATAGCATTATCATTAAATGGCTGGTTTCTTGTACGCATTGACTGGGACGCTCAAGAACTCACTGACACTCTCCAATGAACATCCGTACGAGTTTGAGACTAAGTTTAATCTCCATGCCTTGGATATTGCCCTTCTAGAATGTCTTTTTCAAGGGAAGGGCCCAGTGTTGATTGCTCGTACACTGTTGTAGCCGGTCTCTCCTAATTTCAACCTCTGCCGTGCCTCATCTGACCCTTTCATTTTGTCTCCCCTATGACTTGGCACACTGCCAATGGCTTAATTATGCAAGCTGCCTTCTCTGCCTGGTACAGTACCCTCCTTTTCTCTCTCTCTCTCTCTCTCTCTCTCTCTCTCTCTCTCTCGCTCACACACACACACCCTTCTGTCCACTCTGTCTCTTACACACATGCATGTACTGGCTTTCTCTGTTTTCGTAAACAGATTGAGTGTATGCAGGTCAGCAGGTGCCAAGCATTGATTGATGGAGCTGATGTTACTGTTATCAGTTTTCATAAGGAGGATTATAATAAGAGTTATGGCATATGCATCTGAAATGGCTATGTATAGTTTCTAGTATCAAGTTTTTTTTTGTGGGGGGGGGTGTTAAACTCATCATGGCCTTATTATAAAGAAATATGAAAACGTGTGTGTGTGTGTGTGTGTGTGTGTGGTGGAGGAGTGGCATAAGAGAGAATACCCACAAGATCCTTGTGTGTGAACGTGACTCACTCTTATGAGGAGTACAGTAGGTGTCTGCTCTTTACGCCCTGGTGATCATTCATCCTGAATTGCTGTCATTGCCACCCCCATGGCTTGGCTCGTGGTGTGTGTGTGTGTGTGTGTGTGTGTGTGTGTGTGTGTGTGTGTGTGTGTGTGTGTCTGTGTGTGTGTGTGTCTGTGTGTGTGTGTGTGTGTGTGTGTGTGTGTCTGTGTGTGTGTGTGTCTGTGTGTGTGTGTGTGTGTGTGTGTGTGTGTGTGTGTGTGTGTGTGTGTGTGTGTGTGTGTGTGTGTGTGTGCTCACTTCCACACGTTGCTCTACTCTCGGGTTTGTTGCCAGTGACATCAGGAGGGCAGCATGTGACTGGGGAAGACCATGTGGTCTCTGCATGTGATGCCTTAATTTCTCCTCTACTCTGCAATTCTCTCTCTCTCTCTCTCTCTCTCTCTCTCTCTCTCTCTCTCTCTCTCTTTTCTTGTGGTCAGTCCTATGTGAAATTTGAGTCCATGTCATAATTTCAGGAATAATTTCTTTAGTCCTTGCTTCATTCATTTTCTTTCTTTCTCGTCCATCTTTTCTCTCTGTCTCTCTCTCTCCTTTCATCCATTGCCTATCTTCTTGCTTTTCATTATCTCCCTGTCATGTGTTTTAGATATGACTGGTGCACCTGCCCGTACGTCTTGCAGAGTTATAACTATTAATAGGAACCATGCTGGCAGTATGATGGAGTGGGAACTTTTTTCCTGGCACATATTAGGGCTTCTCCATTAGTTCCCCCCTCCATACCCACTGGGGAAGCTCGTGAGTGGTGTGGTGATTCAGAACACTCCTGCTGCCCATGAAGGTGCACCGTCTGTGGCCACGCTTCACCCACACTTGGCATGATGCCCACGGAGTGATCAGGAAGGCCGGGTGCTTCCGGGTGGTGGCTGCTTTCAGGACCTCAACAGTGATAGATGATGAAGGCCACAACAGGAAGCCCCCCGTTCTGCTCCGTCCGTGTCCTCGAGTAAACCTTTCCTCTGTGTCTGGGACTATTGAGGCCTTCAGGTCTCTGTGCGATCCGAGGCGTGCAGCAGTCGAGAGGGTCTCGACACGTCCGTTCGTGGTGAGTGAGCAAGGTTCATCTGGGCTGTCGGGAGGGGCGGTAAGGGGCTTGGAAAGGCCCGGAAGGACTTTGCATTGACTGATGAGAAGGAGCAAGCCTTGTCTCACATCAGCGCTTTGTCTCGCAGAGCAAAACTCTTTCTGAGTTTGCAGTGCCTTTGATGATCTTTTTGTATAAATGCTCCATACTCCGTCGGGACTCGCAATAATACCCTCGTCGATTTTATTATGCATTTTCTAATCAAATGTGTTCATAAGTGGCTGGTGACTGACTAACTTCATGCACTCTCTCTGTGGACAGGGTGAGACGAATGAACACTCCAGCCACACAGCCACAGGGAAAGAGGTCTATGTTAGTTTCCTAGTGAGTGAGCAGAGGCCTTAGTCAGCTGTGTGTGTGTGTGTGTGTGTGTGTGTGTGTGTGTGTGTGTGTGTGTGTGTGTGTGTGTGTGAACCACTACTAGTTCAGGTACTCCTTGTCTACACTGTCCCACTGAGCAAGCCATCTGTTCTGTGAAGAGTGTGTGTGCGAGATTTGTGCTTGGTCACGGATCTCTGTGTGTTGTGGGGAGGAGGTGGTGAGTAGTTTTCTTTCTCACTGCATGGCTAGAGCAGGCAGAGTCTCTGTAGATAGTGCCCAATGTTCAGCTTGTTAAGTCTGAGCATACACACACACACACACACACACACACACACACACACACACACACATGCACTCACACTCTCTGTACGTTTTCTTCAGTTGAATATATTACTTGTACATTCTCAGTGGTTTGCCCCATCTCCTCTCTCTCTCTTTCTGCCTCTCTCTCTATCTGCCTCTCTCTCTCTCTCTTGTCCTCTTCCCTTCATTGGTTGTCATTTTCACGAGCTTCATTTACTGCTGTTTCATCACAGTGAGCCAACCATCTGCTTCTGACAGTTAACAGAATAAAGTTACTGGGTGTATGAGCTTGTGTGCAAATGTGTGCGTGAGAGAGAGAGAGAGAGAGAGAGAGAGAGAGAGAGAGAGAGAGAGAGAGAGAGAGAGAGAGAGAGAGAGAGAGAGAAGGGGAGAGAGAGAGGGGGGGGAGAGAGAGAGAGGGAGGGAGAGAGAGAGAGGGGGGGACAGAGATTTTTATTCAGTAACTTCCTCTTGAACTTGGAAAATATATTAAAGACTTCAGTGGAAACAAAATGTCTCTGGTAAAATTGTCCACAGTTGCAACTTATATTAACTGTGACCACTTTTCTCTTTATTTATATATCTCCAGGGCACTTCTCCTGTATCGTGCATGTGTGTGTGTATGTGTATGTGTGTGTGCGCGTGTGTGTGTAATATATATTTGAGAGAGGGAAAGAGAAATAGACTTTAATTGCATTTTGCAATATCTTCTTCTTCCAGTCATTCTGTGTTGTGCAATCAAATCAAAAATTAAAATTAATTCTGGTCTCAACACCCACTCTGAGTATCCTACCCAGCCACACAGACATACAGTTGCAGTCTACACTTACACACTACGTCCAGTCCAAACTTCAAAGTGTGTCCTGTCTGCCCCATACAGCAAAAGCCCTGTCCTCCAACGCCAAACATTAAACCATGCTGACAAGCCCTGCCCCCACCACCGACAAACACACCCACCAACATTCACACAAACCTCCCCTGCACAAACACAGCAATGTCTATAATGCTGAAATCTAATCTCTGGTCATGCAGCACTTGTGTGCAGGCGCGCGCGCGCGTGTGTGTGATGAGGATTGAGCTGCCTTGTGGGGGACAGTGTGACATCTAACTCGTGTTCCTGCATGCCTGAACAGGAGCTGCTGTTGTTTGGAGCTTGTAATCAACGCCTGCCTGCTGCTCCGAGCTGCCGGTCCTGCCACGTGTCCTCCTACGTCCTGTTTTTCCTGCTGCTGGCACGTGTGCTCGCGCGGTCCTGAGCCAAGTCGGGAGACGTGAGGTGGATGCGTTAAGAGGGTGGAGGTTGCATGTAAAGCAAACGGCAGCGTCACAGTGACACAAATGGGGTCACCTCTCCCTTTTCCCTCACCACGTCTCTCCCGGACGAACCTCGCCTCCTCAGAGACGGGAGTGTCACAATAGTGCGTTTCACTATTGCGTGAAGTGGTTTCCAATCCAAAGCTTAGAGGAAACTGGATCTTATCTGACTCGGCTAACAACCAGCATGTACGCACATGCTTATCTCTAGTCAATTGTTTATAATGTGACAGAACTGTGTGTGTGTGTGTGTGTGTGTGTGTGTGGACGTACCCGTGGTTCCTGAGACCTTGTTAACGTCCGCTATTCAGCGGCACAACCGAGACGGGATCGGTGGAGTTGAGTGCATGTTGTGTGCATTCAAACCTTGAGAGCTTCGCTGATATTTCACTTCTGTGTCTGGTGTTTATGATGAGGTGATAACGCAGCTTCTCAATTCGTTTTATGGGCAAAACTGTACGTCATACTTCCATCAGCTCAAATGGTGTAAATTTGCCACACTTGACACAACAAGAACAGAAAGAGTAATGTTTTTGATTTGTTTATATATTGAATGGTATTATGCCAGTGGTTCGTTGCTGTAATATGATTACTAGAGCCACAGTAACTGCAAACTGAAATGTGAAGAATGTTTGTAGCGTCCATGCTAGTGGTAACCAGCAAAACCATTATTGCTGAGCGAACGCACCGGGTGGCTGCAGGGTCGTTTCCCTGGCATGTGTATTCATTATCGGTTCTTACATTTTGCTGTGTTTGTTGTTTGGTTACTAACGGAGTAATCTTGTTACCTGGAGAACAGTTTGCGCTAGTTTCAAACCATTACAGGGAAGGAATGTAGCCAGGACATGCAGAATGACTTTTTGATGAGTAAAACGTACCAGCCTCAAAAGCAATTTGTTTTAAAAATGCTCCATTCCAGGCTTCAGTACGGCCTACTCTGAAACGTGTCCCACCCCACTAGCGCAGGTTAGCCTGGTTGGTCTGGGGCGGTGGCGTAAGAAAAGGGCGCCGCCTCCTCTGGAGCTGCCGGGTGTGGGGGCGGGCCGGTGTGGGGGCGGGGGCGGGGCGGTTGATGGAGCAGCGATTTCCGTCATGTTCACGTGCTCCGCTAGTATCGTACCCACGTATAATTTATTATTGTGCACCATATGCGTCCAAGAATAGAGAATACTGTGGTGCTAAACACCACACTGACCCTAGTTCATATAAGGACCTGTTCACACGTTCCTTTCTTACTATGGGGCTTTGGTATTTACCTACGGATAAATATATCAGGCTTTTCCCAACATGCATGCATGCTTATAACCCAGTTTGATGTAACACAGTTTCACTCCTATTTATGATATAGGCACGTCAAGTCAAAGTTACGTCATAGGCACGTCAAGTCGCGACGGTCACATATTTATAAATAGGAGTGAGACCAGGTTATTTGACGGTATTAAACAAAAGTCTATATATGAAGCACTTCTAAATTTCTTGGTATTCATTGTTACCTCAGTTCATTTGATCCACACTGGATCAACTTGGAAGTTCATAGCGTTCTAAAGCCAGTGACTCAGTCTCGTTCTAGACTTCGCTTGGCTACAGACCGTTTTGTGCCAACAGTCATGGGTTCTGCCGTTTTAAACGACACAAATTGAGGAGCACTGCGCCGTTTGGAGTTATTGCCGTCACTTTGCCTCACCTTCACTTTGTCTCTCACTGTGTCTTGAATGTCTCCATGTGTTTCACTGTGTCTTAAATGTCTTACTGTGTCTTAATTGTCTCACTGTGCCTCTACTGTCTTTCTGATTCCTCCCGCACCCCCGTTCCATCCCTCCATCACACACTCAGTCTCTTTATCTCCGTCTCTGTCAGACTCTCCCTCAGAGACGTACTAGCGATGCCTTTGTCATGGTTGTAAACTTGTAAACATGGTTTTGCATAGCATCTTTTGAAAAAGAAGACTTTATATATCTGTGTGGTTATTATCTGAGGGTATTTTATGTACATTTCACAGGCTTTAGCATAATTCTATTATGATGGCTAACTACGTACTTATTGGCTTTCCTTTTTAGAACCAAACATCTCTCTTTTGATGAATATCTCTCAGATGCAAATGTCTCTCAAAGCAACTACCTATTTGTATATCAGGTGTATCAGTGGTGCCGTGGTAATAAAGGGCCCTCTGTTTGTCCTTGAAAGCAACCACTGAATGGGACTTAAGTTCACTTCCTGACCCAGGACTGAGGTCATGACAGAACTTTGGGAATACAAGGAAGAGAATGAACTTCTCTGAATTACCTGGACTTAAGGGACAGTGTATTAATGGGCTATGGCTGCAGTCATTAAGTGACCATCTTGGCTTCAGTCAGGAAACTGTATCTTCACTCCTCACTTGTTCCCTTGTGGTAATATTATAATGTTACTGTTTCACTGGTCAGGACTGGCACTGAATGTGTTTCAAGTCACTGACTGAAACCCACCCCACCCCCCCAAGCCCCCCCAGCATTCCTGCCTTCCCAAGCCTGAGGACCTCGTCAGCCTGCTGAAGATTCATGAACTCCAGCAGGTTTTCATTCAAGGAGAGCAGGTTGGGACACAAGTTCAGGGTATTGAACGGGGGTTTCCGAGGTGGGGTTATTCGTCTCAGGTGTTTCTTGGGTTGGGTGGTGAGGGGGTAGAGATCATCTAAGGCCATTGCACTTGTGTTATTCATAGGCCGTGAGGGAACTTGGTTTCTTTGAACCTTCTCGACACGTTTGCAGGAGCCTCCTCGCTGAAAATGTCTCACGGGTGCAAGTTGGACAGTTTGGGAAACTTGTGGAAAGTGTAGAAACTTTTTCATGTTTTAACCATCAAAACAAGTAAAGCTGCAAAAGATGCCACTATAGCGCAATAAACTACAAGGCTTTAGTGGCGAGGTTCCTTTAATCAAAAGGAAGTGAACATGCTGATTTCTGAGCTGAGGGGGTTGGAGGGGAGTGAACTTTCCACCTCCCTGCATTTCGTAAACCCACATTTTCATATTCCTCATCATTTTTCTTCCCTCAAGTTACCTAACCTCTCTAGCGCATGTGTTTGAAATATTTACAAATTGTTATTCATGAAATGGCAATAGGCAACACTCCACAACCAAACTGTAATTCCACTAAAACGTTTCTGCTAATTTCCAAAGCAGCACGTGGTCTTGGGTCTGTTTGTGTGTCTAAAAGCCTCCGTGTGAACTAGGCAGGCTGCTTGTGTCCTCTCGAGGTAATCTCTCAGGTTTTGAGTCTGTCAAAGCAGATGAAACCTTCAGTAGACTTCCTGAGAGGATTTCCTGTGTGAATATGTGTGTGTGTGTGTGTATGTATATATATGTGTGTGTGTGTGTGTGTGTGTGTGTGTGTCTGTCAGAATGAATTTCTGTCAGTGCATCAACTGCATATCTATAACGAGTGTGTGTGGAAATGAAATGCGTGCTCTAGAATTCTGCGGCTACACATTACACATTTGGATGCTGTAGTCTCGTCTTTCTACTAGACTGAAGGATTGAGATGTTACAGATTGGCCATGTTTTTGCTCATGACACAGTGGACTTGTTTGTGTTTGTATTGCATTTATTTATGAAGCAGAGAGGCAACGTCCTTAACTTGAAGTCTGTCTGTCTGTCTGTCTGTCTGTCTCTCTGCTTGGATACAAAGAGTCTCTTGCTCCCTTATCCTTCTATCACTTTGCCTAGTATCTAGTGTCATCCTGTCTAGCATGTAATTTAGGACCACTGTTTGTCTCTCTGTGTGCCCCCACACCCTCCACATACAACTCTCTCTCTCTCTCTCGCTCTCTCTCTCTCTCTCTCTCTCTCTCTCTCTCTCTCTCTCTCTCTCTTTTCTGATAGGACACATAGGAATAGCTGTCCCAAAGGACGGATCAGCCATCAAAAAGTCTCTCCCTCCCCCCATTTTCTTAACAACAGTAGATAGGTCTGCATCTGGATGTCGAAGATTTGTTAAATTGTTTAAATGAAGTGGTTCGTTAGTGAGAGGAAAAGAACCTTGCCACTCAATGAGTACACACACACACACACACACACACTCATTGTAGTTTTCTCTTTGTCCGTCATCCTCCCTGTCTGGCAGAATTTCCCAGCATGCTTTGTTCACCATTATCAAAAGTTTTTCCTAATATTCATATAGCAGTGGCATTCACATATTATTCTGCACACTACACTGATTTTCTGTAGCCATTTTCAGTTCAACATCAGCAATACAATAAATAAAATGGCTAATATTTCAAATATCCAAGAGGTGTAAGACCACTTTCAGACTTTTACAAAGACTCTGATTGTATGTTAAGACATTGAAAGTCCCTCATCAACAACGGTGATCTTACTTCTGTTCTTAATCAGCTGTTTCCACATTGTTTTTCTCTCTCTTCCAATACAAGCATGTAGTACGTCTTCTGAACGTCGCTGTAATGTTTGTAAGTAATTTAATAGGTGGAAGGATACAGGGCTTTCATTGTTCTGTTTGAATAGGGAAGAGAGAGGCTGTACTGGAAGTTCTCTGGACTATTAGTGTCCTATGATGTCATCGGCTTGGATGATTTCCGTATGGAAAATGCCCCATTTGCCAACGTGGGTACCACACACACTTACGGTAGCTGGCTCACAAGCTTCTTATATCCACGGAGACCGGCCATATTGACCATAGGTGCACGGGGTCATCTTCGGGCTGGGTTCTGACAAACTGGTCACGTTAAACTTTGACCCCCATTCCAGCATGAGCACATTCCAGGAGGACATTCCAACTCTCTCTCTCTCTCTCTCTCTCTCTCTCTCTCTCTCTCTCTCTCTCTCTCTCTCTCTCTCTCTGTCTCTCTCTCTCCTCTAGTCTTTTTCTGCCTCTCTCTCACTCTCATTCACTAGCTGCGGCTTTATAATAATCTCACCTTCTCTATTTCCTTATGAATATTTCATCACAATTCTGTTCTTATTCTTTGTTTGCTTGGCCCACTGTGTGTGTGCACATTTATGTATACATTTATGTATACACATGCTCAAGTCTAGGTGTGTAAAGGCCATATAATGTTTGTTGTTGGTTAATTCTGTGTGCCTCTGTAATTGAAAATGGGCTGACCAGGCCATGAAATATGGAAATATGGATATTTCCTGCTTCCTCACTTAAGGTTTATTGAGTTAACCAACCTCCCTTCCCTATTACTCTCTCTGCAATTCAATTGGTGTAGCTGACCTCTGTGTTCGATATTTTAAACCTGATTGGTCCCACTTCACCAGCGCAGATATTTGATTGGTCTCAGAAGACTAGCTGAATGACTGTCATTTCTTTTAGACTGATCTTTGAGCCGACAGGTTTATGTGTGACTACTCTTCTGTGGTTTGTGGACTTATTTGTTCTCTGTAACAGCATATGAATTATGTAGGCCAGGCTGATTGGATGGTCATCTCCAAGCTTAGCACATGGGTGGATTCGAGCTTGAGAATCCTGAAGTCTGAAAATGTTTGGCCTCACATACAAATGCACACGCATACGTATTTATGTATTACTCAATTGATGTGGTCAAAACCATAACATTGCCATATTAGTCACTGCTTTAGGCTTTCTGGCCTCTCTCTCTTTTTTCCATTTCAAGTGGACGCAGAAAACACGACGTTGTGATTATAATGGGAGCTGAAAGGATAACCGTCGCCGTACACCCTAACTCCTGCCCCCAAACACCTCGCCTCGGGGCCCACAGAGTGCGTCTTATTCCATTGCTGGAGTGAAGGAGTTTTGGACTACTGGTTCTGGACTGCCGGTCCAGAGCCTTCAGGAGCGGAGCGGTCCCTCGAGGGCACGCAGCTGTAGCCAGTCCCCACGGCCCACCAGCCCGGTCCGATCAAAAGCGCTCCCGAGAACTTCAAACGCGTTCAGCCCTCTGCCGGCTTGCGTCACCCAGCGGGCAGGCGGAAGGTTTCACCGAAGGGCTCGGAGTGCAGTATTGACACTGTGTTTTCCCCACGAAGCTGTCTGTGGGGACTTTGTTTAAAAAGAGCTGGAGAGAGACAGATGGGGTGAGCAAGGGTTTGCTCGGTTCACTCCACCACTGCTGTGAACCCGGGAGCCTGTGTTTGGAGGCCACGTACACTTGGCCAAGCAGATGATACAAGTGTTTGAAAAGGCATGATTTATGCATGATCGCCTAGCGTGACTTCTCCCGTTCACGCGTGCGCACTGGTGTGGATAAGTTTGGAGACAGCATTTTCATATCGAACCGACATTACCTCACTCGCATCTTTTAAAACCGTGTCATACTTCCTAGTCCTCCATTTCTTTCCCCTTCTCCATCTCTCTTGCTCCGTGTCTCGCCGGCTCATGAAAGCTGACCCCGAGCCTTTCCCCTGAAATCCGGCTAAGGGGATTGGGAGGCTGGAGAAGAAGACCGATGGACCCTGTAGCCGTGCTAAATCTCTCTATTCCTCTCTGCCTGCCTGCCTGGAGAGAGAGAGAGTGAGTGTGTGTGTGTGTGTGTGTGTGTGTGTGTGTGTGTGTGTGTGTGTGTACATACATTTTGAGGGAAAAAATGTACAGACTAGAAAAACGCGTGAAAGGATATATTCTTATTCTTCATGTTCTCCCTTGATGGCGGTACTAGCAGAATGTTGTTTTCCCCCAAATTTATGTGCTTCATTTAGTTTAAAACTATGGAATAAATGTTTTTTGTTACTGAAGGTTAGGGTTTATGGTAAGGCTTAGAACATTTTTTAAAATATATAAATCGTTACATTTCATAGGTGTGTGGATTTGCAATCAATCATGCGTGTTGGCACTAGTTTTACTCTCTTAGTAGGGACTAAAGTCCCCAGAGAGATGAAGGAAACAAGATTCAGATGAACCACATGATTCAAACTCCCGATCTGCATGATCTGGTACACAAATGTGACATTTACTGTCTCTTCAGCATGAGTGTGAGTTGCTTAGGTAGGGAGGTGTGTGTGTGTGTGTGTGTGTGTTAATCACTTTCACTGCTAGAGTGTGTGGGCAGGTGGTGGATGCGACGTGATCATTTATTAATCAGCCCGCGGTAATCAGATTCCCACAGCAGAACATCACTCAACCCCATGTGCTCAAATGCATGCAGCTCAATGCCCTCACTGTCCTGCACACGCTTGGCTTCCTCTTGTTCATGTAAACTAGCTGTACTGCTGTAGCGGTTCCGGGTTCCTCACAGACTAGAAGGCTCCTCTTACACAATGGGGCTTAACTCGCCTGTCGCTTGGCTCTGGTTACCAGGCCATCGGGTTCTTCATCCTGGAACAAGCGACCCCACGCTTGTTGCACTAGTGCATCTCATGACGGGCTCGAAGAAGCATGAGCGGTCCAGGAGAGCAGGAGAGACCCTGAATCTAAGTAACGATGCATGGCTTGCTGACAGAGACGTGGGACTGGATATGTGTAGTGGCCTGACAGCTTCGTGACCACCTAGAGAATAAAGGAGAGCCCTCCAGAACCCCCAAGAAATTTGACATCAAAAGTGGACAAGCCGTCCGTCAAGCTGGACGTCCTGATAGGTCGTGAGCTAGCTAGCTTGTTCGGTTACAAAATCCAGTGTTCACAGCTTGGGTTCGTAACTTGAACTTTCAGAAACGTACGCTGTAAAATGGCAATGATTAGTCAGTCTCCATCACAGACAACTGAAACATACACCTACCATGCATAAGATTGAATCCACTGATGGGTGAAGGGGAAAAACATTTGCTATTCGTGTTATAATGGCACCTGTCAAGGGATTAATGAACAGAAAATCAGAAAGTGAACAGAGTGATCATGAAGTTGATGTGCTGGAAGCAGGACTGTGGGTGCTCCATGCTCATTAAAGCACATGGAAAGTGAAGATTGGCCCATCTGGTCTAATCCTTCAGAAGAACTGCTGTAGCACAGATTGCTGAGAGAGTTAATGCTGACTGTGATGGAAAGGTGTCTGAACACAAAATGCATCACAGCTTGCTGCGCATGGAGATTCGTAGAAGCAGTCTGGTAAGAGGGTCCATACTGAAAGCCCCTACGGTGGTCACGTGAGCATCAGAACTGGACCCTGGAGCATTGGAAGAAGATGGCCTGGTCTAGTGAATCATGTTTAATTCTACATCATGTGGGGAACAGCTGTCACAAGGATGCACTATGAGAACAAGGCAAGCCAACAGAGACCGTGTGATGCTCTGGGCATCGATCTACTGGGACATCTTGCGTCATGGCTTTCTTGCGAATGTCTCTTTGTAGCACCTAGTTAAACACCATGGCGATGGTATTCCCTAATGGCAGTGGCCTCTTTCAGCAGGACGTGGCCTGCCACACTGCACAAATTGTTTAGTAATGGTTTTAGGAACATGGCTGTGTTCAAAGTGTTAGTCTTCAAATTCCCCAGATCTCAATCTAATTAAGCATCTGTGGGATGTGCTAGACAAACAAGTCCTTGTCTATGGAAGCCCCACCTCACCACTCGTAGGACTTGAAAGATCTCCTTCTAATGTCTTGGTGGCAGAAACCTCAGGACATCTTCAGAGTTCTTGTAGAGTTCTTGCCTTGGCGAGGCTGTGGCGTGCAGGGGTCTAGAAAGTAATTAGGCATGCGGATTTCATTTTATGGCGGATTGGTATATATGAGCATTGCGATATATTAGCTCTATAGATGGCTGCGTGATAGTCAGAAAGGCTGTATGGTGGAGATCTTGCTTTACTGTATTGTAAGTGCAATATGCTGTGCGATATGTCAAAAACACATTTATGCACCCTTGATGTAACATGATTAAAACTGGCCTGCATTATTCTGATAAATTATTTCCGTCTGTTCGATCATCTGAACACTGTGATTCATGAAACACCCACAGAACACTCAAATGGAGTGGCTAAGATTGGCCAGGATGCTTTAGAGCACATGATATAAAAAAAATGTAATTTGTTATAGAGTTAATATACATACACAACCTTCTGCATATAATTATATTTGCAGAGGCCAGCACAGGGAGAACCATTTCCAAGCAATATTGTACAACCGTAGTAGCAAGCTGCTAGCATTAAATCTATCGCTGTATTTCCATCTAAACTTGATCTCTTTCTGTAAAGGATATTAAAGCCTGTCGAGCATTCTGTAGAGAAGCTGCGTCCAGGTTCAAAAAGTGTCTTCAAGCTAATGCAGTTTATCGATTAGTTGATTCCATGGATGATTTAATTTGATGCTACGATGCCCAGAGGATTTAGCTTCTCCTATAAGGGTTAGTGTTGTTTTTGCGTGTGAGTTCTCCGCCATGCTGCTGTTCCACCATCAACCCATTTTCCCAGAATCCCCTCCATTTGTACTCTAACCTTAGCCTCTTCATTCCGGGAAAAGAGAAGAAAAACCGAGGGTTGACCTGCTGAAAGGAAGAGGAGACACACACACACATGCTATGCTAATGATATCCTCCACTCAGTTCAAACCTTCAGAATGTAAGGAGATTAGTAGTCATAACCAGACCTCGTGGGACATCTGTGTGCAATTGTTTTGCCCCAGCTAATGTTTGGCCTTTCAGCCTTTTCCAGAGCAGTGGTATTATATCGCCGTATCGCGCAACGCTTTGCCAAGCACCCAGCGTTCATTTCAGTCGCTTGATCGCTGGTGTCCATGTAGCCCTGTAGACTACAGAAGGAACACAGCAGGTGACATTAGTCAAGAGAAGCAGCCGGTCCATGGCCTGCTGGGAATGGCTGAGGAAAAGCAGGAAAACCCAGGGACCCATAATTCCCATTTGCAGAAGGCTAGTGGTCTAGAGGGCCAGAGGTCCATCAGCGCCTGGAGAGGTGGATCAGTACCTGGTGAGGTGGGTGACTACCTGTGATGGTGAGGTGGATCAGTACCTGGAGAGGTGGGCCAGCACCTGGAGAGGTGGATCAGTACCTGGTGAGGTGGAGTAGAGTGCAAGTCGACCAGTCCGAATGCGTTAGGGCCCTGATCCCTTTCCCCTCAAACACTCCAGAAGCCATATGCCTATGAGTGCATTTACAAGCACTTAATAGTCCAATCATAATCAGATTTCTCAATTTATCTTATTATTCAAGTGGTCATGTAAACGGCATTCTCCGATTTCTGAGATCATATTATGGCCTGGAAATCAGATTAAGAAGTGACATCGAGGTGGATTTTAGTTCCATAATCCTATTTCTCTGCATATGTATACTCTTACTCTGGCTCCCTTCATGTTCCTCTCTAGACACTCTCTAACGTACGTGGAGCCATCCTGCGTGTAGCGTAGCGCAGGACGGCACCTGTGAGATGCTATCAGCACTTTGGGGAGACTCTGAAACACAGTGCTCAAAGAACTATTAGTAACCATTAGCAACCATAAAAAATATGGATCCATATCTGCCTGTAAAGTGGGTCCATGTTTACAAAAATGCGGCAGGAAGGTTGATGTTTACATCGCTTCATCCTGCGAGATTATTTGCAGGTTGCAAATTAGAAATCAGATTATTGCCTGGCTCGAATGAACCCGGAGTTTTACCATTATCTGAATACCCAAGTACATGTAAAGGCATTGATTGTATTACTGACACAATCTGATTTGCTGCAGTTAGTGGATTATTGAGCGCATGTAAACGCACTATGTTAGTTTGTCCTTTTTAAATCTTCTTCTAAAATGTTTTCTTCAGGCTTAAAGGACTGGACTCCACAGTGTTCTGCCAGCTGTAACACGCCTGATTAATGTCGTCAGTCGTTTGTCCAGCCGTTCAAGTGAAACTGTACGTGGGTTGGAGTAAAAATGCAACCCTCGCCTCTCCTGTCCACAACGGCTCATGAGCTAAACAACGGTGTCCGTGAACATGGAGGAAATGAGGTCATGAACTCTGATGCTGTGGGACAAAATGATCAAGTTTGGAGGGAAGAGAGAGAGTGAAGAGGTGAAGAGAGTTGGCACCAAGGTGGAGAAGGAAAACGGGTCAAGAGGAGGTTTTGGTACCGTACTTATAGTACACGGACTCCAAATTTATTGTGAAAAGGCATTCTGGCATTATTATTGATTTTCCCATTTATCTCCTTCTGGAAACGGTTCAAGTCGCCTAGACAAAGTAGCCAATAGTCATGTGGTTTTCTCAGCCCACAGTCAGTCATCAGCATTCAACCTGGTGTTGGCCGGACAGACGTCCTATGCAGCTGGTGAAGTGTTCAGACCAAATGGTCTCAAATCTTTTTTAGGACTGACAGAGCTGTTTTCACTTCATTATCCTCATTTCATGTTTTCAGCATTTACTTTTTCCATCTCCCTCTACCTCTACCTCTCTGCCTGTCTTTTCTGTCTTTTGTTTTCCCCTTTTCTCTCTCTTTCACTCTTTCCTAGTGCTTCCTCTGCTGAAGGCAAAGAAGGTGTTGCTTTTCTAGGTGTGAGAATCAGAAATAGCTGTGCTTCTTCAAGTGTGTGTGTGTGTGTGTGTGTGTGTGTGTGTGTGAGGTAGAGAAATAGGAGAGGGAGAGTGTGAGAGAGTTTAGGAGCAGTGAAAGACCTCCTTGGTAATGATCTGTGATTGGATCTGGCACTGTGGTGCTGTTGTGTTTGCACGGCTGGAGGTGGGGTAGGTGGAATAAAGTTGATGTCCTTGTGTGATGGGAGGAGTCGTTATGTGGGGGAGTGTTCTAGCACGGTCCCTTCCAGACTTTGGTTTAGGGTTAGCATTATTGGCTTAAACAATGAGTCTGTGTTTGTATACAAACGGACTAAAATACTTAAGTAGTGAGAGGTTGTGGATTTCAACAATCAAGTGGATATAAAAGGCTACTGTGTTTTAAATGGATGAAAGGTGTGTACATATTTGACATTTTTTTAATGTTTGTTTTTCTCTCTTTCTCAATCACTCAAACATTCACCGAGCACACACACTCACACACTCACACGCGCACACACACACACACACACACACCCACCCAGACACGCACACACATACTGTACAGGTATGGGTGACCTGAAATGGAATCACAATGGCTGGGATGTGATAATCTTGTTTCAGTCTGTACCAATCCACTCTAAGCTCTGACTTAATGAAATGCAGATTGCGACCAAATAGGTACAGATTCTCTCATGCACCAACCATACAAATGCGCTACGTTCTGTGTTTCTGGCAATGTGGCAGTTGCAGTGTTATTGCATTGTCAGCCTCTGCACACTCTCCAATCAAACTCGAAATACCTAAGCTAGCCGTTGTTTTCTAGTTGATGCCTCCTTTATTGATATGATTAGGCCGTTAGGTTTCTGCGAGGCAAGTAACACAGTCTTTTTAGGTGAGCAAATCACGTAGAGCAGGGTTTCTTACAAGACCCCCGAGGATCGCAGCTTCGCATTTGTATTCGTTTCTATCTCCTAGCACACCTGAGTCAGGTCATTAGCATTCTGCTGCCATGGTTTACTTGGCCTAGGTGTGTGCAGCTGGCACAGAACCAGAATGTGGAACGGCTCGGCCCCTGATTGGATTGGAGTGAGTTTAACAGATCCACAGCATCTATTATACGAGAAGGCAGGTGTCTCCATAATCATCATGCTAGTTTGATGATCAATGTTTTGCATGAAACGGCAACAGAGGAGTTACACACGTTTAAAAATGTTTTTAATGCACATTGTAAGTGCTTTCATCTCCTGTGGTTTAACCACATCCAGTGAAGAGTAATTGCTACTATAACGTTACAATGTCTTTTGAAGCAGCCACATTTGGGAGTAGTTAAAAGAATGAAAATGCTGTATCTCCTATTGCTCACTGCACCATCTCATCAGTCACATCATCTCTCTCTTCAGGGCAGACCATGACGGAGCGCTGACACTCACGTGTGAAAGCGCGCTGTGCTGGTGTTCGTGGGCCGTTAAGGTATCTCCTCAGGGTATTTGTTTCCCGTTATGACCCACCCTGGTCCAGCTGACCAAATCTGAAACCGGAACCTTCTTGCATACCGGTCTCCTGCAGGTGGAGTGATCTGAGGCCAGGCAGTTGAGCCGGCTCTCCGAACAGGCTAATTGTTACTCCAGTAACCTCGTTAGCTGTGGCCTTCCGCACGGCTCTTTCCTCCACCTACCCTCGTGCTTCCTGGGAGCGCCTCCTGACGCAATGTGAACCCTGGAAGAAGCTGTAACAGAAATTCGATTCGGTCTGATTGAGAGGAGAGGGGGAGAAGAGAGAAGGATTGTCTGAGAGGCGGGAGGAGGAGGAGGAGGAGGAGGTGGTTGTAAGTGAAAGCAGACGGGAGGTGGCAAATGAGAAGTCTACTCTAAGAAAAAAAAAATACAAAAGATGAGAAAATGAAAGAAGAGAAATATTTTGTGACTTCATCTAGAAAAGACCAGCGCAAAAGACAACCGTGAGGTCATGTAGACGGTCCCGGCTGTGAAAGTAGGTCTTTGGAGAGTGAAATTTCACTCAGCTTTCGTTGTTTCTCCCACTTTCTCATCACGAATGGGCAGGAACTCACAGCCTGTGGAGGCAACGAGCTGGAAAACTACTCCGTGGTTTTATTCTCCTGCTCTGCCTTTCTCATTCCAGACTGCACCTCCAACCTAAATTCACTTCAAACCTAAATATGGACAAAAAGCACCTTGCCCCAAATGAAATTTTCAATAAAAACAACACCAAACAACCAAAAAATATTTATGTATTTTAGGAATGTTTGCAAGGAATAGTGCGACTGAAGTTCTAGGAATAAACTGTGAGTGTGTCGCATACAATGGAAAAGCCAGTTTTAGGGCACAGCCAGTTTATTGTGCCCTAACCAGCCCACAGAGATGCAAATATATCTCATGATGCTCGTTTTGTGTAAACTGCCTGTTACAAGCCCTCTCCCAACCTCAAAGCTACAGTGAAGTTCTGTAGCGAACAATTGTAGGCTTGAACTGTGGCAGGTCGTTTGACCTTATTCTTATGTTGATGGTAGATTATTGATGTCGATACCTGCATCAATCTAAGGGGCAGGATAAGAATGAAGAACCAGTGCGCACGCATGCACGCACACACACACACACACACACACACACACATATTCAATGTGAACTTTAGTCATAGGGATTGCTTGTGGAGGGGATGTGATGTCAGATTTAGTATTAGTATGGGAGTGATCGAGCGAAAGCCCTGCAGCAGGACTCCTGTAGGGAATCTGGACTTGGTGCAAGAAACGTTTCCACACATCAAACTTTAATGCCAAGCTCGTGTCCAGACAGCAGGAGCAGCCAGAGTGAAGAACTAATAAAGATGAATGTAGAGTGTAGTGTATGTTATTCTGTACATGCGTGTGGTATTATAGCTGACTTTTCATATAATCTGCAGGGTCTTGCTCGGCCGGTGCTTATGGTGTTGGCTGCTACCCTGTGTGTAGTGTTCATTTGAATGTGAGAGATGACGGGATCAGCAAGATACGGGGAACGTGTGTGTTTATCGGTGCAGATGAACACACTGAGAGTTCATGTGTCTGATCTTCTGTTTCTGTTATCGTGTCCCAGTCTGGTTGATTCCTCGTGTTGCTGGATAAGAAGCTTCATAAAGGAAAACGGAGACCTTGTTGGACATACCCAGGTCTAGACATACCCAGGTCTAGACATACCCAGGTCTAGACATACCCAGGTCTAGACATACCCAGGTCTAGACATACCCAGGTCTAGACGTTATCTAGACATACGTAAGTCCTTTTTTTCCCTACCATGACGTGGCAGTTAAGGCGAATCGGGATGCAAAGCCGGTGTGCAGGGCTGACTGTCTCTGGCCCAGTAAAGTCAGTGCTGGATTGCACTGGACTACTGGTTTTCTGGTTCTGGTTTTCAGCTGTGTGCTGATAATGAATTGCATTTATGATGCCTTCTTCGTTTCAGGGAAATGAATATATAAATATATAAAACTCTATATATTTATAATGAATACCTTTCTCTCTGCATTTCCTCCTGCTACAATGAAGTATAATGAGCTAAATTACACTTAATTCTGTGATTCTGAATGTAGCATGTAGTGTAAGCTTGAGGAAGCTTTCTTGCAGATGCCCTTGTAGAGGAACGTCGTTAAGACAGTGAACGGTGACGTGATCAGCAAGGTGACACCAACAGACGGCAGCAGCAGGTCTGTGCTGATATGTCCCTAATAATTAATGAGTGCTATTAACAGCTCCCAATACCTTTAATTAAAATCCCACATAACTCACCTGCTCTCCGATTTAATGTCTTTATCTGACTTGCGTAAAGCCCCCCCACCCCCACCCCCATTTCTATTTCTTTATTAATAGCCACTGTAAAATGACATCTCCCTCACCCTTCAACTCGCCTTCATACATGCTCTCCTGCTCAGACACTTTCTGTTCTGTCCTCCAGGCTGGGATAGAGAGGGCCCTTTTAGCGTAGCCCCAAGCTCTGGAACACTAACCCTTTATACCTCTGCTGGTGTACCTCCCGCTCCTCACTCAAAAGCTGGAAACCTATCCCCTCCGGATTGCTTTTCCTCATTCTTAGCTCTTGACTAAATAGACTCAACTGCCACTTTTGTAGGTACACCTTGCTAGTGCCGGCTCGCCACCCCCCCCCCCCCCCTTTTGTCAGAGCTGCATTATTTCTTTGTGGCGCTGATCCGACACAGAGCTGCAATCTGCGAATCTCCCTTTCCACCACATCCCAGAGGTGCTCTGTTGGACTGAGATCTGGTGACTGTGGAGGCCATTGGAGTGAAGTCATTGTCATGTTCAAGAAACCAGTTTGGGGTGATTGAGCTTTGTGAGGTGGTACATTATCCTGCTGTGGACATAATGGGACATACAACCATGCTCAGGTAGGCTGTGTTGAAGCGATGCTCAGTTGTTATTAAGAGACCCAAAATGTGTCAAGAAAATATCCCTCACACCAGCCAGCAGCCCGAACCATGTATTCAAGGCAGTATGCATTCATGCTTTTGTGTACTTAATTCAAACACTACCATTCAGACGTCTGAGAAACCAGATGTCATTCAGACCAGTCAATGCTTTTCTGAATTGCTGTCTTCTGGTTTCATGAGCGTGTGCAAACTAATCTCAGTTGCCTGTTCTTAGTTGACTTGTTCGAATTCTTTTTTTTTTTTTTTTCAACATTTGTCT
Source organism: Brachyhypopomus gauderio (assembly GCF_052324685.1). Classification (NCBI taxonomy): domain Eukaryota; kingdom Metazoa; phylum Chordata; class Actinopteri; order Gymnotiformes; family Hypopomidae; genus Brachyhypopomus; species Brachyhypopomus gauderio. The sequence continues at coordinate 17,971,141 of NC_135221.1, read as the reverse complement.
TAAATTTCTTAACTTTTACATTTTTGAATGTCCTATTTCTGTTACCTTTAACATTTTGAGAAGACCTTCACCGTGTCCAGTTGCACCGTGTTCAGCTTTTGGGGGTATTCTGAAAGGCCCTTCTCCATCATTATCTCCCGTGTCTCTGCTGTCTGTGGGGCTGATGTTTTTGACGTGTGCATTCTGGGAGCCGCTGGGCTTCTGATTCCCTCATTCCTGGTATCCCTCTGATCTCTTTCTCATTCACAGGCCTCGATTGGTTTCATACCTTCTACAGTTCTTCAGAGCCGCTCCGCCTTTTGAAGCATCTGCTACTACCTGGGCTGTGCAGGCTCCGATAAGACCGTTTCCTCACACGAGAGATGACTATCGAGCCGGAATGGCGGCAGAGCCGGCTCACATATGGTGACTGATGACCTCCTGTCCCTGAGCCATCATGGTGGCTGCGATCATAGTTGCATCTCTGTTAATCGAGGGCTGCAGTCCGAGGCGCTTTATCGCCGCACTAACTCACCAGAGAGACAGGGGCAAGGAAAGCGGGTCATCTTAGAGGGCATTCCTCCACCTGCCCGTGCTCAGAGCGCAGGTGTATGCAGCGTGGATTCTCCACTAGCTAGCATCTCCTACTGAGGAACCTACATAGTGTACAATAACACGTTTCAAATGTTTTAAATGGGATTTACATCTGTTGTGGTCAGCAGGCAAATGGGAGGAAGGGAGAGCCTCCTTTTTGAAGCCCTTCGGTAATGCAGAGGAAGAAGTTTGGTGCTTTGGTGGCTTGCCTCTCTCTCACCCCAGCCCCTCCCCCCCTCGCGGCTGCTGCAACGCTCAGACACTCCACAGGGGGCGCCTTTGAGTGTTTTTGGCACTACCCAGCTTTCTCCTGTGCAAACATAAGGCATTCTTTCACTGTTTTGATAAGAAGACACACCCCCACACTCCGCTGTTGAAGTGCTTCTGTCTCCCCCTTCGTTTTCCTGTTACCTTCTGCTCTTATTTTTAAACAACTTAGAAATTCAGTCTTTATTGGCCTTACTTGAGTGTGTGTGTGTGTGTGTGTGTGTGTGGGTTTGAGCCATGATTCCAGGCAGGTAGTAGTGTGTATGCAGAGGCTCCAGTCTGTAGCCGAACACAATGGCGGAGCTGTTCAGAGCAGTTGCCTCGGGCTAATAACCCGCACACAGCCACCTAAGTTAGGTCTGCGGGGCTGAGGGGCGCTTTGGTAGTGTTGGCCCTCCTACACGCTGCAGTGCCTGCAAAACTGCCACTTTGACTCTGAGGCTGCCGACACCCCAGAATCCCGCCTTCTGCTGACAGCTTGAGAAAATCTGTGAGCCGCAACTCTGCCTCTCGCTGTGTGTCTCGACGGCTAGACGGTTCGTTTTTACTCTCCGTCTCGCACCGCTTGGGCTCGACGTGACGAGCTCGTGCGTGCCCTCGTCTTCGGGCCCATCGATCGGCCGGGCCGTAGCGGTGACCTCACCGGTTCCGTCCCGTCCCTCGTCCCGCGAGACGCGCCTTCTGTTTCAGTCGGCGAGGGGGGGGGGGAGCGAGGGGTGGCCGATTACTGCGGCTCAGACGGGCTGCGAGCTCCGGTCCTGGAGTATCCTGCTAATGGGCCCACGGCACCAGATCCTCCTCCCGGGGAATCCCCAGGTGACCCTCTCCCCTCCGTTTGGCAGGGACTGAAGATGACAGACAGTCAGGTCAAGTCACACTGTGAAACAGATCCGCAGCCATTAGTCAATACGAAGGCAAAACTGATACTGGCTACAGTTGAACATGGACAGGGAGAGGAAGGATGAAACACGCGCTGTCCCACAAAGCGTTTTACGCACCGTCTGGCACCAACAAATGTTCCATCGAAATGCTGTTGCCGTGTTTAGACTCTGTTCCCTGTGTTGAATCTGGTGCTGACTGAAAACCCGAATGGGCTCGGATGTTACCCTCTGCAAGCGGTAGAGTGGGCAACGGAAGGTTGTTTTTAGGTTGTTTTCCCGTAGCTGTCAATGAGGCTCTCCACGATCACTCCGACGCCTGCTGGTTTGCATAGGCGTCTCCAAATGTTACACTCATGAAAATGAGATGGAAAAACATTTTTATAAAATATAGAAGCTCCATACACGAAAGACCTGCCAAGCAGAACGAGGGGAAGGGGGAGAGAATGACAAAACATGGATGGAATCCAGTGTCAGCATCAGAAAATGAAAGGAAAATAAAAAGGAGGTGAAGATCAGAGAGGAGAGAGAAAGCTGACTGAGGAACACCAGATTGTGTCTAATATTGGACCAGTCCTGAGCCTAATTGGAGTTGTTGCAGCTGGGTCTAGACCAATCAGGACGGTGTGCATTAGGCTGGGGTGAATAGCTGTGGGTTTCCTGTCTACAGCCAAGTCTGAGGGCATAAACCCAAAACTACCCAGCACTCCCCCATCCCAGACAGACATCTCTTTAATTCCCTACCCAGAACTAACAAGTACCTATTGAAACACACACACACACACACACACACACACACACACACACACACACACACACACACCTTCTCTCTTTCTGACTTACTTTTCAGAAATATGCACTCACACATTCACAACTGGGGGCAATGTTAGATTGCTAAAAAAATACCAGATTTCTACAACTTCTGCAGCCTTTTCAATGAGAGCCTGATTAGTCAGAAAGTTATGATTGCCCTGATCTCTGGATATTTTGCTCGTAGTTTGAGTGAAACTCAAATTCTCTTTGCCCACATGTAGTCAGTCCAGCCATGTTTGGTGTTTTCCTACTGAGTCGAAGGCTAACGTAGCCAGCAGTGTACTACGTTCCAAACACGTTTATGCCAAAAAGTTAATACTTATGTATTTAAATTATATTATGTAAAATTATGTATTTAAATTATATATCAAATTTCCATGTAATTTAAACACATAAATCTGATGCACATCATCATTAAAATTCATGTTTTCCCTGATGTTCATTTAATATGAATGAATTACATAATCTTAAAATTTAATGAGCTTGCTGGATTTATGCAAGACTTGTACATAAACATTGCGTAATTAAGAGTTTCTACTACCAGTTGTGTTCAAAGCTAATCTCAATCTCCTCAGACTGTTAAAATGCATCACAGGACAACGACATGAACATTTATTGTAGTCCAGACTAGACAAATGTAAATTATACTTCACTCAATATAAATGTAAATTATATTGACCATCGCAATATAACTAATTTAACAGGCAAACTGACAATTGTAAACATTCATGAAATCAACAGACAAACAAACACAACCCCCCTGTTGCCTTAACTGTGAGTTAAATGTACACATAATTCAATATATGAACCCTCAGTTGAGAAAACTCTTCCTAAGCCTTTGCCTCTTCCAAACTAAATACACCAGTATGGTTATGGGATTCAAATGTGGGCAATGATGTCATCCATCAGCCAACATCCAAAATATGTTCAGAGTACAAAACACCAAACTGGCTTCTTGATACCAGTCTGAATATGTCAAAATATAAATCTGATGATGTAGGCTCTTAAGCCAAGAAGAATTACACAGAAAATTACTATAGAATCTCTTGAGTTCATTTCAACAAACCACAGATTGGTCTTAAAGTACCTATGCGGAATATCTGACATGCGTCCTAGTGACTAGTGACTTTACTGAAGCATCTCAATTTTGAGAGCTTGGAGCTTTGAGCCATCCAGATTTGTGGCCACCTAAATTCTTTGGTACCTTTTTGAAAGAACTCGAATGTGAATTTGAACTCCTAGTGTCAGCTGAGTGAGCACATGAATCCTAACAGCGTGGCCCAGCCAAACGACATACTTCCCAGGCTGCACTGCAGTCGAGTGCCCTCGGAGACCACCCCGGCATCCTCAGGCTTGTCAGCAGCATCAGCACCGTATTTGCGGATCATGGAAAGCCCCACGGAGGTCTGCACAGCCTCCCTCCTCCTCATCATTGCTGCAGTGCTGAATCGAAAAGAAGAAAACAACTTCTCCAACTGCACCAAAATTCCATTCAGTCAATCAATACTAAAAGCAGTAAAACAAACACCTACTAAACAGGATTCTTTCTCAAGATTGGATGTAGACTTCTTCCATTACCAATAGACCTCACAGAGGTAGACCTCTTCCATTACCAATAGACCTCACAGAGGTAGACCTCTTCCATTACCAATAGACCTCACAGAGGTAGACCTCTTCCATTACCAAGAGACCTCACAGAGGTAGACCTATTCCATTACCAAGAGACCTCACTGAGGTAGACCTCTTCCATTACCAAGAGACCTCACAGAGGTAGACTTCTTCCATTACCAAGAGACCTCATGGAGAGGTAGACCTCTTCCATTACCAAGAGACCTCACTGAGGTAGACCTCTTCCATTACCAAGAGACCTCACTGAGGTAGACCTCTTCCATTACCAAGAGACCTCACTGAGGTAGACCTCTTCCATTACCAAGAGACCTCACTGAGGTAGACCTCTTCCATTACCAAGAGACCTCACTGAGGGAGACCTCTTCCATTACCAATAGACCTCACTGAGGTAGACCTCTTCCATTACCAAGAGACCTCACTGAGGTAGACTTCTTCCATTACCAAGAGACCTCACTGAGGGAGACTTCTTCCATTACCAAGAGACCTCATGGAGAGGTAGACCTCTTCCATTACCAAGAGACCTCACTGAGGTAGACCTCTTCCATTACCAAGAGACCTCACTGAGGTAGACTTCTTCCATTACCAAGAGACCTCACAGAGGGAGACCTCTTCCATTACCAATAGACCTCACTGAGGGAGACCTCTTCCATTACCAAGAGACCTCACGGATGTAGACGTCTTCCATTACCAAGAGACCTCACAGAGGTAGACCTCTTCCATTACCAAGAGACCTCATGGAGAGGTAGACCTCTTCCATTACCAAGAGACCTCATGGAGAGGTAGACCTCTTCCATTACCAAGAGACCTCATGGAGAGGTAGACCTCTTCCATTACCAAGAGACCTCATGGAGAGGTAGACCTCTTCCATTACCAAGAGACCTCATGGAGAGGTAGACCACTTCCATTACCAAGAGACCTCACTGAGGTAGACCACTTCCATTACCAAGAGACCTCACTGAGGTAGACCTCTTCCATTACATGACTCCTCAGCACACAGTTTTGCCTGATGCACATGACATCAAACTGCAATCTAAACAAAAGCATGATCAATATTATTACATTATGAAATCCAAGATTCAAACTGAAACACAAATGAACTCTGGTTTGCTGGACTGCTCACAGACGCACCATCATGCCTTTGGGGCCAAACCGTACTGTTTACAGTAGGCCTGGACTGTACCATCTGCCTGTCGATATTGTATCATTCTTCACTGATATTGAAGATTGCTGCAATATTCAGGTCTTCTTGTGTGCTTTCTGCCTCCATATGTCTGGGTGTCTGGGTCTTTTGATGAATTGTAGCATTTATGTGCTACCTCTACCGACGATGACTATGATGATGATGATAATCATCATCATCATGATCAAAAGAATGCTAATGTGTACTTTTATCCCATCAAATGATTGCCATTGTGTGCAGTTTCAGTATGTGTTGCTGTATTGTGTGCATTGCTCCAGTTTGCATGTAAAATACTTTTTCCAATATAGATAACAGAATTTCGGTATCACAAACCAAGTCTATCATTTTTGGTGTGTAGTTTTCAAGATGCTAATTGGTGAACATAATTTCCACTTATTTATTAGCATTGCAGACAAAAAAAGTGAACACAAATTTCTTTGCTGATCAAACACACGTGTTTGAATCCACAAAACCATGTGCGAATTAGACTTTTTGCCAAACTATTGTTTTATCCAAGATTCAATGACACATTTGCATGTTGTACGAAGAGTTTGTCACTGTATGCTGGTATAGATGGTAAAGTTTAAGTAACTGACAAATGGGAGTCTCATAGCTGGTGTTGTCCTGTTGTTTAAGGTGTTTTAAATGGTGCGTCTCCTCCCTGCCATTTTAGCGCTGTAGTAGCACACCTCATTAGTTTCAGGGGATTGATGAATCGTTTGGTTGGATCACGGGAGGCTGTTTCAGGCCTGAAGCAACATGGGGAGCGTATTTCCTGTAGGGCAGCTGCATGCCGTGGTGATGCCACCTGGATTAGGCAGCCAAGGACGGAAGCCATCAAAGCCATCTCACCTTTTTCTTATCGTTGCTGTTCTGCTTTACATTGTCTCTCTTTCTTTCTCTCCCTCTCTCTTTCTCTCCTCCTCTCCTAGTCTGGTGAGCCTGTTGAGTGCATCAGGTTGGTACTGTACAGATGTTTTTACATCTCCCTAACCCAAAGTATGGCCATGTCACAATGAATTCGCCAGAAAGCTGTGTGTACGGGAAGGGCATACGGTTGCGGTGGGATCATATCCAGGACCTGGGCCGGCCCTGATTCTGGTAGACAGGGCCCGGCTCCGTGCGTGTGCATGTAAGTGTGCGCCCTGCACGGCAGTAACTCCAAAAGCAGTTGGGCTTTTTAATGCACTCCATCCATTTAGTGTCTTTATACTGCGATGCAATTTGGCCTTTTAATATTACCACAAACCACAAGAGCGAGCAGTGTGAGCTAATGACACTCAATCACTTACACACACACACACACACACACACACACACAAACAAGCAAGCATACACACATTCCCCAAGACAGCTCCATATCCTATTTACTCAGTAAGACACTGTTCCAGTCCTCCACCTACGATTTTTCCATTACAAGTGTACCTTTCTGTGTGTACATTTTGACTTGACTTCAGTGCCAGGAAATCCTTGCCCACATAAATGCATATAAGGCCCCTGTAGGCACACGCTGCACATTTCCGAGGCTGTGATAACGCCGATCGCATTTCACGAGCGACCCCCACCCAACAACCCAACCCCCATCCGGCACGGAGGCATTTACAAAAAAAGAAAACAAAATCAAGGTTTACTTCCTTCCTTGTTTGTTTATTTGTTTGTTTGTTTTATTTATGAAGCAAGCTGAATGACTGAAGCTGTGTCTCGGATAAAAAAAGTTTTTTTTTTTTTTTTTGCTGAGTTTAGGTATTTCTTGGAGAGGCCTGTGATTGAGTGTGCAGTAACATCTATGTCTAACACAGAGCTCTTGAACTGTGTTTTTTACAAGCTGTGTCTTTGAGAATGCACTAAGCAGTAAAGTTGTCTAGTGAAGTGTGGTAAACTGTAGCAGTGCTTTGATGCTGTATTTCTTTTTCTTATTTTTTAGTACCTGCATTAGGCTTCGTGTTAAGTGCTCCCATTCATAAAGGGATCTGTGCTCGTGTGTGTTTGTTGACGTGTAGAATTGTGTCTGGGTATTCCCACTCATCCACGACTAGATCATCTGAACGATGAATCGCCCGGGCCAACTTTGCGTGACCTCCTGATCACATTTACTGCTGCATCGCTCCCCGTGCCGCTGGAGCGTGTGAAACGCAGCAGGCCGCATTTCACAGAGGTTTCTCCGCCATTAAGCATCTTCGTTCGGACGTATGGACGTTTGCGAAAGGTATTCCAGCTTCGTGTTCCGCCACTGCGAGCATCGTTTTAATTGAATCCCCAGCCATGTGAGTATCGAGCAGAAGCTTTGCCATTAGTGCATCTGCCGCTGAATTGGCCACAGCAAGCCAGAGCTCAGAAAGTCCAAATGCCTGTGAATGGTCCTAGTGCTGGTCCTTTTGTGGCCCCACATCAGGTGTGTTAGAGCAGATCTAGAGATCAATACAACTGCCCTACTCATGGTAGACTTAGTGAATGTTTTAAATCCCACTTTTAGGTTTGCTTGTTCATGAGAAATTTACAAAATCTCTGGAAGTATATGTATGAATGTCTGGAAGTCCTGACTCTCTTTTTCACTCAATAAAATGGCTTCAATTTCAGCCTGCAATCCTTTAAAGTTCTTGGTGCTTCTAACAACTTTCAGACTTAAGCAATAGAATACAACCCACCTTTCACCAAGCCCATTCATCTGTTGGAGGTGTGGCTCTGGGGGCACACCCTCTCTGAGAGCTACCCAATGGTTCAGCCTCATGTGGCTCTAGGGACCCACCCTCTCTGAGAGCTACCCAATGGTGTACACCCCTCTCGGCCACCTCCTTCCTCACAGTCTTGCCTTTTGTTTGGAGCGGGACAGTGAGGGTTTCCCCAAGTGAGGAGCCATGTGTTCCTCAGATCAGGCATCGTGAGGAAAAATCCAGAACTTTCCGAGCCTACTTTCTTCCCTTCATTTTGTCTTTCTGTCCATCCGTCTGTTCCTTTTTTTAATGCCACTGGGTTTGGAAGGCCCCCCGTTTCCCTGCTCCCGAGTATCAGAATTTGGTAATGGAGATTTATCAGATCTGAAATCAGTTCTTCCAAGCTGTCGGAGGCAGTTGGCGGGTGTGTGCTTTGAGTGTTTGACCGTTCTAAGCACATGGTTTCCAGGAAGCGGTGCCAACCTCCGATGCCTCCCATGTGCCATATCTAGCCGTTACAAAGAGTGTGTGTGTGTGTGTGCATGTGTGTGTGTGTTGCCCCGTGGGTCTTGTGTTTTTCACTGTTTACTGAACTGAAAGGTTAGTTTTTTCATTGCTCATGGATGACCAATGTGACCTATTGCTGTAATAATGTTTAAGATGAAGGCCTGATTAATGGAGACAGATGGAGGGAAGTGTCTGTTTACTAAAGGATGGAGAATAAGAGAGTGGACTGTTTCTAAAATGTATCCCTCAAAATTCTTTACTCACACTTTATTGAAAATCAATGCATCTAATGTACTACAGTGAGTCAAGCCTTGGGGCTACTAGCCTCTCTCTCTCTCTCTCTCTCTCTCTCTCTCTCTCTCTCTCTCTCTCTCTCTCTCTCTCTCTCTCTCTCTGTGCATGTGTGTGATCAAATACACACCCTCCCACTCCATATGTATGGAATATTAGACAGCACACGTGGTTTTAGTGTTGGAGCACACATCCTAATGAATCCCCACTGATAGAAAATATGGAATCCATGCAGGATATTTAGACAAGAAATATAAGCGGATATAAATGGATGGGTGTAGCGTTTCAGCAGCATGTTCCTGCTGGGGCCATAAGCCAAACTCAGTCTCCCGCACCTCGTCAGAGTTCAGAACATATACCTCGTCAGAGTTCAGAACATATACCTCGTCAGAGTTCAGAATGTACACCTCGTGAGAGATCAGAACATATACCTCGTCAGAGTTCAGAACATACACCTCATCAGAGTTCAGAACATACACCTCGTCAGAGTTCAGAACATACACCTCGTCAGAGTTCAGGACATACACCTCGTCAGAGTTCAGGACATACACCTCGTCAGAGTTCAGAACATACACCTCGTCAGAGTTCGGAACATACACCTCGTCAGAGTTCAGAACATACACCTCGTCAGAGTTCAGAACATACACCTCGTCAGAGTTCAGAACATACACCTCGTCAGAGTTCAGAACATACACCTCGTCAGAGTTCAGAACGTACACCTCGTCAGAGTTCAGAACGTACACCTCGTCAGAGTTCAGAACATGCACCTCGTCAGAGTTCAGAACGTGCACCTCGTCAGAGACCAGAACTTAGTGATGCCCAATCTTTAAACATAAAGAATTTTTTTTTTCTAAAACAGTTTTATTCTTGAGTGTGTTTGTAATTGTCTTAGTCAAGATCCTCATTTTTGTTACCTTCCATTCTTAAGGCTGATTTGTTTGTGTGTGTTATTACCCTCTGGGTAACTGGCTAATACAAGCTGTTGCCATAGCAATATTGTGGTTCCCAGATGCCCTGAACGGTAGCGCCACTGACCAGCTGGTGCCTGTCCAGCTGGTCCTCGTACACACACCCAAATCTGAACTCTTCCATTCACAACACAGGGAGTGTGTGTGCTCATACACACTCCCACTGTCTCCCACTGTCTCCCACTGTCTCCCACTGTCTCCCACTGTCTCCCACTGTCTCCCACTGTCTCCCACTGTCTCCCACTGCCCAGATAGCTGACTGTTCTCATCTCACAGTTCATAATGTTCAGCACATGTCCAATTAGGGTGTGGCAGAGCCCATTTCAATGATCATTAGAGCAGGAGTGGGCTTCTATTCAATTTGTGGTGATTTGCACATGCCAGCCACACTAACCCAATCAGACACAATAGGCAAAATATAAGCCCGTTTTAGCCCCTCCCCCCTTTGTTGTTAGTTCTGCTGTTTACTCTGACACTTGTGCAGCGCATCCAGACGAGTCTTTTATGACAGCAGAGAATGGAGATGAATCGGAAACAGTTCCATTTGTTTCTCCGCAGTTCTGTCATACGGACTCTTCAGTTAATGATTCATTCATGTCAGTACACTGCATAGTTAGTCAGGAGATACAAAGATAAGTACTTCAATCAATAGCGCTTTTGAATGCAGAGTGAGACGAGACTGAGATCACACCGGCGATTAGTCATGTGTGGACTACGCAACATGGAGATTAAAGGAAATTGAGATGTAGCATGTGCTCTGGTGATCAACCATGGCTGTGCTTGGCAACTTTGAGATGAAAAGAAATAAAGGAAATATAAAATATCCTCCTTTATATGCTGATGTCTATATGCTGTTATAAATATTTTACCCACAATGTACTGTGTTTCTTCACGTCTGCTGCATGAGTGAAATGATACTTGCGATCCGCCGAAGTGCGTGATGTACCGAGTTTCTGAAGTGGGAGGGGTTAGGCTTGATGGTGTTTGGAAGAGGGAGGGGTCAGGTTATATGGTGTTTGGAAGTGTTGAAATGGAATGGGTTAGGAGCTACAGTATTGCTGAAATAACCATCAAGTGTTCCAAAAATGCGAGAGAGTAAGATATACTGTGTTCTCAAACTGGGAGGGATTAAACAGTTTGGCGCTCTGAAGTGGGAGGAGTTAGAGTATACAGGGGACCTTGAAGTGGGAGGGGTTAGTATATACAGTGTGGACTCTTGATGTGGTGTGACTAAAGCTGAACTGACTGCTGTCATAGACCCGTCATAGACCCGTCATATACCCGTCATAGACCCGTCATAGACCAGTCTCTTTGATCTTGCAGTTTGACAGTAAATGATTTTCACAAAGGATTTCTTACCTGTGTCTTGTCTCCTTACATCTTCTGCCATCTCACTGCCATGCACACGCGCTCACACACACACACACACACACACACACACACACACAGACACACAGACACCACACACACAGACACTTGCATAACAGTCACATGGACACACACACAACTGAATCACACACAAGAACAACAAAAGGGAGCTGTGTGTACACACACACACGCACGCACGCGCGCACGCATGCACACACACACACACACACACACACACACACACACAGCTCCCTTTTGTTGTTCTTTTTCTAATTATGATCTGAAGCCAAGCTTGGTCATCAGAATGAGTTGTTTTGTACTTTTCCAGACTGGGCCATGAGTGGCTCCCACTCATGCCACACACACACACACACACACACACACACTTGCATAACAGACACACACATGGACTCATACACAACCCCCTGAATCAGCTGCTGAGTCAGCTGTGAATCTCCTTGACCAGACACTTTTCCCTTAGTTGTTACCACTTGAGTATCAGAGGTGAAGAGGTAGCTGATCCTGAGCGTGGGTGAGCGGGAATACACCGTGTGCATACAGTTTCCTGCCTGCTTCCTCTGTGTTCTCCAATTGTCTAATCTAATCTCTGCCCCGAGGAAGGAGGTGGATTCTTCAGGCCACTAAATGCCTTTGCTCAAATGTGATGAGGAGATACCAAACCCAATGGCATTATGGGACATTATACTGAAGGCTTTTTCCCCTCTGACTTCCTGTGTGTTCTCTTGCCTGTGCAGGTCTTTATTTTCCTTGGTAGTATACATGGAGATCTTGGGTGAGCTTGCTGCTGTTATCACAGTGGTGTAGGTTTTTGTGTAGATGCAGGTCTGGGGTCAGTCTGGTGCTGCTGTAGTGGTGATGTGGAGCAGGTTTGGCTCTAGATGCAGGTCTGGGGTCAGTCTGGTGCTGCTGTAGTGGTGATGTAGATGCAGTAGATTTACAGGATATTTCTAATCTGTAATCTGTAGATCTGGATAACACTGGATGCACCTGCTCCAGTAGTGAACACACACACACACACACACACACACACACACACACACACACACTGATCACTCCAGTTCACATTGTAACATTGTATAGGTCAGCATCATGAGGATGTGTATTTGTTTCTGCACAGTGGCATTTAGGAATACTCAAAAACTGCACTGGCAAACTTTTTAGACATATCGTGAGCCTTTATTGCATCACCATAGCGACCAATTTATAGCCATTCTCCATGGCAACTTGTAAGTACAAGACTTTGGGGACACACATATACACATATATATATATATATATATATATATATATATATATATATATATATATATATATATAATATACCATATATATTGAGGAGTGTCTGCATGAGGCAGGGGGTTCTGAATGAGACCTGTTTTATTGAGGTTATGTTCTGCATCTGGTATAAAACGTGGCAGCTTCAGTTAACACTTCTACATTCAGTAAGAGTTTAGGCTTTTTTCTGCCAAGACTGAACTACTGCCATAATGATATTCTGATGGATTGTGTGTGTGTGTGTGTGTGTGTGTGTGTGTGTGTGTGTGTGTGTGTGTGTGTGTGTGTGTTTGTGTGCGTGCGCAAAGCAGTTAAGGCTGGACTTGCGAGAGTGTTTTGATTGCAGCTCTTTTAGCTGTTTATTAAGCACTGGATTAGTGCTGATGGCTTTTATGCTTTTTAGCACTGTGTGTGTGTGTGTGTGTGTGTGTGTGTGTGTGTGTGTGTGTGTGTGTGTGTGTGTGTGTGTGTGTGAGTGAGAGTGGGGGGGTCTTCACTATTGGTGTACATGAGTGTGGTACATTAGTCGAGTTTGTTTGCACCCAGATCCACTGTGTGCGTGATGGTTTTTCTTCCTTTAACTTCACCATTAATGCTCCCGCCGACGCATTTGATGTCGGGAGTGTCCATAATGACTTCAGGAATATTCATGCGCTCGTCTGAGAGCTGATTGCCGTGGTGACGGCGCCTCTGCAGCTGCTGAGTGTCGGATGATGTCATACTTGTTGTTAATGAGGACGAGGATGATGTCATGCTTGTTGTTAATGAGGACGAGGATGATGTCATGTTTGTTGTTAATGAGGACGAGGATGATGTCATGCTTGTTGTTAATGAGGACGAGGATGATGTCATGCTTGTTGTTAATGAGGACGAGGATGATGTCATGCTTGTTGTTGATGAGGACGAGGATGATGTCATGCTTGTTGTTGATGAGGACGAGGATGATGTCATGTTTGTTGGTGATGAGGACAAGGATAATGTCATGTTTGTTGGTGATGAGGATGATGTCATGTTTGTTGGTGATGAGGACGAGGATGATGTCATGCTTGTTGGTAATCAGGACGAGGATGATGTCATGCTTGTTGGTGATGAGGACGAGGATGATGTCTGAAATCTGACACAGGCTGTGTGATGACTCCATTTTTGCAGTGCTTTACCGACGTTCCAACAGTAGCACTGGTGCCGATACCACCATAATGAAAATGATAATGGTGGCAGTAGTGATGATTGTTGAGGATGGGGCTATAATGCTAGTGTGTGTTTAGGTAGAGTAAATATCACACACATGTGTGTGTGGAAGCCAGCCCCCTCCCTGTCCAGAGATGTCTGTGGCTTATCCTCTTAGACATACACACCATCATCATCATCATCTCTTCTTCCTCCCACAGCCACAGTCTGCCTGTCTGCCCCCCCCCCCCCCCAACGCCAGGCGGACATGGCTGCTGTACATGTCATGTTTTATTCATCTAAACGCACACATCTGCCTCTGTCTGATCTCAGCTCACTGATCATTTCTCACTTGCTTACTGTCTCTCACTCTCTTTCCCCCCTCTCTCTCTCTCTCTCTCTCTCTCTCCTTCTCCTTCTGTCTTTCTATCTCATTTTCACTGCCCCTCCATCTCTCTGCCTCTAAATCAGTTACATGTGGCTTGTCAGTCCATTCAATAAATTCCTCAAATAAAGCATTAAATATGGAAACCTTTAGCACAGTTTTTCCAGCATTTTAGTCACCTAACCCTAAACCTTCAATCAGTTGCTGACAAGTCTGTCTAAAACCCCAGAAAATGGGCCAGAATACATTACGTATTTAGCAGTGTAATATGGACATTGCAGAATATCCCATATTATTTGAAAAAAGATGTGCTAGGACAGGAGTGGAGAAATGTGCTTAGCTGAAGTTCGCAGTGGTGGTAGCTGAGTATCCGTCCGCTGGGATCAAGCCCTCACCCTCCAGTTCGCCTGCACCCTCTTACAGACGCAGTGTTTCTAAATATCCGTTCAGCAAAATTCTACAACGCACAGTCTGCTTGAACCTGCTGGCGGACCAGAACTGCACAGCGGTTCCCTGTGTAAGGCCAGCACAGGTTAGCCGTTTAGCACAGTAGGCACCGCCATTTGATTAATTTCACCAAACCTTTAAAATGCCACCATAAATGACTTTATGCAAAAAATTACTTTAGCTATGCAAATATGAGCACTTGGCTGAAAATTCACATTCTGCAGAGAGAGGAAAGTTTTTTGATGGATCCGAACTGTTTTAGCTGCGTGCAAGTTCACGAATGTTCACTTAAAAGTGGAAAGTTCTATTTTTTATGGTTTTTTTAATGGCCAGAGTGGATGATTTTGCATTTAAACTGTCCGAGTCCTCTGCCAATGGAGAATATTTGGTTAGTTGCCATCTTGCCAATTGTGTGCAGAACATTATACTTATTCAAAGTCTACAGATGACATAGACCAGCAAACACATGCAATGTTCAATGTGCCATACATGAGATATTTAGTGGGAGATCCACTCATATGTACAACGATGTGGAATATTTCAAATCAGCTTGTGTATGTGTTGCAGCAAAATAATGCTCCATATATTGCTGGTCTGTATAAACCCGTCAGAAAAGTCTGCACTTATCTGTCCCTTTAAGCCATGGACGTAATTTTTGTAATAAAAAGTGGGGGGGACATGGATTCGTAGCTATTTAAATATTTGGTTTTAACCGTAAAAACTGGGGGGAACCAACACCGGCTTTTAAAAAAGTCCCCCCCCCCCCCCCAAATTACGTCCGTGCTTTAAGCCCAGTGACCAAAAATGAAAGCTTTTTGTATTACAGTTGCTTAAAATCTAGCTGGATCCTTTAAATCTACCTGGTGATGCAAATACGTCCATAATAATGATCTGGAGATATCTAGTCCTCAGAAAGGACTAAATGCCTGTGTAAAGACCAACAGATACATGCAGACAGGAGACAGTCTATCCAGGGATCCAGAGAGTCTTAATTAGCAGTGCAGACATATTAGTTCTCCCATCATTCTCTCTTCAGGGCAAGAGGAGAGAAAAATCTACTCTGACATTTATTATTGATGGACCACAATTTCCTTGACTGCTAAAAATGCGAATCCTGTAAAAATTTAAAGAATTCTTTCTTTCTTAACACCAACTCTCGTTAAAATGTTTTTTATCATGTCTAAGGACCTTATTATCTTGAATGCTTAATTAACTTGCTTAGATCACAAAATCTATCAGACACTTTTCCCTTAGTCTACATATACACAATTTATCTACTTTAATTATCATGACTAAAACATAAAAAGCCCTTAGATGATTCCTCTGAATTTCTGCAGTATGACTGAAAGTAGACGGTGTGCTTGAGTTTGAAAACCCCAACTAATTCACAGACCGGAATCTGTGTGTGTGTGTCTGTGTGTGTGTGTGTGTGTGTGTGTGTGGGGGGGGGGGGGGGGGGGGGGGGGGGGGTGGAGAATGAGAAAAGCTACTTTTACATTTGAAAGTGAGAGGTGCAATAATTACTTCTCCTCCTGGGTGGGATTGGCAGTACAGAAGCTGGTTTGGAGAGGAGGATTTGCAGGTGTTGTAATAAAGTCTCCCTCTACAGTCTTATCAGGTGTGTGCCAAAAGGCTCATCACTGACTGATTTGCCATCCTCTCGGTCACGAGACCCTGGAAGACGCACAAAAGAAAGCCTCCCTTACAAGGCATCAAAGGTCAGTTCAGGTCTTGAGGCAGGATTAGAAACCCGTCTCTGTTGGGTTCGTTTCTGACGTTGTTAGGCACTGTAATGACTGTTCGGCTCTCTCCTAGCTACTCATTATTGAAGATTTTGCCGTTTCAGGCAGGTTCTGTCGAAGCAGGTGCCCGATTCAGATTTGTTCACAGGGAGATAAAAGTGTTCAACCGGGACTATAAACAGCTTCCTGAAGATTTGTTATTCTTTCTTTCACATTCACTCTCACTGTCCCTCCTTTATTTCTTTATTAGCTCCTTGTAGTGTGTGCAGTGTCAGGGCGTCAGGAGAGCAGACCTAGGCAAAATGTCATTCCTGTG